>NC_135747.1:42101736-42750736 GCF_041903045.1 Epinephelus lanceolatus
CCTTTCAGAAGCATTTCAGCGGAGAGGAGCACTCCCTAAAATAACAGCATGACAGATTTTCATCAACAGGAGTTCCTCAGGGTGCAGTGACGGGTGATCAGGGTGAGTCAGGCGTATGGGGTTTCCCTCACCGTGTGCCAGGGGTGGAAGCTGGAACCAGTTTGGATGAAGCCCTGCATGCGTGTGCAGGCTGCTGCAACCATTAAGACATATTCTAGCATGGGACAATGGGATTACTGTGTGAACCCGTGTATTTGTGTGCACGCAGGCATCCATGCGTGCGGGCCTGCGCGAGTGTCGATGAGAGGAGTCGGAGACATCAGTGTGTGTTTGTGTATGGATTTGCGTTTGTGCGGATGGGCACACTCAGACATGAGCCAAGCCACCAGCCGGCCACATAAAAGCATGTCTCTGGGAGGTGGAATTTTAATGTGGAAATGGGAACAATGATTTCTACTTTTAAATGTGGACAAGAAGCAGAGCCCATCGAACAGCAGACCAAAAAATGATGGCTCAATTATTAATGCATTTACCGTCACACTGTGAGCGTGAGTGAGTGTGTGTGCATGTGTTGGTGGGTGGGTGGGTGTGTGCTTGCATGCGAGCGGGTACATGTACATGTCCACTTCTCTGTGTGCTGTCATGGGTCCTCTGTGAGTTTGTGTTTGTCTGCTTATTCACGCGTTTGCTTCCACCCAACTTGGCATTAGTGAAATTGTTATGGCTTATTTTCAGATGCTGAAGATGAAGTGTTTGTGTGTGTGTGTGTGTGTGTGTGTGTGAAGAAGAAGAAAAATAAGAAAAACAAGCGAGGAGGATGTGCTCAGTGTTTTCCTCTCTCTCATAAAATGATCTGAGTGTTTTCTTCCATCTCTTAAAAATGCATTTCATGACGTCTTCCAAACAAAACTCTTTCACATGTTGAAACTCGTGTTGTCACGTGTCATGTGCAATATTTTATTTCACGTGTAATATCACAAATCTGATATTACATTTAGAATTTATACATGAAAGGACTTAAAGCAGCAATGTCCAGGATTCAGCGGTATCTCACAGTGAGGACTGCAGATTGCAACCAGCTGAAACTTGTCCCAGTTAGGATTCCTTTAGACTTTTTACACAGAGGTCATGCAATAGGGCCGTCATGACGTCACCTCTTCATGCTGCCTTTGCATTTGCACACACCAAACCAAACAACAGCATCGTCATGTGGCTCCAGTGTGTGATTGTAGACAGCATGTTGGCATCCTGCAAGAAAGAGGCGTGACATGTGACACAACAGCATCGGCCTCTAGTGTGGCATTTAACATGCACATCCACAGTGCTTTATGAACATTAACAACAACATTAACATGCCAGTAACAATCATTTACCGTCCCTGTTATATGGTGGCTGATCTCATCCTCTGCTCTGAGGGTAAGGAGCTCCTGGACGTCATTGTTTTTACAATTTGCAGACATTTTCAGCCGCTGTTCTTCATCTTTGAGTTAGCTGCTAACTGCTGCTAGCTGCTTTTTAAATCTCCTGCGGTGGGTCACAGCATAACACATCATCAAAATGTCACACCTGCCCAATCAGTGGTCCTGTCCAGCTAACTACACTCTTTATACAGACGTTGATTTGGCGCTGCTACTACCTTCACTACTGACTTAAAAGGTGACACAATTCTGTCCCCTCACTCAGTGATGGCAGAATAATGCTGCAAAATTTCCACCTTGAACACCGTGTTAAAGGGGCTAGTATTAATTGTTTAGGAAGTTTTTTACCGGGAGCCGAATTATCCGCAGAGGTCTCTTCTTCTCCAAAACAAACTGTTCGGCTCTGCCAAGACGGGCCGCTAGCCCAGCACCTACTAACGTGTGCTCCCTTTTTTCTTTGATAACTTAAGATACAGCTGACGTTTTTACCAGGAACTGAATTATCCACAGAGGTCTCTTCCTCAAAAATATAAATGTCCTTATCTAGAGTCAGTGTTTGTTTGTCCGTTCTGGGCTACTGTAAAAACATGGCAAAGCAACAAGGTGATCTCCGTAGACAAGGACCTGCTCCCTCTGTAGATATAAACAGCTCAGTCTAAGGTAACGAGGACACAGTGATTTTTTTTTGTCACACCGGGTGATTATACGAACAAACCCCATTAAATCCTACACACCTTGACATTTATTAAGTAGAATGTCTTAAAACCACTTCAGCCTGTACCATGTGATCTTATGAACTGTGTAATGTCTCAAAACCACATGTGCATACACATTTCTCACATGTGAAATTGAGCTTCATATGTGAATAATATGAAATAAGAGCGTCCTGTGTGTAACTTGTTCTTTTTAAAATAAGGACATATTTTTCTCACATTAAAACAAAGTTGTTCTGATACTGATACAGAGTCTGTGCACTGATCCGATACCACGTAACTTATTAATAAACTTTAAATTCCCGAAGTTGTTGATGTCGTATATAACATCAAAATACTTCATTTACTATTTTAAAAATATCTCTGGTGCTGTCGTATTTTTTTATGCCGCAATATCAGATTGGTATTCTGTATCGGCCGATATCCAAGTTCAGGTGTCACAGTCGGTATTGGGAAGGAAAAGAAATGTTATCAGAACATCTCCACATGAACATGATGCTTATTGTATTTAAACAGAAAACTCAGCTCTCATATTGTAAAAAGAAAATTTTCATGCGGCCCAGATGAACTAAAACTAATAAACTAATGTTATAATGTGACTATCTGGTTCAGTTTGGCTTCTTAAACGTTGTCTTGGTGGTCTTAGGTTCCTCTGGGGTTCGTCCCCGCCCCGAGGGGTCCAAGTCCTTTCTGTTCGTAGCGGATGAAATGATGCTCCCCCTGTACGAGCAGATAATTAAGAACACAGCTCGGCCTGACGGGAATCAAAGATATAACTGAGATATAAACACAGTGGAGGAGAACAAAAAGAGACAGAGATCAGAGGGGTCTGCAGAGAGGAGATGTCTGAGGAGCGGAGGGAGATATGGGGGGAGGGGAGGTGGGAGGAACAAGGGGACAGAGAGGGAGAGACTTCTCAGGACCCGTCTGGATCTCATTTAGAGGATAGTAATGCGATTAGCTTTGTTTAGTTTTCACAGCTCCAGCCAGTCCCCATGAAAACCCTTCAGAGTGTGCGTGAACGCGGAGGTGAAGTGCACATGTGTGTTATGTCCTGTGTTTGAATGATATTTTTCGGTTCCTCTTAAAGAAATTCATCTGGATTGTTCAAATAAAGAGATATTTATACGGTGACACTGCAGAAATAGAAACTAAACTCACACATGATTAGACATAAAAAGCTCTTTGTTCTGTCTGTAATTTGGGAGGATTTCTGTAGCTGTTCCACCAACATAGACCCCAAAATACACCAAATATCAGCTGAAATACAAGTTAACCTAGTCACTTGTGAACTCATGAATATGAGCCCTCAGCTGTGTAAAAGTCTCCTTGATAGACAGTTGACAGAAAGATTCATTTTTAATTTTTTAAAAGCTTTGAGCAGCAAATTTTGGTCCATTATTTTGGCTGGTGGCAACACTTCCACAGGTGGATACGTCTCTCAAACCTTAGCACATAAAACTGAGACATGGTGAATAGGGCTGCAGCAGTTTGAGAGTTTTTATGGTTTGATAACATCTTAGAATAAAGAAACACAGTGTCACTGTATCCAGTACTACACATCAGTGACAGTGACCCTTAAAGGGATGAAAACAGAAGAACAAATGCCTCATTGTGATTAAAATGTGAAGCATTTTCTAAAACAAATAACAGGCAGTTGAGGAGGAAAAGAGATGCACACAGGCAGGTTGAGATTCTTGGACAGTTTTATAAATGTACATGATATGATAACTGTCACTTTTCATACCACGATATACAATTTTACGGTATACTGCTGCAACTCACTGAGGCAAAATACGATTTTCTCTTGACAAAAAAGGAGTCGAAGTGCTGCTGGGTCTTAGTCACACACAGGTGCACTGTGTTTATCTCATTGTATGAAGGGCTCATTGTATCAGTGAAATTACTCTTAACCGAAAACTGTCAGTTAAAAAACTTGTGCAAACATTTTTGCATACACCCTACAGTGTGCCTTGGATTGTTTTTGAAGGAGTCGTACATTTTCTGATTGAGAGTATACTTCACTCGTGCACTGAGCCCATCACAAGATTTTCTCTAATTTTGAAATTTAGTGAAATTGTTAAAAATGAGTTGTTAGTTTGTGCTCGCGTTTTTAGAATTAGATGCAGGGAAGCAAATAAAAAAACACCATCAGGAGGGTTTGTCTGAAATATTTCATACAAAAGCGTATTATCCTTCTAATATGACACATTAACGACACCTATTAAAGGGTTTTATGTTCTCAGCAGTGAAGGCTGTGTTTCTCTGGGTCAGTATGTTAAAAACACCCACCTGCAGCTTATAGATGTTGAACTGTTTAAACCTACAGTGTCAGATCTGCAGGCAAGACCGTTTTTGTCTTTAGATAATATCTCCACAGCGATTGAACAGATTTTTACCATTCAAACTGCATTTGAAACTTACACCACTGTTTATTTGTTAACCTTAACTAGTCTCTCATAGTGTTTCATTATAACAAGAATAGAATCGCAACAATAAATCGATTAGATGTCAACTATTAAATTATCGGCAACTAATTTGCTCATCAGCTTGAGTCATTTGTCGAAGAAAAGAAAATCTAAATTCTCTGATTCTGGTCTCTTTCCTCCTCTTTGACAGCAAACTGAACATCTTTAGGTTGTGGACAAAACAAGACATTTGAGGACGTCATCTCGGGCTTTGGGAAACATTGACCGACATTTTATAAACCAAAGAACTAATCGATTAATCAAGAAAATAACAGACAGATTAACCAACAAGAAAAATGATCGTTAGTTGCAGCCCTAATCAAGAACATACACTGCAAAAACTCAAAATCTTGCCAAGAATATTTGTCTTATTTCTAGTCAAAATGTCTCATTTCTAGTCAAAATGAATCTCATTACACTCAAAATAAGACTCATCACTGAAAAAGTAACTTGTTTTTAGACAACTGTTTCAAGCAAATTTTCACTTGGATTAAGTAGAAAAATTTGTCCATGGAGTAAGTTCTTTTTGCTTGTAATAAGAAAAAAACACTTACTCAATGGACAAATATTCTTAGTAAGATTTTGAGTTTTTGCAGTGTAGAAATCCTGAAAACCATGGATAGATTAATGAACTGACCAACTGAGCACAGGTCCAAAGTGTCAGGGGGCTCCCTAGACCTCACCTGCAAAATTTAAAATGTCAAATTAACACGTAGTGACCAGGAAGAGACTCAAAATGACTTTAAAGAGATGCAAAGAAACGACAAGGACACACAGAATAACTACAAAAATGGGAAACATGGCTTCAAAGAGACTCAAAACTACCAGAAACTGTGTGTCTTGCTCTGATGTAGGAGAGGTGGTGGGGCCCTTTGCATATCTGTGCCCAGAGGTCTATTGTCTCATGATGTACCTATGTTGTCCATGCTAAAAAAAAAAAGGGGAATAGGAAGAAGAGAATTTGCTTGAATACTTTACTCCTAGTATATTACATTCTGCAGCAGTATTTTATTTAAAGATTAAAATAGCAAAGCAATCTTGAAAGTGAGATTACGGAACATTTACGGCCACAAGAGATGCAAGAAGATCGATACTAGAAGAAGATATTTATAACTGCACACCCCGTGTTTAAAATGTTGGAAATGTAAAAAGGAAGCGTGCACATTTCTACACGTCCTGTGGAATTGTCCCTTTCTCTGAGGAGATGCTGAAAGAAACTTTAAGAATGGCAAAAACAGCCTCCACCAGAATCGCCACAAATGTGTGTGTGAGGGGATAAACTCCTCACGTCATCAGGACTTACTGAAGCACAGTTTGGGTTTGCAGTAACTGGTTTTATTAGAGCAGCTGGGCTTATTTTACGTAACTGGAAGAGCCCACATAGACCGACTCATGACAGAGACTGCCAACGTTAATAATGTCCAAAGCAAAACCAGCCAAATCTGGCTTCGCTTTCTGACTTGCATTTAGGGGACAACATCTCAGAGAGGGTACGAGTACACAGAATATGAAGCAGTATTAAAGGGATAGTTCAGATTTTTTGAAGCTGAGTTGTATTTGATACATACAGTAGATGTCAGTCAGCACAGCTCCAGTTTGGAGAAGCATCCTGGAGTCCAACATAGAAGCAATCTACTGGTGTGGAGTGGGCAGCAATAAAACGTATTTTTAATTTGAAAAAAAAAAAAAAAAATCAGAATCAGTTTAAGTGTGCACTTTATTAATAGTAGTTTCACTGCTTTACTTTTTTCATCAGACAGTGATGTTAGACGGGAAAATGAGGCTGCTAATTTGCTCTCTTCAAAGCCAGAGTCCATTAAGAAAAACAGTAATTTAAGATCACTGAACGCAGAAACTGTCTGTTGTACCGCTGCCTCCATCAGCTATCATGTTTGTGGTATTTTGTGACTTTGGCATTTAAAGGGATTGGTTCAGATTCACTGATGTCACACAATAACACAAACTAGCTAACTGATCGAAGCAGCAGTAGACCAGCAGCTCCTGTGTTCAGCAAAGTTAAATTACTGTTTTTATCAATGGAGTCTGGCTTTGACAAGAGCATAGATGGGGAACTGACGACGTAAAAGGCTTCCCCACTGGAACAAGCTGTCTGACGGAAAGATTAAGAGGTAGAAATACTCTCAATATAGTGCACACATAAACTGATATAGATTTCTTTGGTTGGTTGAATTATGTTTTGTTGTTGACCCCTCCACAGCAGTACCTTGCTTAGCTTCTGTGTCAGACTCTCCAAACTGGGGGCATGCTCACTGACATCTACTGTAGGTAATATACTGACTATGGATAAGCACCCCATAAAACCCACTTCAAACACTCCAAACTATCCCTTTAAGTTGCCAGTTGTTGTTCTGAAGTAAGAGTTTAAATGACAGAAACCTCTCGTGTCTCCCTCCAGGCATCATCAAGGTGGGCAGGTGGAACCCTCTGCCCATCCACTTCCTGACTGATGCACCAGAAGCTACAGTAGCGGACATGCTGATGGAGGTTTATCACATGGTCACACTACGCATCCAGCTGCAAAGGTCAGACTGACACCTTTACTGACATGTTTTAAAATCATTGGAGTTCACTGTGTGTGTGTGGGAAAGTAGAAATCTCTGTGAAAACAAGACTGGAAGGAGTGCACGTCCATATTTCATACACACATTAAGGCCATTTAAACTGTACACGTCACTATGTGCGGTTTCACTGATTCAGACACTTGGTCCCGCTGATGTCATGGCAGCTGATTGCAGTTCAAGAATTTCCCATATCTATCACATTTAAAAGTGGTAATATTGAAACACTCAACAGCCCGGTGGGGATTTATCTATTATCTGTCTCCGTCAGGGAGAGTCCGACTGCCAGGAACTCCTAGTTCCCTCGAGTAAGTGCAGCAGGGTCTTGATGGACAGATAAAAACAGATAAACTCCAGATGAGACGCTTATTATTGTTATTGTCTTGGAACATACCAGCCAGGTTTGTTTACATGTTTATGTGTGTCTCCATGGCGATAGCAGGGCTTTGGCACGCTCTGCGCTCAGAGTCGAAATGATTCATTTGAGGTCGAAATGAAATAAAAGCAGGAAGATTGTGGGAAGATACAGGAAGTGGTGGGTCTGAGGTTAATGCAGGATGTTTGAGAGATCAGCAGAGTGAAGGTTTAATTTGGGGTTAATTTAGGATTAAAGGAGAAGTTAGATGAGAAGATTAATACAGCTCTCATGTTTGTGTGGTGAATATGACGCTGCAGCCAGTTAGCATAGCTTAGCATAAAGTCTAGACAGTTAGCCTGGCTCTGTTTAAAGGCAGCAGCATTCATCTACCAGCACCTTAAAGCTCACATATTAATGCAACATCTGTCCATCCCATTCTCATGAAGGCGATATCTCAAGAACACCTTGATGAATTTCTTCAGATTTGGCACAAACGTCCACTTTGACTCAAGGATGAACTGATAAAATTTTGGTGATTACAGATCAAAGGTCAAGATAAATGTAACCTTGTCTGACTCATTCTTATGAACACGATATCTCAAGAACACCTTGAAGGAATTTTTTCAAATTTGGCACAAACGTCCACTCGGACTCAATGAGATTTTTGTTAGATTTTTTTTTTTTTTTTTTTGTTAGATTTTTTTAGAATTAGATTTTGGTGGTCAAAGCTCAAGGTTGGTGTGACCTCAAAAATCATGTTTTTGCCATAATTCAAGAACTCAGATGCAAAGTATGACAAAACTTCACACTAATGTCCAACAGGATAAAATGATGAAGAGATGACTTTTTTTGTTCAAAAGGCCAAAGGTCAAATTCACTATGACATCTTAATGTTCTGCAAAAACACTTTTCTGGCCATTCTGCAACTTGACTGGTTTGGTGAGGCAAACAGCCACGAGGTAGTGAGCTTAAAAACTAGTTTGTTTAATCCATACAAAAGTTGAACAAATGACTTGACTTAAATGACTTGGCTAATCATCACCTGGAACTTCCTCAAGACTTATGTGGCAACACTTGGACAATAGCAAAATTACTTAATATATGATACACATATAAATTTATTTGACCATCATAAAATACAGATAAAACTGCCCCACCTGAGGACAGTTATCACATACATCTACAACTGTTGAGGATTAAATGATGTAAGAAAGCCACAGGCTTATTTCCTTCACGATCCTCTGGGTGGGGCAGGATACCAGGTCCGGCAAGAGACAGAAGTACAAATATGATGTCCATTTTATTACATACAGAAATAAATATAACACATAAAAGGACAACACTGTATTAGTTTTTGAAAGGTCTCTATTGTGAGACTATTTGCTGACCATTTCTTCAAAGCGTCACGATAAATCTGAAAGAAAAAAAAAACATGCAACGTCAACGTCAAAAAATGGAAAAATGATTAAAGTTGGTAGGACCGAAATTACCTTTATACACACACACACACACACACACGCAAAAAAAAGATTTTCTTTGTCTGTCTCTCTTTGTCGTCTGTCTATTCAGAGATTTAAAAAATAATAAATAAAGCCAAAAAGTAATAAATAAATATTACACAATAAAAACTGCATACTTGGTGATACTTGAAATCAAATCTACTCTTTAATATATTTAATCTAGTTTTTCTTTACCCAGTTTGTTGGTGTTATCATTTTATTCTTGTTTGTTTCAGAGAAGTGGGAGAGACATATTTACTTTAACATGTTTTGATTTCTTGGGATGTGACTGTTGTTGGGGATTATATCAACTATGAAAAACATAAATGAGTCTGACCCTCAATAAAACCACAACATTTAGTTTTAAACCTCTGTTGCAGGCTAGCTGTTTCCCTGTTACCAGTCTTTATGCTAAGCTAAGGGTTTAGGCTAAGCTAACAGATTGCTAAAGAGACATTAAAGTGCTTCTTATCTAAGTCCTGGCAAAGAAGGGAAAGCATATTTATGTTTTACTACTATTACTACTACTGTTTTTTGTGGTTAATCATTTCATGTCTTGACTCGTTAAGCTGAAGATGTACCTGACTGTGTGTGTTGTAGTTTCTCAAAGCTGGAGGATCTGCCCTGTGAACAGTGGAACCACGCGACCGTCAGGAATGCTCTCAAAGAGCTGCTGAAGGAAATGAACCAAAGCACTCTGGCCAAAGAGTGTCCTCTGTCTCAGGTGACAACCTCTGGATACAGCAGCTGTCACATGACTCGGACTCGCATCAGATTCAAGTCACAAATTTGATGATTTCAGACTTGACAGAATAAAAAAAGACTTCAACTCAACTTGGATTTTAACACCAATGACTCGTGACTTCGCCTGGACTTTTGACTAAAACATACTTGACACTTTCCCTCAAGACCAAAAATCAGAATGTCTGTTATTTAAAAAGCCATTAACTCCATTCAGTCCCAACGAGTCGACATTTAAATCATCAGATCCACTTTGTTTGAACCAACATCCTGTCAAGTTACAGGAGAGAACCATGAAGAACTAACGTTTTGTTACAAATTATATTTGAACATTTTCAGCCCTGTGTAATGTCCAATTACAACTTACTTTAAAGTAAATAAAATACGTACTTAAACTACAATTAACAGAAATACTGTCCATCTGTGATCACCATTTTACGTAGAGGCTCCGTACATGAAGTCAAAGTGATGTCACTCTGTATCTAAAAATTTTAGGTTTTCTTTGAGGAAATGTGAGAGCTCAAGAAGTGAAATTCAATCCCACCTAGATTTTTTTTTATGGTTAGTTTGATGTCCAGATTTATTTGATATGTATTCATTACTTTGAGTTTGAAATAAATGTATTTGTTACTGAAATTGAGATGTTCATTTTAGCAGTTATCCAGTTTCTAATAATGTCTGTGATTAATTATGTTGATTTAATTATGTTAATTTCCGACTCCGTCAAATTTTTTGTTGGCTTTTAGGCTTTTTCTTGGTTTTCTCCTGTTCCAGACTATCATTTTTATATTCCTCTTTAAAAATGCTATTAAAGATGATTTCGTCTGTGCACAAAAACAAAGCGGTCGTCAACAGAAAATGAAATGCAGTACGCAAAACGTGGATTAAAATTAGAGATGAAGTCACAAAGTCTTGTAACACAGCTGTTTTTAAAAATAAATACAACATTTAAAAAAATATTAGGATTTTTGTGAATGTCATATATTTTTATTCTGTTGTTAAGATGACGTTACATCTGGCGAAGAGCACATTAGGTCTTGTTTAGGACTCAAAACTCAGAGTTTAAGAGTTGGGACTTGAGACTAACCTGTGACTTGCAAAACAATGACTTGGTCTGAACTCTGCTGGATACTGTTACACAACAACAACAACAACAACATTACAGCCCCTCATGTTCCTCAGCTGACTGACCTGTTTATCACTTTACTAATTCTTTACATCTACTTTTTAAAATGTTTATTATAAGTGTCACTTCCCTGACGAGGCCTCACATGTCCTGACTAATGACTGGAGTTGGCCTCGGGAGATTTAGGCACTCAGAATTAATCCTACATGCCTTTTATTGATTATTGCTACATTTTAATCAAACTCCACCCCACAAAATTAAGCACTGTCTCCTCAATCATGTTCAAGTCCCCAGCTGCATGTTTCGCCCTCTCTCCTGGTCTCATAACGACTGCTGTGTGAGATTTATGTGTGTGTGAGCGTACAGTGTTTAAACGCAGCTCTGGTGGGGGTGTTGATCGCAGCATCAATTGCAAGCATATGTGTGTGTGGCTGGAGATTCCCTCTCTGTGTTGCACTGGCTCGAGTTTCCATGGGTGGCTTCCAATCATGATTAATGTTTGTCTATTTCTATTGTGTGTGTGTGTGTTTATGTGAGCATGCCATGAGGTGGTTGCGTGAGTGTAAGCATTTCATATTATGTTGGTTATTAATTATCTTTCCCCTCTCTTTCTGTCCTCAGAGTATGATTTCCTCCATAGTGAACAGTTCGTACTACGCCAACGTCTCCACCGCCAAATGCCAGGAGTTCGGTCGCTGGTACAAGAAGTACAAAAAAATTAAAGGTGAGCTGTTCAGACAGTAGTCCAGTGTCGTTAAATGCTCTGACAGTTGGTTTCCAGCAGAAGGGGTTTGGACCCAATAAGACAAGATAAGACATTTATTTCTTCCGAAGGACAAGTTAGGAAAAAGTGCAAATATACAATGATAAAACATTAATAAGTTGCAAATCCAAAAATACACAATAGTGCCAATAGTATAAACAGGTTAACAGTGAGGATTATTCCTGCTGGGTTGTATACAAATATGTATGAGAAGTGGCACATATCTATGCATGTGCAGTAATATATCTTAAGCAAGGTTGTTCATGCTAAAAAAAATAATATCAGTAATTATTACAATAAATGCCAAATCATTATTTTTTGCTCCTGAAGTGAACCAGAGGGTTCATTGTGGTTTACCCTTTTGGTAACACTTTACTTGAAGGTATCTACATAAGGGTGACATGACACTGTCATAACTATGACGTGACACTGTCATGAACTTGTCATAAACATTATGTACATGTCATGAACGTTTAGGACTGCTGTCATTAAGTGTCATTCGGTTTTTGTAATGACAAGTTGACATTGTTTGGGTTGTCTTGATTATGACAAGTTGACATTAACCAAAGTGACATTACCAGAAGATGTCTTTGTCATGACAAGTTGACATTAAATTTGTTTGGGATGTCCTTATGACAACTTGACATTAACATAAAGACATCTTCTGATAATGTCATCCTGGTTAATGTCAAGTTGGACATCATAAGTAAGGACATCCCTAACAAATTTAATGTCAACTTGTCATGACAAAGACAACTTCTGGTGATGTCACTTTGATAAATGTCAACTTGTCATGACAAAGACAACTTCTGGTAATGTCACTTTGATTAATGTCAACTTGTCATGACAAAGACAACTTCTGGTAATGTCACTTTATTAATGTCAACTTGCCATGACAAAGACAACTTCTGGTAATGTCACTTTATTAATGTCAACTTGTCATGACAAAGACAACTTCTGGTAATGTCACTTTGATTAATGTCAACTTGTCATGACAAAGACAACTTCTGGTAATGTCACTTTAATTTATGTCAAGTTGTCATGACAAAGACAACTTCTGGTAATGTCACTTTAATTTATGTCAAGTTGTCATGACAAAGACAACTTATGGTAATGTCACTTTGATTTATGTCAAGTTGTCATGACAAAGACAACTTCTGGTAATGTCACTTTAGTCAATGTCAACATGTCATAATCAAGACAACTCAAACAATGTCAACTTGTCATTACAAAGACCGAATGACACTTAATGACAGCAGTCATAAATGTTCATGACATGTACATAATGTTTATGACAGGTTCATGACAGTGTCATGTCATAGTTATGACAGTGTCATGTCACCCTTATGTAGATACCTTCAAGTAAAGTGTTACCAAACTTTTTATTTATTGTCAGAAGATAAACATTTGCCAAACAACAGAGCATTTTACAAATCTGAGGTAGATCAAAACAGTTATAATCAAAATAATGTCAATAAAAAATACTGTAAATAGACAGAGACATTTTATTTCTGTATGATTGGCTCACTACAGCAGCAGATTATTTTGTTGGGGTTTTTTGCCCTCATAGTTCACCGACAAGGTTTTTACTTTAAATATGCTCAACTATTAAAGCTGAAATATTTTTTCTCATGAAAGAGTGCCTATCTTAGCTTTGTGATTTTAAAATAACTGAAGGAAACACGCAGATGAACTGTTAATGGTTATTAATTGAATATTTCCAACAATTTTAAATTAAAGGTCACACTTTAGTTTTAATGGAAAAGGCAAGTTCCCTGAAAACACAGAAAATAAATAACTTGCATCTCTTGTAAACAAATATTATTTTCGCGACGGCACAGTGTGTCTTCTGTTGAGGGATTTAACGAGGTGTGTCCAATGTTGCTCTGGGAGCCAAGTCCTTCACGACGTAGTTGGAAATGGCGTCAGTTATTTCTTTCTATCTTCTTGAATCTTTTTCATGATGTGTAGCCTTTGTAAATGCTCATGTTATTGAGAGCTGCTTTGTGGAGGCACTTTTCCCGTCATCTTTGTTTTTTGAGCCGTGCACTGTTCATATTTGGTAACATGATTGTGCTGAAACAGATTGGTGGTGTTACCTTTGGTCACTGAAACATTTTTTCCGTGTTTACATTTGATTTCTGTTCGGCGTCGTCTTCACAAAAACCAAAATGTGTCCAAACGATAGACAGGGCATGTCTCTCAGTGTTTGAGTTTTCCACATGTTGCTTCCAGGTCGCAGACTTGAATGGGCGGCGCCACGTGACTACACACGCAGTAGTACGTTGCTTGTGTTTTCTACAAGCGTGTGATGCCAGTGGAGATTGTTGATACACTGAGAAGTTAAAATCGTCGTCTGCACTTAACAACACGTCTATTTCCTGCTGGCCTTGATCACCACTCTCCCTCCATGAATAAATGAACGTAAGCACAGTGACTGCATGGCAGCGATCTCCCGTTCAGTATAAGAGACGAAGCGGTGCGTACGCAGCCTCCCGTCGCTCCATATCATAAAGTAAATAAAAGTATGTAAACACATTTAACTGGAAATCTAATTCAGGCGTGGTGGCTTGATCACATTCACTGCAGTGCTGCTCTCAGAGGGTGAAATCTGACACCAGACTGTAAATCAGAACCTGTGCTGTGGGTATCTGTGACCTCTGGCATCGAGTATAAATCCAGCTTCAGACATGCAACCTCTCATGAAGGGAAGAATAAATACGTCTCTGTGTAACAGGGGGTGGGGGGGGTGTATCTACTGTACTGTAGCTTTAAAGTGACTCGGATCAGCGCAGATATTCAGCATCATGCTCCTCTGACTTTTCTCAAACTAATCATCTGTAATGACTCTTTGTCGACTCCGTCAGCCCGTCCTCCTCCTCCTGAGAAGCTGCACTATAATCATCACGTTAAACCCTGAGCCTGAACGGAAAATAGGAAGACAGAGTCAGAGGGTGGGGTGATGGTGGAGCCTGCTGCTGACAGAGGGAGGAGTGTTTAGTCCTGTTCTTCACCTGGCAGCAGTTTCATTGAGCTCACTGCTCTCTGATTGGCTGCTACACCTGTCAATCATAGCTAGAACATCAAGGGCATAACTCCTCAACTTACAGCAAAAGTTTCTTTTTGAATCTTGAGTTTTACATAAATGTGTTCATGAGCTTCAGTCGTCGTTCTTTGACACAGCAGCTGACAAATCTCAACTCAAGGTCACTCCATCAGCAGCTGGAGTTCGTCCAGTCGTCACGGAAATGTTGAAATGATCAATTTTCCAATTTCGGAGCCCTTCAAGGACTTCTTATTAATGTTGGCTCAAAAGTCGAGCTTCAAAGTTCATTACATAGACCTTGATGTGAGACTGTTGTCAACTAGTTTGGTCGTGTGTGTATCAACATCAGGATGTTCCCTTCTTATGATAGCCTGATGCAGCCACTTGAAAAAAAGAACAAAAAACAATCTGCTGTTTTTCTAAACTAACAAGATTATTATCGTAGAGTAATGACAAAGGTTTATAGAAAAAAATATCTGCTTGTTTTCTGTTTTTTAATTACTGAGAAAATACATTTTGTTAAGAAAAAGAAAAGAAGTTGGCCACCAGCGTGGTTGTGCGTTTATATTTAATTGAATTTAGGTTGTGACGTTGTGTGACCAAGATTCAAATGTCAGGACATCTAAAAGCCAACATCAACTGACGTAGAATACCGACGACAGATGTTTATGTTTTGTTGCTTGTAAATTGTGTTAAGTAACCAAAATCCAACATCTTCCAAACATCTAACGCCAACATCATCGACATCGAATAACATTTAGTTGTGACATATGACGAATAAAACCCAACTTCTGGAAAACATCAAGTTAACGTCCACACAAAATGAAACACTAACATTAAAAAAATATTGTCAACCCAATTTTCATTCCAACTAAAATTTAACGTCTGTCCAAGATAAGAGTCCAACATCATTCTGACATCATAATGACGCCTGGTGTCAGCTGGGTTCATTCAGGAAAATGAGCAGATTTTTTTTTTTTTTTTCATAATTCTGAGATAATCTTGTTAATTTAGAAAAACGGGGCAAATATTTGTTTTCTCTGGCAAATGCATTTTACATCCGAACAGTCTGACTGGTCTAATCTCTGTGTTTGGTTGAGCAGTAGATTATCTGGAGAAGATGTGGTCTGGACGAGACGCTGCTGACATCAAAAGTAAGGACTCATATTAATCTCAGGCCTCGTCCACACTGATATGTGGAACAGTGTGGACAGTAGTTGTAAATGTAGCAGTTGTTATGTGTTGATGTGGCCTTTTGTCCACATCTGTCTGCTGATGAAGGTGGTGGTTTGACCCCAGACTGTTTCTCCTCTCCAGTTGAGAGAGACAACATGGCCGACTTCTGTGTGCTGGGCCAGAGACCTCCGCCTCACCTGGCCGGCCTGGCGCAGCTCAGTCACCTGGGAGCCGGCAATCCCCTCCTCAAGGCGGGATCTGGAGATCCACAAGCGCCCTCCCAGCCTCCTCAGCAGCCTCCTCCTCCCCAACAGCAGCCTTCGCCCCACGGCCCCCTCCACCACAGCCCTCCTCTGCGTACGGGCCAGGTGCCTCCTCCGCCACCACCGCCCCCGCCTGGTGCCCTGCAGCCCCTGCTGGGGCCAGGTGGGCTGCTCTCCCCTCAGCTCTCCCCACAGCTGGTGCGTCAGCAGCTCGCCATGGCCCACCTCATCAACCAGCAACTGGCCGTTAGCCGCCTGCTGGCCCACCAGCACCCGCAGGCCATCAACCAGCAGTTCCTCAACCACCCGCCCATCCCTCGGGGTTCGTCAAAAGCCAGCGGCGACCATCCCGGGAGCAACCCCTCGGCCGCCGAGGTCTCCTGTGAAATCTACCAGCAGGTCAGAGACGAGCTGAAGAGAGCTAGTGTCTCCCAGGCCGTGTTCGCCCGTGTGGCTTTCAACCGCACACAGGTAGGAAAACAGGACAGACTGCGGTCAAGCAGATTAGGAGACAGCGGGGGGAGAGTGGGGGGAGAATGATCAGAGGACGAGGAGGAGCAAGGACAAGAGAGGGTAGCGTCAGATGGCATAGACAGAGACAGGGATAATCTGAATATTAATATCACCCTGTGGTGGCGTGAAGTCATTTTATCAGATAATATTTCACATCTCAGGTGAGCAGAGATAATAGCTGTAATGGAACCTGACGTCACTGATAGACTGTCATTTTTCACGCAGGGTAATTCTCACCCACCTCGTGGTATTTTCAGTGGGATTAGCGGAAGCGTGGCGGGGTGGCTCTCTGGGTCATTGAGTCTCCTTCGCCGCCCTCGCAGCAGCACAAACACCTGATGCATTCAGGCTGTGCTAAACTGGTTACCACACGCCCCATTAGATTATTGTAATGGGAGGAGGCTCATAGACCTGTTGGTGTAGAGGCCAGGTGTGTGTGAGAGAGTTCTGCACGTGTGTGTGTGACTGTATATAAGTGCACGTATTGTGCAATTACTGTGTATCTAATGTCCATTTGAAGTTTTTATCAACTTTTACAAAAAAATAACTGAGTACATTTACTCAAGTGCTGCACTGAAGTACGTCAGATTTGTACTTAAGTATTTTCATTTGCAACAATTCAGAGGGAAAACTACTTTTTTTCCACCGCTAATTTTATTTGACAGCTTTAGTTACTTTATAGATTACAGGTTTTACACAAAAAACATATGAAGTGTCTTGTAAAGTTCACAGTTTAAATGTGTCTCCGTGTGTGTCGTCACTGTTCAGGGCTTGCTGTCAGAGATCCTGCGTAAGGAGGAGGACCCTCGTACGGCCTCGCAGTCTCTGCTGGTGAATCTGAAAGCGATGCAGAACTTTCTCAACCTGCCCGAGAGCGAGAGGGACCGCATCTACCAGGAGGAGAGAGAACGCACCATGAACCCTTCAGTCGGCCTCCCCGCCTCGAATTCCTCCAACTCCGGACCTCCGCGCCTCTCACAGGTTAGTGTGCCACGGAGACAGTTACAACGGCATGTTCAGACCATTGTAGATTAAAAAAAATGGAGCCTGGGAAGAAGGGTAAGATTCCAAGAAAAATTTCCAAGTTTAACTCATAAATTTACAGAAAAAATGGATATTCTCTGAGGTTGAAGCAGTAAATTTACAAGTAAAAACTGATATTCTCTAAGATTATAAAGTTGTACATTTGCAGGAAAAAACTCAGAAATTCTCTGAGATAATTGGCCGTAAAGTTTGGTGAGTTTGTTTAAAGAGCGTTAAAGTTATGTAGGGAGGAAGTCGTAGTTGATGAATGGGTGAGACACAGGACTTTGACCCAGGAGACAGAGGTTTGTGTCCTGTGTGAGTCAACGATTGCTAATTTCTTTTAGACTTGCTCAATTATCATCAGTTTTTAAGGATGTAAAAAGCTGCTAAACGCACAGTGTACATACACTTTAGAAGAATAGCTGAATAGGCTTGTTTGTCTTAACATAATACTTGACCAGGATGCCCAGGAAGGATGTTTAGCTGATTGCCAGTAACGTCCCGGACTTCGACACAACTTTAATTTTCAAACTTGAGCAATTTCACACTTTACATGAGCTCTCTCAAAATTCAGTTTACACAGATTGAAATTAACTAGTTAGTGTTCATAGTTTACAAGTTGAACAAGTTCACAGTCTCAAAAGATGAACTAGAATTATTTTAAAAATGAAACATAATCTTGTGCGCATCATTCACTTGCATATAATTCCAAAGACCAATTAGATGCTTCAGCCTTGTGTCATTATAAATTTGTTGCTGATGTGGCTGATATTCAGATTCATTTATTCAGACCTGGTGTGCACAGTTTGCATAAATGTGGGATTTTTTTTTTCCATTTGAAGCTGTATCTGACTGAATTATTAATAAAAGTCCTTCAGAGACTTCAGCAGCACCTGTAGCTGCGTTGTCTGGTGCTGTATTGTGTGTGGTGTCAGCATGCCGGGTGCTGTAAATCCTAACTTAACTGTTGTAAGAGTCAATGACGCTCATGTTCAGGTTTGTTAGTTGCAAACTGGTGTGTACAGTTCTCTGTTCACCAAGAGACTTTATGCACAACACTGGTGATGAGGTTTAAGTTGTTCTTGACCAAAAAAACAAACATTTTTTCTTCCTGGTAAATTTCACATTTCATCTCAGAGAGTAACTGCAATGATGAAATATGACATTGACACAAGCTGGCCTAGTCAGCTGTTCTGCTTAAGTTTATGTACAGTGTGCATTTAACAGCTTTATACATCCTAAAAACTAAAACCAATGAGTTAACTAAGTCTCATAATAATAAGCCAGCGTTGAGCTCTGTGCTTGACCCTTTAATCCACCGTGACTTCCTCCTTACGTGGACGTTGTTGCTCTTCATACGTCACTTTTCCTCACAAATGTATGACTTTATGATCTCACAGAATATCTGCAGTGTTAAAATATGATGTGGACATGTTCAGCTATCCTACTTAAGTTTATGCACAGTGTGCACTCAGCAGCTTTATACATCTTAAAAACAAAAAAATGAGTCAACTAATTTTTTTTTTTTGACTTGAACTTTTATTGATTTTCTCAACAAACGGAAGAAAAAAACCTCAGAATATTTAAGTTGCATATCTGCAAAGATGTTTAAACAGAGTAAGAAAAAAAAAGAGTACTAATTACAGAGGGATTATGTGGGTCTCAGTGAGTTGTGGATCGACAGGATAAACTAGACAAAAAGAAAGAAATATTGGTCCATTCATGTTGCTCCTGGAGTCTCTAGATTCTTGGAAAGATATGTATTTTACAAAAAGTATCCAGTACGACCTCCACAGTTGTTGTTCCTCATTATAAACATCAGAAAGTTGAGATGCTGCTTCCTCCATTGAGATCATCTCCAAATGTTTGAAGCCTCACTCCCTCTTTCAGCTGATCTGCATCCCTCAGATTAGTTGCTATCAGTCTTTAGCTGTCATGCAGCTCTTAAAACTTGTGTATTGTTTTGACCAGATTCCTTTAACAGTATAATTCAAAGGACACATTGCTGGATCACAGTGAACAGTATAGCCAATAACTTTTCCCAGGGGTTGCATGACATTTTCCCAGAAGGTTTTAATCTCAGTACAAGTCCATACCATATGATTAAAAAGTACCTTTATCTTGTTTGCAGCGTCAAAACAGATCAGAGTCAGAGACACACATCCTGTGCATGAGTCAACTAAGTTTAAGAATAATAAGCCAATGTTGAGTCCTCCCTCTGTAGCCTGTTATACTAATTTACCTGATGTTCTGGCAGTCAGGGAATATCTCCCTTTTTCCTCACAAGTGCTCACAAGACTTTATAATCATGGAAAATAAATGCATATTTTTTTTCTTCTTGTTTTTACTCTCTAAATATCACTGGCTCTGTTTTTTGTTTCTTTGACCTACAATGGCCCCGGTACACCGCCGTAGTCAGTGGTGCCATTAGTTGGTTTCCAGATCTGTAATGTGACTGCATGTGTAATCACACTGATGCAAACAATGATTGTAAAATGCCATGTGCCCTGTGTGTGTGTGTGTGTGTGCATAGAAAGTGTGGGAGAGGGGCCTGGACGACCAGATAACCCCTGATACCTGGGCCTCCATCTGGAAGAACAAGACTAAGATCTCCAACTCGGTGAGTTATCTCCAATCTTTAACTTGCCCTCACAGAGCAGACGGCAGCACGTCATGCGCCAAGTCTTAAAACCTTCAACAAATCCCATTTATAAAGGAAAAACAGCTTCAAAGCAGCACACTGTAAACATAAAGGACATTATACAGTACTTGGACATTTCTTTTTCCACATGCACAGAACAGTTCAGCAACATCAGTGATAAGACTTTCCCTCTGATGCCCATTCATGGCTGTGGGTGAATTTGTGTGCTATTCTTATTATGTCTATGTAAAATAATCTCAGCATCGTTTACACTGGGGGAATGTAAGCTAGCTGGTCTGAACATGTCTTGTGGACGACTTCAAACACTGTGTATACAAGCTTTCTGAGAGCCAATACATGTTCATTCAAACAGAAACAACAAAGAAAGACAAAAGAGGAGGACTTAATGACTTTGATCTGTAAACAAAATTCATGTGGAGACGTGCGCTGCAGATGTGCCGCTGATGCACACACAGGGAACACTGCATGTCTGTTCCCAGAGCAGCTCTCCTGATCTTCAGCTGATAACCTTTCTTCATGTACATATACACAACATTTGCTTTTATGGATGAAACTCTTAGTTTTAGATTTAGAGTTGCAGCAGAATCCTTAAGTGATAGATGCCTTTATGATATTTCCTGTCATCCAGACTGATCTGATAACATCTCCTCGTTAAACATTAACTGCTCAGAGGGACTTCAATTTGTATTTACTGTGTCTAACATCATCCCGCTGATCCTCTCTTCCAGCCGAAGCCGTCTGGCCCGGCTCCTGACCTCCCACTGAAGCTGGAGTCGCTGGTCAACATAACGTCAGGCATCTACGACGAAATTCAGCAGGAGATGAAGAGAGCCAAGGTGTCCCAAGCTCTGTTCGCTAAGGTGGCTGCCAACAAGAGCCAGGTGAGGAAACACTGGGGACAAGAAACCACAAAAGTCTTACGTCAAAGGAGCAGGCAGTAACTTCTGAATGAAGGAGCTTTTTTTTATCCCCAGAGAAAGTCAAGCCATTTACATATTACTGCTTGATAAATATGTAAATCAGAACAGCTTTAAAACCCTCATAAAAACAACAATACAAAGAAAAACAGAGCTTCAGAGCCAAAACACTCTGCAGAGACCTCAGCTGGAGCGCTGCCACAGTGTACACACTCTGTCATCTGTCACTCGTGGATGATGGACACTTCTGATAGTTGTGTTTCCTCAGAGCTCTGATAACGTGATGTCCTGCGGCACTGAAACTATTTTAATGTCTGCAATTTTTGATTAATATCTCTAGAAATGACTGGAAACAATAGCTATTTTGAAACGTAGCTTTTTGATGCGCATTGTCACAAAAAGACACACATGCACAGTGAGCTGCTGCTAACTGCTACAGAGCATCCCATAATTAATCAACATGTCATTGAAATAATAATAACATTACTAATGGCTCTGTTTAAAGGAATACTACACCCTCCAGATTATCACCTGTATACCTGTGTATACCTGTACCACACCTGTGTTAAGCTGTATTAGTGAAGAAACCTTCTCAGATGCCTCCACGGTGAACTAAGAAACCAAAAACAGAAACTTCTCGATGAACTGAAGTCATAGGGGTCCATGTTTAAAAAACGCAAAACTATATCAAAATATGCGTTTACATACTTTCACTCAACTCATTTTTTCAGTCATATAGTCAGTACTTCTCAAACATAGAGACCTTTCTGATGGAAAACTGAACTGAAAGTGAATCTTATCTACGATCTCTTCAAAGCCAGACACGGCTGAACACGGGAGCAGATGTTCTACGACTGCCTCGGTCAGTTAGTGTGTTTGTGTTGTCGTGTGACTGCAGTGAGTCCAAACTAACCCTTTAAAATGACAGAATCAAAAATGAACACAATCAACTACCTCAGGGGTCGGCAACCTGCTAATGGCTCTTTCTTTTTTAACATTTCAATTTTTAGATATCAGTGTTGTAGGCCTAAAGAAATTCTTACATCCTCCAATTGCAGCCTCTATACAAATAAAAAAAAATCGTTTTGACATTTCAACAATTAATCTACTGCCTGGGAGATTTTCCTTAAAATTTTGTGAACCTTGATAGCAGTGGCTCGTCTCGAGTCTTCTAGCTATGGTTGCCAAATCCAAAAAGTAAAAGTCTTGGAATAAAATAGAGAATTTAGTAATGCATGGACATTTTTGTTTGTGTTCACTGCCAGCTCTGCAAAATTAAAGTGGTAAATAATTATTAATAGCATCCTGCAGAGCAGCAGCCTTGTGGTAAAACATGAAAGTTCATTTAGACTGTTAGTACAGGCTAACTTAGACTTAATAGGTTTCATTAAAAGCCTCAAATACTGTATATTCTGGGGCTTCATGCAGATTGTTTTTATTATTCTTGGTGAAAAATGGCTCTTTTGATAGTAATGGTCACTGACCCCTGAACTAACTGATCAAGGCAGTGGTAGACCAGCAGCTCCTGTGTTCAGAGAGGTAAAATTACAGTTTTTGTCGGTGGATTCTGGCTGTGAGGAGAGCGTAGACAAGTTTCACCTTCTGTTCAGTTCCCTGTCAAAAAGGACCGACTGTTTTGGCAGCACTGAGCACACTGCTAGATACATAAATCTTGGATTAAACTGCACGAGTTGTCAGAATTTCAAAACGGATTTTTTGACATAGTTCTGCTACTATTAACCCTGGACCCCTATGACCTCAATTCATCATCAGTTTTCTCAGTTTTTGGATTTATTCACTGCGCAGGCATGTGAGAAAAGCAAAGTTCTCTTCACAAATTCAGCAGAACACAGGGTGAATAACTGACATACAAATAGCAATTTCAGGGATGAAGTATTCCTTTAAGTCAGATCAGAACTGGTGTACTTGCACACAGATGCAAGCACTACACTCAACCCCTTAGAAAGCCTCTCAGTGTCTTACTGTAGCAGTGGCATCAGGTGAAGGAGGAGGATAATAAGGACAATGCTTTACTTGCACCCACTGTCGTAGATATATAAACAAGAACTGTATATAAAAGAACTCAAAGATCTTAAATATATATTTTTAAAGAGAACAAAACACACAGGATTCACTTGTGTAAGCGTGAGAAGATGTAGCGATGTATGCATCATGTATACAGTACATGCGTGTGTGTGTGTGTGTGTGTGTGTGTGTGTGTGGTGTGCAGTTAGCGAGGTCCCCCAGGTTGGTGGGTCTGGGGGTGGCTGAGGGTCACGGCTCAGTGCACCCATCTGCTGCAGCTGGCCACAAGGACAGAGAGAGAGGAAGGGAGCGATGATCAGGCTATTAGCGGTGCATGCTGCCCGAGGTGGCTGGTTGAACACAACAGCTGGTGTCACAAACTGAACCAGTCTAGCAGATATAATTGAATCTTCTCCGTCTCTCCTTCCCCCATCTTTCTCTCCTGCATTTACCTCACACACTCTGCACGTTTCCAACTTTTTCAACTCTTCTGCTAATTTTACCTCCCTGCACTCACATTTTTCTTTATCTGTCTTCTGCCATCCTGCTCCTCATGTATCCCTCACTACTTCTACTGCTCCTTCCTCTCGTGGTCCTCGTCATCCTCCTCCTTCACCCTGTGTCATTGCTAGTAGGTGAGAGGTGTTGATTCTTGGGCTCCACAGCTGGAGGAAGCTCATAAAATGGTTCATAAAACAGGAGATACAAGGAGGGCCCACTGTTGTAGTCTTTAAAGGGGGGACAGAACACGCTCCTTCAGATTCTATTTATGAGACAGAATAGTCTGAAGTCTTGAGAAATACACTTACATGCTTTCTTGCTGAGAGTAAGATCGTATCACGAGTCTTTATTGTAAATTAGAACCTACGTCCAACAGCAGGTTAGCTTAGCTTAGCATAAAGGCTGAAAACAGGGGGAAACAGCTAGCCTGGCTCAAGTTTCCGGTGGTTGCCTGGCAACCTCCCAGTGATGTAAAGGCTACAGCAAAGCACAGCACCGTGCTAGGGCTGGTTAATATGACCTATAAAAAAATATTATGATATATTGAGGCTTTATGGTGATACACAGTATATAATACAATATTTTAAAACTACAATAGACCACCCACAGTTACAGTAAAATTAAATAACGTACTGTTATAAAAAAAAGTTAAACTAAAGTACAGTTATATATACATATATACGTATATTTAAGCTAAAAAAAAGTATTGATATATTAAATTAAATCAAAGCGAAACCACTGGTGCTTTTATTCTGAAGCACCCAGTTCATCTCGGGCAGGAAGTGTTAATGTTCTCGTTGTGAGCTTAAAGCTTCTGGTCAACAGTGATCCGTTAGTATTTAACAGAAAGTTAAACTGTTACAGCAGCACTAGTAAATGTGAGGAGGAAATTAACTTAACAGCTGTCCAGCTTATATGTTAATCATACTTTCAAGTCGCACCAGTGCTCCATGGTCGCAAAAAATGACTAAATGGTCTCAAATGGCACAAGCGGTGATACATAGGGTATAATCAATATATTTCCCACCCCTACATTGGCTAAAAATGTATCCTGCACAAACGAGACATAAGCTTGTTGTTTTGAGGTGCAGGTACGTGGATGTTTGTACCTTTGGAAAGAACCAGGCTACCTGATTCCCTTTGTTTTCAGTCTTTATGCTAAGCTAAGCTAACTGGCTGTAGCCTTACATTTACTGTACAGACATGAGAGTGTGAATCTATCTTCTCATCTAACTCTCAGCAAAAAGCAAAAAGGCATATTTCTCAAACTATGGAAGTACAGTATTCCTTCAACACCAGCTCTTTTTAACCCCCACCTTCCTTCTCCTTGTCTGCCTCCGCCTCCTCTCCAGGGCTGGCTGTGTGAGCTGCTCCGGTGGAAGGAGAACCCGAGCCCAGAGAACCGCACTCTGTGGGAGAACCTGTGCACCATCCGGAGGTTCCTGACGCTGCCGCAGGCTGAGAGAGACCTGGCGTACGAGGAGGAGTCCAGACACCATCACTCGGAGAGGCTGCACACCGTCCTCCACCTGCCACAGGACACACAGGTAAGAACCAGGCATGTTTACTGCTGGTGCGAACGTGCACCTCATATCGTCACGTCCAGATGGCTGCAACACCTGGTGTTAAAATGCATGTCCGGTTCAGGCATTAAAAACAGATTTCCTGCACACGTCACCTCATCTAACAATATTTACATCTGCTGAAATTGACTGTAAACACCTTGTCCGTCTTCCCCACCATGTACCAGTACCCTGAGAAATGTGTTTTTACCAGATCTTCTCAACCCCTGTTTTGTTTTTGGATCAGTGTACAAAAGCAAATTTTCCATTTTATACAAAAATTCCGTACAAAGCGAAATAATGAAAACTCGTTGTTAATGTGCCAGAGTGCTTCTTGGCTGGAAGCAACAACTTCCTGGACACTCTGCAGCTTTTCCTGGCGACCGATCCATGTCAAGAAACTGTCCAACACATAACTACCAGTAAAACCACAACTTATGATCTTTACACTTGTAGTTTTGTACGGATAAACAAATGAGACGTGTTAATGAGTGAGCTTTACAGGTGCTGCTAGGCGGACTGTGTTACCATAAGACCCACAGAGGCTAAGTGTTTCCAGTCTGCTCTGCTGAGCTAATTATCTGTCATCTGTCGCATCATGTTGCTAAATATGTTCAACAGCTCCTTTATAATATCAGCAATAATCACCACCTAAAAGCACATTAACGTACTTTGTTACTTTTCACCACCATCAGTTACAGTGATGATTATTATTGAACATAGTCCCTTTAAAAGCTAAAAGGATGTAACTGTATCTCTCCGCCCTCAGAGACCACACCCGTTGTTATTAATTCCTCATTATATTCATTAGGTACAAGAACGTACTGTACTGTTTGATCTAGTTGTGTGTGCACATGTGTTTGTGTGTGAGTGCGTGCCCCGTGGAACGAAGCGTAAACAGAGTTGCTGGGTGGTGTGGCACTGGAGGAAATGCCCCATTAGTTTGTGAGGATGAAGGCAGAGGCTGAAGGAGGGCTGAGGGAGATCGATGCAGGAAACACTCTGACCTGTCGTCCTCTGTCATTACTGTAACCCTCCCACTCTGACACACACACACTGAACCCTGTCTATCTGTCCGGCTGTCTTTATCACACTCAGGCTGCACAGATAATACCTTATCTGTTATTGATTTTAAGTAGCAGACACCACGGAAAAATATGACAAACTGTCTTTTCACTCACTTAAAGAGAAGACTTTTTCGTTTAGCTGTCTCTGAACCCCAGCACATTAGATAGTTGGAGGTTTTATACACAGTTCCCCAATTTTGAGATGAAATGAAGTTGGACAAGTCAAAATAAACTTAACAAAAAAAGGTCCCTAATAACCCTCCTCTTGGCCTCTACTGCAGCCACCTTCACTGCCTGCTTGTCTGGTATTAGCAAGTAACACGTTCATTTGGACTGAGGTCAGGTGATTAGTTTGGCCGTAAAAAAAAAAAACCTGTTTGTTAAAGGGCTACAAAGATGGATTGGACTGCAGATGTTCAAATCTACACTCCTCCCTATCTGGATCACTTTTTCCCGAGCAAAAGTGTGTGAGCAGGGCGAAGCATTTATCTCCAGACTGCTACTATTTAGTCATATTTTGAGACCATGGAGCACCACTGCGACTTGCAAATGATAATAGTATATAAACTGGAGGGCCGTTTGTTTTTTTCACCTTACAGTAAATAAATCATCACGTAATGAAACCACAGTAATAGTTTTAACTTCATGAGATTAACAATACCGTGAGAGAGGAAGCCTGTCTTTGTATCTACAGACCACAACTACTTAGTCACATTTTGTGACCATGGAGCACCAGTGTGACCTGCAAATACTATTAATATATAAACTGGAGAACTGTAAGTTGTTTGTTTACAGCTCACAGTGAATAAATCATCACGTATAAAGGCACAGTTTAACTGTGTCCTAACTGCTAACAGCTAACTGTTGACCCGAAGCCTCAAGTTCACAGCAAAAACATTAACACTTCCGGCCTAAGACAAGCCGGGTGCTTCAGAATAAAAGCACCAGTGGTCCTGCTTTATTTAATTTAATTTTAACAGTACTATTTAACTTTATTATGACAGAAGCTACTTTTTTTAAACTTTACTGTAACTGTAGTAACTGTAGTCTGTACTTTAATAATTTTGTATTTTAGTAGTCTACAGTACACTAGAGGAGGTTTCGAAATATTTAGATATATTGTGTATTGTGATATAGCCTAAAAAATTGCGATATTATTTTTAAGCCATATTGCCCAGCCCTAATTGTTCTGTCGTGTCAGATTTGTCACGCTTCTATAGACAAAGACAAATTATGTTGTAAGGAGAATATCGGGGAAGAAAACAGCTGATCATTTATGTGAATTAAATGTTCGCTATATCAGAACTTTTTCAGCAAAGGCTTTTCCATTTCAAATTTAGTGCACCAACTTTTTTTGACAAAAAATACTCAAGCAAGCATTTGATTCAACTTTGCTGTTTCATGCAGCTTTTACTGATGCGACACTTCACACTGTGCATAAAAACACGGCTCCTGTCACGACTACCAGCTGACTGCACTGTAAAAAGGTCAAAGGTCAGGGTCCAGCCACACAATCTGACAACGCACTGCTCTCTCAAACACGCTTCAGACTGAGCCCGGGTCTTCCAGTTGAGAGATAGTCTGTCTAACCACCAGCCCCCCCCCCCCCCCCCCCCATCCCCCAACACACAGCTATTATATCCCACATATAGCATATACCATATGCTATAAATCAAAAACAGACAAATGCTGAAACTTCCCATTTAGCATCTCGACACGAATCCTCTGCTGTAGTTTGCGGCTCCGCCCACCTCCAACTCCACCACGGAGCAATCTTTTCTCTTCCCATTCAGAGCTGTGTATTAAAGGCTGATGGGAAGACTGGGAGGAAGCTGTGGTGGCACCATTAACACATTCCTCTGCTCCTCTCACACTCTCAGCAAAGACTAAAAATAAAGTTTACCCTCAAAACGCCCATGTTGTAACCCCTCCACCACCCCCCACCCACCTCGAGAGACGCGCGGAGATGAACTGTGGTGAAACACTGGTGATTTATTAATGGGAAAATGAGGTGTGTGTGTGTGTGTATAAATATGTGCATTGCTGTCTTCAGACGCCCCCCTCCGTCCCAGATGAAGCCCCCCACCAAACCTCAGGCTCCAGCCAGCCTGCCACCACAGACCACACATGTGTCCCATCTGCCACACATGCACGTACACAACATCTCACACTGATAGTTGGTAATGTGAGCACTCCTTTGTGTTGTGGACAATAAGAGGGTCTCGAAAACTGAAGCAACCAACCACAGAATACACATGAAAAATGGATGTGGTGCTGAGACGGAGCTGCACAGTTAATCCACACAGCAGTGATGTGTGTTTGGACTGGACTGTGTGTACAGTAGCGTGAGCCATTTCTGCATGTTGGGGGCTCTGGGAGGTCTCTGACTGTGTGTCTATTAAGTCTGCAGGTGCTTGGTGTATGTGTGTGTGTGTGTGTGTGTGTGTGTGTCAGTAACCTCAGCAGCATCACATTTCTTCATGAGTGACATGGCCCTGGTGCTCGCTCCACAGCTCTTATTCATACGGCTTTAGCAGTTAAGTGCGTCCCACAGCTAATTTGGCAGAGTCTGCCCTTATAAATAATTTCTTTATTGTTTTTGCTAAATTGATTTCTGCTGCAAGTCAAGGGGTTGTTTATGTATGTGTGTGTGTGTGTATGTGTGTGACCGCTCACCGAGGCTGAGACCCCAGGAGTGGTGGACTAGAACAAGACGCAACAACCACTGTGCCCTTCCTCCTCCTCTTCCTCTCTCTTCTTGTGTCTCACATCAGTCCAAAGGTGCTCGACTGGCATCACAAACTGAAGACACTTATAACCAAAGCAGCAACAAATAGCTCCAAGGCAGGTTAAAGCAAGAGTGGTCAAATTAGTGCAACAGAGGCCAAGATTTTCTGACTCTTACAGTAGTCCCTTTATGTGCCAAGCTCTGAAGTTGCTGCACTTCCCATAATGCAACTCAATAGTGTCATCATTAGACCCTCAGCGCCTGGCACATGCCCACATATTTTAACCTCCACTCCTTGATTTTGTAACGCAGATGTTCAAGCCAAGAAAAACCTGATGACATCATCAGGTATTACTTTCTCAGAGTTTGGAAAGTTCCCACCAGAGCCATTACACAACCAGCAGAGTGGTGCTTCCCCCGATGAGTAAACTAAGCTTGATGTGTAGGATAAGCGAAATTGCCCCTTTAAAAGATCACATGATTCTGCACAGGCTGAAAAATCACCCTGACCATCTAACAAATCTATATAGTATCTACAAGTGTTGTGTGTGTGAAGTTAAATCCTGATCTCATTCCTCTGCGCCATAAAAAAAAAATCAATGAGCCGCATGTTGCACTGGGTGACATAAGGGTGTGACAGTGCACAAAAATAATATGCTTTTGTTTTGGGAATGGATGATGGTGCTTTAAATGTTATCATGATAAAAAAAAATTCATATCAATCGATATTGATAATTATCGCGCTAAAAAAATTCAAATTCTTTCAAATTTAAAGGCAAATTTTTTGCTCCTGAGTAAAAGCTTAAAATCATACAGTTAATTGTGGTTCAAACTAGGGATGCACGGTATTGGATTTTCTGTCAATATCCGATATGTCGGATGTATGTTGTATATCAACTTATTTGGCCGATACCGATATCTCCACTTCTTTCCCCAGCTAATTTTAATGATCATCAAGTCTCTTCTGTAGTGGAATTAACATCGTATTTTACATGCACACTCTTATTGTAATGGCCCACCAGCAGATTGGGGCAATAAATACAATACTTTTCAGTTTATGTAATATTCATTCATCATGCAAAATAAGTAAAAGCATGTTGACCGATACCGATGACGTGTTGATATTATCATGCATCCCTAGTTTAAACTATTATTTATTGTCAGAGCATGACAAACATTTGCCAGAGAGCACAACATTTCACAAAACCGAGTTGATTCAAAACAATTTTATTCAAAATAATGTCAGTAAATGAAACAACAGCCCAAGTATCAAAAACTGCAGTTCCTCTAATGGCCACTTGAGGCTGGCTCAAAGAGTGAGTCAATCCCCATAGACCGACGTGTTAAAATGTCCAACTTTAGAGCAGAAATAAAAATGTTTACAGCCTGGTACAAAAAACAGTTTTGGTCTGTACAGCTAATTTCAACATTTATGACAACTGTACAGAGGGTGAATTTTATCTAACTGACCCATTCACATTTTATTAAGGCTTAAAGTTACACATATTCAAGGGCGTGGCTGCTTGAGTAGCAGCAGTCTGTGAATCAGGTCCACCCCTCACTCCTCCACAGCTCCACCCTCTCATCCAAATATAGTCACTTCTGGCTCCAAAAAGCTGTAGCTATGTCCATTATGTAATACAGTATATGGTAAATACTAGAACACCAAATGTGTATCAATCCGCCTCTGAAAATAGTCCCAGACAAATGCACAGGTTTTACCTTAAATTAAAGTTATGAAAGAAGATACAGTTACCAATTACAATATCAAATAGTTCAACAGCATAATAAATTATCAATAGAAAAATGTATTGAAGTCATAAACATGAAGTCCCTCCTCTCTGTCATCGTGACAATAAATAATTTGCTGCTGTTTCTCCCAAAATCTATTGGAATTCATTTCATATTTGGGGAAAGATTGTCAGTGCTCCAACTATTTATTTGTATTGTTGATTTCTCCACTTTGAGGGAAGTAGCTGTCTCTGTCTCTGTGTTTCTGTTTCTGTGTCTCCTCCCTCCCTCTGCAGTCCTCAGTGTGTCCCGGTGGCCTCTTATTCACTGGTGCAGGGTGGAGTTTGGGCTTTTTTGGCAAACCACAATTAAGTTAATTGTTTAATTGCAGATAAATGGAATGAATACCACACACAGTTCGAACGAAAAAAATATGCAACAACACAAGTGCATGCACACACACATATACACACATTATTACCATGCAAACAAACACACACACACACACACACACACACACACACATACACACACACTGAGCTGCACTCCCTGCTAGCCTCAATAACATTACGTGTATACAGCTTTTCATCAAAGAAACATTATTTTATAAAAAGGAACGGTGCAGTGACTCATCTACTCCCCTAGCCTGGATCCAGTCCTCATGAATCGCAACTACACACACACACACGCACATATTCAAATACAAGACTGAGACAGACAGACAGTAAGACAGAGAGACAGACAGGCAGACAGAAGGAGAAAATAAAAAACACACTGATTAACAGGAGAGGTGAAGTCATGCACAAAACTAACAGAAAAGTGATTTTTCCTTCATTACATATTTACCTCTGTGTTAATGGTGTCTCTGGTGGTCATACACCAGAGACACCCTCCTCCACCCGCACCCCCACCCCCACCAAAACACAGAGAGGGAGAGAGTCAGGGGCCCTGGAGGACCAGAGCTCATTAAGGAGAAGATGAATATTTCATGTTCTATAATTCTTTCATAGTTCTGCGCCGTAATTTGCCTTGATTTACGTTTAAAAGAAAACTTTTCATTTTACTGCAGTGCACTCACAGCGCTGCCAGGAGAGAGGGAGAGAGGGAGGGTGGGGAGACGGAGAGATGGGGGGAGAGGAAGGGAAAGAAGTTTTTCAGGAATATTGAATCATGCCATGAGAAGAGCTGGTCTGGCCGCGGGGCTCCAGTGCTTGTGGTTTTGGGAGAGCGGGGCTGTATTGTGTTGTGCTGAAGTGACATGTAATCTCTTCCAAAGCGTAATGGTCAGAGGTGGGAGGAGTAACGAGTGAAGGAGGGAGGGAGGAAGGTGAAATGGAACAAATATACTGCAAGCTTGTATTCACATCAGCGACTGGGTCTGTACTGTTCACTTATTATTTCTGAAAAAAAAAGGAAAAGATTTCATGTAAAATACCTGAAAATATGAATGAGTTTAATGTTGATCTTAAAGGTTCAGTATGTGACATTCAGAACATGAATACAGCAGCAAACAACTATCTGCTACTTGAAGATCAGAGTGAAGCCTGCTACCTCTGTGTGCTCTAATCCATATGACATATGACATACTATACTATGACTTTTTTCTATGGTTTTGGACGACATGCTATACTATGACTTTTTTTCATACTTTTGGACGACATGCTATACTATGACTTTTTTTCTATGGTTTTGGACGACATACTATACTATGACTTTTTTCTATGGTTTTGGACGACATGCTATATACTATGACTTTTTTTCATACTTTTGGACGACATGCTATACTATGACTTTTTTTCTATGGTTTTGGACGACATGCTATACTATGACTTTTTTTCTATGGTTTTGGACGACATGCTATATACTATGACTTTTTTTCATACTTTTGGACGACATGCTATACTATGACTTTTTTTCTATGGTTTTGGACGACATGCTATACTATGACTTTTTTTCTATGGTTTTGGATGACATACTATACTATGACTTTTTTCTATGGTTTTGGACGACATACTATACTATGACTTTTTTCTATGGTTTTGGACGACATACTATACTATGACTTTTTTTTCTATGGTTTTGGATGACATGCTATACTATGACTTTTTTCTATGGTTTTGGGCGACATATCATACTACGACTTTTTTTTCATACTTTTGGATGACATGCTATACTATGACTTTTTTTTCATACTTTTGGACGACATGCTATACTATGACTTTTTTCTATGGTTTTGGGCGACAAACTATACTATGACTTTTTTTTCATACTTTTGGATGACATGCTATACTATGACTTTTTTCATACTTTTGGACGACATGCTATACTATGACTTTTTTCTATAGTTTTGGGCGACATACCATACTATGACTTTTTTCCATGGTTTTGGATGACATGCTATACTATGACTTTTTTTTTCATACTTTTGGATGACATGCTATACTATGACTTTTTTTTCATACTTTTGGATGACATGCTATACTATGACTTTTTTTTCATACTTTTGGACGACATGCTATACTATGACTTTTTTTTTCATACTTTTGGATGACATGCTATACTATGACTTTTTTCTATGGTTTTGGATGACATGCTATACTATGACTTTTTTCTATGGTTTTGGATGACATGCTATACTATGACTTTTTTTTCCATACTTTTGGATGACATGCTATACTATGACTTTTTTTTCCATACTTTTGGATGACATGCTATACTATGACTTTTTTTTCCATACTTTTGGATGACATGCTATACTATGACTTTTTTTTTTCATACTTTTGGATGACATGCTATACTATGACTTTTTTCTATGGTTTTGGATGACATGCTATACTATGACTTTTTTTTCCATACTTTTGGATGACATGCTATACTATGACTTTTTTCTATGGTTTTGGGTGACAAACTATACTATGATTTTTTTTCATACTTTTGGATGACATGCTATACTATGACTTTTTTTTCATACTTTTGGACGACATGCTATACTATGACTTTTTTTTCATACTTTTGGATGACATCCTATACTATGACTTTTTTCTATGGTTTTGGGCAACATACCATACTATGACTTTTTTCCATGGTTTTGGATGACATGCTATACTATGACTTTTTTTTTCATACTTTTGGATGACATGCTATACTATGACTTTTTTCTATGGTTTTGGGTGACATGCTATACTATGACTTTTTTTTTTTTCATACTTTTGGATGACATGCTATACTATGACTTTTTTTTCATACTTTTGGACGACATGCTATACTATGACTTTTTTTTCATACTTTTGGATGACATCCTATACTATGACTTTTTTCTATGGTTTTGGGCAACATACCATACTATGACTTTTTTCCATGGTTTTGGATGACATGCTATACTATGACTTTTTTTTTCATACTTTTGGATGACATGCTATACTATGACTTTTTTCTATGGTTTTGGGTGACATGCTATACTATGACTTTTTTTTTTCATACTTTTGGATGACATGCTATACTATGACTTTTTTTCATACTTTTGGATGACATGCTATACTATGACTTTTTTTTCATACTTTTGGATGACATGCTATACTATGACTTTTTTTTCATACTTTTGGATGACATGCTATACTATGACTTTTTTTTTCATACTTTTGGACGACATACTATACTATGACTTTTTTCTATGGTTTTGGGCGACATGCTATACTATGACTTTTTTTTCCATACTTTTGGATGACATGCTATACTATGACTTTTTTCTATGGTTTTGGGCAACATACCATACTATGACTTTTTTCCATGGTTTTGGATGACATGCTATACTATGACTTTTTTTTCCATACTTTTGGATGACATGCTATACTATGACCTTTTTTTTCATACTTTTGGATGCCATGCTATACTATGACTTTTTTTTTCATACTTTTGGATGACATGCTATACTATGATTTTTTTTTTCATACTTTTGGATGACATGCTATACTATGACTTTTTTCTATGGTTTTGGACGACATACTATACTATGACTTTTTTCTATGGTTTTGGGCGACATGCTATACTATGACTTTTTTTCATACTTTTGGATGACATGCTATACTATGACTTTTTTTTCATACTTTTGGATGACATGCTATACTATGACTTTTTTTTCATACTTTTGGATGACATGCTATACTATGACTTTTTTTTTTCATACTTTTGGATGACATGCTATACTATGACTTTTTTTTCATACTTTTGGATGACATGCTATACTATGACTTTTTTTTTCATACTTTTGGATGACATGCTATACTATGACTTTTTTCTATGGTTTTGGACGACATACTATACTATGACTTTTTTCTATGGTTTTGGGCGACATGCTATACTATGACTTTTTTTTCATTCTTTTGGATGACATGCTATACTATGACTTTTTTTTCATACTTTTGGATGACATGCTATACTATGACTTTTTTCTATGGTTTTGGGCGACATGCTATACTATGACTTTTTTTTCATACTTTTGGATGACATGCTATACTATGACTTTTTTTTCATACTTTTGGACAACATGCTATACTATGACTTTTTTTCATACTTTTGGATGACATGCTATACTATGACTTTTTTCTATGGTTTTGGACGACATGCTATACTATGACTTTTTTTTCATACTTTTGGATGACATGCTATACTATGACTTTTTTTTCATACTTTTGGACAACATGCTATACTATGACTTTTTTTCATACTTTTGGATGACATACTATACTATGACTTTTTTTTCATACTTTTGGATGACATGCTATATACTATGACTTTTTTTTTCATACTTTTGGATGACATACTATACTATGACTTTTTTCTATGGTTTTGGGCGACACGCTATACTATGACTTTTTTTTCATACTTTTGGATGACATGCTATACTATGACTTTTTTCTATGGTTTTGGGCGACATACTATACTATGACTTTTTTCCATGGTTTTGGATGACATGCTATACTATGACTTTTTCTCATGACGTTGGACCACATGCTATTCTATGACTTCTTTTTTGTGATTTTGACGACATACTATACTATGACTTTTTTGTGATTTTGGACGACATACTATACTATGACTTTTTTGTGATTTTGGACGACATACTATACTATGACTTTTTTTCGTGATTTTGGACGACATACGATACTTCGACTTTTTCTCATGACTTTGGACGACATACTATACTATGACTTTTTTGTGATTTTGGACGACATACTATACTATGACTTTTTTTCGTGATTTTGGACGACATACGATACTTCGACTTTTTCTCATGACTTTGGACGACATGCCATTCTATGACTTCTTTTTTGTGATTTTGACAACATACTATACTATGACTTTTTTTGTGATTTTGACGACATACTATACTATGATTTTTTTGTGATTTTGGACGACATACTGTACTATGACTTTTTTCTATGGTTTTGGACGACATGCTATACTATGACTTTTTTTCTATGGTTTCGGATGACATACTATACTATGACTTTTTTCATGATTTTGGACTACATACTATACTATGACTTTTGTTTTTACCGATATTGGACGACATACTATACTATGACTTTTTTTCATAGTTTTGGATGACATGCTATACTATGACTTTTTCTCATGACTTTGGACCACATGCTATTCTATGACTTCTTTTTTGTGATTTTGACGACATACTATACTATGACTTTTTTCGTGATTTTGGACGACATGCTATACTATGACTTTTTTCGTGATTTTGGACGACATATGATACTTAGAGTTTTTCTCATGACTTTGGACCGCATGCTATTCTATGACTTCTTTTTTGTGATTTTGACAACATACTATACTATGACTTTTTTGTGATTTTGGACGACATACTATACTATGACGTTTTGGTGATTTTGGACGACATACTATACTATGACTTTTTTTCGTGATTTTGGACGACATGCTATACTATGACTTTTCGTGATTTTGGACGACATACGATACTTCGACTTTATCTCATGACTTTGGACCACATGCTATTCTATGACTTCTTTTTTGTGATTTTGGACAACATACTATACTATGATTTTTTTGTGATTTTGGACGACATACTGTACTATGACTTTTTTGTGATTTTGGACGACATGCTATACTATGACTTTTTTCTATGGTTTTGGACGACATGCTATACTATGACTTTTTTTCTATGGTTTCGGATGATATACTATATTATGACTTTTTTTGTGATTTTGGACGACATACTATACTATGACTTTTTTTCATACTTTTGGACTACATACTATACTATGAATTTTGTTTTTACCGAGTTTGGACGACATACTATACTATGACTTTTTTCCATAGTTTTGGATGACATGCTATACTATGACTTTTTTCCATAGTTTTGGACGACATACTATACTATGACTTTTTCTCATGACTTTGGACCACATGCTATTCTATGACTTCTTTTTTGTGATTTTGACGACATGCTATACTATGACTTTTTTGTGATTTTGGACGACATACTATACTGACTTTTTCTCATAACTTTGGACCACATACTATTCAATGACTTTTTTTTTGTGATTTTGATGACATACTATACTATGACTTTTTTGTGATTTTGACGACATACTATACTATGACTTTTTTCCATCGTTTTGGACGACATGCTATACTATGACTTTTTTCGTGATTTTGGACGACATACGATACTATGACTTTTTTGTGATTTTGGACGACATACTATACTATGACTTTTTTTCGTGATTTTGGACGACATGCTATACTATGACTTTTTTCGTGATTTTGGACGACATACGACACTTCGACTTTTTCTCATGACTTTGGACCACATGCTATTCTATGACTTCTTTTTGTGATTTTGACAACATACTATACTATGACTTTTTTTGTGATTTTGGACGACATACTATAGTATGACTTTTTTTCATGTTTTTGGGCGACATGCTATTCTATTACTTTTTTTTTGTGATTTTGGACGACATACTATACTATGACTTTTTTCTTACCGATTTTGGACGACATGCTATACTATGACCTTTTTTGACATTGTTAATGACATGCTGTACTATGTCCTTTTTATGAAATTATAAAAACTTTCCCTGCCATTGACGAGATATAGTGTCATTTTTGACACAACACTTCCCCGCTATCGACGAGAAATACAGACGATCCGCATTTTCACTCTTATGAGATAGGGGGCACTGTTACACATCTTGTGAAATAGAATAGCACTGCAGTGTCCAAAAACAAACGACAAAGAAGTTCCGCTGGAAACCCAAAGAAGATGTTGCAGCTTGTTAACTGCACGAAAATGCTGGCGTCAGCGAGTTTGGTGGGATGAAACAGGATCTCCATGAGGGTGACAGTGACACACAGATATGACCAGAGAGGAGCGGGAGACAACATATCATTATTCTTATTTTCATTTATACAATTCAAACTGATGTGGAAAAATGAAAAAAAAATGTAAATGTGAAATTGAGTGTGTTCTCAAAAATGTCTGACAAAAATGCATTTTTCTCAGCTTTTTGTGTGAAATGTTTTTTATGAAAATGCACAAATACAAGTGTTCATATAAAGGAAATGGAATGAGATACAATAAAGATGTTTTGTGTTTAAGAACAGAAGGTCTCTTCTTTTGTTTCATGTATACACTGTTTACATATTTATGGAACAACTTATTTTGTGGGTCTTTAAAGATTAGTGAATATGATCAAAAATGCTGGTGGTGGCTGGAAACTTCAAAATAACACTCTGGTGGGCAAAGTGTTAATGAAATACTAAACTATGACTTTTTATGACATTTTTAATGACATGATATACTATGAGCTTTTTATGACATTTTTGACGCCTTACTATGACTTTTTTATGACATTTTAAGACTTTCCCCACCATTGACGTGATATTCTGGCAATCTGTGTTTTCACTCTTATAAGTAGGTGGTGCTGTTACACATCTTAGTAAACTATGATTTTTTTTTTAATTGGTTTTGATGACATTTTTATTGACATGCTGTACTACGTCTTTTTAATGAAATTTTAAATACTTTCCCCGCCATTGACAAGACATCGCGCCATTTATGACACAACACTTCCCCGCCATTGACGAGATATTCCGGCAATCCGTGTTGTCATTCTTATAAGTAGGGGGTGCTGTTACGCATCTTGTGAAATAGTACAGCACTGCAGTGTCCAAAAACAAACGAAGAGGAAGATCCACTGGAAACCCGAAGATGTTGCAGCTTGTAAACATGGTTTGTGATGACATACTATACTATGACTTTTTTCCATGATTTTGGACGACATACTATACTATGACTTTTTTTCATGATTTTGGACGACATGCTATACTATGACTTTTTTTCATGATTTTGGATGACATACTATACTATGACTTTCTTCTATGGTTTTTGACAACATACTACTATACTATGACTTTTTTCCATGGTTTCTCACTACATACTATAGTATGAGTTTTTTTTCATGATTTTGGATGACATACTATACTATGAGTTTTTTCCATGGTTTTTGACTACATACTTTACTATGAATTTTTTTCATGGTTTTAAACGACAAAGCGTAATGGTCAGAGATGGGAGGAGTAACAAGTGAAGGAGGGAGGGAGGAATAGTATAGTATATAGTATAGTATGTCATCAAAAACCATGAAAAAAAGTCACAGTATAGTATGTCACCCAAAATCATGAAAAAAAGTCAGAGTATAGCATGTCCTCCAAAACCATGAAAAAAAAGTCATAGTATAGTATGTCGTCCAAAACCATGGAAAAAAGTCATAGTATAGTATGTCATCCAAAACCATGAAAAAAAAGTCATAGTATAGTATGTCGTCCAAAACCATGAAAAAAAAAAGTCATAGTATAGCATGTCGTCCAAAACCATGGAAAAAAGTCATAGTATAGTATGTCGTCCAAAATCATCGAAAAAAGTCATAGTATAGTATGTCGTCCAAAATAATCGAAAAAAGTTATAGTATAGCATGTCGTCCAAAACCATGGAAAAAAGTCATAGTATAGTATGTCGTCAAAAATCATGGAAAAAAGTCATAGTATAGTATGTTGTCCAAAATAATCGAAAAAAGTCATAGTATAGTATGGCGTCCAAAAGTATGAAAAAAAGTCATAGTATAGCATGTCATCCAAAACCATAGAAAAAAGTCATAGTATAGCATGTCGTCCAAAAGTATGAAAAAAGTCATAGTATAGTATGTCGTCCAAAATCATCGAAAAAAGTCATAGTATAGTATGTCGTCCAAAATAATCGAAAAAAGTCATAGTATAGCATGTCGTCCAAAACCATGGAAAAAAGTCATAGTATAGTATGTCGTCAAAAATCATGGAAAAAAGTCATAGTATAGTATGTTGTCCAAAATAATCGAAAAAAGTCATAGTATAGTATGGCGTCCAAAAGTATGAAAAAAAGTCATAGTATAGCATGTCATCCAAAACCATAGAAAAAAGTCATAGTATAGCATGTCGTCCAAAAGTATGAAAAAAGTCATAGTATAGTATGTCGTCCAAAAGTATGAAAAAAGTCATAGTATAGCATGTCGTCCAAAAGTATGAAAAAAGTCATAGCATAGTATGTGGTCCAAAATAATCGAAAAAAGTCATAGTATAGTATGTCGTGCAAAATCATCGAAAAAAGTCATAGTATAGCATGTCGTCCAAAACCATGGAAAAAAGTCATAGTATAGTATGTTGTCAAAAATCATGGAAAAAAGTCATAGTATAGCATGTCGTCCAAAACCATGGAAAAAAAGTCATAGTATAGCATGTCGTCCAAAACCATGGAAAAAGTCATAGTATAGTATGTCGTCCAAAATAATCGAAAAAAGTCATAGTATAGTATGTCGTCCAAAATAATCGAAAAAAGTCATAGTATAGTATGTCGTCCAAAATCATCAAAAAAAGTCATAGTATAGCATGTTGTCCAAAACCATGGAAAAAAGTCATAGTATAGTATGTTGTCAAAAATCATGGAAAAAAGTCATAGTATAGTATGTCGTCCAAAATAATCGAAAAAAGTCATAGTATAGTATGTCGTCCAAAAGTATGAAAAAAAGTCATAGTATAGCATGTCATCCAAAACCATGGAAAAAGTCATAGTATAGCATGTCGTCCAAAAGTATGAAAAAAGTCATAGTATAGTATGTCGTCCAAAAGTATGAAAAAAGTCATAGTATAGCATGTCGTCCAAAAGTATGAAAAAAGTCATAGTATAGTATGTCATCCAAAACCATGGAAAAAAAGTCATAGTATAGCATGTCGTCCAAAACCATGGAAAAAAGTCATAGTATAGCATGTCGTCCAAAACCATGGAAAAAAGTCATAGTATAGCATGTCGTCCAAAAGCATGAAAAAAGTCGTAGTATAGTATGTCATCCAAAACCATGGAAAAAAAGTCATATTATATATAGCATGTCGTCCAAAACCATGGAAAAAAGTCATAGTATAGCATGTCGTCCAAAAGCATGAAAAAAGTCATAGTATAGTATGTCATCCAAAACCATGGAAAAAAAGTCATATTATAGCATGTCGTCCAAAACCATGGAAAAAAGTCATAGTATAGCATGTCGTCCAAAAGTATGAAAAAAGTCATAGTATAGTATGTCATCCAAAACCATGGAAAAAAAGTCATAGTATAGTATGTCGTCCAAAAGTATGAAAAAAGTCATAGTATAGCATGTCGTCCAAAAGTATGAAAAAAGTCATAGTATAGTATGTCGTCCAAAATCATGGAAAAAGTCATAGTATAGCATGTCGTCCAAAACCATGGAAAAAAGTCATAGTATAGCATGTCGTCCAAAAGCATGAAAAAAGTCATAGTATAGTATGTCGTCCAAAACCATGGAAAAAAGTCATAGTATAGCATGTCGTCCAAAAGTATGAAAAAAGTCATAGTATAGCATGTCGTCCAAAACCATGGAAAAAAGTCGTATTATAGCATGTCGTCCAAAACCATGGAAAAAAAGTCATAGTATAGTATGTCGTCCAAAACCATGGAAAAAAAGTCATAGTATAGCATGTCGTCCAAAACCATGGAAAAAAGTCATAGTATAGTATGTCGTCCAAAACCATGGAAAAAAGTCATAGTATAGCATGTCGTCCAAAAGTATGAAAAAAGTCATAGTATAGCATGTCGTCCAAAACCATGGAAAAAAGTCGTATTATAGCATGTCGTCCAAAACCATGGAAAAAAGTCATAGTATAGTATGTCGTCCAAAACCATGGAAAAAAGTCATAGTATAGCATGTAGTCCAAAAGTATGAAAAAAGTCATAGTATAGCATGTCGTCCAAAACCATGGAAAAAAGTCGTATTATAGCATGTCGTCCAAAACCATGGAAAAAAGTCATAGTATAGTATGTCGTCCAAAACCATGGAAAAAAGTCATAGTATAGCATGTTGTCCAAATCATATTTCAAAAGCTCATCGTATGTGCTAGCGTAGGCGACTGGACTTGCTTGTGTTTCTTGAACGCAAGAAATGCAAGCAAGTCCAGTTGCCTACGATACTAGCACTTACGATTACCATGACCTGAATGACTGAGAATCTTCAATGACAAGTTCAAAAGCTCATGTTTTGTATGATGAGTCTTTAACAACAAAGTATTAGGAACTTTAGCTGACAAATAAATTAAAAGTAAGAAAACTATAAATTTGCTTAAAATGGACATATAGTGCCACACTGTCAGTGCTTATGTCAGTCAAACAGCCAGTAAGCGATGGAGATGGTTCTCATTGAAGAAAACAATGCACTAGTTGTTTGTTCAGATTTCTACAAGGACCTGCAGAAACACTGCGTTAACCTGACAGGGACTCCTTGTGGTTGTGTTAATTATGAAATTTGTCAAAGGAAAGGAGGAAGGTGCTCAGCATTATTGTTGGACTATAAAAAGGAGGTCGGGGTGTTTAAGGGTCAGCTGAGTGTTCGTATTGCTCAGTTTCCTATGGACAGTTTGCTTTTTTTTTAAACCATGACCACCATCTTTTCTTTCCCTTTACTAAGTAGTTTTTATCCCTAAAACTAACCAAACCTTAACCATGGAGGTGGCAGGTCAGACAACAGGCATATGAATCATTTAGTGACAGTCCGCGCACTGAAAAACAAAGTTGTTGTGCAGATGTGGGCGCAGGATCACAGAAAGGTCATATGGGTCATTTTATAAGGCAATGACAAACTTTTTGTCATTCAGTTTGGTGGACTTGTTGGCCAGTGACATGCAGGGGTTGGTTACATTTCTCGGTATTATTCCCCGGGGTGTGAGTTTGCCCTACACGGCATATGACTAATGCTCACTGTTTTTCAGGTTCTAATCATATTTACCAAAAGGAGCAGATGAGTTTAATGATTTTCACCTGGATTTTATGCTCCCACGCACCCAAAAGTTGTGTTGTAAGACACTCATTACCCACAAGTCATCATGCACTGTTGAGAAAATGCTTCCAGTGTAAAGGCTTATAAAAAATGAAATGCTAATTATATATCAGGGTGCAGATTGTGCACTAGTTTATTACAGATTTATGCGAGTCCAGCCTGAAATATTAAATTTCTAAGACCAGATTTTTGAAGAATTCAGAATTTCTTAATAAACCAAAACCAATAAGTCTCACCTTAACTAATGCCAGTTTTGATTGTAACACACGATATTGCGGTGTACTGATTTACAGGCTACGACGAGAGGTCGAAGAGCACCAGGCAAATAGGCACAGGAGGTGGAGGGTAGAGGGGACTGAAGGTGTAAAAAGTGGCGAGTTACAATGGGAGGGACGGCAGTGAGGAGTGGAGGGGAGGTAGAGGTGGAGGACATGCAGAGGTGGGGGTAGGAGCTCCTGGCATCCACCAGTTCAGGGCTGATTTGGATGTGGAGTCATGTTGGCTTGGCAGAGGCCCACTTCATTAGTGTCCTGATGCATTAGAAGTGAGGGGAGCAGGAGGCGGAGGAAGGAGAAAGTACAGTGGGGTAGAAGAAGAGATGGAAAAGCGGAAGAAAAACTAAAGGTGAAGACGAGTGTGAGCACGGAAGAAAGAGGATGACCAGTTGAAGGCAGAGATAAACTCTGAAGAAGCCAAGCAGGCCTGTGTGTTTGGCTCTGCTCTCTAACATCATCATTAGTGCATGAGGGAGACCAGACCCGCCATTGTTGCATCATGCGTGTGTGTGTGTGTGTGTGGCGATTGATCCAAGAGTCCTTGCTGTCAGACCAAATAAGCCCAGAAATGATGAAGGGGTCTGTGGGTGGAGGAGGGGAGACGGTAGGTTTCGCAATTCCCCCATGATTTACCCTCAATTTAGTTATTAAGTGTCTCAGTAAGTTTGTACGGGGGGAAGTTTGTGGCTGTGTGGTCCTCATTAGGGCAAGGGTACATATCTGTTTTTTCTGTCTCTCACTCTCTTTGTTGTTGGTTTTCCAACATTCTTACGGTCTTTTCTCAATATCTAAAACCGTCACTTTGCGGGAAAGAAACAGAGGATGGGGGGAAGGAGGGAGAAAAATGACAAAAAAAGGAAAGAACCAAGTGAATTCCTGTAAATTGGTCATTCCACCCCCCCTGAAAATAAAGCCCCTGCGAATGAAATCGGAGCAATTTCATGGTCTGGCCTGCCCTCAATATTATTTAAGTAATACCCTGTTATTATTGAAGAGAAGGGAGAGAAAAGCGAATGACTATTATCTTTATGTGGGTCCTTTAATTTTAATGCGCCACAGATTTATAGCTGGGCATTCCAGTGGGGAGGCCCCTCCCTGCTCTTAAAGCGAGCGGGCGGGACACGACCGCAACGCTCTCACAACAGCCACTACCTTCTGACAAACAACCAAAGTCCCCACTTTCCCTTCCAACACTTTATCCTGCCCTCCTTCACTGCTGTCAGACAGCCCTCACACTCCTGACAACCAGAGGACCCCTCGCTGACAGAGTGGAGCTCCACCCATCATCATAGCAGACACATTTCTACACCCATATTGTCTTGATTTATAACCTCTCTTTACACCTAATCCTAATGCTGCTCACATGGACTTTTTTCAAGTCTTGCTGGAAACATCGAGCTCCTCGTCTCGGTTTTAATCTGCATTATTGAAAATCCATGTACCCTCATTTAACGTTCATCCTTCTCCAGCTGATTTACCAGCAGCAGTCAAAGTAGCACTTTCTTTTAAACCTTGAGTTAGGTGTTTACGATTGAAACTAAAAGACAATCAAACAGATCAAATTTAAAGACAAATCAGTAACCAGGCAGCAAAGTCAGAGAGCTCCACTGGCAAACATTTAAAAGAAAGCTATCATTTGTTTTACAGGTAACAATGTATAAAAAACACAGAAAAGTCAGTAAAGCACAAAGACAACAATCAGTCTTTAATAGATCATGCTAAACTTACTATAACCAAAGTGCATTGTGGGTTTTTCTGCCATTATTTTTCGTTGTGTTCACGTTCTACGTTCAAGCATACGTCAGCAAATGAAGCTTAAGTGATTATATTTTTTATTACAATGTTAAAGCATTTAATGTTTTTCTTTTTAACTGATGGTATTCACGATTAGCTCGCCTTGCCCTGTTAAGATGTCCTCTTCATCTTCATCTTGTCAACATCTTCCCTCTCTAAAAGATGATTTGTGATTTCTTACGACTCATGAACAAACACAATGTCTTAATAAACAGAAATAATAAGAAGAGTTCCTCAGGGATCGATTCTTGAGCCACTTCTGTTCAAACTTCCTGTTAGCACAAATTCGATTCTATGCAGACAATACTCACATTTACATCCCTGTGTTATCAAGTGATGAATTTGATTTATTTAAATTTCCTGCACTCACAAAATAGTTACATTGTTTTGGTGGTTTGTGGTCGTTGTTGGGTTCGCACTAGATAGCGTATCTGTATCACTTCAACAGCTTCAACTGTCTCTCTCTGTCTGTAAATATTTAACACATTGTCTATAGAGTATATGTGACGATTCAGGAACGTACCTACACATTTTCAGAATAATTTTGAACTATTAACTTAACCTGTGTACCAAAGGTTGCGTGAATAGTTAAAGTCCAACTGAGAGTGTGTAGAGACTATCCAAATTAAGTGTTACCAAAAACTGTTCTGTCACTGCTTTGTAATACATTTTTTGTAATACGTTATTATTATTGTCTAATTCTAATTTATTTTATTTTTGCTTTTTTATTGCTTTGTAGAAAGTTCAGTGCAGTTTATAATTGTCTTCTTTTTGTCTTAAAAAGCTGCATACACAAATAAACTTGCCTAGTTTTATTTTATTGTGCCCTGACTTCTGAAACTAAACCCAGTCCTGCAACTATATATTCATTTAACACTTTGATTCACTTCACACATTCATGAGAAACTTTTTCTCTGTATTTTGCCTTCTTCCTTCATGATCAAACTACAGCCACAGCAGTTGTTACCGACCTAATCTAAGTACTAAATCAAAACGATTACATGTCTTTGTCCTCTCTCTTCGCTCTCCACCCTCCGAGGTGAGTGGGTGTTGAGTGGGCTGGTTAAATAGTGATGGGGTGTCATAAGTTTGTAAATAGGAGACATCCTGGCAGACAGGTGGTTGACGTTTTACTGGAGCTAATCTTACACACATTAGGTCAAAGGTATACCGGGGACGCAAGGCAGTTTGAATGCCAGCCTCAGAGCTGGTTAATAGACCGTGACACTCTGTGAGCTGTGAAACACTTGTTCTCACCCTCTGTGCAGCCCTGGCTACTGTGTGCTGGAGAGGGGACACAGGTTACTGCTGGAGTTATAAGATGTGTTGCATCATACAAGGTTACTGTACACTGTTACTACAGTTTATACTGAGGAGTCTATGTGATGGCTTGTCACACAAATGCACATGTACAATATGCAGGACGTGCATCAGATAAAACACATAAACGCATTTCATGTATCTTGCTTGTCATTTTGTTGCTGTAAATATTCCTGCTGCAGTCTTGATCAGGGGTCACTGTGCCCCATTAATCAATCAGCTCTTTTGTCTTTCTCGTCAGGCACTTCACAGGCCACCCCCCACCCCAATGAAGGAGCACCGCCTGTCTCCGATGCGTGAAGAGCCGTTATCTGCTCCGGTCAACGAGGAGGGGTCTCAGAATGTGGGAGCAGGAGGTGCAGGCGGATGTCCACCTGGCACAGTTGGCAGTGCAGGAAACAACAAGAAGCCACGATCACGCACTAAGGTATAGAACGTTACTCCGCTTTCTCAGGACCCATGAAGTGATGATAATACATTTTAGTGGCAGGTTTTAATCTATGTTCTTTGCCTTTTCTAGATTTCCCTGGAGGCCTTGGGTATCCTGCAGAGCTTCATCCAGGATGTTGGCCTGTACCCTGACCAGGAGGCCATCCACACCCTGTCAGCCCAGCTCGACCTGCCCAAACACACCATCATCAAGTTCTTCCAGAACCAGCGCTACCACGTCAAGCACCATGGCCGCCTCAAGGAGCTGAGCGAGGGGGCTGCCGCCAGCGGAGGTGTGGACGTCAGCGAGTACAGAGAAGAGGAGCTACTTTCAGGCTCAGAGGACCCGGAGTCTAGCGAGGATGGAGCTGAGGAGATTTACCAGTCCACAGAGGGGAATGGTGGGAGCGCAGGGGGGCTGAACCAGCCACAGGCCTCCTCCGGCTCCAACTCCAACTCCAACCAGTCGTCCTCAGGGACCAACACTGCTCAGGAGGAAGGAAAGGACAAGGGGCACGGTCGGCCTGGTGGCCCTCTGGGCCCTGGGAGCTCCTCATCCAGTCCCAGAGAGCAGGCTGACTACCAGAGGTAGAGACTGACACTCAGAGAGAAGCGGACAGAGAGGGAGAGAAAGCAAGAAAGGTCTATGATGATGAAGTGAGGAACTGGTCATAAACTGATGGAGGATGGCTGCATAGAAACTGTGTGAGAGGTGAACGTCAAGAAACAATCAGGCTGAAATACTGTACATCTCTCAAACGACTCTTTATAGTGACAATCTCAGACAGACATCTGTGAACGCCTGATGTGTGGAGTGAAATTACCTCAGCAAAAAGACAGAAGAGTGCTGTGACACAGCAGCGGTTGTGTAACTGTGAAAGAAAGTATTCCCAAAAAACATTTAAATAATTCACTCACAAACTCTCATTAACAGGTAACCTAGTGCTGCTCATGCATCCGACCTACAGACGGACAGAGACAAAGAATGTCCACGTGTCAACAACTAAACTTTCTCCTAATCAGCCAAACACCAGAAGACACTCCAAGGAGGTGGGGTTTAGAAATGGTTCCTGTTCCTCCTCTCTAAAGTCTGAGCACAGTCACATAAGACATACTCCCTACATGCTGGGTTGAATCTGCCCCGCTGAGTGACATTCATAGACTGGATCCCGGGGGCCTTCTGAGACCTCTACAATCCTATAAATCCTCAGGACACACACTGATGTTGCTAATGCTGTTGCCTGCCTGAGAACGTGGACGGACGGCACTCGCTGTTCATCCACGAGCTTCATTTCATTGTGGAAAAAAGGAAACGACCACCACGACAACCTGCCCTCGCCTCACCGCCGCACTCCAGAATCACTACCAGTCCTATCTAGCACTTACTGTTCACAAAGACACTGACATTTTGTGGATGTGATGTACTCTTGCCTCCCTTCCCCTCCCTCTGGCTCTCCTCTCAAGGCTCACAAAACAAGTGTGAGGTTTAGAAATGACAGCGGACAGTTTGGCGGGAGGATATCGGACCGACTTCAAGAGGATGTGGCGCGGAGGGACACTCGAGGCCTACGTACCCATGACTCTTGATCCCTTCCTGGCACCGCCCCGCGTACATGCGGCGAGAAAAATGTCAAGAAAGGAAGGACAGAGCGGAGATTCAGCAACCAAACAATCAGTCACTTTATGTGCGGTAGTCCACCCCTTCCACTCTTCCTCTCCTCTCTCCATCTCACTCCCCCCCCCCCTTCTCCTCTCTCTAATTGGTGCCCACAGTCTTGTGTTTCACCACACCTACCCGCACTTAAACTTCACCAACCCTATTTATTGCTATCTTTATCCATGATTATTATTATCATTATTGTTATTATTGTTGTTATTATGGTTAGAATTGCTGTCATCGTGTGCTATTTTTAGTTTTTATTTCCATGGTTTTAAATATTGGTTTTCAGAGCAGGGCGGTGGTTTGGGAAACAAGAGACATTAGGAGTGCTCTGCCCTGAGAGAAAGAGGAAGAAAAGGAGCAGAGAGTGAAAGAAATAAAAAGAAGCAAGTTACTGAGTGTTATTGGGTAAATAAAAAAGCCTGTCATGTTGTATTATGCCATTTTTTATAGTTGTTTCCCAAAAATAGTAAACAAGAGATGCAGTTAAATAAGAAAGCCAAACTGAGCTTTTTTTGCTGCAGTTGATGACAATCTACTTTTTTGAGCCATTAAAGAAACGTGGCAGGTTCGACTCTGTTCTTCACTTTTGATGTCTGTAAATACCCGACACGGGATAAATTGTTATTGATATACTTTTATTTTTTATTTTTGCTGAGTGACTTTAAGTGTTTGAGCCAGTTTGGAGTATCAGAAGAGTGCTGTTCTGTTTTCCTTTTCTTTAGACGACTCAGTGAAATCAGTTTCATTGTGCCAGGCAAATTCAGTCACCAGAGTATTTAAAAAGAATTCAGACTGGCTTTTTTTTCTTTGCTTGGTGTCAGTTGTGAACAACTATAAAGTATGTTAAAAAACATATCTGATAATGATCTGACAATGGATAGTGTCCATGTTGTTCGACTATCCTCATCGGCTGCTACACTCAAACAGATGACCTGCCTTTAAATGATGACGTCGACTCCAATCACTCCGTATGATGATATTGTGCTTTTCTGTACGACAGGAATCAGGGTTAGACTCAAATGCAGTTCCAATGAAATCTTAGTTCATCCAATGTTGAAGTGAATTAAAATTTGTGAATTCAAAAATTGTCTGTTTTTATTTCAATTACATTACTCTTTTTTATGGATCTTCACACTCTAAACACAAAAGCCCAGTCTCCACCAAACCCTTTCAGTCCAGTCCCTTTGGAACCAGCAGTAAGCCTTCAGACATGGTACCTAGACCCTCGGTGTGTTCAGACAGTCCTCTTAAATGTGGGCGGGGTTGTTGTCACTCACTGCTCCGTCCAGCACTCGCTGTATTTCCTCATCAGCGGTGACACAGATGGAAGTCTGCACCTGGTTTATCGTCCACAGAACGAGGCTGCACGCCCACATTTTCACAACAAAATAGAACAGGCTGCAGTGAGAGTCTCTCTCCATGGGATATTTAAAAATAGCAGCTTTGTGCATTTAGTCCTTCTCAGGCAAGCTCAGGGGTTTAGTGTTGCTGTAGCCCACAGGAAGTGAGGATTAGAATATATGACCTTCACATAATCCGCTCCAAATTAATCTATATTTAAATGCTTGAAGATCCACTCATTACTAAAAGTGTCTGTCATATAAAAACTAATGGAACGGTCAAAGTTGTCATATTGAAATTTAAGGTGTGCTGATGGATTCACTTCGTCAACTCTTGCATTGAGTAACATTACAAGTTAACGTTCCACCTTGAAAGTTACCGGCAGTCGGTCCAGTGAATTAACGCTTAAAGGAAATGGCCACTTTAGAATGAAAATACAGACAGTACTTACTGACCCTCATGCAGACAAGAAGTCCAGTGTAGTTTTTAAATCCACAAAACTCGTTCGGGGTATCAGAGGATAACAGCTAGCCAGAATAACAGCTACACTTGTGCTGTGTTTACATGGCAATTCGCGCGAGACTCGAGAACTAGCACCACCACTTGCCATCAGCTAGTCTCGCACGAGTTGCCATGTAAACACAGCACAGTTTTAGCATCATTTCTCACTGTGGTCAGTTAGCCTGCCCTGCAGCTGTGCTGTGTTTACATGGCAACTCGCGCGAGACTAGCTGTTTAAGAGCTTAAGATCACAGGTTGCACAAAGCTGTGGAAATCTGGTGTATTTTGGGCAAATTAAGATGCTTTTAAAAGGGAAACTTTGCCAGTTTTCAACCAGCTCTGTGTCATTGCAGTGTGGGCAGCATGGAGTAGATTCCAAGGGAGAAGCAGGGGGACATGTCCCCTACAATATTCAGAACATGTGCATTTGTCCACCCCCCAAAAAAACCTGAAAGTAGCAGAGGACTTATATTTGTCAAAATAAAACAAACTTACTCTATAAACTGATGCAGAAAAGGCACAAATTGGTGCATAGAAATTCACCAGGTTGCAGAAAATGAAGTGTTTGATGCTCAAACTTTTCCGGCGGTGGACCCTTTAATCCCCCATTTAAAATGTGTCTCCTTAAATGATGAAGTGAGTAAGCCCATGGTTGGCAATCTATGCAGCCTATCTGCCGGCAACAGTCCAGCGGGTGATGCCAACCTGCGATGACACAGAGCTGGTTAAAAATCGGTTTCATTTTAAGGAGTTTCATTTTAAGGAGTAAAGCTGGTGATAGTCTATATTTTTGTTATCGTCAACACATTTTACAAAAAGGCCAAAACCAACAACACCTTAAGGCCTTTAGGCACTGGAGGCGAGGTGAATATCCGACACTAAAATGTGAAATGCTCGCCCACATCAAAACTATTCATACTGACAGCAATATGAATTTGCAAGAGTTGCAACAAGTCTGCCACTGTTGTGACACTGTGATGTGTGGTCTGTAAAATATGATTGGTTAATGCCTTTATTTGACGAGAGAAACCTCCAAAAATAATGTGGCTTTTTATCAGTATTCCCTTTCTGTGTCAAAGTACTCATGGCTTAAAAATATATTGACCTGTGAATTAATAAAATAAATGCCTCCAGTGTGTCTCTAAATACTTTCCGACCTCACTGCCCTCTCTGTGGCTCTCAGCCTCACGCCAGTTTGTTGCTACTGAAGACAAACATTTTTAAAAATTGGTCACTATAAGTGGTGAACACTGGTATTTAGCAAAGGTTATTCAAACAGGAGGAAATGTTGCATTTTGGTGGGGACTGTTTTCAGCAGCAGATCTGGTGCGTCAGAGAGTATTTAGAGCAGCAGGACAGAGTGGGATCGCTGAAAAACACTACAGCTACAGCACAATGTTCATGGTAATGAAGGAACATGTCACCCAGCGCAACAATGTGACTCACTGATGTGTTTTTATATATGAGAAAAATATAGAATATCACCCAACTTGTGTTTCTTAATGACAGGTGGGGCACATGTGACCAGGGGGAAATGTGCTGCACAACTAGTGTTTGACGTTCATAGTGCAACAGCTAATAAATCATACTTTCACAATATTAACGGTGTTCTTCAGACAGACAGTCTGTAGGTTTACAGGATGAACAGATATTTGTCAGGGCCGAAAAGAAAAGCTTCTGAGACAAACAAGACAAAGTGCCCAGCTGATTGTAATCAACTAAAAAACAAGTCAAGAAGAAAATATGACAAAGACTATCTGGCTCTCGGGTTCACAGTGGATGCGGTGGGAGATGGGGAGAGACCAGTGTGTGTATTTTATGTCTGGGAGCTGACAGTAAGAGACCCAACACAAGACACTTTGAAACACCGCAGTCACGTCAATAAGCCACTCGAGTTCTTTCAGAGAAAACTGTGTGAATACCGTCAACAGGAACAAATCGTAAAAGCTGGCGCAGTAACAAAGCTCTGGTTATTTCAGTACACAAGTTCAGCTTGGCCCATTTCTTCATCATTTTGTCATTTTGTCAGGGCGGGGAAGGGGGGCATTAAAATGTGTCCTCCTCTAAAGGAGGCATGATAAAAAAAAGTTTGAGAACCACTGCTTTAAACTACAAACACAGCTAATGGAGCTATGGCTTCAAGCAGCTAAATTAAGTAAGAACAAACAGTTTCACACTCATCAGTTAATGAAACACAGGTATCATTTCAGAGGTAGAACAGGGAGTATTACATGGAAGCTTTGACGATTTTCAACCAGGTCTGTGTCACCGTGGTGTGGGAGTGTGTGCAGATGAAAGGTGCCAAATTGCCTGCCTGCAGCTCCATGAGCAAAAGTCTGCCTAGCAAAGGGAAACTGGTCATTTTGCATCGTCGTCCAACAGATTGTCATTTATCTGCACTAACTCCCCACACCATGCTGACAGAGACCTGGTTGAAATCACCAAAGTTTCTCTTCAACTAACTAGCATTAGACTCGTCTAACATCAGAACTAAGAAAGGCCTAAATCCATGCTAACATATTGTATTTTGTGAAACCAGTGCCACAGTGTGGGGCCATAAAAATAGACTTTGACTATCACTTAGCATGATGTATGCTTTTTGCTGTGTAATCTGTGAAAATAATAAAAGTAGAGCTTTCTAACTGATGCTGCCGGGCGCCATTAAACAATAACCGTGACTGGCTAAATATCATGCCGACGTTTTGTTGGTGTCTGAATCCGGAAGTCACTGACCAAGTGCCATATTTCAACGACTTTGGAGTGAGACTGGGTTGTTAGACAAGAATCAGAGGTGCCACAAAAGGCCCCAAAGCCTTGAAGACAGCGGCAGAGCTCAGAGCCAAACTGAGTGAACCAAAACTAAAGCTGCTGCAGATCTGCTGGTCAAGTTTTTTTTCTATATTGTTTTAGTAATAGCCTAGTATCACTGCTGACGAGGACACACACACACACACACACACACACACACACACACAGAAACAGAAGTTAAGCTCTGTGTGTGCAGCAGAGTGACTTTTCAGTCTACAACATCATCCCATGCCACTTGTTCCAAAAAAAACATTACATTTTTATAATTAAAGTGGAAGTTAAGTACCGAAAAAGGTACCGTTAAGTACCAGCACCAAAGTCCAGGTCCTGGAACTGGTGCTAGTCCAATTGTGAACAATACCCAACCCTGGTCAAGACAGACACACTGACCAGTTGGCCATCTATCAAACTATGTGGCATCCCTAAAATCAACTTGAGTAAACAAGTGAAATAATATACAGTACAGGCCAAAAGTTTGGACACACCTTCTCATTCAATGCGTTTTCTTTATTTTCATGACTATTTACATTGTAGATTCTCACTGAAGGCATCAAAACTATGAATGAACACATGTGGAGTTATGTACTTAACAAAAAAAGGTGAAATAACTGAAAACATGTTTTATATTCTAGTTTCTTCAAAATAGCCACCCTTTGCTCTGATTACTGCTTTGCACACTCTTGGCATTCTCTCCATGAGCTTCAAGAGGTAGTCACCTGAAATGGTTTCCACTTCACAGGTGTGCCTTATCAGGGTTAATTAGTGGAACTTCTTGCTTTATCAATGGGGTTGGGACCATCAGTTGTGTTGTGCAGAAGTCAGGTTAATACACAGCCGACAGCCCTATTGGACAACTGTTAAAATTCATATTATGGCAAGAACCAATCAGCTAACTAAAGAAAAACGAGTGGCCATCATTACTTTAAGAAATGAAGGTCAGTCAGTCCGGAAAATTGCAAAAACTTTAAATGTGTCCCCAAGTGGAGTCGCAAAAACCATCAAGTGCTACAACGAAACTGGCACACATGAGGACCAACCCAGGAAAGGAAGACCAAGAGTCACCTCTGCTTCTGAGGATAAGTTCATCCGAGTCACCAGCCTCAGAAATCGCAAGTTAACAGCAGCTCAGATCAGAGACCAGATGAATGCCACACAGAGTTCTAGCAGCAGACCCATCTCTAGAACAACTGTTAAGAGGAGACTGCGCGAATCAGGCCTTCATGGTCAAATAGCTGCTAGGAAACCACTGCTAAGGAGAGGCAACAAGCAGAAGAGATTTGTTTGGGCCAAGAAACACAAGGAATGGACATTAGACCAGTGGAAATCTGTGCTTTGGTCTGATGAGTCCAAATTTGAGATCATTGGTTCCAACCGCCGTGTCTTTGTGAGACGCAGAAAAGGTGAACGGATGGATTCCACATGCCTGGTTCCCACTGTGAAGCATGGAGGAGGAGGTGTGATGGTGTGGGGGTGTTTTGCTGGTGACACTGTTGGGGATTTATTCAAAATTGAAGGCACACTGAACCAGCATGGCTACCACAGCATCCTGCAGCGACATGCCATCCCATCCGGTTTGCGTTTAGTTGGACCATCATTTATTTTTCAACAGGACAATGACCCCAAACACACCTCCAGGCTGTGTAAGGGCTATTTGACCAAGAAGGAGAGTGATGGAGTGCTGCGGCAGATGACCTGGCCTCCACAGTCACCGGACCTGAACCCAATCCAGATGGTTTGGGGTGAGCTGGACCGCAGAGTGAAGGCAAAGGGGCCAACAAGTGCTAAACACCTCTGGGAACTCCTTCAAGACTGTTGGAAAACCATTTCAGGTGACTACCTCTTGAAGCTCATGGAGAGAATGCCAAGAGTGTGCAAAGCAGTAATCAGAGCAAAGGGTGGCTATTTTGAAGAAACTAGAATATAAAACATGTTTTCACTTATTTCACCTTTTTTTGTTAAGTACATAACTCCACATGTGTTCATTCATAGTTTTGATGCCTTCAGTGAGAATCTACAATGTAAATAGTCATGAAAATAAAGAAAATGCATTGAATGAGAAGGTGTGTCCAAACTTTTGGCCTGTACTGTAGTTCTTCTGACAGACTACCTCCAGACAATCAGCTGCACAGGCATCACACACACACACACACACACACACACACACACACACACACACACACACACACACACACAGATGCAAACACACAAACACACACACTTCAATTGCCTCTCTAAATAGTTTCAACTCTGATGAGGTGTGGCAGGGCAGAACAATCTTGGTGTTTAACCTGCCACTGGGGGTTGGGTCAGGCATTTTGTGTGTGTATGTGTGTGTGTGTGTGTGTGTTGGACTCCTTCAGTAAACAATAGAGCCTAAGTGTTGGTGATGAGCTGGAGGGTTGAGGTCTTCCTACAGAAGCGTTTTCCTCTCAGCTTGTCTTCTCTGACTGAAGACAATCAGCTCACGCTGTGACTCTGCCACGGTGGGATAATTATACCTGCTGAGACACACCGACGTCTCTCCATACTTCCCCCCCTAAAATAGCGCGTCTGTCTCCCTGCCGCATGCTTCTGGAGGGTAGAAGAGAGCTGACGAAGCTACGAGAAGAATTACAGAGAAATGAAAAGAATTCGCTGGTGCTTCTTGAAACGGAGCAGCTGCTCATTTTATTGCTGCAGTTGATATTTTCATTATCCAGCGAACAGAAACCTGTCATCTATTTCTTCTTTGCAACATGAATCATTCCTCTCTGAGAGTTTATGTTAAGTCGTCCAAGTTAACCTTGGAATGACTTGTTTCATGATGTTCAAAGGCTTCCAGACTATTTCAGAGTGCCTTGTCTTTTGAACAATGTTGTTCATTGTGTATAAACTTGAATAGGGCTTAGCTCAAGGGAGGAGGAGGGGGGGCAGGCTGGGTCGAGTCAACTACGTGGCCACAGGAACCAAATATTGCTTCATTTGTACATGTATGCAATCAAAGAAAACCAGAGATGGAAAAAAAAGCACTGCCCAAGAGGCTGTTTGGGTGGAATTTACTGGAAATTGTGGATGACAATGCAGCTTCCTGTGTTTATATAGAGAAAGAATACATTTTAAAAGCACTATTACCAAAGACGAGCCCGATGGATGTTCCAGGAAATTAAAAAATAAACTCTGACGGGGCCAACTCACAGCTGTCAATCTAAGTTCTCATTTAAACTAATCAGCCTCAGACTAAGTAAAGGAGAATATTATGCAAGATAAAGCTAATAAGTGGCCAACAGCTCGCTCTGATTGGTGATGATATTCAAACCTGCCAATTCTTCTGTGAGCAAACTGGACTGAAAACTAGGCCTCTATGGATGTTCCAGGAAATTAAAAGAATCAAACCGTCGCCCGGCCTCCTCGAGACTGATAAACACTGAGACGCACATTTTCCTTTTAATGGTCCAAACTCATCAGTTTAAAAACCCACCAACAAATATTATGCAGAATCAGGCTTTTAAAGAGAGAACAGCTTCATCTGAATGGAAACGCTTTTCTCACCCGCGTAATCTTCTGCCAGCAAACTGAACTGAATGTTCTGATTAAGAAGACGGTTCCTCACAGTGGTGACATTTGTTCCAGCAGTGTTATCTGTTCATACTTCTTCTCTGAGCCCCTTCTCATGGTGTTAATAAAATAATTAATACATCCATAAATGTGTTTGTGGGAGCATAACGGCAATATCAGAGTAGAAGTGTTCAATGTATGAGCCAATGAATCTTCTCTATACTGAGCTTTCAGCAGTGGAGCTTCTCATTAATCACAGCAGTGTGAAAGATGTACACAAATCTTTTTACTTCAGTAAAAGTAGCAACACTACAGTGCAGACATACTCTGCTATGCATGCATTTAAAACTTAAGTAAAAATATCAGCATCAAAATATACTTAGTTATTAGGCCTGTCAAAATAAGCCGTTCATTTCGATTAATGAATCACAGAAGAAATATCATGTTAAAACAGTAACACTGATTAGTCGCACTGTATGGTGGCCTTTGACCTGGTGTGTGTCACTGAAGGCCACAGTGGCTTTGTCACATGATGGAGGCCGACGCTGCTCAGCCCTGTGAGTGGAACATTTACATTTAAAAAACACCCAGATGGAACCGTTGAAGGAATTTTCATACCACACAAAGCATTTAGCAGCAAACCCAGAGGTCCGAGTTAGCACAGCCTCTGATGCTAAAGCTAGCAGTCAGCCTCGTCAAGCCACACTCAGCCAGACAGTCAGACGCAGACTGAGTCAGTCTACCTGTGACCAACTGACTAACTCCCTTATAAAATGGATTGCAACGGACTGCAGACCAGTTTGGGTGGTGGAGGACACGGGGACAATAGTGTCCAAAATCCTGCAGCTTTACTACGACACATCTGCCAACATTCATTTGAATTGAACTTTTTAAATACTCACAAACAAATTGATGTATGCAATTAATTTTGATTAATTAATAACAGAGCATGTAAGAGCATTTACTGATGATATTTTTCACTATATTCAATTATAATATCATTATATTTTTAATGATAATCTGTGTCTGGAAAGTAACTTAAGTTTTCAAATAAATGTAGTGGAATAAAAAGTACAATAATTCCTGACTTACTTTCTAATGACTAACGACTTACAGAAAAAGGTATTTGCCAAAGTATCATTTCAACCGTCCATGTATGTTTAAAATCATTTTGTTATTACAATCAGATGAGCCAAACGTTATTTGTAAACTAGGAAGAATGTCCTTCTTTTGCTTAAGTAACATTTGTTGTACTTCAGCCACGCCGTGTGCCATTGTTGTGTTATTGTATGTAATGTTTGTACTATAATGGGTTCAGGCGCAGGGTTGGAACTTGGATTCCAAAATCTACCAGACACTTAATAGATTATTGTTGTTGTTGCTGGTCAGTTAAGCAGATCTAGCAGCTGGAAAAGTGACTGAAGTGAGAAAGGAGCATTCCAAGTAAGTTATTAATAACTTAGAGACACTGCATGCAATAGTTCACCTTCCACCTTCTCTCTGTCAGTTTCTCTCTGTCTCAAACACACACAGACCTCAGCACATATTCCTTGTCTCAGTTCTCAGTCCTGACAATTGTGCTATTATAATGCTCAAAGTTGGCGGCTTGTGGACGGTGTGGATGGGCTCTCATAACATTTATATCAGCTCGTTGTATGAGCCCAGCAGCTGGCGAGATGAAAGGGTTATCATAGCATAACCAGTGTGTGTGTGTGTGTGTGTGTGTGTGTGTGTGTATGTTGTTATTAATAACTGTGTGGAGCTTGTGATTTTTTTTTTCCCCAGAAATATAGCGAGTTCATAGGACTGCAAATGGAGGACTTTTATCAGTGGTCCACAGGCTCAATCACCATTGTGTTATTTCATGTGGAAGCAGATAGTGGTAACTGAGCAGATATTTATTTTAATGAAAATCTTTGAGATTATTACTTTACTTGAGTAAATACTGGGTTAGCGTGTTACTTCCTCATTAAAAGCATTTTTAAAAGACGCAGAAAGCCAGTGAAATTATTTCATAACTCTGTCATAGATAACAGACTGCTGACTCATCACCCTCGTGTGCCGTGCTCGTAGTTTTGTACTGAACTGATGGAGACAGTGTAAACTACAACGACAGAAATGAAGAGGGTCGGTGATGCGTTCAGGTACTGTTGTACGTACTGAAGTAAAATACATCAGTGTCTACGAATCGAAGTGATTTCCACCTCTACATCAGAATGCTTTCTCTCCGTCTTCACTCCTCCGTTCTCACCCCCGCCCTGCTGTACCCCCCTATTACACTCCAACACACAGCCTCTCTGCTCTGCAGCTTTGCGGTAAGCACCTCTGGTTTTCATTCAGTACCACCCGTCCCCTTCTCCTTCCACCTCATCCCTAAATCTCCTAATTCAACTCATTATTCGCTCAATTGGTGGGCTTTAACCCCTCCTGCCTCGGGTCCTATAGAGCTGGTAGTCATTAGCAGACAGGATTTGTGACGGAGCGGAGCAAGGGGGTAGCAGGCCCAAACACACACACACACACATGCAGTGTCATAATGCGCCTGAAGAGCCTGCGGGGTGTCGCTGCAGTTAAACACATATCAGCCTCCCAGTGTTAAACAGCGGGTCCGTCAGAAGTTGGATGGGAGTCAGGTCTGCTTGGTTAGACGCAGCAAGACCACCCAGAGGTCTGTGGTTCTCAGAGATGCTCGCTGCAGTCTCGGCACTCGGCTGATGTGAGCTGAGCATCCGTCTGGGTGATGGCTTCTGGGAAGTCTCTGGGGACCGCTAATTTGACCTCTCTTTGAAGGATTTCTTTTTTATTTTGAAGGCAAATGAAGCTTATCACTTCTGCCAGTGGACAAACAGGAAGCTGCGACAGTCACGGCTCTGCGCTCTGATCTAGATCACAATGCAGCAGTATGTGAACCTGAGCTTCCTGGGATAAACGATCAGTTAAATCCACAGTCAATGTTGCAGTAACTGCTGCTCCAGTCCTCCAAATGAAACAACAAAGCCGCTGCCCTCCAGAGCGACACATGTAAGCGTTTTCTGATCCGACGCCCCCTCAGGCAGGACGACATCATTTCATTACAAATCACTATTGCACAAATAAAACGAGTTTCTGATCTCGTGGGTTGAGTGTCTATTATATTAAATGACTACAGTAGTGGTTATGTAAAAAGGGGACGCTTGTAGTGATGAAACCACAATGACTCTGCAGTTTCCCTTGGCTCCGCGGAGCTTCAGAGCATCTTTCAGCTCAATGTTTTGGATCTCCAGCCCGCTATGTTTGGCTCACTCCCCCGGCTCTCACTCCCAGCTCAGCACCAAACACAGACAAACTAAAGAACAGACCAGAGATTTTTAGCAGCTTAAGAGTCATATATTTCCCTCAAGAGTTGGGGACCAAAACAGAGCACAAAGCAGAACGAATAAGGGATTTACATTCACCAGGTGGCCTGACACATGACTCTAAATGAATGATAATGTCACTTTGTACGTGTAAATAAGCAGCTGTTTGCCCATAGTTCAACATTTATCTTTAAAAGGTGAAATTATGTGTTCACAGCACAAGAAATCTGTTGTTACAGGTTTGCAGTTTAAGAAAAGATCATAGTTTGGGTTAAAATAACTTGTTGGTTGAGGAAAGGGGTCCTGTGTCGCCTGTAGCATACTGGTTACACTCAATATTAGCTTATAAAGTTAGCCCAAAAGCCTTTTTCCCCATATACAATTACTGCAAGAGAGTCTGTTAAAATGAACAAATGTTTCTGGGTGAAATGACTCTGTATGATTTGAATTTGACAAATTTAGTCCAATAACATTTGGACAGTCTACAAGAGCTGTACAGTTAAATCATTTTACGCCATTAAAGTGTGCAGAGGAAGTCTCGGACCCTCGCCACCCCAAACACTAACAATTTCTATGGATGAATTTGTTGTACACACATGTACACAACAAATTCTTCCACAAGAGTATAATCCAAAAATGCTTTGTTTAGCGACAGTTTAGCAAAAACAGTTGTGTTTAATTTTCCATCTTTTCATTTTATTTTTCCATCTATTTGTTTAGTTTTGTCTTTATTGTTACGTGTTATGTACAGTTATATGTTATGCACTGCATATATTGAGAATATGTCCCAGACGCCAGGTAGAATAGTGGCAATGAGGATCATAAACAAAACTAAACAAAACAAAAAACACATCTGCAGTGTGTGTTTGTGTGTCATACTCTGACACTGACAGAAAAGGAGCAGCAGAGCGGCTTGTAAATGACGCCGCAATGCAGAAGAGACTCAACATGGTTAATTATTACGATTATTATTATGACTATTTTGGTATAAACATTTCCCCGTTCGGGTGGCAGATAGCCTTCCCAGATTTACTCCCCAATGGAAAATCCATCCTCATTTGGCGCTTAATGGGTGTTAGTTTTAGACCCTAGTGCTTTACTGAAGATCTTTTCAATAAGTGCAGAATTGTAATTCTCATCCATGTCCTAACTGTTTTTAAAAAACATTGCTCTTTTTTTTTTTTTTTTTTAGAATGAAGGCAGGGGAGTCACATGATGCATTCTACGTGAGAGGCGCCGACCTCCATCACCATTATTTTCTCCATGGAGTCAGTTTTCTGTTTCCGCCGTAACTCAACATGATACTCTGACCAGAACTTGCTCAGAGTTGAAGAAACCACTCGACTCTCCGAGGACATCAAACAGAAAATCAGCACTTTAACGGACCTGACATTCACCAAACTGCACCAGACTCTGGAGGGAGTTAACAAGCATATCGAGGACAACACCAAGCACATCACAGAGGCAGAATCCTGTATTACGAAGGCCGAAGACTATGCTGCGTCTCTGTCTAACAAGATCGGGACTCTCAAAAAAGAAGCAAACATTCTATCACAACGAGCCGAGGACAAGGAAAACCACAGCCACAAGGAGAAGGATCATCGGATTGAAAGAGGGTATGTAGAGCAACATCCAGCGCATATTCATGTTTTATAATAGTGCGCCATCTATTTGAGCTCTTGAGCCTTTCAACAAGTGCAGACCAGACTTTACTACACTTGTGTTGTACCCCAGTGATAAGACACTGTATGACAAAGTATCCCAGCCTCCATTTTCTGGCCTTGCTTCGCTCCACTAGAGGTCTTCGTCACTTGAACGTCTCAACTGGTATCAACTTGACATGCAGCATATCAAAGCGGGATGTTGGAAGTGTGTGTTTCCTCTCTGAGAGTGTAATCAAACTGTGACATAATAGAACAGTCTCAGATTTTTTGGCCTGTGTTTCTGTTTGTTTGAATGAGGCAGAGAGAGATTGACAGGTGTGTCGATACCCACGGCCCCTCAGACAGCTGTGAGGGCACCACTGCAGGGTATTAGGCCTGATAGATGGATGATTAGAGGACATTAGAGGTGAAGAGGGGGAGAAGGGGGCACAGCTGTTGCTGCTAACTATTATTACCCACAATGCACCATCAGAGGGGAGGCTCTCTGTGGAGCGGGCTCACACACCTGTGGCCTCCCGCTGTGTAGATGATACACTCTCAGGGAGGGGTGTGTGTAGATCAAGAACATACATTTTACCTCATATTCAAGCATGAATGAAGCACGTGTGCACATATGTAGACGTTCTGTGACAGACCACAGAGTCACAGCGTTTTCAGGTGTTAATAGAGTTCACCACACACAACCCAACGATGTCCTGTTAGCTGGAGTACGTGATAAGGTGCAGATGTGAGAAGAGTTAAAGAACAGAGCCGTGAGTTTTTATGGAGTGATGCCCCCTGGGAGCTTTGCCATGGAGCCGCAGAGTGGCGGGGCAGCTGGTGGGCTCGTGGCATGGCAGCGCTGTACATCAACGCTAATGCACCGAAGAAACAGAAGGCAGCGGTGGTAGTCACTCGAGGGGCAACATGGAAACAAACAGTAAACAACAGCAGACATTCAATTAGCCAAATGTTACGGCAAGATTAACAACCGCTTGTCAGGACGAAGCCTTTCATCGGATCCTCGGCGAACATGGCTTGTGACATTTCAAGTTGATCAGAATACTTTCAGATGTTGCTCTGGGAGACGGAGCGACTGGAAACCGCAGTTGTGTTTGTTTGATTGGACATGTGTGTTTGAGAGAAGTGGATTAATTTGGTATGAAGCACGAGGCTGCAGGAAACTGAAACACGGCCGTTTCATCTGCAAAATGTTGTGTGAATTAAAAATGGCGTGGGTCGCATGGGGTCAGATTTGTCTCATCCAATCTGGGTCTTTGTCAGGCGAGATCTTCAATACGAGAAGGCAAACAGCTGCTGTGATTAAAAATAAATCGCACTCAGCATTTCTCTAAACCCTGGAATAACTAATCTGGACTGGGACATGAAATATACATGAGGGCAAATGTAATGATTTCATCCATCAAAGGATTTACTCAAACACTTTTAACCAAAGTCTTGGATACACCCACACACACATACACACACACACGGAGCAGCATCCAAGCAGTGATGAAGATAATATTAGTTTAAGGAGTCACCTGGAAGAAGTCACTGAGTTTGTTCAGTTTGTTTGTGGCTGTTGGGTCTTTACCAGCGTAAATAAACCTTTCGATGTAACTCAGCTCCTACATTTGGCTGCACAGTTGAACTACATGTATTCATTTGTTAAATCAAAAGTGGCTCATTGTGGTTCCTAAACATTTTCATTCAAAAGACCCTAAAGGAGTCACATCAGCTTATGTTTGGGCTTCATCAAATGGACCCTGGAGGCATCGACCCTAATGAGGATGATTAAAGTAAAAGAAAATCCACCATTAAAAGGTCATAACAGCTTCTAATTTTCACGAAACAATGCATCTTGTCACTGATTGGTTCGTGGGAAGTGTCACTCAGCAGCAGTGAACACATCTGACTGTTCGGTTCAGGGGCCATGAGATCGGCCTTCGGCTCAGTCTCCCTCAGGCTACGATGCTGGGTGGGGTGGAGGTCTGACGCTCTGGGTGAGCAGAGGCAGGTGTGTGTAGGACAGAGCAGCCTGAGGCCGTCCCTGGGTGGCGGCCTCCACCTTGCCAGCGCTGATGCTTCCTGACAGAGAAGCCGGAACAACTGCTGGAATGAGGCAGCGATGAGAATAGCAGAGCAGAGCTGGTGAGCTGAGACTGCTGCTAATGAACCAACTTCAAGTCAAAGTCGAGTCGGCCAAAGTTTTGATTGGAGAGCGATTGGTGTTGGAGTAGCAATTACAGTGTTGTGGTAACTGTGCTGTAGCCTCAGAGAAATACTGTGTGTTTACAGTAAGGAGCACAATAATAATGGGAGTAGTGGTGAGGTTAGGTAGTAAAGTTCATCTCCGAGCTTGCAGATGCACACGTGGCTATGGTAGTACAACTGCATGTCTTTGCAGCCAATTAGTAGACACTGAGGTAAAGCTGGCGGAATAAATACTGCTCAATGATCACCTGACTCTGCAGAGTGTTTCAGAGTCTTGGTTCAGTCTCACCATTCTCTGCGAGATAGCTGTAAAAATCCACTGTACACTACCTGCCCAACACCGAACAACAGACCAACGTGGTCTCACTTGGAAGTTGTCAAATACTGGCGCTTGGTCAGTGACTTGCAGCATCAAACAGACAAAAAAAGCCGTCCTTTCGCATCAGCCTGATACGCGGCCAGTTGTCATTATTGTTTAATGGTGCCCAGAGGCATCAGGAGGAAATGTGGCGGGGCAACAAACAAAGTTACGGCTGCAGGAGTCCGAGTAGGGTGGGTGGGCGGTTTGGTTGAGGAGTGAAAGTAGTTATTCTAAGTTAATCAGTTTTTAAGTCAGATTGTTTATTTATAAATCTGTTACTTGTTTTCTTGCCCAATTCTGTTCCACTAATCTGTACTGGAAGTCAACAAGCAAATGCAACAAGAAATGGATTATCAGGATGAACTTACTTAAAGTAACCAAACTAGTAAGTTACATCAAAAATAAGTTATTCAATATATAAATTAAAATGAAATAGACCACCAGAGGGTAATGTCCCGGATCGGGAATCGGCACCGATCACGTTATTTTTACAGAATCGGTAATAAAAGATCAGAGGAATCAAAACAACAAAAATGGCCAGGTTTTTCATCTACGTTGTTCATTGTTGCCTCCGCTTTCCAATGTATTGTACCCAAGTGTCCTGGGTTCACCTAACTGAGTGCAGCTAATGAGCAATAAACAGACAGGAGTAGAGACAACAGGTTCAGCGACCACCGCTTCTCTCTTTATTCTGAGCAACACAGCCACACCTAATGGCAGAACCTCACCTAACACAGCCCTACGGCAAGTCTGGAGGGACAATTTGTTTACAATTCAGAATTTGTTTACATTTTGTGCTGCTGAACCACTGATAAGCTTTTTGGATACTATTTAAATAAAAAACAAACCTTATGGGACAACTTGGATGCTTTCTTGTTTTTTTTTCTTTCTTAATGCTTTGCAAAGTACCGGATCAGACTCAGTATCAGACTCGGTTTCAAAATAAAGGACTCGGTATCGGATCAGACGCAAAAAAAAATGTGATCAGGACATCCCTAAATGTATCACTGTACTGTAGAAGACTTCTTGTAGACTTTGTGTCACCTTGTAAAATCTGCAAAAATGGCTTTAACTTCAACCCAGTCTCACTCTGAAGTCATCGAATACCAGTGTTTAGTCAGTGACTTCCAGCATCAGACACGGATGAAAAAAGCCATCGTTTCACGTCAGCACAATACACAGCCGGTCACCCTTATTGTGTAACCATGCTTGGCGGCATCAGGACAAACGCGGAACAACAACGAAAGTTACAGCGGCGCAAATCCAAGTAGGGTGGGCAGGAGGGGTGGTTCGCTTACCATAGTAACCATAGACAACCCGGTCTCACTCCGAAGTCATCAAAAACTGGCACTTGGTCAGTGACCTCCAGTATCAGACACCAAGGAAAAAGCCATCCTTTTCTCGTGACACATGGCTGTTCGCCGTTATTGTTTAACCGGACCTGGTGGCGTCATGGGAAATGTGTCAGAACAAAAATAAAAATGAAGGCAGCAAAAGTCCAAGTAGGCCCAAACCCTGTTTCTTTTTCTTCTTTTTTTGAAGGGGAAAAAAGCCATTTTACGGTGTTGTACTGAAGTGGTGCTTTTATTTTGAAAGAGACTGTATGCAAACAGCGTCCCAGAGCATCAAAAACCAACACACCCAGGGTACCTTGGACGTAGTATCTCGACGTGGGAAGTCCATGACGAGGTCGGAGTGAGAATGTGTTGGTAATTTGGCAAAGTATCACTTCTGCGGGCTTTTTTTCCCCAGCAGACATGTTGACTTGTCATAGTAGGAAAAACACAGGTGTTAGTAATAAAATTAACAATGTCTTTGTTCTATTTATATCACAGGAAGTCATGACAGTGAGTCAGCATGAAGACTACCAGGACCCTGAAACTGAAGCAGCTAAATGGAATTAAACCATCATTTATTTTATCATTTACATGTGCTTTTCCTGCTGTGAAATGTCAAACTGTTCAGATTTCCTGTGAAGCTCCTGAGTCACATTTACACTTATCAGACTTTTAATGGTCTCATTGTTCCAGATTGTTTCACCCCACATCTCAAACCTGTCTGTTTAAATTCACGTCCTTACAATAAGAGCCCGAACCTCGACAGGCAGCAGAGCGCTGTCAGTCAGTAACCACTGGTTTCAGCATTTGGGACCATTGGTGTTGAATTCTCAATTAGGCATTAACTGCATCAGTAGCCTATTGAGCAGCATGTCCTGGCTGAATGGACATCTGTCACTGATTCTCCCTGTCTGTTTATCTTAATATGTCCAAGCCATCATTCTGTCAGCGTCCCTCCACCTCCGCTCCCCTGCTAAAGACAAACAGGAATCATTCAAATATTTACTACTGTGAAAATGAGTAATGAACGCAGTGTGCACACTAATGTAGCTGTGTGTGTGTGTGTGTGTGTGTGTGTGTGTGGTAAATATGCATCTGCGTGTGTGGGTTAATAAACTAAAATCAAGATGAGTGTGCAGCTTCTTCATTGCACGCATTTTCCTCCCCAAGAAAGGACAGAGGCCACACACACACACACACTTGCAGACATTAACATGGGCTCACAGTGTATTCAATATTCATCACCACAAGCTGTCACATAATGGGCTCCTTCCGTTGAAATAGTTAAACAGCTGACAGAGCAGCAGAGCAGCGCACACACACACACAAACACACACACAGACCCAGTAACAAGCAAACAGAAGTGAGTAGGAAAGGGAAGACGAAGTGTGTCCTGATTAAACAAAGCTCCATGGTAGCAGCTGTTAGCATGCTAACACTGGTCAATAAGCAGTAAACACAAAGTACAGCCGAGATGAGACAGTCATTATTTTGCAGGTATTTGGTCATGTGATTTGACTGATTTGACCCGGTGATGGCGCTAAACAAGAAGTTAGAAGCGCACCAAAGTGATACAGTTCATCCTGAGGGGAACATGTATGTTTGTACCAAATGTCGAGGTGAGCCGTCCAACAGCTGCTGGAATATTTCAATAAATACTGAAAGAGAACATGGAGAGGAAAAAACACTGGTTTGTTTGTATTTCTTTAAACCAATCACAATCGTCCTGGGCGGTGCTATCCAGCCAACATTTGTATGTGGGGCCCATGTGGGGGTGAATGGGCTGAAAAATGGGTCCTATGTGGGACTGTCCATGGGTTCCATATTGGCCTCATGATATTTGCCCACATGTGTGGGTTTACCCAAGTTGACCCAAGATCTTCACCATGCTGTCTGTCACCAACTGGGTCAAACTGACACGCATCACACACACCACTTCCAAAATCATTGGTCTTCCTACACTCAACCTCACGGAGTTAATAACAGGTCCATTACACACTTTGCAAAATCAATAGAACGGGACACCACACACCCACTCATCCCATTACCCTCAGGGCGCAGGTACCGAACACTTAAATTTAGGAAAGCTTGACTCGGGAAGAGCCTGATCCCAGCAGCCATAGCTGCGCTGAACAACAGACCCGTTGACTCAAAATGTCTACCCCTGTAAATGAACGTGATGTTTTGTGATGTTTTGTGATGTCTGTGCCTGTGATATTTGTGATCGATATCTGTAAATGTACAGTTAGTCGAAACGAATTTCCCTCTGGGATGAATAAAGTAAGTCTAAGTCTAAGATGCCCAATTTGGACCCAGAAAGCCCCAGCATGACCCATGTGGGGCACTGTTGTCATTTTTGACAATAAAGTTTACTGTTTAACTGTACAAATATATCATTATCAGATGATATAAACATCAATATCAGTATTTTTTGCTCCCTAATATCAGTATTGGCCCTGAAAATCCAGTCTTGGTTGGGCTCTAATCCACAGCAAATTTCATGGGATTCTATCTGGCGCTTGATGAGTGACTTCTGGCATCAGACACTGCCAAAACTACCATCCTTTCATGTTGGCATAGCAAGTGGCCAGTCGCTATTACTGTTTAACGCCATCAGAGGGAGACATGAGGGGACAACAACAAAAGTTAAGGCAGCGGAAGTCTGAGTAAAGTGGGCGGGAGGGTTGGTGGAGGGGTTGGACAGCCACCAACTTTTACCTGGGTAAAGCCAAACCATGTTCTTTTTTCCTAAACCCAACAACGTGTGTGTTGTTGAAGGGAAAAACATCAATTGGCGGTGTTGTACCGACGTAGTGCTTTTATTTTGAAAGAGACTGTATGCAAACTGTACATTTCCTGTGAAAACAGAAGTGTATTTTGAAAACAGACAATGCATGTAACAGGCTGAAGTTGACACGGCGTCCCAGAACGTCAACAACCAACACACCCAGGGTACCTTGGACGTCATATGTGGACGTGGAAAGTCCATGACCAAACGTGGACATGTGACGAGGAAAAATCAGGGGATCAATAAAGTCAGTAGGATTCCTCATCTGGAAACCATGAATGTCCGTACAAATATTTCATGACGATTCATCCAGTAGTTAATGAGATATTTCAGTGTGGATATAAGTAGTGAACGGACCAACCCACTGACCGACGGACAACTCAGCACTATCACCAAAAATACATCCCAGATATCTGTTTTTCTGTCTTTGACCTGTAACTCGTCTTCAGTCCTATTTTCACAATGAAGCCAGTTTTTTATTAACTCCACATTGGAAGCTGCAGACGTTTGGTTTGGTGTACGTGTTCCCCCTCAGGTCTCACCTCTGTGTCACAAAGGTGTATTAGCTCACCTGCTCAATAACAATACCAGCCATCTCCAGTGTCACGCTAAATTAGCCTTCATTGGGCACGTACACACATAAACACAAACACACACACACGGACGACACCAGTGATTGGGTGATGACAGTGGCGATATGACTGCACCCCCCTGTCTGCTAGGTAACGATGCCTGTCTGTTGATGCCAGTGTGGATAACATTCACAGCTCCGCTCAGAACTCTTTCATCCCCTCCCATCTGGAGCACGACGACACACACAAACACACAAACACACACAATCCACACATGTTTGTGTGTTTTCCAACGTTTTCATTTTACTGGGATTACTGGGATGATAGAAATAAAACCATGCAGGGCATAGCAGTGCTGCTTCACAGTGAGAAGCTTCCAAAGGCTGCATATTTCAAATAATGCTTCCCCACCTTTTTATTTTGGTTTAACTTCTCAGCAGCATGTGAGTGAGTCATTGTGTCACACAGCAGGCCTGTTTGAGTGGGCTGCCCCACCGCAGCTCTGGAAAACACTGCGACTGGAAGGCCAGATGATATCATGAGCTGGAGTGACGTGTTGTGATCGGTGACTCCTGGAACTCAGACACACGTGACACTGGATACGAGCTGAAGGTGAGGGGGGTGAAATAAACAAGCACGGACTGAGAGAAACTGATGTGTTTTTAGTGTTTCCCAAATTTATCCTGGCCTCAGTATATGCTAACACACTCCTGCCATCACCTGCCAGCAGTGGAGCAAAGTAACAGTTACTCAAAAACTGCACTTAAAGGGATAGTTTAGGTTTAGAAGTGGGGTTGTACGGGGTATTTATCCATAGACAGTGTGTTACAAACAGTAGATGTCAGTCAGCACGCCCCCAGTTTGGAGAAGCAGGCTGGAGGTCACCACAGAAGTTAATTCATCCATTGCTGTGGAGGGATCAGCAACAAAATGGTATTTTAGCCACCAAAAAAATCAAAATCAGTTTAAGTGTACGCTATATCTTACTATATAATGATGAAAACTCTGTGTGTGTGTGTGTGTGTGTGTGTGTGTGTGTGTGTGTGTGTTCCACGTTTTTCTCCTCACTGACTTGGTCAATCCATGTGAAATTTGGCACAGTGGTAGAGGGTCATGGGAGGATGCCAATGAAGCAATATTACATCAATTGGCCAAAGGGGGGCGCTATAGCAACCGATTGAAATGTCAAACTTTGAATGGGCATATCTCATGCCCCGTATGTCGTAGAGACATGAAACTTTGCACAGAGATGCCTCTCCTCATGAGGAACACATTTGCCTCAAGAACCCATAACTTCCGCTTATATAGATTTTCCGCCATTTTGAATTTTTTGAAAAACACTTCAAATGGATCTCTTCCTAGGAAGTTTGAGCGATCTGCATGAAACTGGGTGAACATAATCTAGGGAGCAATATCTAAAGTTCCCTCTTGGCAAAAGTTGGAAAACTTACTAAAACTGAGCTTCTATAAGGCAATGAATATTGCGGAGGGCGTGGCTCATCACATAAAGGTGTATAACATCTCAAGGGTTTCACCCATCACCACGCAACTTTGTAGGCATATGACCACACATAATCTGAGGGGACCCCTCCATTATTGACCCCATCAAACAAAATGGGGGCGCTAGAGAGCTCATTTCTTATCTAGGCCTAACCGCCATATGGATTTTTACTAAACTTGGTAGATATGTAGAACAGGACGCCTCAAGGTGACTGGAGAAATTTAACTCTAATTGGCAACTGGGTGGCGCTATAACAACAGAAAAATGCTTCAAAATGGCTAAAATGCGACCGATAGCTGTGGCTCCCCCTGTGGACCAATGTTGGTGTTGTTGTTCTAATTTTTGGTATGACTAAGTCATGGTATGGAATGCTGTACATAATCACGGAAACTGTCAGTGTGTCATTCTGTCAGTCATTCTGTCTGTCCCATGTTTGACAAATGATACCATTCTACCACTATTGGCAATGGTACTACTGTACTTTCAATAAAGCAGTCGTACTATCAAATTCACAAACACTCTGTCTGAATACATTGCTCTTCTTAATGGGTTCACTTGACTATTTAATCTGCAGTTTCCTGTGACCTGTATCCCAAACACACACCATGTGAAACTGCACATGGGCAACTGTGCACTCAGTGGGTATGGACTAGTTTAGAATATTTTCACTGTTTTACCTCAATGCCAGAGAAAATGAAGCAGTTATATCGCTCTCTTCAAAGCCAGACTCCATTGAGAAAAACAGTGATTCAATAATGCTGAACACAGGAGCTGCTGGTCTACTGCTGCCACGATAAGTTAGTTTGTGTTATTGTGACTTTAGCGTTAAAAGGGTTAGTTGTATTTCACCAAAGTCACACAATATCACAAACTAACTAACTGATCGAGGCAGCAGTAGACCAGCAGCTTCTGTGTTCAGGGAGCTAAAATTACCGTTTTTCTCAGTGGAGTCTGGCTTTGACACGAGTATAGAAGGGAAACTGAAACCATTTCCCCATTGCAACAGGCTGTCTGACGAAAAGATAAAGCACTGAAATACTCTCACTATAACATACAGTTAAACTGATATTGAACATTTTTAGGGGACTAAAATATGTTTTGTTGCTGACCCTTCCACAGCAACACACTGCTTAGCTTCCATTTCAGACTCCAGTCTGCTTCTCCAAACTGAAGGTGTGCCGACTGACATCTACTGTGTGTAACACACTGACTAAAGATACATGTTTTTTTTGACAGGACACAGTATTAAAAGAGAGTCTGAATACAATATCTTGGTATCTAGTTAGATCACAATCTCACATTGAAATCCCACACTGATTCCCTGACACACAAACTAAGACATCCTGCACAGAAACAAAACAAATTTTCTGATGTTTTGCAGAAAACGTATTATTAACACCATTTTTTAAATCTGTTTTAGATTATGGTGATGTTGTTTATAGGAATTCCTCTGCCTCCACACTTGCTCCTCTAATTCCATTTATCACTGCCCTCAGATTCATCACTGGTGACAGTTACTCCACTCATCATTGTATTTTATATGAAAAGGTGGGCTGGGCTCCTCTAACTGTGAGACGTGACAGGCACTGGTTCATATTCATTTAAAGAGCAAGATGCCATCATATATTACCTCCTCACTAAATACATCTCACAATCACTACTCAACACGCTCTCGCAACTAGCTAATGCTCCGAGTGCCATGGACTAACACTTCATTTGGTTTCTCTGCTGCATTCACATGAAACACTTTACAGCAAACATTAAAACTACAGACACTCATTCCAGTGGGTCAGTTTAAAACCATGCTACATAAATACTCTGTCTTTGAGTGTAATTGTTTTTAAATTGTGTTGTTATCGTCTTTTTATTGTTCTGTTTAACTGCATATTATTTGTTTTTGTATTCTCGTCATCAGTGGAAATGAGGGCAAGCCCTCAATGATTCTTCGAGAATAAATAAAGGCTGAGTGAATGATAAGTACCCCGTACAACCCCACTTCAACAAAATCCAAACTATCCCTTAAAGGACAATTTTGTGGTACTTGTTTATTCTTTAAGTATTGCTATTTTTTTGCTACTTTATAATTCTATTTCACTGCATTTCAGCATTTTACTCCAACTGTTCAGATTAATAAAGGTTACACTAAAAACACTGGATTAGTTTATAATAAATGGTGCATTGTGATGTTTCTGATGTCGGTGGTAGCAGTTCCACTGAAGGCTCCTCAAACGGTTTCATTTGATTATAATAATATAATAATATAATTATAACCTTTAATTATAGAGCAGGATTTAAACATTTGAGGACTGCATATGAATATAAATAACTGCTCACGAACCCAAAGAGGTAAAAACAAGATGAGAGAAACATGCAAAAAATGAAATTAGTGTATTTGTGGACTTTTGGTTTTTCTTCTTTACTCACCCAGAACTTTTCTGAGGAGCCATCAGATCAGGCTCCTGCAGTTTATGACAAGTTTTTAAATGCCACTTTGAATAGAATTTAAGACCAATGTCACAATAATCAAAAACAAAAAAAAACAAACATTAAACCAACGTCAATGACTCAGGGTTGGGGACAAACATGACTAGGCTATTTTGTATTTACCCAGTCTCATATGCACTGCCTTGTCCCAGTTTCAGCCATGCTGCAAAATCTTAGTTAAAGGAGCTATATGTAAGAAATCAAAAGCAAATAGTCGTAAAATCCTCCTAATATGTCACAGAGACTAAGGAATAATGTTCATATAACATACTGATCTCACAGACAACAATAGTACAGCCAGAATATTCGCATTTAAAAAAATATTTTACGGTCCGCAAATCATGTTTATGTTTTGAATTTGTGTTTTTGTCTGCTGCGCCACCCACCGCCGTCTACCGGTCACACAGTCAGTAGAGTCTCAGCATCAGTTACAGTTACGACTGAGCTACAGCAGCACGGCAAGCAGCATTAGCAGTGTCCTGGTACATCAAATCAAATCAACTTTATTTATATGGCACTTTTCATACAACAGTAACACAAAGTGCCTCACAGAGGTTAAAAACAACAAAGATCCAAACAGAAAACAAAAAGAAAAGAGAAAACCCAACCCTCCCACCCAACAAAAAGCTATTTAGCTCATAAAATTGAGTTAGTAGCTAGGTAAGAATGATCTAAAACAGAGACATAAAATGCATCAAAACTAAAACCTATAGGCTAACTAAAATAACAAAGGATAAAGGTTAAATGAGATAAGAACGTAAAAAGAGGAAGGGTAAGAATATAAAAAATAAATAAAAAATAGATAATAGATGGATAAATCGGTTATAAGAGGAATTTAAAATAGATAAATAAAGAGATCAGTTAAAAGCCTGATTAAAAAGATGAGTCTTGAGCCTCTTTTTAAAAACATCAACAGTCTCTGCAGCTCTGAGGTTCTCCGGCAGGCTGTTTCACAATCGGGGGCCATAATAATTAAATGCCGCCTCCCCGTGTGTTTTAGTCCTAACTTGTGGTATGGTTAAAAGGCCGGTGCTGGAGGACCTCAGGGTCCGCGAGGGTTGATATGGTAAAAGCAGGTCAGATAAATAAGAAGGCCCAAGACCGTTAAGACATTTAAAAACAAATAAAAGAACCTTAAAATCGATCCTGAAACACACAGGGAGCCAATGCAGCAATTTACATAGCAATACATAGCATTAGCAGCCGGCTCGTCCTCAGCTGTATCCCAGCAGCAGCGTTAGCAGCAGAGAAGCCGGACTTGCTCGAACGGTCCGCTGGAAAACCAAAGATCACGGATGCGGCGACACGGCCCTGCCACAGCAGCTGCCCGTGGGCAAAGAAATCAGTCTCCAGCGTGCCGCTGTCCAGCAACCTCGAATCTGTAGGGGAGGGGGGGTGAACACGACTCGCGGCAGTATTTTGAATTTGAGTGCAGTAACCGTTTTGGCCACATTCTTACATACAGCGCCTTTGAATTACCACTTTTAGTTGAATCTGCACTTCCCCATGTCGTCCACAGGACAGTGACAGCTAGCTAGCAGACAGCAGATCATCTGCTCTGAGCATCCCAGCCAGAAACAGAAATTTGAGTGTTGTTGGTTCCACTGTCCTTCACTGCACAACGTTAATGCGAGAGACATTCAGTAAATTATTTAAAAAATAGATAGAACCAATTAATTTGCGATTTTACAATGAAACATCATAATAAGCATAATATTAGACTTTTAAAAGTCTAATATCAAACATTTTATTGCCAAGTAAGACCTTGTTTTTTCAGATTAATCAGTTCAGTTTCAGGACTAGATGTTACAATCTATTGATGCACATAGTTGAGGCTATGAGTGGGAGTTATAGCGCCATCTGGGGGGTTACCAAGTGGGAGCCAAAGGGTTAAGGTTAGATGGAAAGAAAAGTAGGCAAGAGCATATGTAGACAGAAAAGTAAGAAGGAGCATAGGGAGGGCAGAGCCAAGGAGAGACGTCAGTGCCTGGTAGGACTTTTGAAGGATCTGCAGAAACGCTCCAGATTTATCATGTGACCTTTTGGAGGAGGCCTGACCCCTGCGCTGGAAATCAGTGGACTATACTACCGAACTGTATGAAACAGTTAAAACCAGCTCCACCTTGTAAGCTACTGTAAATCATATAATATTTAATAATACAACATTCACAGGAATCATGTTCATCTCTGGAATAAAATCTACTTTTGACACTTTGAGTATCTTTTGCTAACAAATCCTTTTGTATTTCACTTGAGTAAAACTTTGAGTGCAAGTTGTTTGCTAGTAATGGAGTACTTTTGAAATAATTGTTGTACTGGTACTTCTACTTCAGTAAAGGATCCGAGTACGCCTCCCACCGCTGCTCACCAGGTCACTGCAGGTCAGCCATTTTGGTCACTAATGGGTGTGTGTGAAGGCTGGTGAGTAAACCAACCGAGGAAGTTCCAATTACACCCCCACTCTTATTTCTTACCTTTCTCTTTTACCTGCTTCATCTCCTCCCTCCTTCATTCTCCTCCTCCCCTCTTCCTGCTTCTCTACTCCCCTCCCTCCCTCCCTCCGTCCCTCCTTCTCTTTCCTTTAACTAGGCCGTGCCAGTCAGTGGGATCAGGCCCGGGCCTCCGAGCCTCGCCTCCCAGACAACTGCAAACAATTAGGGAAATTAGTGGCTCCAGCATCACCATCAGGAGGCCTGCTTGTTTATAATTTAATCGGGGCGCATGTCAAAACAGTCAGGGCTTGAGAGAAACAAGATGCGTCGGCGAGATGAAATTCAAACTGCCAGCCAGCTCAAAATATTAGGACTGTTTGTTTAATAGCGTGCGACCAACTGGGTAAGAGCAGAATGTAGAGGGCAGCAGGAGGAGGGAGGGAGGGAGGGAGGGATGGAGGGAGGGGGAGGCAGAGAAGGAAAATACTAATGAAGAAATAAGGAAAGAAAACAGCATGGGAAAAAATGAAGATGTATTAATTTTTTTTTTTTAAATCCATTCCACATTTTGTGAGTTAATGCATTTTCATCTTTTCTCTTTCTCCCCCCCACCCCCATCCCCGTCTTTCACTTAGCAGTGCTCTGGGAATTTCAAACGCTTGGATCTGTGCCGCCTTTCAAATTCATTATAAAAGCTTTTTGCTAACTAAATAGAGAGAGAGAGAAAAAAACCTGCCACATTCATCTCTTAGCCCCGGTGCTCCCCCGCCCCCCCGCCCCCTGACAATATATAAATAAACTAGAGTGACCTGATTGAGATGTAAAAGGCAGGGAGTTAGCACTGGGACCCATACATTACTTCCCAACATTAACAGTAGTCTACTCAGCCGACACATGGTGGTGGGAGTATGGCCCCTGGGCAAATGGTGAGGTTAGAACTAATGCCCCCCTCCTTTAACCGCTCGCCTGTGCCCACACCCTCGGAAAGTATGGGCTACGGTTGGCAGCGCCATGATACTGCCACAAAACTGACATGTTTCACATAGACGCTCCCGGATTGTGGTATCCGTTAATGTAAAGAGTTATCATATTCAAACCACTTGTTCATTTTTTTTTTCCCCAGCCCAGATTCAACTTTTCCTCTGCACTTAAAACAGTGCAGCGCTCCTGCCTTCACCCGGCGAAGAAAAACACTGAGGCGATGATTTGCAAAGGCTCCTGAAGCAAATCCAAAATTAGAAATATAAAGGTCTGTTAAATCACAACATTTTATCTTCTGCGCTCGGCTCAGTCAGTGTGGCATTGTATGTTTCTGCAAACCACAAACACATTACATCTGTCCATATCATATCAACATCTTCAAACTGACAAAGTATATGAGCTGACTTTATCGTTGGGAGGTGGAGGGGATGGTGGATGGCCATAGGCGGAGTATGAGAAAATGGGCCCATGGGCACCGATATGCAAAAGGCCCCACCACCTCTCCTACACAGGATTAAAACACAGACTTTGTGGTTTTGTCTTTTTCTTTACTGTTGTTTTGTGTCTCTTTGTGGTCAGAATGCATCTTTTTGTGGTTTCGTGTCTCTTTGTGGTCATTTTAAGTCTCCTCCTGGTCGGTAATTTGAGTGACATTTTGCAGATGATGAAGGCCAGTGACACTTTGGGCCCCTGGGCCTGTGCCTGGTAGGCCCGTGCAGTAATCCATTCATTTGGATGACATGTCACCTAGACGAGACGCCTAGCTGCAGACGACTGCAGACCATACAAGACCAATAAACAACAAAACTGTTTGTTTTTCAGTAAATCATCACAAACCCTTTTTAAACAGGAATTGTGCAAATTTGCAGGAAAGCCCAATCAGTCTTTTTTCAGCATTATCAGTATAAAAACAAAATCGGGGAGTGCAGCAAAATGCTGCCTACCTACTTTTGCTTATACAGAATGCGCCTTTTTCGGGGCAATGGGGGGCGTGAGCAAGTAACAAAACGTGTAGCTCAGCGTGTGACGTAAACAGTGACGTGGGAGGGAAGCCGCGGCTGGTCAGTCCTTTGGCGATTCTCTCGTAAGTCGGCCCGTCCTTCACCGTCCCCGTCATCTGACGGTTAATGGCCTCTTTGTTTGTGAGGACAAGGAGGGCACACAATTCCTTGTCTCCCCAGTTGCTCATCTTTACAGTGTCTGTCAGGTTTGTGTTTCCCTCTTGCTACTAGCTGCTCACTAATTCCTGCTATCAGCTGTTTCCTGTTTATCCACCGCCAGTGGCTTGCACATGCGGCGTCATCAACAGCTCCTCCCACAAGTCATCAACAGCTCCTCCCACAAGTCATCAACAGCCCCTCCCGTTACGGAAGGCTGCCACGGTCTTTTTAAAACAAAAAAGGTTCCACCAATATGTCTACCCTACGAGGTGGATAATTGGGCACCTCGGATCAACTCGCCAATCCGGCTCTGTGTGTCTAAACGCTTGCAGCTTGCCGGTAAAACAGCCCAACATTCGCGGAAAATCTGGTAGTGTAAAAGGGGCTACTGTTTCCAGCAGCTTTTCAGGCACCAAACGTGGGTATTTTTCAGCATCCTGACGCTTTTTTTCCAGCGGGGAAAGTGCCATGAATTGCAATGTTTTTTTGTTTTTTTTTTTTTACAAAGAAATCACTGTATTTCCTGCAGGGCTTGTGCCCCCAAATCTGGGTATTTTGAGCCAAAACCTGTGCTTTTCCCAACCATATCTAAACAGTTTTTGTGCCTTAACCCAACCAAACAACATCAAACAACAGTTTGTATGATATCCTCAAAATTAGCGCCCATGAATGACATTACGTACTTAATGTAGAGTTACATAATTGACGTAAAGTTACTGTGGTTAGGTTTAGAAAAAATAAACATGGTGACAACCACAGAGTGTATTAAAAAATGGATAAAAAAGCTCCCCAAAAATGAAGCCAAAACATCTTAACTGCCCCCTGGTGGGTGGCTGCAGTATAGGTCATAAGCACCACCCCCTCCATGTTAGTGGATGGGACATGGGCCAAACTACAAGATCCATGTAGATGTCAAATAAAATTCTCCCAAAGATAGTTTCTGTTGTATTATGTAGTTGTAATTACGCTGATGTCTGTTCAAGTGTTTGTTTTTCTGCAAAGTTTGGTTATAACTAGTAATACTCACAGAGACCACTACTGCTCAGGCTCTGGCTCCAAATGACTTCACCTGTGAAAAATTGCAGTGGCCATATCTGGGAAATTCTAGCTTCATTTTGTGCAGTGGGGGTAAGTGGACACACGTCATCCATCTTTATCTACAGTCTGTGGTGACAACGTATCTTAAATTGACTCAAAGTTCCCATGGGTTCGAACACCAGTCTCCTGTGGAAAGTCCTATGTTTTGTGACCCGACCTGCCTCCTTACTGGACGCTTCCTTCTTTACTCCCATTAGCTCAACAGTCACGAGATTACAGCCTTCCAAAATACATGGGTAATGCACAAATAACTGGCTCATGGATACGTAGGATGTATGCAAATTTTGGTGCATTATTTTTCACAGGCAAACGTACGTACAGTGCATGAGAACAGTCTGAACCACACGTTAACCTCAGCATTGTATCGTAGCCACATAGTAACAATCAAATCTAACGTATCTGTGGTTTGCAGAAATGTACAACGCCAACATTTTTCTGGTGACTGGGCTGCTGCGCTCGACAGTTTGTGTGGAGTAAACCAAGCACCACAAGGGAAAACTAAGGCTCCATATTTTTGACAGTGGTGGAAAAACAAAGCCTCTACAACCCCAAGAACAACAATATCGCCTGCTCATTACATTTATGATAAACAAAAGAAAGTCATTAAAAGCACATCATTCACCCTCTAAGAAAATCCCAACATTAGGAGCGGACAGTGAGCGAGTATAGATGGAGGGTGAAGGGTGAGGCTGACGATGATGGTCTCAGTGGAGCATCATTAAGCTGATGAGAATCACAACCAGGCAGTAATTGGTGATAAGCTGATGTATGGTGAAAGTGATCCAGAGCCAGGGATCATGATAGCACAAACACAGACCAACACACAGTGACAGACAACCCAGCGAGCAGACTGCGAGGCTGGCAGACATGCAGGGTCCTGGTCAAAGAGCATTATTTAGAGTACATGACTGCATGCAGCGCGGCACCAAACGGCTTTCATTACGCCAGTCTGCTAGCCCGCTAATGCCTGCTCCCCCAGCTACCTTGGCTGGCCAGTCAGACAGACACACAGGCCCTGACCATCAGCCGCCAGTCCGCGCAATCAGCCGCCTGCTATCAGCTCTCTAATTGGATCAGTGGCACGAATGTGATTACAGCAGGCGTATTTATTTACATAATAATTATTACCGCCCTCCCCAGAGGAGCCAGGGGAGAACGCCAGGGTCTGGGGAGAGATGAAGGGTGGGATAGAGAGGGGGGAGGAAAGGAAGGAGGGAGGAGGTGGACAGTGAAAAGAGCAGGAAGGGTGAAGAGTCTTCCTGTTGAGAAAGACAAGAGCAGATTTATAAGAGACACAAAAATATGTAAAACACCAGGAAAGGTGAAACGCAAAGTGCCATTCAAAACACATGCTGCAGAACATGAATCGGCATTTTCAGCTTCAAAGTGAAAGTATCAGGATAAAGTCAGCAGAGACGACACCGTGGAGACTCCTGGATGTTATCAGAATGCAGACTGACGTCAAAGGCTCTGTCTTACGCTTGGATTTAGGGAAAATGACGTTCCAGCAACTTGAGACAAAATGTATTATCCCAGAGAACTTTACATTCTCCAAACACATTAGTTAGTCCTCTTCCTAAAAGCATTTGCTCTTGTCACGAGAAAAGTAAAATAAATAAATAAATAAAGCACACATCTGACCTCTGTCTTGTTTATCCAGTGTATGTAAGCTACGCAGCCACACAGCATTGTGTTAGAGTCTGATCTTGCATTTATCCAAACACTAGTTTCACACTGTAAGAGATGAAAAATACTTTCTTTGTTTCCATGTCTTCTTCGCTGTTTACCTGACACAGCTTTAGAACAATATCTCTGTTGGTAAAATCGCTGCTCAACACATGACAAAGCTATTTTGTCCACCTTTGTCTTAAATCAAGAACCCAACGTTACAAACATTATTTAGAATTTAGAGCGATAAATGTGCCCATATTATTATTGTAAACTGTATATGTGCAATGCTAGAACTATTGTTTTTTTAATCAACAAATTGCCTTTCTCTAGGGACCTCCACACACTAAAAAGATCTGAAACACATACTAAAAGACACAATAAAAGCAAACAAACATCTTCACCGACTTGATGACAGGTGCACAGCATTAAGACAAAGTGCTGCAGGAAGCTCACAACACATGAAACCTTCCAATGGCCACTAAAAAGTGATAAACAGCTGGGCAACCCGGTGTCACTCTGAAGTTGTTGAAATCCAGCACTTGGTCAGTGACTCCTGGCGTCAGACACCGACAAAAGAAGCTGTCTTATCACGTCGGCATGATATGTGGCCAGTCGCTGTCATTGTTTAATGGCGCCTGGTGGCAACAGGGAGAAATGCGGTGGGACAATCATGAAAATTGACGCCGGAATTTCACTGGATGTGTGTCTGTTGCGGAACGGCAGTGCTGGTTATACACTGCGTGCTCCGCCGTCCGTCAACACCCACCAGCTGCGTTTGCTGTGCAAAACGGTGCAGCTCCGGCGGACAGCGGGAGTCACGACCCACGAGATCTTGCAAATTCATGCATAATCGCGCGATATAACAAGATGTAGTTTCTATAAACAGAACCACAAAACCAGAGGAGTAGTAGGAAGACATCTGGGTGCACCTCCATGATTAACATCTCCTAGTCAACGGGGTGAAATGACGTCTGAAAACCTCTGACCTGTTGACTTCAGGCCTGCCTCCGCCCATTATGATGTTTTCAAGGTGTAGTGCAGGGAAATATGATCCACCGTGAACACTGTGTATTTTATTTTGAAAATCAACTGGATGTTTTATTTTGTTTCTGTGCACAACTTCCTGCCCCGCACGATCTGCTCTGTGCTGAATTGCTGCGTTGTGCTCCGGCGTCCGGCAAAAATAGAAGTCCGGAGCGCCGCAGCTGTGAAGCTCTGATGGAGCCGGAACGCAGCACAGCCGCAGCCGGTGGAAACACACACATTGACTAGAATTGAAACGTATTGCAACCAACACAAATCTGGTGGAATTTGGGGGTTACTCGGACTTCCGCTGCCTTCGTTTTCGTGATTATCCCACCTAATTCCTACCTGTTGCCACCAGGCGCCGAATATCATGCCGATGTGAAAAGACAGCTTCTTTCCGTCGGTGTCTGACGCTAGAAATCACTGACCAAGTGCTGAATTTCGACAACTTCAGAGTTAGAACAGGTGGCCAGCTGTGTTTATCACTTTTTAGTGCCCCTTGGAAACAGTTTCATGGGTTGTGAGCTTCCCACAGCACCTTTTCTCAATGCTGCACGTTTCATGAAGCTGAAGATGTGTCTTCATTTGTCACCTGTTAAGGTGACAACACACGTCAGTGCGGCCGTAACGTTGTGAACTTCTTGCAGCACAGTTTCTTAATGTTAGGCATGTGTTGTCAAATTGATGTTTTTATATGTCGTCAGGTTGGTGAAGAGGTTTCTTTATTTGCTTGTGTTGTGTATTTGCACTTGTTTTCAGAACTTGCAGTGAGTCGAGCTCTCAGGGTCACCAGATTTCCCTGTTTGAAGAGTGTGTGGTCTGAATTTAGGCTAACCATGTTAGCATGCAGGTAAAGAGACAGAGTAACCTGGTTAGCCATTAGCATGCTGATGGCAGGGACCTGAGTTGCTGCAGTCTCTGTTTGGGGATGCAGTTTGGCGCTACGCCTGACCGCCCTTCTTCATTCTGCCATGTACTGAACAAAATGAGTGCACAAACTCACAGATTAATTCGGCCTCATAATTTCCCAGAGTGGGAGCAGGCTCTCCGAAACTCCCTCCACAACATGGATTTCCCATTTTGCCAATGGCTGCTGACGTGATACGTCTTTACTGTTTGCACAAAATGTAGATAAATTTTGCTCCCCTGAGAATCGTTCTCCAAACTCAATATAAATACATCTCTCTATTTCAATAACAGAGGCAGACAGACAGACAGAGAGACGGAGTGGGACAGACAGAGAGGGATGGAGGGACTCTGGGGACACAGCTGCGTTTACGTTTGCTGCCATTGAAGTTGTCCAAAGCCTGGCTTTGCTTGCCGCTTAATGGTGCTTAATCACAGAGCTCCTAAAATAGGCCATTATATCAGCACTGAGCTCTAGATTTACACCGAGCCCTCAGGGCCCCGACAACAGAGCTTTTGTTAATAAGCTGTCATTAATCAGATCCATTACGGAAGCCATTGGTCCAACGGGCGGCACCGCGGTTGATAAATACCTCAAGAATAGAAAACAATTTACTCACCTAGTCTAAACCACAGTTGATATGTGTGTGTGTTGTTGTGTGTGTGTTAACACAGAGGCTGGGTGGGACAGGAACCACGCAGGCTGACTAAAGACACCCAGAGGACTGGTAGCAGAGCCGGTGTGGCGTAAATATTCCTCTGTGAGTTGACGATGAGATTAATACTGCGCACTGATTATTACAGAGCTGACACAGCACATATCTGCTGAGGACTAGATTTACCACTACATAGTTGGATGCTAATTCGAACCAGTCAAGTTGCAGTTTACATCCATGTCTGTCCTGACACATATGAAGCCATAACTGTTGACAGTGGCTACGGTTACATGATGGCTTCTCATTCGGAATGAAATAAATCTGAATGAAATCATTCTGAATTAAAGTCTTCCCAGGTAGTTTACATGAGAAATATTCATTCCCAATGAGGGTTTACACGGGAGATCAGTTCAATCGCCTTTATTTGGGTCTGCGCAAGGTTTGGGGCAGGGAAGGTTTCTGATTGGATAGGGGGCAGGGCGGATGTTACGTGTTTACGTTTACCGGAAGAAAACACTGTAGTCCTCGTTCCGGATAACAAGATGCTTGACGACACCGTTCTTAGTGCCTTTTTCGGGCTTGTTTTGCTTATATTCTTGAAGCAGCAGTACGACAACAACCTTGTTCTGCTAATGCTTCGTCTGTTGAGGAGTAGAAGGGAGGTAGAAGGTCGAAGAAGGGAGATAGAAGACCGTGCTGTGGCGAATGGAAACCGGTGAGTGCAACGAGTCCGACTGCTCTATCTCAGCCCGTTGCTATGCACGCTATATACGTCATCGCGCCAGAAGGGCAAGGAAACGAGCATGCGCAGAAAGACCGGAATGAACTTAAAGAGGAATGAGTGTATACATGCACACAAAATTCTTTCATTCGGAATGACAAACGGAATAAACCACCCCCTTTAATTGGATTTAACTTTCAATCGGAATGAGCGTTTTTCAATCGGAATGACCGTTTACATGACTTTTAATCGGAATGGCCTTTCATTCCGATTAAAAGTGGAATTAAACTGTGCATGTAAACGTACTGAGTGTTTCAAATATGCATGTTGCTGCAAAGAAGCTGCATATTCTAGTGTGGATACACATCTTCAAGAATAGCGTCACCAATTAAATGGTACGGACTGCACTTGTATAGCACTAGTCTTTGAGTCTTCCGACCACTCAAAGTGCTTTTACACTACGTCACATTTGCCCATTCACACACTCACACACTGATGGAACAGCCATTGGGAGCAATTTGGGGTTCAGTATCTTGCCCAAGTATACTTCTACATGTAGACTGGAGAACCGCCCATCTTCTGATTGGTGGATGACCACTCTACAACTCTACCTCTGAGCCACAGTCACCACGTCTGTCCTTCTGTTATGGCATTCAATAACGACAAGAAAAGTGTTGTTGCAGAACATTATGATGTCACAGTGAAGAAAACCTTTGACCTTTTGAACAGAAAATACCATCACCTCATCATTTTTTCAGTTTAGACATTTGTGTGAAATTTTGACATAGTTAGCGTATGAATTCATCAGTTATAGCCAAAAACATTTTTTTGAGGTCACAGTGACCTTGACCTTTGACGACCAAAATCAAATCAGCTTACCCTTCAGTCCAGGTGGACATTTGTGCCAAATGTGAGGGAATTCCCTCAGGGCGTTCTTGTGATACCACGTTCACGAGAATGAGGTGGACACAAGGTCAAAGTGACCTTGACCTTTGACCAACAAAATTCAAATCAGCTCACCCTTAAGTCAAAGTGGACGTTTATGCCAAATTTGAGGAAATTCCCTTGCGACGTTCTTGTTTATCACATTAATGAAAATAACATGGATGCAAGGTCACAGTGACCTTTGACCACCAAATTTTAACGTATTGTAATTTATTCTAAATTTCTGAAAAACAAATTTAAAGGACACATTTATAAAAAACAAATTCTAACTATTTCTAATTAGTTCATCATTGGGTCCAAGTGAACGTTTGTGCTAACTTTTTTTTTTTTTAATTCCCCTCAAGGCATTCTTGGGATATTGGGTTAATGAGAATGAGGTGGACACAAGATCACAGTGACCTTGACCTTTGACCACCAAAATTCAAATCAGCTCACCCTTAAGTCAAAGTGGACGTTTATGCCGAATTTGAGGAAATTCTCTTGCGACGTTCTTGTTTATCACATTAATGAAAATGACATGGATGCAAGGTCACAGTGACCTTTAACCACCAAACTGTCATTAGTTCATCATTGAGTCCAGGTGGACGTTTGTGCCAAATTCTGAAGTTCCCACAAGACTTTCTTGATTTATTGCGTTAATGAGAATGAGATGAACACAAGGTCACATTGACCTTTGACCAATGAATTTTAACTAACTGTAACTTATTCTACATTTCTAAAAAAAACACCCAAATTATAACTATTTCTGACTAGTTTATCATTGAGTCCAAATGAACGTTTGTGCCAACGTTTTTTAAAAATTCCCTCAAGGCATTCTTGGGATATTGGGTTAATGAGAATGAGGTGGACACAAGATCACAGTGACCTTGACCTTTGACCACCAAAATTCAAATCAGCTCACCCTTAAGTCAAAGTGGACGTTTATGCCAAATTTGAGGAAATTCCCTCAAGACGTTCTTGTTTATCACATTAATGAAAATGACACTGATACAAGGTCACAGTGACCTTTGACTACCAAATTCTAATCAGTTCATCCTTGAGTCCAAGTGGAAGTTTGTGCCAATTCTGAAGAAATTCTTTTCGGTCACTACGTTAACGACACTTGATCGGGATGGACAACCCGATGACATAATGCTTCTGTCGAGGGCTGCCATCTGCACGGAGGCATATAAACACTGTAGAGACTGTGTGCGAGTTAAGATGGCCGATGAGATGCTGCACTCAGTGATGGACACCCATCAGGCACTTGCTGTCACCACAGAGGTTCCTCTGGGGGAAAACACTGTCCACACTAATGGGGGTTAATCAAATATCTGGCAACCCAGCTCTCAGTAACAGCCGCCGGGACCATAAGTCATCGATCTGCACTTTTTCAATACTTGTAATTAACTGACCGCGAACACAACCGTAAAGTTGACATAGTATCAGAACAGCTAATTGAAATGCGTGTTGACGGCAGCAGTAATATTGAAGGACACACCATTCCTCAGTTCTCACACTTTTTATCATCACAAACTTTTCAATCATTCTCTCTGTGGCTCATTTGAAGTATATACGCACTTCCTCTCAACTCTCTCCACTCATTACTGCCACTCCTGTTAATCACTTGTGTCTTTCCCATCAATCTCTCCCTCCTTGTAGCCCCTTCACTCACCCCCTCCTCCTCCCCCAACATCTCCCCACCCTATCTGTCTCCCTCCAGTCAGCCAGAGACAGACGCAGGGCTCTTCATAGCAGATAAAGCCGCTAATTTCATTAATTATGAACCAATATGTTACAGTGTATGTGTGCGTGTGTGTGTCTGGAGCAATGGGGGGATTTGAGGGTCCCCTGAACTGGCATCTGGTCCACTCCGGCATCCAGGGAACAAGGGAATAGGAAGGAAGAAGGGAGAGACAGCAGCAGAAGGAGATGGGGGAATTAGAGAGCAAGATAAAGGACAACAGTGAGAGGAAACGGCGTTACAAAAGGAGAAAGGATTAGGGTAATCTAGAAGAGGACATAACAGGCCAGGGAAGAGAGAGTGACAGAGTTAATGGGAGCAGAGACACTAATATGTGGTCAAATCAGCAGCAAGTGACGGATTACTGGACTCACATTTACAGTGCTGCCTGTCTGTCAGTGTGGGGGACGTTTATGAGCTGACTCTTCAGTTTTTATGAGATCTCACTGCTGCTGTATGAAGGCCTGTGCGTTAGTGTGTAAGAGGAGGTAGCAGCGAGGTTAAAGGGGACCTACTCTGCTCAAGTTCAGGTTCATACTTGTATTTAGTGTTTGTACTAGAACACTACATGCTTTAATGTTCAAAGAACACTTTATATTCCTCATATTGTCTGTGTCTGAACACCTGTACTCACCTTCTGCCTGAGATGCTTCGTTTTAGTGCCTGTCTCTTTAAGCCCCTCCTCCTGCTCTGATTGGTCAACATTTCAGGGTCTTCGGCGTTCCTGCATCGTCATTGTGGTGGGGAAATGACTTCAACAGAGTATAGCAAAACTTTCTACCACTGAGAATCATCAGTAAAAGCTCTAAACCAAATCTTTACATAGCACACCTTCTAGCAGGAGTATGATAGAAATATCAGGGCGAAACAACCCTGACGTTAGCATGGAGCTACATGTAGCAGTGTAGGCTACATAATGTAAACACAATTGTGCTTGGAGCAGATGACCATATAAAGAGCTTCTGTACAACATCTATTGCTCGTCTGTCCGTCCTGGAAGAGGGATCCCTCCTCAGTTGCTCTTCCTGAGGTTTCTACCGGGTTTTTTTCCCCGTTTAAGGGTTTTTTTTGGGGGAGTTTTTCCTTATCTGCTGCGAGGGTCATAAGGACAGAGGGATGTCGTATGCTGTAAAGCCCTGTGAGGCAAATTGTGATTTGTGATATTGGGCTTTATAAATAAAATTGATTGACTTAGCCTAAAAATCTTTAATGAGGAGTCTTGTCTTAGGAGTGATGTAGGAAAGTTGTCAGAGCGACTCTGAGCACTGAAGGGACAGAAACTTGCTAGGTGTGACACGTTCTTTCAGCAGATGTGATTGGTTGTCAGAGACAAAGAAGGTGTGGACACCCAGTGGGCATTAAATGAACTGCAGCTCAATATGAGACTGTAAAAGTGTTGTCATTGTTTATGTGATGGAGTGTGATTTTGCTGATGGAGGGCTGTCATCATTTCATTTTTCCAGTTGCTAAGTATCGTGGTGTTGTGATCATTTTATTTCTGGCATTATAGCGTTAAGAGGGAAATGTGTACACATTCCTAATGAGTGATTTAATGTGTAGGATTTCATTATTTCACAATCATCCAACGTTCGGAGAATATTTCTCCAACCTCTTTGTCTTTCCACCATTTTCTCCTCTGCTTAAGAAACTCCTCCTCCCCGCTCCTGGCAGTTTATTACCTTAGGAGCTCTTTTAATGTCTCAGACGCTCTGTGAATAACTTTTCTCTTTACAAGGACCTAGTCTTAACTTTAAGGGGGAAATTCTAAGAAAACGTCACAATTCTAGGACTTTTCTTAGAATTTCATCACAAGAAGCAACTCTTTGTACTTCAGAACTTTGTGAACACAGATTACTTTTTCATACATTTACTTCAATGTTTAAAACTTTGGCCACATTTTAATAAGAACATCATATATATGAAAGAAAATACAGAGAAGCGTAATGGGGTTTGTAGCACAAACAATAATTCTGTGACAACGAGATAAAGAGTTAAATAATATTAAATGCAACATGATGGGAAACATGGAGGAAGCGGATGGCCGTCTTCTGGGTTATATAGAAAAATACAGACAACTATAGCCTACAGATATTTCAAATAATGATGCCTTTGAGTTTATGTTTAAGACAAGAGGAAAAAGTTTAGTAATTTTAACGATGACTGCACTCGTAAGTAAAATATTACAACATAAACACTCCCACCAACACTGTCCCACTCCATCTGTTGTAACAAAAGTTTTTGACCTTGCACACTTTGTGTTTTATCTGTAAATGTGAGTTTAGACTAACAGTGAGGCAAATTAATTGTTTGGTCAGAATGTTTGTTGAGCCACACTTCCTGACTTGTTTCAATAGGAGAAGATCAGGTGTAAATTATATGACGAAAAAATGGCTGAATTTAATTTCGCTAGCTGCTGTGGTTTCAGAGTCCTGATACTGTGCATGTTGGCTCACTGACACGACTTACTGTGACACTGAATGGAACAGAGCTACCAATAATTAGTCAATGTTAAAATAACTGTAATTTGACCCTCTCGATCCTGCTTTATTAGAGTCAAGTCTGGACTACAGACACTGACCTGTCCCCTCTCAGAAAGCAGCCGTGGCCTCAGTCCATCAGTTTAACTCGTTTAATTAAAGTTAGACTTGCCTTGACAAAAAGCAAATGTGGTCACAAATTTGGTTATACAATAAAACAATATAAAAAGAGCACCTAATTTGAGTTTGCATTCATCCTAAAACTCCAGCTCAAAGATGCACAAGACGTAGAATATTTGATTGGGTGGTTCAGCCACTGAAAACACAAAGTACTGTGTATAAATATTTTACTGTTTAAACATTGTGTAGCTTCAAACAGGATGTGAAACAAGCTGACAAAGTAAATCATTAAAATATCAGACAATGTGGAGTAAGATCATTTCTCCAACCTTAAAGCCATTTAACAGGATGATAAATGTTTAAAGGGATCTTCTGTATCACCAGCCTATAGTAAACTGTATAACCATGTCCCTGTACAGATCAATAAATTCACCAAATCCAAAACAGACTCTGATAACACACACTCTTGTGTCACTGCTTTGTGAGACTGACCCTTCAGCCATCCTTATCACTACAGCGCGCTCACACTCAGCTTGCAGGGTCACTACATACTCGTATTGTGTGATAACCTTGCCTGTGAGCCGCTCGCTGTTTGTGAACGTTCGTGTCTGCGCCTCTGCTTGTGTGTGTCCCTAACAGGTGTGTCCCTCACGCTACACTGCCTCCTGCCTCTTAGCTCCGTCTTTCTCCCTCAAACATACATGAAAACACACACTCTCAAACACACACACACACGGAGCAGCCTAATCAGTCGCGCTTCACGTCCAAAAGATGGCACAGTGCGAGCTGGATAAATAGCAGAGGCGCATGTGTCTTTGGTATTAATAGTAATTGTGTGTGTAAACTGTTTCACATCAACCCACTCTATTACAACAGCTGCCCTGCAAATCACCACAGACTGTGGCAGCTGATGACTTGTGTGTGTGTGTGTGTGTGTGTGTGTGTGTGTGTGTGTGTGTGTAGCCCAGTCGCCAGAGGAAAATGTTGGCATTGTACGTTTCTGCAAACTTCTGTTATATTTGTACGTTTAATACATGTTTCATAAGCACCATATCAAGGTTTCTGAAGTGATGTCGTTCTGATTACATACGCACTGCCTTTGTTATTAAGAGTTGGAGATGTTTTTTAGGAAGACATCAGCTGCATTTCCAGCTGTACTTGTGCCACCAAAACTGGTTTTACCATGATATTTGTGACATTTCTGTTGTAATGGTGAAACCACAAGTAGGTGTTTTTAGCTAGACATCTGCAACATTTCCAGCTGTGACTGAGCCACCTAAAGCAGGTGTTTTTTAGCAAGACGTCAGCAGCATTTTCAGCCGGGGCTGTGCCACCAAAGATGGGCAGTTTTTAGTGAGATGTCAGTGGCATTTCTTGCAGCGATTGAGCCACCAAAAGCAGGTGTTTTTATAAAGACATTGGCAGCATTTCCTGCCATGATTAAGCAGTCCCTCTAGGATCTTGAATTTTCTTGCAACCCTGAATTTGTGTCCAATTTTGTCAAAAAATGCAATAAAAATTGTGGCATTTTTATGTGATTTTTTTGAGGCAAATGACAAAAACTGCGGCAAATGATGAAAGGAGAAAAAACGAAATGACGTCGCATGCGCAACAACTTCCAGTCAGCAGGAAAATGCGGAAGAATCACGGGACTTTTGGAAAAATTGCAAGCCCCCAAAGATATTGCAGACTTTCATTGAATTTGCATTAATTATTATCGCAAGATCGCAATTTTCTGGAGGGACTGATTAAGCTACCAAAACTGGTGTTTCTTCGTGAGACACTGGTGGCATTTTTAGCCATGATGGTGTCACCAAAAGCTAGTGTTTTTAACCCGACATCTGTATCATTTCCAGCAGCAATTGTGCCACCAAAAGAGGGTGAGATGGCAGCAATTTCAGGATGACTTTACCACTAAATCAGGTGTTTAGTGAGACATGGACAACATATCCATCCAGGACTGTGCTAGGATAGGCAGCATTTCCAACAGTGACTGCACCACCAAAAACAGGTGTTTTTTAGCAAGACATCGATTGCAATTCTAGGGTGACTGTGCCATCAAAAGCAGATGTTCTTAGGTGAAACATCAGTGGCATTTTCAGCCAGAACTGAGTCACCAAAGAAGGGCAGTTTTTAGTAGGACATCGGTGACATTTCCTGCAGTGCCACTTAAAGCAGGTGTTTGTCAGTGAGGCTTTGGTGGTGTTTCCAGGGATGACTGAGCCACCAAAAGTGGGTGTTTCTTAGCAAGACATCAGTGGCATTACCAATATCAACAACATGTCCGCCTGGATCATGCCTCCAAAACTGGTTGTTCTTTAGCAGAACATAGGCACCATTTCCAACAGTGATTGTGCCACCAAAACCAGCACATCAGTGGCAGTTCTCGGGCATCTGTACCACTAAAATCATGTGTTTTTAAGCGAAACATCAGCGATATTTTCAGCCACAAGTGAGCCACCAACGACGGGCAGTTTTTAGCAAGTCATAGATGGCATTTACTGCAGCACTAGTGCCATTAAAAGCAGGTGTTTGTTAGTGAGACATCAGCAACATTTATATCACTAACTGTGCCACTAAAAGCAGGTTTTTCTTCAGAAGATATCGGGAGCATTTCCAGCCAAAACTCTGCTACCAAAACATGGTATTTTCAGCCCACACTTCTTCTCCCAAACATAGGTGGATTTTGTGCTTAAACACAACCACACGTTCACCACAGTGTTGTTGAAACATAAAGAAAAGTAAAGTTTAAACATATCCACTGCATACTGAAATAGCATGTACATATCCTTGGGTTGCAGAAACGCACAATGCCAAAATTTATTCTGGCGATTTGGGGTGTGTGTGTGTGTGTGTGTGTGTGTGTGAGAGAGAGAGAGAAAAGACCAACCAAGCACATCCATATCGTTATAAAGGTGTATGAATTTATGTGGCACATGCAAGTTTTATTTGACAAAGAGGACCAAGTGCACTTTTATCGGAGGATTATTGTCATTTCATTGGTTGATAAATAGTGGTTTAACAGTCCGGATATTGGAGGGAAGCGACAGTATTGGATGGGTGTGTTGTGTGACTTATACACAAGAGGACGGCCCAGGTTGTTAAATTGTACTCATAAGCCAGCAGTTAAATGTTGGTTAATGATGCGCCCAGAAACACAGAGAGACAGACAGCAGGGCGACCTTTGGACTCTGCAGAGTGTCCTCAGGATAATCCCTGGTCATAAATATCACCCTATTCACTCTGCACGCACACACTGCCATGCACACTATAAAGTAACTGCACACACACACACACACACACACACACACACACACACACACACACACATTGGTTTTGTCCTCCTGTGGAGAGGTCCTGTGGTCCATAAGGGTCAGCGGTGGTTGTTACAGTCGTTGCTATACACACAAACACACACACACCCACACACACATACACACACACACACACCCCACCTCCACCGCCCTGGCCACAGACGCCTAGCCATGCCTCATGATTAGCATTGCCTGCTCCATGCTTTTGTTTTTTGCTTTGTTTGTTTGCCACTGTGCAGAAATATTTCTGTGGAATCTAGCGTGATTGCACCATAGGTTAGCGACACCCATCTATTACAGCAAAGAAGAGCCTTGTATTTAGACTGCCTCCGCGGCGGCTATATTTATCAGCGCATGCCTCAGCCGGGGCCAGACGCAGGCCCAGTCGCTTGACTTTACTGCTGAGCTTTCCCCACACATTCCTGCAGCCATCACGATAGACGTCTAAAAGTGGCCTGAAGATGAACACACCAACAAATCAGTGTGTGTGTGTGTGTTTGTGTGTGTGTCATTGCATGAGAGTAACACTTATTTGTACTCAAATACAGTTCTGAGTTCCTGAACTTGAGTATTTCCCTTTTACTCTTTTTTATTTTGGAGGAGAATACTGCACTCCTACCACATGTTTCATCAGCTGTAGTTACAGATCACAGTGCGATGTTAGACATAACACACATGATGAACTCTGATGATGTGACGATTGTTGTGGTGCTACAACAATAGAGTTTGAGATCACACCACCTGGAGCCACTAAAACAATATAACGCAGATTACAGTTTACACTCTGAGAGACATTACGCATAATGAGGACTTTTACTCGTGACATTCACTGTAAGTGTGTTCAGCTGATGCCAGAACAGCCCACTGTAGATTCATTCAAAATTCAAATTCTCCAGGAACCATAGAAGAAACATAGAATAAAACTGTCCACATGCAGAAACCCAGAGATCATCAAGGCCTAAGCTGCTCAAAATTTTAGACACTAAAATCTGGCAAATAATCTTCAACAGTCTGCAACAAAGTCAACAACCACGACATCCAAATCAGAAACATACAGATTCGATACTGGACCGTCCATCCTTCACACAAACCCTTTTTCAACAGGAATTGTGCAAGTTAGCAGGAAAGCCCAATCAGTCTTTTTTCAGCATTGGCAGTATAAAAACAAAATCAGGGAGTGCAGCAAAATGCCGCCTGCCTACTTTTGTTTTTGTTTATACAGAATGTGCCTTTTTCGGGGCAATGGGGGGCGTGAGCAAGTAACAAAACGTGTAGCTCAGCGTGTGACGTAAACAGTGACGTGGGAGGGAAGCCGCGGCTGGTCAGTCCTTCGGTGATTCTCTCGTAAGTCGGCCCGTTCTTCACCGTCCCCGTCATCTGACGGTTAATGGCCTCTTCGTTTGCGAGGACAAGGAGGGCGCGCAATTCCTTGTCTCCCCAGTTGCTCATCTTTACAGTGTCTGTCAGGTTTGTGTTTCCCTCTTGCTACTAGCTGCTCACTAATTCCTGCTATCAGCTGTTTCCTGTTTATCCACCGCCAGTGGGTCGCACGTGCGGCATCATCATCAGCCCCTCCCGTTGCGGAAGGCCGCCTCGGTCTGTTTAAACTAAAAGGGTTCCACCAATATGTCTACCCTACGAGGCGGAAAATTGGACACCTCGGATCAACTCGCCAATCCGGCTCTGTGTGTCTAAACGCTCAAAGCTGGCCAGCAAAACAGCCCAACATTTGCTGAAAATCTGGCAGTGTGAACGGGGCTAGAGTCAATAAATCAGCCAAACCCCAATCATCACAGTGACTCTGGCAGCTTAGTGGAAATATGACCAAATCACTTAAGACTGCCTGTAAAGAATAATGTTGAACTGTACTTAGTGCTGTATTTAAGCACAAATTTGAGGTACCTGCACTCTGGAGAACTTCTATAAGAAAAATTTATTTTGCAACTATTACTGCCGTCAAATCATGTCGTGTTTACCTCGATCATGAGATGAATCCATTTAATCGGCCCCTTGTTGTGGTGTTCACAACCTTGTACGTGGAAATTTTCTGAAAGCACCGAGTTCACGAGTTGTGACTCGTTTGCTGATGTTTTCAGAAATGGTGACGACCATAGAATTTCATTTTTCGGTGGCTGGTAAGATAATTCATTGTAATTAAGAGTTTTTCTTTGTAATTTTATATGTTTGAGGAAAATCTTGATGTTTGTCCTCATCATTTTCCTCAGTCATTATGCCTTCACATTTCCTGCATCACATGACCCACTTGCCAACTTGCTAAATTGTTAGCCACTTAGCCAAAGGGGTGTTCAGACCACGACAGTAGCATCCATGTTGTCGTTCCCTTGCAGCAAGGCTTTTACGACTTAACCACTTGCAAAGCATATCGTGGATACAGCTTCCTGTGCTGTAACCTCAAACTCACCAGTTCTATTAAATTTTGACGTTTGGTCTCTTTCATGCAAAAACATTGCATGATCCCAAGTTCACCAATGTGAGAATTTGCTGGGGTTTTTCTTTTATTATTATTTGTGTTCATCTCATTGTCATGAACATATCTCAAGAAGGCCTTGGCGAACTTTCTTTGAATTTGGCACAAACAACCGTGAGGCAGTAATTCTATTCATTCATTCATTTCCGTTTCCTGTTGGGGGTCGCGGGGGGCTGGAGCCTATCCCAGCTGACACTGGGTGAGAGGCAGGGTTCACCCTGGACAGGTCACCAGACTATCACAAGGCTAACACATAAGCCCCTTTTACACTGCCACGGCCATTTTGCCAGCAAGCTGCGAGCATTTAGACACACAGAGCTGGATTGGCGAGTTGATCCGAGGCGCCCAATTTTCCACCTCGTAGGGTAGACATATTGGCGGAACCTTTTTGGTTTAAAAAGAACGAGGCGCCCTTCAGCAACGGGAGGGGCTGTTGATGACTTGTGGGAGGAGCTGTTGATGACGCCGCACGTGCGAGCCACTGGTGGTGGATAAACAGGAAACAGCTGATAGCAGGAATTAGCGAGCAGCTAGTAGCAAGAGGGAAACACAACCCTGACAGACACTGTAAAGATGAGCAACTGGGGAGACAAGGAATTGCGCGCCCTCCTTGTCCTCGCAAACGAAGAGGCCATTAACCGTCAGATGACGGGGACGGTGAAGAACGGGCCGACTTACGAGAGAATCGCCGAAGGACTGACCAGCCGCAGCTTCCCTCCCACGTCACTGTTTATGTCACACGCTGAGCTACACGTTTTGTTACTTGCTCACGCCCCCCATTGCCCCGAAAAAGGCACATTCTGTATAAACAAAAGTAGGCAGGCGGCATTTTGCTGCACTCCCCGATTTTGTTTTTATACTGCCAATGCTGAAAAAAGACTGATTGGGCTTTCCTGCAAATTTGCACAATTCCTGTTTAAAAAGGGCTACAGAGACAGACAACCATTCACTGACACAGGGAGAACATGCAGACTTGACACAGAAGGGCTCCCCACTCCGGGTTCGAACCAGGAACCCTCTTGCTGTGAGGTGGTTATGCTACCCACTGCACCACCGTGCTACCCAACAGTAATTCTAGTTAGTCAGCAAAACTTTTCATGCTGAAGGAAGTATATTTTTTTACATACTGTATTGCTACTTTCCCTTTATTTGCATCTCTATCTTAATATGTCCTCCTCCACTGTTTTCTTTTCTGCATGTGTTTGCTAACAGAAGCTAAACACTGAGTCTGCAGCAGCATGTAAGGTACATGTATGTAAACTGGATAAGTTTGATCTCATGACAGTCGAGGGGGAAAAAGACTTTGGAGCAGTTTTTGTTGCTAAAGAGCGCCTGTGCCCTGCCCATTATCGCCTCACACAACCCAACACACTCCTGTTTACCATGTTTGCAGGCGCTGATTCCCTAAATAATGCAGAGTAAGAGGGAAGAAAGGGAGCGGCTGTGTGTGTGTGTGTGTGTGTGTGTGTGGATGCTTTTTTCTATGTGAAGGTGAGCTTCTCTGCACATGTAGGTGTTCACATGTATTACTGCAATGTGTATGTATGCTTGCATGTGGCAACGTGAAGCGAAAAACTGAGCAAAGAAAAAAGAGGCGGTCAAAGAGGGAGGGGGTGAGAGCAGAGGTGAATCAAGCAAATCATCACGTTGACTTAAAAACGCACTCATTATGTGCAGTCATGAATAATTTTGTACCAAAACACTAATTTTGCATTAGACTTACAGTACGCTGATTCGGCAGCGCAGGAATATTCATACACTCGTGGGGATTTTTTCATCCACCACACTGTGTTTTCTCCCCATTTAGTGATGCTTTCCTGGCACACAGAGCCGAGCGGCGAATATAGGTCATATACACAGTGGGCTCACTGGTGGCACTAAGGATGGCGGCTGCAGGTCTCCAGGCGACAGCACCAGCACCAAGGGAGTCCCCTCTGCAGTGGCTCTGCTTGTGTACACACACACAGAGCCACACACACACACAAAGTGACTAGCACACCACGCTGCTATTAATACAGCCACAGCCATTTTAATATTTAATTGCGTTGATGGACTGCATCTGTGCTGCTCTGTGATGCAAACATTATTATACATACTAAGTGGCTTAATTGTAATTAGAGCTGAAAATTTAATTAAACTCAACAATAAAAGGAGATCGCAGCATTTTTTTCTCCTGAGCAGACCCTTTCTTCCCCCTCACTGCATTTTAACTCCTTCCGTGCTGCAGAGCTGCGCGTGTCCAGATGCCTCGGCTTGGTCGGACGGTTTCATCACAGTGTCAAACTGATTGAGCCGGTGTTTTTTATCAGATGCTTTAAATACTTCAGGTCAAATATTGAAGATGGGTTTGGAAATATGTCCTTTTGGTTTCATGCTTTGTCCTTGACGAACATGAGAAACACGATCAGTCTGAAACCTGGAGCAGCTTCTGCTTTGTGACCCCTTACAGAAAGAGTTTGACATTTTGGGGACGTTTGAGTGTTTTGGACTCGGCAGAACATGCATGGGAAAAATAACACCACACACACATACAGGGACTCATGTACACATGCAACACATCCTCACTGTGACCTCGTCACATGTCCACGTTTGGTCATGGACTTTTCACATCCACATATGACGTCCAAGGTACCCTGGGTGTGTTGGTTGTTGACGTTCTGGGACGCCGTGTCAACTTCAGCCTGTTACATGCATTGTCTGTTTTCAAAATACACTTCTGTTTTCACAGGAAATGTACAGTTTGCATACAGTCTCTTTCAAAATAAAAGCACTATGTCAGTACAACACCGTAAATTGACATTTTTCTACTTCAACAACACACACATGGTTGGGTTTCTTAAAAAAGAACAGGGTTTGGCTTTACAATCTTACAGGAAGTGAACACCAGCCTCCGGGGAGAAAGTTGGTGGTTGTTTGACCCATCCACCACCCCTTATGCCCGTCCTAATCAGACTTCTGCCGCCTTAATTTTTGTTGTTGTCCCCGCTTTTCCCCAACGCCACTGATCACTGTTGAACAATAACAGCAGCCACATATGCCGACATGACAGGACTGCATTTTCGTGTGTGTCTGACCAAGCGCTGCATTTCGACAGCCTCGAGTGAGACCAGGTTGACACGCGCGGCTGGACCGTCTACTACAACAACGCAAAGAAAAGCTCAGATTACAACAGACAGACATTAGCGTGACTGCACTCTCTGCTCACTGTTTACCCCTGTTGTAAGTCTTCTTCCAGCTCCGTCTCTGACAGCTGTAGCTTCATATCTAATGGACAGATATAAGAGAGATATACCAATCGTCTCATCTATCACTTGGCAAGACAGCAATTCAAGGACGTTGACCAAAATGACAAACTGTTCCTTTAAAACAAAGGAACACAGGACTGCATCTCCTCATCGGAGGTTACATGTGTCTGTGAGGTGTGATGAGATTACCCAGAGTTACTTTCACTGTTTAGACTTTAGATTGATCTCAAGGCACATTTGAACACTTCATTCATCCTCCCTCTCAATACATCACAGTACCTCTGACTTAAAACTACAATATATCAAATCAAGCACACACACACACACACTGTCGATGCATGCAGCAGTGGCCGTCTGGTGGTGTGTGTATTATTCATCAGGAGCGAGGCGTGTCGGTGTGGAGTGTTTGCGGCCTGGTGTGTAAACAGCTGTGTGTTGCTTGACATGCTTTTGCACTCTCAACTCGGCGTTAACCGGGTCTGTTGGTACTGATCAGACCAGAGCTGAGGCGACAGGCCAGCCTGCCAAACAACAACAACCACCACCACGGCCTGGCCCTGCCCCAACCCTGTCCACTCACACACACACACACACACACACGCACACACGCACACGCATGCACACACACATACGAGGAAGCAGCCACTTAAATTGTCACATGAATTGACAGACCCTCACATATGGATAAATATGAAACACAGACACATAAACACACGAGCCGAGGCCAGAGGAACAAATCAACACAGCTTTACAGTAATACATAAATAAATGAACAGACCTCCCGTCTGTCTTGGTTTTTGTTTCAGGTTACACGGCTCTTCTCGAGCGGCTGGCTCCATGTCTGGAGATAATAGTTGGGTGGAGACCAGAGGATTTTTGTCTTCAATAAACTAAGAACAAAGACGCACCGATGATTTCATAACGACCAAATAATGTGGTATCTCAAGCTGGTCTATAAACAAAACAACAGTGTGAGTGTGTGAAGGAGAAAATTCACAACGCTGAACATCTTGGATTGTTTTGAAGCATAATGTCGTCTTCTTCTTCTATGCCTTTTTTATGTTTATAGCCTTGTTATGATATGAACAACAGAACGGAAGACGTGTGGAGTGTGTCAGCAGATTGTCATCTGGCCTGTAGATGCAGTCATCTTATAGCGGGGAATATAGCACCCGTTTGCACTGCTGGTACAAACATTACTGCAGTTAGGCCAAGCAGGCAATCAGCATGGACGCCATCAGAGAGCAAGGACCCCAGAGTGGGAACACATCTTTACATGAAGGTCAGCTCATCACACCCATGCCCTTAAAGATCAAATTTACAGCAAGTTCCCGCAAAGTGCAGTTTAAGTCCTGCAGGGAGCGCCGCTGCTTCTACAGCGTATGGAATAACTCATAGAGGAGTGAGAAGTGGGAGGAAAAGAGGAGAGGATGAAGAAGGAGGAAAAGGGAAGTTGAATTGAGAAACAGAGTGAAGGCGGAGGAAGAGGAGGGCAGTGTGGAGAGGTGGTGTTTGGAAGGAGAGGTTCAAATCGATGCAGGGACTAATGTATTCAATGCCCACTCTGTTTACAGAGCATGAAGCAGGCCTGATGATATCCAGACATTTGGCCACGATCGAATGAAAACCCTTCCACCAACTGCCTCTGATGCTCGTGTCTCAGTGGTTTGGTCAAAAGCCTCGGCTCTGCAAACGCCGTGTGAACACGCTGAACACTACAGAGCGGGAAATACTAATAACTTCTACCTACTTATAAAAAGTGGAATTAACACTAGTGGGTAATGCATGGCAGTCTGGACTTTGTGGTTGAAAATCATTTATACCATCGCCACTGAGAATTCTGGATTCTGATTGGTTGAAAGGTGTAAGATAATTTTTAGTAACTAGATAGTGGAACAAGACTCCTGTGCTGCAGGTGTCAAAATGAAGGCACCAGTAATAAACTGTAGATCAGGGCAGCAGCAGTTATATCTAGCCGAGGAGCTTTGAGGTTGTTTCTGTAACTGATAATAAAAATACATAAACTACTTCTCAGTGACCACACTACTTAGATTTCCTGTGTTACACATTTGCATGAATCTGGACGTTCAAACCAACAAACAGAAAACAAAGACTTTTTTAAAATGAGCTACACTCCAACTTATTTCCAGGAAGTTACAATCTGTAACTGTAATAAATTACATTATTATCACCTCACAGGCTTTTACTGTGATATTTAACCAAATTCAGAAATTTATTGTGAAATTCATGCAGGTAAATATAATCATTTTACAGAGAGTTTATTACTCTACTCTACACTGCTCATTATATTTTGCCACTTGGGCAAAAAGCCCCTCAGCAACAGTTTACATCCGACACCGAGCTGTGAAATGGCTCGACTCTGTCGACAATCCGTTGATAACTGTTTGGCAATGTTAGCTGTGTGATGCTAACAGTTAGCCCTGTCACTGTGTAGGTGTACCCCTTGGCACAGAGCTCACACTCCAGCAGCAGTACTCTCACTGCATTAACTTTTGCAATCGCAATATTGCCAGATCCTGAAGGCACCACTGTTTGGATCTCTGGGAAGTCCAAAGACACTAACACATTCTCACTCCTCGTCACATGTCCACGTTTGGTCATGGACTTTCCACGTCCACATATGACGTCCAAGGTACCCTGGGTGTGTTGGTTGTTGACGTTCTGGGACGCCGTGTCAACTTCAGCCTGTTACATGCATTGTCTGTTTTCAAAATACACTTCTGTTTTCACAGGAAATGTACAGTTTGCATACAGTCTCTTTCAAAATAAAAGCACTGCATTGGTACAACACCACCAACTGATGTTTTTTTCTTCAACAACACACGTGTGGTTGGGTTTAGGGAACCGAACACCAGCCTCCTGTGAGAAAGTCGATGGTTGTTGGACCCATTCACCACACCTCCCGCCTGCCCTATTGGACTTCTGCCGCCTTCATTTTTGTTGTCCTGCAACATTCCTCCGCGTATCATGCCGATGTGAGAGGACGGCTATTCTCTTTGGTGTGTGAGGCCAAAAGTCACTAACCAAGTGCCAGATTTTGGCAACTTTGGAGTGAGACCAGATTGAAAACACAACTGCAATTACTGCTTATTGCCATCGATGCCGCCAAAAAACAAAATGGAAGTCTCTGAGACTGTAGTTTTACGTTTAATTACAGTTCTAAATAATCATCTCCAGTTTCTTCTGCTGTGCGTTGCCACCTATAAAATAATTATTATTTTATTATTATTATTATTTCAAGGGAAAACTGGATCTAGAAGCTTTGAGCCCGGAAACACCACGTTGTTGCGTTTTACTGTTGAGTAGAAAGTTAATAAGAGAAAAAATAAATTTAACATTCACAGCAGTATCCAGTCAAAGGTGCGTCCAGCAACAAAGCTCTGTAATCCGCATGGATCCAGGAAGTACCTTTCAGCATCATTAGCTAATTGAATCCAGTATTGATTCCATATCAGTAATAAGTGATATATGGGGCTCATATTAGTTATATTAGGTTAAATAGGCAGCCATAAGGTCATGTGCATGAGACATTTCATATTCAGTCATAAATTGATCTGCCATGTTTTATTAGAGTGGTGTGTTGCAGTGGCTGTGGATACTTATTAAAAGCACGGGGTGGTTGATGCAGTGCAGCAGGTAGTGCAGACATTTTTTACAAGAGGTGGAGACATGCTTTCTGTTTTTCTGTTTGTCATTCAGATTTATGCAATATATATATTTTGTAGACAGGTTACAAAATGTTTTAATGTCTCATGAAATGATTCAAACTGTCTAAATGGAAGAAACTACAAAAAAATAATGTTTTTAATAGCGCAAAGAGATTAAAAAAAGGAAGGTTTTAGGGGGAATTTGATGGTTACATCTATCTATCTTTTCAAAAAGGACATTTTTCACTGTTTTTAAATGTTGCATAATTGCATCTATCTATCTATCTATCTATCTATCTATCTATCTATCTATCTTATCCATCTTTTCTTTATGGTGCAGCAGCGAGATCTGTGAGTGTGATAACAGTTTTAAAATTGCATTGGGTTGTTTTGAAGGATCTGCAGTTAACAGAGGATATAATGTCATTTTTATTAGCAAAGGACTGCACGAAAAAAATCCCATAAAAAATTACCGGGCTGATACTCTTCTTGTAATTTCATCCATTTTTATAGTCTGGTCAAGGTTAAAGTGCGTAATAACCGCGGCGGCGATGTGTTCTCCATGTGTTTATGACAGTGGAGTGTGATGTATTGGCAGACGACATCGTAGTTAATGACAGCGCTGTTTTATGAGTGGTGTCACTTGTCAATGCAGTGTGTAACCAAAGCCACACTTTGACCCCTGGTGGTGTGACACAAATGGTGGCGACACTGTGTGTGTGTGAGAGCATGCATGAACCACTGACCATGCATCGCTGTGCATGTGCGCCCATAATGTTCAACACTGCACCTTAATCAACATTGCTCAATGTAATTTGACCATTCGTAAGCATTACCAGATTAGTGTGCCTAATTATCTGCCATCCTCAATGCTGATATGAACAAATGCTGCATCCATAACCTGGACTTAATAGACGCATGTTGGGTTGATGTATCACGCTGCTAATTTCGTGATTACATTTTCAGTGACCAGACCTTTTCCTGTCTGCTAATTGCAGCAGGTTAAACAGCAAGCAAGGCAATACCAATCTATCGGGTCATGTTCCAAACACAGAGGTCTGTTCTGTGTGTGTGCTGCACCCCCCCATCAATCAGTCCTCAATGATGCACATGTTGTGAGTGTGTGTGTGTGTGTGTGTGTGTGTGTGTGTGTGTGGGTGGGAGTGTGTGTTTGCACATCCATTCCCCGTGAACTCTCGCCTCGTCCTATTGATGGCTCTCATATGACCAGCATCTATAAAGCAGCATCTCCATTAAAATGAAATACATGTTCAGCAGTACAGCTGTACTTTTTTACAACTCCAGTAAAAATAAAAGTGTTTTACAGCGTTATTGTTTTCAGGCTGCAGGTAATGATAGAGATGAGTAGGTATTTTATGGGGGTCGTCTTTATGGTGAATCTGCTGGTTATAGATATAATAAAGGGACTGATTCTCACGCTATCTCCTGAACTAACCTGACCTGACCTGGGGTTTTAAAATTTGTATCATTAAACTAACCTGAACTTCACTGTAGAAATTTGACAAGTTGATCTTATCTGCAAAAAAATCAGGGAACTAACTGCCTTGAAAAAGCAAAGTAAGTATTACTCTGAAATTATGTTTACTTTATATCTAATTGTTAAGTGTACTTAAAATTCCATTGTATTTAGTTAATATTGTGAAGTTGTTGCAACTTGAAAATAAGTTGTGCTCACAGTCGAATTTAGGAAACTGCCTCGGAAAACGTTTACAACTAAAACTACTGGTCTGAAGTTATGTTTACTTTCTCTCTAATGGTTAAGTTTACTTGAAATTTAATTGTCTTTACTTAATTTTGTCAAGTTTTTCTCAACACTGTAAAATCTGACAAGTTGATCTTCCTTAAAAAATAAAATGTAGGAAACTGATTTCTTAGTACTTACACCTATTAGTTTTAAGTTATGTTGACTTTATACTTTATCTTATCGTCAAGTTTACTTAAAATAAAGTTGTATTTACTTAACTTTATGAGGTTCTTTCTTTCATTCAGTAGAATTCAGGAAACTGATTGCCTTGAAAAAGGAACATAACTACAACTATTTGTCTGAAGTTACATTCACATTCTATCTAACGGTTAAATTTACTAAAATATTATTGTATTTACTTAATTTTGTGAAGTTGATGCAACTTAGAAATGAGAAGTGACATTAACTTGTTCTTTCTAAGTGTGCGCAACAAAATTCGTTTAACCTAACTGACCTAACTTTTATATCTATATCTATATACTTTATATCTAATTGTTAAGTTTACTTAAAATAAAGTTGTATTTACTTAACTTTATGAGGTTGTTGCAACTTGAGAAAGAATTGTGTTTACTCAGTAGAGTTCAGGAAACTTACTGCCTTGAGAAAGGTAAATGAACTACAACTACTGGTCTGAAGTCATGTTTACTTTCCATCTAATGTTAAGTTTATGTAAACTTTAGTTGCATTTACTTAATTTTGTGGATGGAGTTGCAACTTAAAAATGTCAAATGAAATTAACTTGCTCTTTCTACATGTTAGCAACTTAAGTAAACCAAATTTGTCTGATCTATCTGAACAGCTGTATTTACTCAGTAGACTTTAAGAGACTGATTGCCATTAGAAAGGTGAATACTTATTACTTACTATTAGCCTTAAGTTATGCTCACTTTATATCGAATTGTTAAGTGTACCTAAAATTTGGTTGTATTTACTCATATTTATGAGGTTGTTGCAACTTGAAAATGACAAGTGGGATAAACTTGTTCTTTTTAAGTGTTAGCAACTCAATAGTGATAGTTACTTACCTTTTCTGGGGTAAACTGAGTAAACACTGTTTAGTTAAGTCAGTCTAACTTGGTTTACTTAAGTTGCCAACACTTAAAAAAAGCAAGTTCATTTGACTTATTTTTAAGTCGTGACAACTTCACAAAATTAATTAAACACAACTTAATTTATTTTAACAAGTACATATAAAGCAGAACTTTAGACTGATAGAGTAACTTAACTTTTTCACGGCAATCTGTTTCCTAGACTTTATTTTATTAAGTAAGATCAACTTGTCAGATTTTACAGCGTTGAGGAAAAAACTGTAACCCAGATAATATAAATAACATCACAATATTTTTAGACTATATCATGATACACGATATATATCTCGATATTCTGGAATCCCCTTTAACTTACTCAAATTTAACTAAAACACTAAATAAACTACTGTTAGAGTAATAGAAGTGAAACCACTGGTGCTTTTATTCTGAGGACTCGTCTCCTCTTGGACCGGACGTGTTGATGCTGTAAACTTGAGGCTCCCTTTCAAGAGTTAGCAGTTAGCAATCAGCATAAAGTTAAACCATTCCAGCGGCACTGTTAAACGTAAGGATTTATTTACTGTGAGCAGGAGACAGCGAACAACTCACCAGTTTGCAATATTAGCAAGCTGCACTGGTGCTCCGTGGTCGTAAAATGTGACTATCCTGCAGATACAAAGACACACACCTGGCCTGCTCACACTATCATCCAGAAAAGTGTGGTCTGGATGGGCCGGGGAGTGTGTGTGACATATTTATATTTAATATGGTCATTTTATACATATATGACTACATGAAACAAGTCACCATACATTGAATAAAAGCTACATATTGCCTTCCACTAATTTAAGCCTTGATGGATTAAATAAAATCTGGTTGCCTTCTGATGAAACTCATTCTTATTTTGTAACTATTCATTTTTATGAAATTATGAGATTCACTGAGCTCTCTGCATGCCAGCTCTCTGGGTCCATTTCACAGGTACGTATCAGAGAAAATGAGCTCCATTTACTCAATAGCTTGTCAATAACTGGAGTGGCTGAGCGAGCGGTTTCAAAAGGAATGAAGGAACCTCTAATGCCTCCATTAATGCCAGTATGTATATTTTACAAAGAACATACAGTATTTAAATAACCGTGGTACATAAGAGGCTCCAAATCTGCATGAATTAATGACAAGCATCGATGATCAAACGTCAAATTCAAAGGGAATCGCATTAATCACTATTATTTAATTCATATTCATTTAAAATGTAGAAAACCAATAGTTGATTATGAATGTCTATCATTAGCCTTTTTTTTTTTTAAATCGTAATCTGGGCTTCAGACCAAGCTGTGTATCACTCTGCAAATAACCAGATATGACTGACCTGACTCAACTTTAATCTAAAGATAATTTGAGTTTATAGCTACTTTATACGTCATTTTATTCAATGATTTATACATTCAGTAATTCAGAAATCCATCTTCTCATCAGAGTGTGTTGCTGTCAGGGCTGTAAACCTGCCATCTTTGTTATCTCTACTGTCCGAGCTTTCTTTTTTGGCCAAAAGTTCAAACAAGTTTAATTATTAAAGAGGTCTGTAAACCGTACGTGCAAAACACAGCTTTGGATTAGGCATGGAAAATACTGAACAGAAATAAACAAGAATAAGTACTAAAGAAATTGACATCACAGTGCAGATAAAAGGCCCTAAACTTAATTTAACTTTTTCAAGCATTTATTTGAGCAGAGTTTAGAAGTGGAGCCGACAACAGATCTTTGTGTTTGCTCCAGATATTTGATGCATCCAAATTAAAAGCTGCTCCACCATGTTTAGTTTTAACCCTCAGAGCAGCGAACAAACCGACAGAGTTTATAAGGCAGACGCAGATCAGAGATGTGTTTTGGCTGGTAATTGATAGTAAATTTTAAACTGATCCACTGACACAGCAGCAGCCAACAGGGATCTGAGAAGTCATGTGCTTCCCTTCATTGTGTGACATAAATCATTTAATTCCTACTATGTTTAAGGAACTGCAGACTGAGTTTGTCTTCATGATCAAATTTTTTATTTTTAATTCCTAATCTTTAGAAACAAAAACATTTATCTTGTCTTTTTAACTGGAGGAAATTTAGTCAGGAAAAATGACTGCTGTAAATCATTTAGTGCGTTAAACACACGAGTGTTTTCTCAATAGGAGCACATGTTGCATCAGCTGGAGCTGACTGACAAACGCAACATGACAAGTGATTAAATTATAGTAATAATTATTTTGTATGTGTGTGTGTGTGTGTGTGTGTGTGTGTTTGAGCACATCATTGCTTTCCAGTGAAAACTTGTCCATATCCACTCCTGAAGAACCAAAAATAAAAGCTGTTCTCAGCGTGACCGCCGAGTGTTTTAGAGTTTTTCCAACAGGATCTGAAAGTGGTTGGGGAATTTTTTCATAATGCTACAGCTGAGGTTAAAATATGAAAATGATGAAAGGTTGAAGAGGTTTTCACGGCACATTTGTGATTGGTGTGTTCTTGTGTCGTGGGGACGTCTCACAGCTCGTTCATGTCTGGGTGTGAGCATATGCCAAGCAGCTCTGTGGTTAACCCCCCCTCTCCTCGCTCTCTGTTGTTGTCCAGCGTGTTTACGGTCCGTGGGCTGCAGCGGGCCAGAAAAGGCCCTCGGCTGGCCCGGACTGAAGGCGCCTATGTGGGTCAGCTCTGGTTCCTGCCCCCCCCTTCATCATCTTGACCACAGCCTCAAGCCCTGCCCAGACCAGCCTGGCCTCAGCCGCAGGAGTGACCAGAGCCTGTCAGGCGAAGGCCTGGGAAAAAAACTGCACGGACAGAGAGCTGATGAGCAGGACAGGACAGTGTGAGAGGTGTCTGAAGGAGCAGGGTGGGGAGAGTCAGCAGGTAGAGACCAGCAGGTGAGAAGTGAGAGCAGGGAAGTGTGTGTTTCAGTTTCTCTGCAGAGCATAAACTTCCTACTCAACCTGGCAGAGCGCCCATCCCAACAGCACCACACACAGTGTCTGCACTGAATATGATTGCACCCTCACACACACAGTACGTTCACCGTTCTTCAAGTCTGTCTTAAAACAATAACCAGGCACACACACACACACACACACACACACACACACACACACACTGAGACACATTTCTCTTCCTGTAATTGTTCCTCCTGTTCATACTGCCCTTTAAGAGATCCTTTCGTAATGCACTCAGTGTAAGTGAAAGTAAGCGCTGGATGATACATCGATATTACATCATAATTATGATAAGAGACGACATATGATCTTAGATTTTGGATACTGTGACATCATAAGTGCTGCATCACAGTCATTTTCTGAACTAACCAGACTGTTCTAGCTGTTCTATTATTTGCCTTCACCTGCTCACTCACTGTTTCCACATTACTGATGATCTATTATCAAAATTCTCACTGTGTAAATATTCTGTGAAAGCACCAGTCGTTAATCCGACAATTTCACTGCAGCATCGCCCAGTCTCAGACAAGGTCTTTGATCCGTGTTAGAATATATTCCAAAGTTTATCTGAAGCTGATATAAATACACCCAAGTGAAGACAAAATACTTTCTAATACAAAATGTCGACTCTGTATAATCACCCCTCCACCACAGGTCAGCAGGAAACACTGTCGGGACACAGGCTCTAACTCTGGAGAGGATGCCCAATAGATTTGTCTACTTCAGTTCTCTGAAGTCTCACATAAGCTGCAAATAAACTTTGGGATATATTATTACATATAAAATCCATTACTGACACGTCACGTCACAAATGGATCTCTTAAAGGCCAGCACTGAGAGGAGGAATAATTACAGTATGCAAAAACTGTTTCACTGTACAAACAAGCAGTGTTGTTATCAGGCAGGCTTAAAATATGTGAGCCTGCACTTTAATCAGAATATTTTACTGATATGAATATGTCATGATATGACAAATAAAAATATGCTTTAGTAAGTGAAGGTCAGTGACATGAACTCTCAAAACTCTTTACACTTGTTAAACAGAAAAACTTATTTTCTAGTATTTATAAAGTTTGAGAGGGAGCGTTAATTTAGGCAACCAAATTTTGTGAAATGTTACTACAGTAGAGCTGCAATGATTGGTCAGATAACAGATATAAATGCTAATTATTTTAACAAATTATTAAACGTTAAATCATTTTTTATGCAAAAGTAGCAGAAAATGCTACTGTCAGTCTCTCAAATGTGGTGATTTGCTGCTTTTCTTTATGTTTATCATATTAATCTGAATATCTGTGGAGTTTGGACTGACAAAATGAAACATTTAAAGACGTCACCTTGGACTTTGAGAAGCTGAGATGGACATTTCTTACTATTTTCAAACATTTTATCGACCAAACCATCAGTCGATTAAGCTAGAAAATAATCAGCAGATTAGTTGATTATGAAAATACTTGTTACTTGCAGCCCTACTACAGAATAATCATATCTAAGGCTGCAACCACTGAATGTTTATTTGTGATTAAGTGTTTCATTGTTTAGTCTATATTTTTTATTTTTAAAAAGTTCAACACAAGAATGATATTATTTATTTTGTCTGAGCAGCAGTCCAGATCCAAAGATATTTTTTTTAAAATTCAAATGAGATTTAAAACAACAACAAAAAGCAGCAAATCTTCACATCTGACGAGCCGAGAATATTTTGCATTTTTTGGTTAATAAATTACTTAAAGTTGTCAGTCAGTGTTCTGTTGATTGATCAGTTGATTAATCAGCTAATAGTAATGACACCATCTCAATATAAAGGTTAAATCTCTGAGCCCTGACGTCAGGAACAAAGATATTAAAGGTTTTAGAGTCACATTATCGTTAAAGCCACAAAAACCACAGATCTGAAACACTTGCTAAATTTAGTGATGATGACAAAACGTGTTAAATATGTGAAATCTTTCAAACCCCTCAAAATAACAACCTGGTCTGTCTGTGAAACGTTGGCATGCTCAGCAGGCCACCGTGACATCTACTCACGCTCGCTCCTCGGCAGATAAAATCCCACAGGACACATATTTTAACACACACTCACACACACACACACAAACACACACACACACACACTGGTTATCATAAAACATTTGGCGGAGCCGAGCGGCGATCCTATACTTAGCAGAGTAATGACTGGTGCCGTTTTACATGGACATGTATTCTGATTAGACTGTCATTTGGAGGGATGTCTGCGGCGGCCACAAGGCCACCAGATACAGTTCACATGGAAAACAACAGGAAAACAGAAAAACAACATGCATGAAACGATTCAAATGTGCTCACTGTCACTCAGTTTCTCCCTCATTCACACACACACACACACACACACACACACACACACGCACGCACACACACACACGCACACACACACACGTCCATCAGTCACATTTGTTTCCAGACGGATCTGTGTACGCCGTGTTGTTGAGAGATATTTCACAGCGCTGACACACCTCGGCCTGATTGGAGGGTGCTGGGAGGCAGGGTGAGAGTCGGGGCCAAACATAGAGGCCAGCAGAGGTAAGGAGAGAGTTTTATGTGGAGCATATTAGAAAGCGAACTCATGCTGCTGGAGCCAGGAGCTTTACCAGGCCTCTACTGCTCCCTGTTGGCCACACAGGAAACCTCCCACCTCACAGCACTCACTCATCTCTGTGAGGTTTTAAAAGTGTTTATACTCTTATGTGCAGCACATTCATGCACTCCACTGCCTTCTGACTCCAAACCTGCGGCACTCTCCCTTCAAAGCTTCCCCCCGAACAGAACCCGAGACAGAGTTTATTTGATTGCTGGTCAAAATATGCGGTGTCACTATGGGATAACAAAGCCTGTAACCCCTCCTGCATCTCAGAGCGCAGCACAACGCTCCATATGCATCCACACAAGCAGCTCCAGTTACAGCCACTGACCGCCGCAACCTGTTATTCAAGCTCCTCTCCTGTAAACACGCTCGCTTTCATCTCATCCTCCTTCTGATTTTTGTGGAGAGGTGTTCATGAGAAAATACATACACACACACACACACACAAACACACACATGCAGCTAGAGTCAGTTACCCCTCTTTGTGAGGAGCCATGCACAAATATATTCACCAGCAAGCATGCAGACGCAAAGCAGCAGAGACACAAGAGCGAGAGGACGCGCCGTCCAAAAGATGCACAAAGAAAGTCCAACCTTATTTTTCTTTAATTTCTTTAGTGAAAGCAGATAAGATAAATTAAGGTAAAGGTAAATTCTGTTTCCTTCACAAGAACAATGAAAAAGAATCTTAATATCATCGTCTAAAAAAATCACACCTGATTTGAGGAATTTCCTTTGCAGAGTGTTTCAAGAAAAGTTGAAAGAAAATCATATTTTTTCCACTTGAGAGACATATTTTTTGAATTGCTTAAATGTGGTAAGAGGTAACCAACATTTACTCAAGTATTGTACTTAAAAACAATTGATACCTGATGTGTACTTAAATTGTTTCTTTGTCTTCCAAAGTTGTTACAAAATTTACAAATTAAAATTTGCAATTTTAAAAAAAAAATCCTCTTCTGATGATATACGCATGCATATATGTAAATATATAATACATACAATAATATATCACTCTGTATATGCATATATATTTTTTTGTATGTATTAATTTTAATACTGAAGGGCATTTACCTGATAACAGGGTTCCCTTACATTTTCAAGGACAACATTTCAGAGCTTTTCCATGACTTTTCAAAAACTCTAAACTTTAATAAAATTTCTCTGACCATTCACAATGTAAAAAACAAACACTGCTCCATCTCAAAAATGAAGTCTCATTTATGTGGGAAACTTTGGGATTCATGGCCCCACGTGTTAAATCACACTGTCACAACATTAATTTTCTCTAATTCAAACTCATCAGATAAACTCTATTTGAACATAACTCCATGTAGCTACAGACATGGAGGGAGAGATGGGACGTGACGTGGGGAGAAAATGAAGAAACAATCATAAACAAAGTGTCAGACATATCAGAGCTACCTTACGCCAACAGCTGGCCAACAGAAAATAAATCTGCCTTTACGCTACATTACATGAAAAATAATCACTCTAACAATTTCATTACACACGACAAAATTCCATGACTTCTCCAAAACGTTCGAGGATTTTTCTTCTTAATGACTTTCCCCGACCTGAAAAATGAGATTATGATTTCCATGACTTTTCCTGGGCTAACCTGACTGTTGGAACGCTGTGATCAGGGGCGTAAACATAGACAATGTGGTTGCACTGGGGCCCGTGAGGTGGGGGTCCACAGAGAGAGTGGGCCCTCCAACAATGTGTTGGGTGGAGAATGGGCCCTTAGGAGTGATTGCCACCTTAATAATACACCTTTATATATCTCATTAAATTAAAACAGTGCTATTTGCTAGATATGCCCCATCTCTGTCATGTTTAATTTTTCTTTATTTGTAAAACAGTCAAAATCATCTCTAACAAAATTATATGCGTATTCTATAACTTTAAATCAACTATTAAAAATGTTTAGTTAAATAAAAAAAAATCTTAATCCTTCTTTTCTTTGGTATTTTTGTTATATACAGATATGCAGCGATGATTTCTGGGTAACATGTATGTTGACGTTATCTGATGTCAAGTCTTTGATCATGTGACGAGACGATATGTGCGTAATGGCGTGCACCAGGACCCGACTTTTGGAGTATTCTTACACTGTGGTATCAGCATATTGGATTAATCTTTCCACCACTGCTAAATATGATCTTATTTACTTTTTTTTACTTTTACTTTTTACTGAGTATTTCCATTATATTTGATCTTATACTTCTACAACACTTCACTTCAAAGAGATGTGCCACAGTTTTTACTCCACTCTATTTATCTGGCATCTATAGTCGCTCTACTGACTTTGCAGAATAAAATGTTTTGATCATTTCATAAAACATAATGCATGTTGTGTATTAAACCACCCAACAGTATAAGAAGTTCCACCTGGATGACATTAATATGATATATATCACAAGCTAAAGTCCCCCTGCAGTCAAAAAGATGTTTTACAGCTGTGTGATAGTCATGAATTCAAACTTTTAAGTTAAGTAAAAGTACAGAAGTACAATCAGCAAAATGTACTTTAAGTACTCATGATGCAGGATGGTCTATTTCAGAGTAATATTCATTATTGGATTATAATCATTGATGCATTAACGTGACCGTCACTTTAATGTTGCAGCTGGGAAGGTGGAGCTCATTTCATTACTTTATATACTGATGGGCACGACTGAGCAACACATCAATATTACCGTAAAACTTTGTTAAGAGCCCACTCCCAATTACACGGCCAGCCCCTTTTACCAGCCTGGTGTGGCTCCACATTTTGACAAATAAAGGCCTGTCTCAATTAGAGGCCTGGTCTGGTTGCCAAGCAGTTTTATCGAAGTTCTTTGGATGTATAAAAGCAGGTTGTTGGCTTCCTCAAATTATGTGTCCGTTCCTCGATTACCCTGTAAGTTATTCATGTTCCTTCAGTCTGTAACGGTCCTCACATCAAAAGAATCAAAAGGGATTTTCATAAAAATTAATCTAAGTTGTGAGGATTGTTTTAACAGGATAAAGTGGTGTTGTGTCAGTATGCCCGGTGTGGGAACACTCTCTCTCTTTGATGCTCTGTCTGTCGGAGCTAGATCGAATAAATGATTCATAATTGATTTATTATCTGAAGCCTAATTTTTATACAAGTAATATTCATACTGGTTCAAACAACAACTTGATTGTATCTTTGCTGAGCAACAGTTTTGTCTGAAAGGAAATAAAGGCCTGTCTCAAATAAAGACCTGTTGGGTTCATTACTTTAAGCAAGTAGCAAGTACTGTCATATGGTAAGTTCAGTCTTTTCCTAGTTTCAAAGGCTGCATTACAGTAAAGTCATGTCATTTTCTGAACTTACCAGACAGTTCAAACTGTTCTATTATTTCCCTTTAACCCACTTAGTCATCATACCAATAGTCACCACTACGATATTGTTATCATAAATCTGATCTAAGGTTATGAAACGAATGTGTTAAAGTAAAAAGTACAATATTTGCCCCTGAAATGCGGCGCCGATGTGTACAGCTGCATTTAATGGAAATACTCAAGTTACATACATGTACCTATATTTGTACTTAAGTACAGTACTTGCTAAGTGTACTTAGTTACTTTCCACCACTACTTATGAAAAGAACATTTAAATATATTCAAAGACTTTGGATTTTTCAATGAGGGGAAGGTAGCTGTATCTTTTTGTATTTACAGTATGCTACCCCCTCCACCAGAGTGAGAGTTCAGTCCTGCCTGTCGTTCATTTGGCGCTCCAGTCTTATCAGAGGAGCTATCTGAGCGCTGCATGCCCAGCAGAAGTGGCAGAGAGGGGGTGGTGGTGGAAGGTATGACACACTGCCTGGTCTGAAGCCCAGACACACAGCTCCTGTTACCAGTGAGAGGCCTGGAGAGAAAACACAATGGTGGTGGCAGGAGGGAGAGCAGGTCTGTGGATGCATCACTCAGATTATCCTGCAGTTATCGGACGTCTCTGCTGAACTGTGCAAAGTGTTTGCATGCATAAATATGATGTGTGTGTCTCTGTCTCTGATATACTAATAGTTATATTAGAGCCTCTGGCTGTCAAAGAAAGTGCGTCCCTCATTTGTCACTTGCTTTCTGTGTCTGCGTTTACAAATTGCTCAGAGTGCAGCACAAAATCTGCATCTGAACTCAAAGCCATATTAACAGCAGGAAGTTGTGAGAAAACCTTCAAAAGGGAACGAAAGACGCCGTTAAAAAGCATCAGGGACAAGGAGAGAGGGGAGGGAGAAGACGAGAGCGAGAGGCCGAGAGAAAGAAAAGAAAAGACAGAGCTGGAGGAGAAAGAAGATGTCGAGTCAGAGCGAGTCGGCGACATGTGTTATTTATTTCCCCCATGTAAACACAGAGAGAAGGCAGACATAATCAATAGGAAACTCCAGATTGTAAATAGACGGCTCTAATAGCCTAAACACTGGCCGCTATAGTTACACTCACACACACATATCAGCAGCACTTAGACTCCACACACAGAGACGAGGAGGGAGGCACTGCAGGGGAGGGGGGGACGGGATGGGAAGATGGAGAGAAGGAGAGATGTAAGAGCACAAGGAGTGAGAGAAGAAGGAGAGAAAGAAGGGGCCAGGCTGGGCGGGCCACCCTTATTTACCAATAAAGAGCTCTGATGAGAAGATAAACACACAGGAGACAGTCTGGGCAGGAGGAGGGAGGGAAGGAGAGAGGGAGGTGGGAAGGAGAGACGGGATTTGAGCTTTTATCCTCCACTTTGTTCCAGTAATAAATAAGCAGTAGTGAGGAGCAGGGAGAGGAAAGGTGTGAAGGGATAGAGGTCAGACGTTTGGTCCTTACAGACTAGAGGCTGAGTCATAATGAGGGGCTTTGGCTTTGTACATTTAACGCTGCAAAACTTTTGGATTAACAATATTTTAAATAAATATGTGTAATGTGAACCTGTGTCTGCGCCCTGCCGTTAGGTCACACATATAACCAACCCGGTCTCACTCCCAAGTCATCGAAATCCAGCGCTTGGTCAGTGACTTCTGGCGTCAGACACCGATGGAAAAAACGTCGACATGATACGTGGCCGGTCGCTGTTATTGTGTAGCCGTGCCAGGCGGCGTAAAGTGGGCAGTGGAAAACAATGAAAGTTAAGGCAGCGCAAGTCCGAGTAGGGCAGATGGGAGAGGTGGTGGATGGATCCAACAACTGCGGACTTTCACCTGGGAGGCTGGTGTTTGCTTCCCATAAGCCACACCCTGTTCTTTTTCTAAACCAAACCACCTGGGTGTTGGTTAAACGTAACCACGTGCGTTTGTTGATCTCATCTTGCCAAACAGACCTTGTTTCGGCGCTGATACTACCTCAGATGCTGCCTTAAAGGCGAGACAACTCTGTCTCCTCGTTCCACAGTTGTACCTTTCATACAGAACCACTGAGGAGGCATAACAGTGTGAAATTCCCACCTGGAAGAGGCAGTGTAAAAGGGGTTTAAGATTTACCTCCACAGCTCTTAGATGCAGAAAATGTCCATGGTTATGAAAGCCTGTTCCCATTCCCAGGTCGTCAAACACAGATACTTTGTCATGCGACATCATGTGACATTGACACCAAAGGCAACCTTTAGCATCTAAGAGATTCACAGGGCTTTCAAACTAACTCCAATGTAAATCTATCCGTGGCAACACCTGACACTGAGAGCAAATAGCGTGGTATAAAGAGTGAGAAAATCCATGTAGAGTGTAAGGAAGGAGAGGTCAAACAAAACCGGACTTTCACCAAGAAGACTACAGTTTGTGTCCTGTGTGAAACCAAAAGTCAGTGTTGATTTAAGACAATGTGAGATCACTTACATACCTATGCCGCAGATGAAACCAGAAAACAACTTTAAAGGAAATGGCCACTTTAAAATGAAAATACAGACAGTACTTACTGACCCTCATGCCGACAAGAAGTCCAGTGTAGTTTTTTAATCCACAAAACTTGCTGTGTTTACATGGCAACTAGCGCAAGACTAGCTGATGGCTAGTGGTGGTGCTAGTTCTCGAGTCTCGCGTGAGTTGCCATGTAAACACAGGCTAACTGACCACGGTGAGAAATGATGCTATAAAAGTGGAGTAAATTATGTCTTTTTGAGTCAATTTTGCATGCTGCGGCTTCAGGGCACTTGGATTACGACGGATGAGCCGTTCTGATGTTTTTGAAACGCATTAGCAGAGAACTGTTATTGCGGTTAGCTGTTATCCTCCGATACCCCGAACGAGTTTTGTGGATTCAAAAACTACACTGGACTTCTTGTCGGCATGAGGGTCAGTAAGTACTGTCTGTATTTTCACTCTAAAGTGGCCATTTCCTTTAACACACCTTTAAGGTCATAGTGCACTGACATCCCTCACACGATGTATTTAAATCACATGACACAACAAATGTACTTAGTTTAACCCAAAATATGATCTTTTCTCTAAACCTGCCAAAAAAAGGTTTGTTGCCTAAACCTCAAACCACAACCATTTCACAAAATTAACAGCGTCACTATGTGTTTTAACTGAGCGTCACATTCCTACACTGACATTTGTCCTGTGTGTTGCTATCAGATGCCGAGGGGCGTGACAAAGTCTCAGTATTTGGCAAAGTGGAAATGAGAACAGGTTGGAACAGGTTGACTTTTGGTTTCACACGGGACACAAACTGTAGTTTTCTGGGTGAAAGTCCAGTGTTGTTTGACCCCCGTCACTCCCACTCCATACACTCTGTCAGCTGCTCTCAGCGTCAAGTATTGCCACGGATCGACTTACATTAGAGTTAGCTGAAAGCACTGTGCATCTCTAAAAGATGCTAAAGATTGCCACTGGCGTCGATATCACACAGCGAGGGGTGTGACAAAGTGTAGGTATTTGACGGCATGGGAATGAGAACAGGGTGGTTATGTTTAGGTACCTGCAGCACCTGGTTACAATAAGGAAAAGATTGTGGTCTTGGTTTAATACTAAGAATGTCTGCTTTGTCTCGAAACTTGAAATAAAACATATATAACCAAAATTACATCTTTCTTTTGGAGGAAAATGTGTAGAAAATGATGCAAAAGACATCTGGTGTGGCCATAAAAACATGAAGTGTCAGGTTCAAATATTTTATTGAACATATAGCTTCAGTGAAGAGTTGGCACAAGCTGATACTTAATAATCATTTTTCAAACCATAAAAAGCTTTAAATGGGAAATAAAAGGGGAAGTCGTATGTTGTGGCAACAAATAGTTTCGTCTGACAACAGTTTCCTTAAAACAAAGTGCAGCAGTCAGCATCATACATGAGCTTCTCTGAGATGCAGCCCTTAAAACAATTTAGTTTTAGTTCTCTTCAGTAAACAGTTAATAGTTGAGTTCAGCAACGACACATAAAACTTTCAATATTTCCTGACGCTGGAAAACAACTGTAACTGTTCCCCTTATTTTGTCTGCCGCTCTGCTCTGCCACCAACTATCAGACTTTCAGAGAGTCTGGAGTACCCTTAAAAACATGTATTATATGTGATTACATTTCATTTTTAATTACAACTTGTCTGACACTGGTACGCTCAGACATAAACTAGTGAGTAAAATGAGACCCGTCGCAGTCAGAACCCCAAATTACTGCTAATTTGGTGATATGATTAGAGAGCAACCTTCCCGTAAACATCAGCCTGATGTTGACCCATTAATTGTTTGTAGCAGCTACTTAAAAATAGCTTGTTATCAGCTCAGACTTTGTAGAAATGTTCACAGAGTTTTGTTCCTAATGTCTGAATAATGAAGTTAGTGCTTTGATTAGAAGCTGCTCTTTTACTTTGAGCTGATATTGGAGCGATTCGACTGCAGAAGTAGTTGCACTTGAGTTAATTGTATCAGTGCTCCAACTGTCCCCAAGGATGTGGCTTTCTGTGCTCAGTTCTGTGCGTGTGTGTGTTTTTGTGTGTGTGGTTTTGGTTGCTCATGCGGTGTCAGAAGTCATCAGGGTGAGGCTGAGCGGCGACCCCATGACCCCCATCAGAGATCAGAAGTGAAGCACTTAGCGGTCGCCCCCCTCCCGCCCCTCCTCCTTCCTTCCTCCATGATCCTCGCAGACAGCCTTCTCTGATTCCACCGCTGCGGCTAATAAAGGCAGCAGGAGACTAATTCAAGTCAACAGTTGAAGGGGAGTCCTTGAGAGGAGAAGAAAAGTTAAATGCTGTGCCGTCACTCAGCTCGCAGCTCTGCCTTCTTTAAACAACTGATATTATTCTGAAAGTGAAACAGGAAATTTGTTCCAACAGGACAAATACGTAAAGAAAAGCCGTCACATGTTGAGAGAGCATGAAGGACTGCTGCTGGTTTTATTCTATACCTGACATTTCAATAGTTTCTGAATTCTTTGCATTTCTAGAAATCACATTCAAAGTGAGTGGCAAGGTCGAGTGCTTCGGTCTGATCAAACCAGGCTGTTCTCACTCACTGTTCGTACTTTTACCTACAAAAAGTAACGCACCTAAATTTGTGTAACCCAGGTAACAGTGAGTCAGAAGGCTGTGACTGTGTCACCTATGTGCTTGCCATCATATGAAGGTAGCAAAGGGGAAAGTCAGGTGACTTAGTAGCGACAAAGTCTGTGTAGAATGGTGATCTGGGGGGGTGGACGGGTAACACAAACACATTACTTTGACCCAGGGGGCCGGGGTTCATGTACCGTTTGACACCAAAAGTCAACACTGAGTCATTTTAAGTTATGTACGTTCGTAACGTCACGTCATATCATGAAGTTCCTTTATGTACGTAATGTAACAATGCCCCACCATTATTCTTTTCCTAAATCTAACCCAACCCAGATAGTATGGGTGCTAATTTGTGAGCTGCCCAGTCTCACCCCCAGGGCGTCCAAAAAAGCCACTTAAGCCCCTTTTACACTGCCAGATTTTCAGCAAATGTTGGGCCGTTTTGCCGGCAAGCTGAGAGCGTTTAGACACACAGAGCCGGACTGGCGAGTTGATCCAAGGTGCCCAATTTTCCGCCTCGTAGGGTAGACATATTGGCGGAACCTTTTTGGTTTAGAAAGACCGAGGCGGCCTTCTGTAACAGAAGGGGCTGTTGATGACTTGTGGGAGGAGCTGTTGATGATGCTGCACATGCGACCCACTGGCGGTGGATAAACAGGAAACAGCTGATAGCAGGAATTAGCGAGCAGCTAGTAGCAAGAGGGAAACCCAAACCTGACAGACACTGTAAAGATGAGCAACTGGGGAGACAAGGAATTGCGCGCCCTCCTTGTCCTCGCAAACGAAGAGGCCATTAACCGTCAGATGACGGGGACGGTGAAGAACGGGCCGACTTATGAGAGAATCACCGAAGGACTGACCAGCCGCAGCTTCCCTCCCACGTCACTGTTTACGTCACACGCTGAGCTACACGTTTTGTTACTTGCTCACGCCCCCCATTGCCCCGAAAAAGGCACATTCTGTATAAACAAAAGTAGGCAGGCGGCATTTTGCTGCACTCCCCGATTTTGTTTGTAATGTAAACCCTTCTGTGTCATCATAAAGGCCAAACTCACCACTGGCAAACGCTGCACTTCAAAAAACACGTCCCTATTATTTTTAATGTACAGCCTCACACTGGTGGCTAGATGCACATTGATGCTCCCGGATGCGCCGCCCCACAGCCCTTCACACCACTGTCCTATTTCCAGCCTCGCCGTCCCTGGAGTTAAATGCATTTTGCCCCCACTTGCTCTTTGCTTGTACCAGACCATCTCCTGTAGCAGCTCTTCTTCTCTGCTCCTTTGGCAGCTCGACTCCTCTCCTCACCATAGATGTATAAAAGGAACTCTGTAGCTGTTGCTGTGTCCCGTGTGTGATGAAGAATAGGTGAGGGGTAACTCATTGTTGAGGTCGAGAAATATCCCGAGCTAAATGCCCCATGTTCCCGCCATTATAAAGACAGTGGCCTTAAAGATACTTCGTGGTGAGTCACAGCTCTGAAGATCAGCTCTTCAGGTGAGAAATCAACTGTAATTAGTGGCTGCCCACATATGAAGAACAGATCTTTTTTATTAAAAGTGGTCGTCTGTTGATGAGCTGCAGGGTGACTTGGTTTAAAGAGCCTGAAAGTCCCCTCAGGCTGGCAGGAGGGGAGGTGGAACATGTCCAACAAATACTGGAATCTGACCCAGACTTTGACCCTGGAGACCAACAAAACCTAACTGCCAATCCCCTCCTACTGCCAACCCTTCTGCATCAAGATACAACGCAAAGGCTGCCCTGGCATCATGTTAATAATGCCGAGGCCCCCTGCCTACATCTATCTATCTATCCACAGTAGTAAACTTTATTGTCATCTGAAAAATAATCTGCCTTTTGTCACAACTATTCTTGTCTGGTTGTCCACTAAGCGGAATATAGGCAATACAATCCCTGGCTCCTCCTGCCTGCATTTCAAAGTGTCCCTGGGCCAGATACTGAACCCCAAATGGCTCCCAGTGGCCTCTGATGTGTGAGTGCATTTAAATGTTTAGTACTGAGTAGCAGGTGGCACCATGTATGGGAGCCTCGGCCACCGGGGTGTGAATGTGTGACATGTCGTGTTAGAGGATGAAATGCAGACACTGTCATCACATTCTGAGCAAAGATCAGCCACCTGCACACTGCATGTCATGATGAATAAAAACTTTAACTTGTCTCTTTCACAGTGACAGTGCTCTGACAGTTTCAACCATGACGAAGCTTCAACATGAGGAAGAATCAAAAAGGCCGACAAAGCCTGAACAAAGACAAACACCAGAGACAAGTGATAATAACATTGTTAGGATAAACCTATCTGCTGTAAGAAAATCCCTGTCTCCTTCCCGGAGGTTGTTGTCTCGAACCATTAATTGCTGGTGCTGCGTGGGACTGTGGGAGTTGTTGCTCATTTCCCTCCGTTGGAATGCCTGCTTCATTAAATCGACTGAGCAGGACGGTTTTGAGGAGAAAAAGATGATAGTTTCTCAGGGTAATAACAGGCCTCAGGATAAGCTATGTTTAAGAGGCTACCGCAATGGCTACCCTGTCCTGCACCGCAGCACTCTCATGACCCTGGCTGCTGGGGACGGCACTGGCCAGACACAATTAGTGGTCACAGATACCTAGGTGCGTGTGTGTTTGTGTGTGTTTGCATGTGTGGGCGGGTGGATGCTTGCATGCTTGGACGGCTGGGCGTGTTTGCATGTGTGTGTCTGCATGTGTGCACAGACATGAGTGCATAATGTGTGTGTGTGTGTGTGTGTGAGTGTGTGTGCATTTTTAAGCCCATAAAACCCACATTCCACATTCAGTATCAGTGTCAGTGGGTGTGTACTGCCTGTCTGTCTGTCTGTTGTCAACGGCAGTGTTTACTGTCAACGTGTCCCTAAATAACAGCTGGACAGTGTGTTGGTCAGTGAGGATCCATCTGCCACCTATAGGAGGCTGCAACACAATGTGATCGGATAAACTGGCGTCTTTCTTCCTCTTCTTTGTAAAATTCTTTTCTTTAAAACTGTCAAACTCCATTTTAGTAAAGCTGTGATGATATGGGTGATTAAACCGAGCAGGTCCTTACATGGACATCAAAACTCAACACTTTCCCTCACTCTTCTGGGTTTTTAAAGTCCAAAAGACAAAAAAAAAAACATCTTATTTTTCATGATTACTCATCATTACCTCTAAATACATCTGTCTGCTTTCAGCACTCTGGATCATTTGAGGCTTCTGCTATCGTTCTTTTCTCTCAGATTAACAAAAGGAGACACTTTATAGCAAAAGAACAAGAGAAGACATGGAGCCAAGTGTGTGCAGCGGGGGTCTCATCTGGACAATTTGGCCCTGCAGGAGACTGCACAGCATGCGTGTGTCTGCATTAGTTTTTAGTTGAAAGTTAACCAGAGATTTAGAACATCTATTCTGTTTGCAAAGGACAATTTAAAAGTTATGAATCCAACCTCCTGAAAGTTTCACTAACTGCCTGCTGAAAACTTTGATCTGGAACTCTGGAAGTGTTGCAACATATTTTGATTAACTGATTGGTCGACCTTTTTGCTTTTGATTTCTAACGATCACCTTTTCTTTTTCCAACTGTAAGTCCTCCAAAAGCACTGTTCACGTGTCTACTGTCTAAATATTCATTTTTAACAGCCTCGTCTTTGTAATCCTGTTACTCAGCATCCCTGTTAAACAGAGACACTGAGGTTTGTATCATTTAACTTTGATAAGATTTTTAAGACCTACTGTTTGTCTAAAAAAGCATACTGGTTATGAACATCCAAAACCTGCTTAATGCAGGTGCGGCACCAATAAAAGACAGCAATACAAAACATGAGGAATGTCCACATACTGCATCTACCTTAAGTGTGTAAGCATGGAGCCCACACTGTCACTAACTGCACTCCCTGAAGAAACATCATATTTTTGGAGAAATGAAACAGTGATGTCAGAGAGAAGCAGACAGAGGGGTCTACAGTCTGTGTTTGAAGGATATATCCAGGATGTCAAACTGACTCAGCAGCAACAACAGGTTAAAAAGATAAAGATAGTTAGAAGCTAAAGCCGAACTATAGGCTACAGATCACAGTGTAAAAGTGAACCACCACATCACTGCTGATCGCCTCACAAGACAATGAATATAAAGGGAAACTTTGCTGATATTGAACCAGCTGTGTGGCATCACAGTGTGTGCAGATGAACAGTGTTAGGCTTTGGCCCCTGGACCTACACCACTGAACTGGCGGGGAGCTCTGGGGGGTAGCATTCATTTGCGCACAATGCGATGACACACAGCTGGTTGAATATCAGTGAAATTTCCCTGCTTCCCTTCACTGGTTCCTGTACAGCAGGGTCGGTCTTTGTTTCACCGTTATCCTACTATATAATGAGGAAACCTCTGTGTGTGTGTGTGTGTGTGTGTTCCACGTTTTTCTCCTCACTGACTTGGTCAGTCCATGTGAAATTCGGCACAGTGGTAGAGGGTCATGGGAGGATGCCAATGAAGCAATATTACATCAATTGGCCAAAGGGGGGCGCTATAGCAACCCATTGAAATGTCAAACTTTGAATGGGCATATCTCATGCCCCGTATGTCGTAGAGACATGAAACTTTGCACAGAGATGCCTCTCCTCATGAGGAACACATTTGCCTCAAGAACCCATAACTTCCGCTTATATAGATTTTGCGCCATTTTGAATTTTTTGAAAAACACTTCAAATGGATCTCTTCCTAGGAAGTTTGAGCGATCTGCATGAAACTGGGTGAACATAATCTAGGGACCAATATCTAAAGTTCCCTCTTGGCAAAAGTTGGAAAATTTACTAAAACTGGCTTCTATAAGGCAATGAATATTGCGGAGGGCGTGGCTCATCACATAAAGGTGTATAACATCTCAAGGGTTTCACCCATCACCACGCAACTTTGTAGGCATATGACCACACATAATCTGAGGGGACCCCTCCATTATTGACCCCATCAAACAAAATGGGGGCGCTAGAGAGCTCATTTCTTATCTAGGCCTAACCGCCATATGGATTTTTACTAAACTTGGTAGATATGTAGAACAGGACGCCTCAAGGTGACTGGAGAAATTTAACTCTAATTGGCAACTGGGTGGCGCTATAACAACAGAAAAATGCTTCAAAATGGCTAAAATGCGACCGATCGCTGTGGCTCCCCCTGTGGACCAATGTTGGTGTTTTCTAATTTGTGGTATGACTAAGTCATGGTATGGTATGCTGTACATAATCACGGAAACTGTCAGTGTGTCATTCTGTCAGTCAGTCATTCTGTCTGTCCCACGTTTTTCTACTCACTGACGTGGTCAATCTATGTGAAACTGCACATAGGCATTGAGGATTGGCATAGGTAGAAGGTGACAAAGCTACCAATGGGTATGGACTAGTAATCATTAAAAAGCAAAAGCAGCATGTGTATACATTCAGTAGTTAGTAGTTTCAGGGTTTGATTTTGGTTTTGGAACAGGGAAGAAATGTATGTCTTTGTCCAACCTACAAGTATCAGTAATACACGACGTGCCTCAGGCACAACATTTAGCTCCAAATCCACAAAACCAGCCTAAAAATGAAGGAAATGTGAAACGACTGCATTAGAGTCAATGGAGCACAGCTGTGTTGTTGTCGGACCCCTGTTGGGGCTGGTCGATGCTACGCTATGATTGGCCAGTCTGCATTGGAGGGGCGGGACTTAGCAGAGGGACAATTTATTAGCACATCCGCAAATGATTTCAGACTAGCCTGGAGAAGAGCATAAGCTCAAAACACTTGTGGATATGCTAATAAATTTCACCTAAGGAAGCTGCAGTGTGTGGACGCTTCTTTTCTCCTTTTTACTGTTTCTCTAGTTTGTCCTGGGCTGTTTGTCAATGTCATGTGAATAAGTTATTCTCATATCATCATGTACTGTATCTACATTCTGGTATTTCTAACTGTCCAGTACCCATACTACCATACTGTTTAGTATGTCAGAAAAAGATCTGGTATGTGTCAATACATATATCTCAAATGCAGTATGCCAAAAATACCAGGATGTTCTACTGCATCTGGTTGCATTTTGCAGTCTGCAGGCCAGCATGCTTTGCTGGTTATTCTGACCCACAGTCGTCCACAGTGCACAGTGGAAGATACATCACATCAACGGAGATGCAAAGAGATGACAGCTTGACAGCTCGGTGACAGCAGTCAGGAGCTGTAATTACAGATGACAGTTCAAGTGACTGATTACCAGCTGAATAGTAATGATGGGAATATTATTGTTTAAGTCAAGGGTCGTCAACCTTCACTATCAAACGAGTAGTTTTTGATCAGAAGGCGAGCTTGGCAAACAGCGTTTTGCTTTTACTCCAAGGTAACAGATGTATGAGTGAGAGGGTCAAAGTTCAGGGTGTTATGTTATGAAGAAGTCCCGACTGTGTGCAAACTGCATCCAACAGTAGGTACTTTGTAGGTGCAGCTGCAGGACGTACGTAAAGTAAAAAGCAAAAGTACACGATTCAGAATTTTAAAAAGTTTATTGGTCTCTAGGTGTAGATGCTGACTGCAAATCACAACTAACATAAGTTGGTAACATCTCAACGTCCTCCCTTTATTACAGAATCCATACAGACCATAATATCTAACTGGATTTTACATTAATGTGGAATTTCCAAAAAATAAGATTATGCATTTCAGTTGCTCTGTGAACCGTGCCGAGGCTCCTGAGGGCCTCTGGTTAGCCTCACTGTACCTGCTCAGGACCAACAGGCTCTCTGAGACTTCATACACACAAACAGCCAGACTGCACACACACACACACACACACACACACACACACACACACACACGCGCACAAACAGCAGTGTATGGCAGTTCTATGGGGGCTCTTCACATTGTCCAGACGGCCCAGTGTCAGGCAGTGAAATGAATGGCTGTTTATATTAGAAGGCTGGTTTAATGAATTAGACCCACAGCTCCTCTGTGTCAGCACCAGGCACATACAGACCAGACCCTCTGCTGTCCTCACCCCTCCTCACCCCTTACACAAGGTGGGGGGGGGGGGACGACACCCTGATTACGTCCTTCGGGACGGGTGAGTCAGGACGCCTGACGGCGCCCCTCTAAGGACTCCCTGCTTATTTACAGAGGGCATCTGGCCCTCACCATCCCCCGTCTCACTCACCTCAACCATCGCGTCTCCCCCATGGTAGCTGAGATGGGCAGAGGCCTGCCTGTTTATATACATGTGTGGGAGGGGAAACAGAGTGGGGAGGATTACTGAGCAGCTTGCACATGTTTGAACAAATATGTATACAACATGAGGTTTGCCACCCAGCCGTACATATATACAGGCCTCCAACGAGACCCACCTCTGGTTCTACTCATTCTGTGTGAGAGAAGAAGAGAGAAAGACGCCTGTCATCTCACATCTTCATCAGCCGCCTGAGAAGAGGAGCTTCTGACTCTGTGCCTCAGGATAGACAAGGACTAACAGATGGAGGAGGAGAGGAAACAACGGGGGAGAGGAGGGGAGGAAACACTAGAGGGGAGAACAAGAGAGCAGAGGAGGAAACAAGAGAGGAGAGTTAGAAATAAGGAGGGGAGGGAGGGGAGGAAACAAGAGAAGTGAGGAAAGAAGAAGAAGAAGAAACAAGAGATGAGAGGAGGCAACAAGAGGGGAGAGGAGAGGAGGAAATATGGGAGGGGAGAACAAGAGGGCAGAGGAGGAAACAAGTGAGGAAGAAACGAGGGGAGGAGATGGGAGAGGTAAGAACAAAAGAGGAGAGGTAGACAAAAAAGAGGGGAGGGAGGGGAGGAAACAAGAGAAGTGAGAAAAGGAGAAGAGGAAACAAGAGAGAAAAGGTAGAAAAAAGCCGGGAGGGATGGGAAGGAACCAAGAGGGGAGAAGGAGAGAGGAGAAGTAGAGGAAAAGAGGGGAGGGAGGGGGAGGAAACAAGAGGAGTGAGGAAAGGAGAAGAGGAAACGAGAGGAGAGGAGGGGAGAAAATAAGAGGAAAGGAGAAGAGGAAACAAGAGCGGAGAGGAGGGGAGAAAATAAGAGGAGTGAGGAAACAAGAGAGAAGAGCAGGCAACATGAGGAGAGGAGGGAAGAAGTAAGGAGAGGAGGAAATGAGAGGGGAGGAAACAAGAGAGGAGAGGTAAAAAAAAGACGGGAGGGAGGGGAGAAAACACGAGGGGAGAACAAGAGAGGAGAAGTAGAAGAGGGGATGAGGGGAATGAAACAAGAGGAGAGAGCAAAGGAGAAGAGGAAGCAAGAGAGGAGAAGAGGGGAGGAAAAAAGAGGAGAGGAGGAAACTAGAGTGAAGAGGAGGGAAGGAGCCAAGAGCGAAGAGGGGGCAACAAAAGAGGATAGGAGGAGTGGAAACAAGTGAGGAGAGGAGAAGAGAGAACAAAGGGGAGAGGAGAGGAAAGAACAGGAGTAAGGAGAAGAAAAAACTAGAGAAAAGGGGAAGAGAGGCAACTAGAGGGGAGGAGAGAAGGAAACAAAAGAGGAGAGAAGTAAACAAGAAATGAGAGGAGAGAATTAGAGCGGAGAGGAGGGGAGGCAACAAGATGGGACATGAGGAGAGGAGAGGAGGAAATCAAAGGGTAGGATGGGAGGAAACAATGAGAGGAGGAACTAAAGGGGTAAGGAAAGAAGAGGAGAGGATTAAAAGGGGGGAGGCGAGAGAAGGGGAGGGAGAGAACAGAGGAGGAAACAAGGGAGAAGAGGAAACAATACGAGAGGAGAGGGGAGGAAACAAGAGAGGAGAGGAGGAAACTAGAGGGGAGAGGAGGGGAAAAAACAAGAGGAGAGGACACAACAAGATGCAAAAGGAGGGGAGAAGAAGAGAGGAGAGGAGGAGAGGAAACATGAGAGACAAGGAGGCAACAAGAAAGGAGAAATTGGGAGGAGAAGGGAGGAGAAGAGATGAGGAAACAAGAGAGGAGGGGAGTAAACAAAAGAGAAGAGAAGGAAACTAGAGGGGTGAGGAGGAGAGGAAACAAGAGAGGTGAGGAGGCAACAAGAGAGGAGAAATTGGGAGGAGAGGAGATGAGGAAACAAGAGAGGAGGGAGTGAACAAGAGAGAAGAGAAGGAAACTAGAGGGGTGAGGAGGAGAGGAAACAAGAGAGGTGAGGAGGAGAGGAAACAAGAGAGGTGAGGAGGCAACAAGATTGGAGAAATTGGGAGGAGAAGAGGGGAGGAGATGAGGAAACAAGAGAGGAGGGGACTGAACAAAAGAGGAAAGAAGTGGAAACAAGAGGAGAGGAGAGGAGAGGAGAGGAGAGGAGAGGAGCATTGGAATGGAGGCCGAGACAAGTTTGTGTCTCAGTTGACTCTTGAGAACTGTTTCAATAATTTCATGAATCTATGGTAAAAAAAAAAAAACAGAACACACATTTTACAGACATCAAATACAATTACAACAAAACGAGACAAAGACGACACGTTTTATAATCAGCAGAGCTTCTTAACCACACACACACACACACACACACACACACACACACACACACGCCTCAGGAGCAAATCACCTACTGTTCACACACGACCATGAGCTATGAAATGATTCCTTCTCTCCTTCATAAACCAGTAATCATTTTTCTGTGCTCATCTCTGCTCATTTTCTTTTGTTGTCTCCGTCGCCCCATCCCTCTCTCCCTCTCGTCCTCGTCCCTAATTTACCCAGCATCCTGCAGTGCGCAGGAGCCTCGCAAATTGCCTTTGTCCATTTGCGTACGAGGCCAGGGACGGTGTGTGTGGTGTGTGCTGGTGTGTGTGTGTGTGTGTGTGAGGGGAGTCTGTAGCAGCGGGGCGGTGGGTTGAGATTGCTGTAATCATGGAGTGCTACCTGTTCATTAAACACACAGTGGGAACCCTGCTTACAGCGTTTAGGAACCAATTAAAGCCGCACAAGCTATTAACATTAGCTAGAGGAGTGTGTGTGTGTGTGTGTGTGTGTGTGTGTGAGCGCCTGTGGAAGGATTACAACTGAATACACAAGTGTTTCAGTCATTTGCAAAGCAGCTCGTCCAGGATCCAAAGTCACTGTGACTAAGTGACGGACTCTGTGGGCTGATGAGTTGTCGAGCATGCAATCAAGTGAGAAAATAAATGAAAAGAATAGAGCAGGAGGGATGATGCAGGAGGATAATACGCAGAGGTAAATCTGAACTTTAGGAAGTTTGTGAATGGCTGTGATTATAATACAATGTCTGTGAAGATGGCGTGTGATTGCTCAGGTAGGGGGGTGGGACTTCTCAGGGCCTCCGGAGCGGGAGGGCTCCGAGAAGTGCAACAGCGATTCTGGTGAGTGCAATTATCCACGTCCTCTGCACCTCACACAATAGAGGGTGATTTGATAGAGACGAGCGGCCTTGATGGGACCACATTCGTCACATCCCGGGTTCATGAAACTGATTTTTGGGATTCAGCCAATGAGAAACACTTTCCTCTGACTGTGTGCTGTGGATTTAGTGTTTAGTTGTAGCAGAGAAAATGGACTGAGTCCTGTTAGTCTGTTTAATAATCTTCAGATGTTCGTTAATTGAGACTGTTCTTGCAGTTCTTTTAAGCTGTGTCTTTCAAAACTAGTCCTTACCCATCGGTAGCTTTGTCACCTTCTACCTATGCCAATCCTCAATGCCTATGTGCAGTTTCACATAGATTGACCACGCCAGTGATTAGAAAAACGTGGGACAGACAGAATGACTGACTGACAGAATGACACACTGACAGTTTCTGTGATTATGTACAGCATACCATACCATGACTTAGTCATACCACAAATTAGAAAACACCAACATTGGTCCACAGGGGGAGCCACAGCGATCGGTCGCATTTTAGCCATTTTGAAGCATTTTTCTGTTGTTATAGCGCCACCCAGTTGCCAATTAGAGTTAAATTTCTCCAGTCACCTTGAGGCGTCCTGTTCTACATATCTACCAAGTTTAGTAAAAATCCATATGGCGGTTAGGCCTAGATAAGAAATGAGCTCTCTAGCGCCCCCATTTTGTTTGATGGGGTCAATAATGGAGGGGTCCCCTCAGATTATGTGTGGTCATATGCCTACAAAGTTGCGTGGTGATGGGTGAAACCCTTGAGATGTTATACACCTTTATGTGATGAGCCACGCCCTCCGCAATATTCATTGCCTTATAGAAGCCAGTTTTAGTAAATTTTCCAACTTTTGCCAAGAGGGAACTTTAGATATTGGTCCCTAGATTATGTTCACCCAGTTTCATGCAGATCGCTCAAACTTCCTAGGAAGAGATCCATTTGAAGTGTTTTTCAAAAAATTCAAAATGGCGCAAAATCTATATAAGCGGAAGTTATGGGTTCTTGAGGCAAATGTGTTCCTCATGAGGAGAGGCATCTCTGTGCAAAGTTTCATGTCTCTACGACATACGGGGCATGAGATATGCCCATTCAAAGTTTGACATTTCAATCGGTTGCTATAGCGCCCCCCTTTGGCCAATTGATGTAATATTGCTTCATTGGCATCCTCCCATGACCCTCTACCACTGTGCCAAATTTCACATGGATTGACCAAGTCAGTGAGGAGAATAACGTGGAACAGACACACAGACAGAGTTTTCATCATATAGTAAGATGGAGGAGGATAAGGCTCACCAGTAGTGTAGTAGCAGTTGATGGTGGGGATGTCGTACAAGGTATATGGATATGTTACCAAGAACGAAGTGGGTATATTCAAGCAATCACACGAAAGGAAGTGCTGTTGGCTGTGATTCAGTCGTAGGCACGAGGCCACAGGCTGAGTGACAATGGTAATCACAGCTGTGATGACCTCACTCTAGGACCTTGACTGTGATGTTGCTTTTATACAATAGTTCTACAAGTTCAATTTATCAACAGTACAAAGCAACACCAGGTAATGCAGAAATAGTTTGGCAACTGGACTGTTGCCAAGCAACACACAAAACACTCCTACGCACTAGCTCGCTATTTAATGTAAGCTAGTAATGTGTCTCAAATCACATACTTCCATTAGCACACTTCCATGTAGTATACTATGTGCACTGTGTACTTGATGGCGTAGTGCGCAAATTTCGACAGCGTAGTGTTGTCTCAAACCAAACATGGCCATTGTGCACTCACCGGAAATGACGACCGCAAGTTAGCTAGTTAGCAAACTAGCATTAGCATTCGCGTTATCGTTCGCGGTAGCAAATCATTACAGACTGTTGAATGATCCCAACAAACATACTGCTGGCTTATACCTGACAACAGTATAGTGGTGATTAGTGCAAAAAACACATGTATTTGTACAATGCAGCGACGTTCACGGTCGCACCAACCTGATCTCACAGAAATACGTGAAATGACCACGACCTCTTAACACCGCATTTCGTGGTGGCAGCACGTAATGGGTTGAAATTACGTGCTGCCACCACGAAAACAATGCCAATGTAAAGTCAATTAGGATCCTCTCCCGTGGTGGACACACAGATTCCCTGATTCAATCACGTCACGTCAACCTTGTTTTCCTCAATGATACCTTTAACATTCCTGTATACACACAAAAACGTGGATGTGTCCTTGATAACTCAACAAGATGACAGGTTAATGTCAAGGCCATAAAATAAAATAAATGTATTTTGCCAGCTTTTGATAGCGTGGGGCTTTAAGAGCATTGTGCTGTGGGCGGATGGGGCGCGTTCCACTACTGTTTTGTAGCTGCTGTCGGCCGTCTGTGGGCTTCATTCCATTTCAGATTGCCATCCATCTGCCGTAACTGAATCCAAACGCCAGTAATAAATAAATAAATAAGAAGATAAAAATAAGGCTGAGCACGGAAGAACCAGAGAGGAAACACCATCACATGGAGCCGTCTGCCCCTGGCAACCCGGCCACCCTCCACTCCACCAGGGGAGAGTGGACCCCAAGCCAGCGCCACAGAACCAGCGGCTGCCCCCTGGTTATACCTCCGACCGTGGCAGCTGTCACACAAACCGCTGCTGAAAATTATACATTTTGATACAGGTAGGCTATATACATATTGCAAAACTCTGTAAAAGTACACCAAAGCATATTTTCGTTTCCAAATATTTATTTGAAAACGAAACCATTCATACGGTCAATATAAAACATTTTGTTAGTAATAAAAAACAAATGTAATCTCAATGTGAGCCAGCCGGCGGGACTGTGGCTGAACCACTTCCAATGTTCATTCATTCATTCATTCATTCATTCATTCATTCAATCACGTGTTCAATGTGTGTGTGTGTGTGTGTGTGTGTGTGTCAGAGAGGAGTATCAATAAAACAAAGTAATTATTTCGGTGTTTATTTCTTTTATTCTTACGTTTTTTTAATTAAAATGCGTAATATAGCCAACAATATTATAGACCAAATGTTAATGTAATTATTATTGTAGAATGTATTTAGCAAATCACCACTCTCAACTGGAGACAGCAGCAAAAAAAAAAAAAAAAAAAAAGGCATTATAAAAAGCCGACAAATCGTGTTAATTAATTGACGTGAGACACTGAAGAGGTTGTCTCCTATAGTCTGTAATTTTTTATTTTTTTTATCATAACTTCTCGGAAATGACTCAAAAGTAGAACATGCTAAAAGTAAGTACAGTAATAGGCTAAATAGTATCTAAGCAATACTAAAGTGTCTAAACAATAATAAATATTATCTAAGTTATCTATTAGGCTACCATTCCACTCTGTAAATAGATTTTAACATTTCAATATGATTTTAATATTATTTTTGCTTATTTCATTATTGTTATTATTGGTTTTACTTTTTAGTAGTATTGTATTGTCTGAGGATGACTCATTTTAGTAACTATCTACAGTAAAAAAGAAAAAAAACAAGCAAAGAAACAAACAAAACTCATTTTCTACACTGGGCCTTCAAAGTGTTCTCTGAAACTACACCTGGCATGGCTTGTGTCCAAAAAATGAAAAAATCTAAACTTTGTCATAGAGCTAAACCAAATACATCATTGGAAAGGTCTCAACCTGGAGAGTGACATATGTCAGTATGAAGATTCTACATGGCTCCTGCTTTCAGCCATTGACCTTTGAACCTTGACCTCAGTGCATGTTTGAGCGGGGCAGCCGCTGGTTCTGTGGCGCTGGCTTGGGGTCCACTCTCCCCTGGTGGAGTGGAGGGTGGCCGGGTTGCCAGGGGCAGACGGCTCCATGTGATGGTGTTTCCTCTCTGGTTCTTCCGTGCTCAGCCTTATTTTTATCTTCTTATTTATTTATTTATTACTGGTGTTTGGATTCAGTTACGGCAGACGGATGGCAATCTGAAATGGAATGAAGCCCACAGACGGCGGACAGCAGCTACAAAACAGTAGTGGAACGCGCCCCATCCGCCCACAGCACAATGCTCTTAAAGCCCCACGCTATCAAAAGCTGGCAAAATACATTTATTTTATTTTATGGCCTTGACATTAACCTGTCATCTTGTTGAGTTATCAAGGACACATCCGCGTTTTTGTGTGTATACAGGAATGTTAAAGGTATCATTGAGGAAAACGAGGTTGACGTGACGTGATTGAATCAGGGAATCCGTGTGTCCACCACGGGAGAGGATCCTAATTGACTTTACATTGGCATTGTTTTCGTGGTGGCAGCACGTAATTTCAACCCATTACGTGCTGCCACCACGAAATGCGGTGTTAAGAGGTCATGGTCATTTCACGTATTTCTGTGAGATCAGGTTGGTTGCACAGTCCTCGGCCGCCATTTCCAGTTTGAAAAGTGGTCCCTCCCCTTCCGCTATGTAGCTAAGATGGCGACCATTGAGGGCGAGAAGTGTCCATAGTTCCACACTCAACTTCTTGACCGTTTTGAGTGCACCATCCGGGTACTCATAGTGCACTGCATTTTCCATACTTCTCAGTGTGAACGCACTTATGCACTCAAAATATTAAGTGTAAGTACAGAAGTATATTTGAGACACAGAGTAGGTCTATACTTTACCACACGCCAGCTACTTTGTGTCACGCAGGCTATACCTGTGTGTATCCATTTATTTTGCAAACAAATAATAAAATCAGTCACTGACAGTCACTTCGGTGGGACATGTGTGATGCCAACCAGTCACCAGCTCAATCAGCATGTTGTGTCATCTCCTGCTGTCATATGAGCACACTTGGAGATTGACAGTGAAGTATTCAGGCTAATTCAGCTAGTTAACATAATTAACGGCTCAGAACAGCTGTAACGCAGAGTGATACACGCAGAGGTAAAAGTGTCAGTGCTGTTATACTGTACATCAGCACTCATGGAAAGCCTCCTGTCCAATCAAAATGCTCGGCTGGAACTAACTGTTGTATATTTTCCTATATATTCCAAAGGGTATTCAGCTGGTAGGTAGATGCACTGTAAACGCCCAGACAAAGAGGCTGTACCGTGTTTACCTGCACATACCCTCCACTGCACCACTGCAGGCAGACCATGCAAGTTCTTAGCTGCAGCCCTTTGCAGCATGTTGTCTCCTCTCTCTCTTTCCCCATTTCCTGACAATCGTTAGTCACACTATCATATAAAGAAAAAGGAAAGAATATAGTCATAGGTCATAAACCCCGCCCCCTCCATGGTAGCTGATGGGACAGGGGCCAAACTAGAGGAACAAAGTACACGTCAAATTCATTATTTAGAAAGATGATTTCTGTCATTTTAGGTAGTCCTTATCACACTGCTGTGTGTGCAAGTGTCACAGTGTTTATTTGATGCTTTACAAAAAGGGTTTGAGGTCATGACTGACAGTCTGCCAATCAGTGTACTCGATAGGTCTGACGGCTGTATGGACAGGAACGTGATACTGCAGAGATCACTGCTGCGCAGACTCCGGCTTCAAATGATGTCACAAGCGGGAGACAGCAGCAGCTGTATCCAGGATATTTTGGCTTCATTTTTGACAGTAGTAAGAAGTAAAGACATGTCGGCCATCTTTATATACAGCCTATGAGCTGAGCCCAGCGGAGAGAGAACACATAAAGAAAGGAAACAAGAGTCTTCAGCCACGTTAGCAGCTCCTGGAGGGGTGCACAGAGGGAGTTTAAGCTAACACGTGATGATGTTCACCATCTTAGTTTGGCGTGTTAACATGCTAACATTTGCTGAGGCTGATGGGAATGTCACTTTTGCAGGTATTTAGAGGACTGGACAAATTAAAATTTGAACCTGATGATGGCGTAAGACTTTAAATTTCATGGTGGCACGTCATAGATGAGGCTGAGAATCAAACTGGGAACAATGAAAACTCTCTGGTGGTGCCAGGGGAAAAGTCAGGGGATCACTAAAGTCAGCAGGCTTCATCCTCAGGGGAACATGAATACTTGGACCACATTTCATGGCAACACATTCAATAACTGTTTAGAAATCTAAGTCTGGACCAAAGTGGTGGACCAACCAACAAAGCATCAGACAGACGCAGCCGTCCTCTGAGCCACACTGCTACAGTAGTTCAAATAACACTTTAACAATGGAGGAAAGGCCTGATACAAAGTATGTGTAAAATTAAAACCAGAGACGAGGCAGTGAAACTAAACCACAAGGCTTATTTGCATCAGGCAGTTTCAAAAATCTAATTTCTTTCATCTAAACTTTTCCATCAAAGCTCCGCTGTGTGTCATCTCCTCTGTGCCATATTTAATACCCATATAAGGACGGACCAGATAATGTCTCAAGTATAATTGTTCACCAGGAGAGGTAGAAACATGCAGTGCCATTGTCTGTCTGTCTTTTGTAGTTAGTTAAAAGGTGGATAAATAAGATGCAATTTAGAGACTTTTAAGAGATGATTTTTTTTCCTTCTGCCTTAATCATGGTGAAATTACCTCTGGGTGAGGGCTGTCATTAAAATAGAAGAGGCACTTGCTTCTTGGATGCTCAAGGCGAGCCTGACGCGCTAATAGCACAGTGCCTCAATGGCACTAACAGTTTTAACGGGCCCTGTATTATCCTGCTGTGCATGCAGTCGCGTCTCCGCCACCCACTCACAGAGGATGTCTTATGATGGTCTATTTGTAGTTTGCCACAGCTGTTTACTGTGATAAATACACTGGGAACTACTGTATGCTTCATGTCTCTCAAAAGCTGCACAGCCACAAAGTTATTTCCAAACTAAATTTATATTCATACCAGATTTTCAGCCCTATTTGGTACATGCACATCAGTGTGACAGTCCGTGCCGCAGCTCAGTCGATATTACCCCCAACACAAGCTTCATTTTTTGCTTCCACTTTAACGTCGAAGGCAAAGTGACTCCTGCTGTACGGGAACCATTATTGCTGCGGCTTCCTGTCTCAGAGGCCCAGGTTCGGCCCCGGGTGAATGTCCCTCAGGGTGGCTTGTGGCCCCAGGCTACAGGACCCTGCCGGCAGGCAAGAAGTGACGTGGCCAACAACCTCCAGATGTTAGCCTGCATTAGGGCCTGACAGCTTGTCATGTCACCGCCTACACTACCACACAGTTCCATCACCTCCCATCTGCTGCCCAACACCTCCTGAGGGAGCGAGGGTGTGGGTGTGTGTGTGTGTGGGGGTGTGTGGGTGGGGGGCAGATACCGCAGCTATGGAGACTTTACTGCCCCTCAACCCAAATATAAAAGACAATACATCACAAAATCAACAGATGTGATGATGGTCAGGCTTGTTAAGTTATCATCTGATGACATGTGAACTGTAGGATCTGTGGACACATACATCACAAACCATTTAACACAGACTGTCTCCATCTACAGGCAACATGTCTGTTTCCGACCATCCAGTGCACCCGATGTCTTTACCTTCCTGACGAAGAAGAAAAGACTTTATATCACACAACATGCCGTGAAAACTTCTTTCAGCTCGCAACCAATCACATAAAGTGGAGCAGAAATGATAAGTTGATTTATAGAAAATTAATCAGCAACTATTTTGATAATCAGTTCATCATTTCACTCATTCTTTTAAGTGAAAATACCAAAAATATGCTGCTTACAGCTCCATGGGATTTGTTGCTTCTGTGTTTCAATGTAGATTTAATAACTTTGGGTTTTGGGCCATTGGTCAAATAAAATAAGCGTTTTTAAGACGTCAACACGGACACCATTTAGACAATAAAAAGAACGATTTTACTACCTGACTGCTCGTTTGACCAGAGCTAAATATTCATCTATTTATTTGTTTTTGAAAGTTGTTGCCATTGTAGCTTTTTGATTAGTGTTCTACATTCTCTAACGACTGTCCTTTCACTGCATCGTGTATGAGAGTAGACTTAATTTTGTTGTGCTTGTACAATGACAATTTATATCTATCTAATCAATTAATCAAGAAAAAAAATCATAAGACTTATTGATAATAAAAAAACTGTTAGTTCTGCCCTTATCCATAAACTGTTAAGCAGGTTATGTAACTTCCTGAGCATGTGACAATAAAGAAACATGACCGAAGCGTTCATTCATGATACACACATCACTATTAAAAAACCTTGATGAAAAACTAATAAAATAATTTAAACTAATTGAAAAATAAGGGGAAAAACATAAAATACAATGACTTACAATGTCAACTGAATATAATCAGTATTTAGCATCAAATATATTCATGTAAATATATCATCTGTGACGAAAGACCCAGTTGATCAATGAAATGATTTTGAGTTGGACCCAAAAGAAAATAGCTTGATGTCTGCCTCCCTCTGCTGGAGATACAGACTGACGACATGTGCAGTATATTTCAGACCCTGCAGGGAGTAACAGCTCTGAGAAAGGTTTGTCTTGTCACTGCTGGGACTGCTCACCATAACCAAGGAATGGTTGTAGTTACACCTGCTACTGTAACTGACAGCTTCTCATCTGCAGAGCAGTTTATCATCATTTTGTTTGTACATTTCGTATCCATTTAAAATTTTTCTGATTAAAAGAATGTACAGTATTTTGAACATTTAGACATGTGTGGAACAGATCACACCAAGCAAGCAGATTTATTTAACAGCCCCAGACTGTAAGCTGTGTGGAACATTTCTGTACTGTTGTTAATTGTTACTTATTAGCATGTCTTTGATAAGGGATTATTGTCTGAGTATTTAATGCTGAGTTATAGTGTCTAACAAACTGAGATAAATAAATCTAGATACACAACAAACAGTTATTAAATATGTATTTCACTGCTGAAAAGATGGTCCCTTTATAGAACTGGACTGTTGAACGCCACAGACAGAAATCAAATACTTTTTGACACTGGTGCTACATGACCACAGAAAACTGAGAAAAGGACTGTCGCGTTTGCTTTAGCTCAAGAGGTGGAAAACCTACAACTACCAGAATGCACTGTGACGCACTGGATTAATAAAAGGTTCCCGCTGATGGGTGACATAATGCAAGTTGGGTGCAGGCCCCCAGGAAGCATCTGTCCTATCGATTAAAGGCTTAAAATATCTTTAAAAAAAAAAAAAAAAAAAAAAGCTGAAGATGAAGAGAGGACAATGATCCGTAACACACCTCCAAATCCACAATGGACGACCTCAAGAGGAACCAGCTGAAGGTTTTGCCATGGCCCTCACAGTCCCCAGACCTAAACAAAGACCTGGGGGCATTGGTGGCTTAGTGGTAGAGCAGGCGCCCCATGTACAAGGCTGTTGCCGCAGCGGCCCAGGTTCGACTCCAGCCTGTGGCCCTTTGCTGCATGTCACTCCCTCTCTCTTTCCCCCTTCACACTTCACTGTCCTGTCAAATAAAGGCTAAAAATGCCCAAAAACAAACAAACAAAAAAACAACCAAAAAAAACAAAGACCTAGACATAGAGCCCAAAGAGCAGAGCATGAAGACAGCCCAAGAATCTCACAGAGCTAGAAGCCTTTTGCAGGAAGAATGGGTGAAAATCCTCCAAACAAGAAATGAAAGACACTGAGCTGGATACAAAACGGGTTAAGAAGGTGTGATACCTGCAAACCCAAACTTTCGCTTCAGGCCCTTTTCCTTTTTTGTTATTTTGAAACTGTTAAAGATTGAAATCAAGAAGTCATGTTGCCTAAGGTATTAAAGAAATGTGTCATCTTTAAGTTTTTGCCTTTTGGAAATCAGGTCATCTTCTACTTACTGAATGAAGAGCTCCATCTCAACCCCCAACTAGTTTTGTACTTGCTAAAACAAGCCGGTACAAAACAGACACATAATCATTCATAGAATCAGAAATAAATAGTATAAAAACAGAAATAGACTGTATGAAGCTGCTGCACATGTAAAATAAAAGTGGATTGCACTTGAAGAGCAAAATTCTTTCATATGTTTTGATTTATCGGCCTGATGGCCCTCAGGTAAAAACTGTTGTTGAGTCTATTTGTGCACGACTTTAAGCTCCTGTATCTCCGACCAGAGGGCAGGAGAGGGAACAGTTTGTGACCTGGGTGGAAACACTCCTTAATAATTTCCTTGGCTCTGCAGAGGCACGGGGAGCAGGAGGTATCCTCCAGAGAAGGCAGAGGGCAGCAGATTATTCTTCATATGCATATTATCATACCATAAATCAACATATGTATTTGTAGTGTAGAGTAATGTGTGACAAAAGCCATGTTAAGTTTACAGTGAAGCCAAAGTAAAGCCAGACAATGGGCTGTGTGCAGGACACCTGTCATGTTTACATCCATAAAGCCGACAAACAACTCCACCTCCCCCTGAGAAGCCTTCACAGTGATTAACTGTGGACACTAAACAATAGCAACAAGCTGCTGTCGGAGGAAATTAGCACAAAATCAATTCAGCCCATAACATTCACAATGCTTAACAGCATAAAGGCATCCTAATGCACACGCCTGACAACAACCCAGGGAAATTAAAGCAGGCGACAGCGAGGAAGCAATTTGCAATTCATACTGATGCAAATACACCACGTATAGCAGCAAGACAGAGGGAAGCACGAGCCAACACATCACACACACACACACACACACACACAGGCAGGTCTGCAGGGGAGACATGAAACAGCCAACAACTGTGAACACACAAACACAGTATCTCAGGGTGGAGACCCCTCTGTGGAGGGGCTCCTCTGATACCAGGATGTAAGAGCTGGGCCACAGCTGGCATCACAACCAACAGAGTCACAAATACAAGCAGCAGCAGCACGGTCACATTTACACACACATATACACACTGTATGAACAGCAGCAGACACTGCAAATGACCAGAGCAGCCTGGCAAAGCAAACACACAGCAAGGAAAATCATGGCCTCCTCAGTGTGTGGGCTCATGTGTTCATAACTTCGATCATTATTTCCAATAATTACAAAGACATGGTACTCACCAAACTGCTGAGATGTGTAAACATGGTGCATCTACAGTAAAGTCCTGTGGAGCAAAGACACACAAGCAGTCTGATCACAAACCAACACACCAGACAGATTATCTGGTTGTTTAATCACTTTATTTGGAGGTAAAACAGGAAGTTAGCTCAGTTCAAATGTTGGTAAGTGTGTCTTTCTGCACATGAAACATCTTCTGTAACATTCATGGTGCTTTAATGACTCATTCTGACCGACCTGTTGGTTTGTTCAAAGCATGGCTGACTATCCAACTGCTGCTCCAGTTTGAATTCTTCTTCTTCTAACCAGGCTGCATGCTAACAAAGTGTAACGCTGCCCCCCACAGGCACATGGAGAAATTGCAGGATTGCTCTACTGTTAAGTGGAAGCTCCACTTGAGAAGTAGAAGTAGATTTGGAGAAAGCTGACAGACACAGATCAGACAGATCAACAACCCCTTACTTCTGTATTTGTTACTTACTTCTGAAAGTAGTAGGTTACTCAGTGAAGAAACGACCATTAACATTAGCTTATTATTATTATTTATGCATTCATGTAAAAGCAATATTTTACATTTAATTTCATTTAATTATTTTCTAAATCAAACTGCAACTTCTGATCATTTTCATTATGGATTATATCTCTACATATTGTGCATTCCTTGTACAGTTTTGCACATTTATACACCACCTACCACTTCTGAGAACTGCACAGCTCTTTCATTTTAATTCAGATGTATTATACATAATTTTCATATTTTTTTCCAGACCTTTTTTCTATCTTATATTTTTGCTTATTATTATTTTTTTTAAATACTTTTTATTTTTTAATTTAATCTCCCTTACTATGCTTATTTTATGCACCAATACACCAAAGCAAATTCCTTGTATGTGAAAATTACTACTTGGCAATAAACTGGATTATGAATCTCATAATTGTTTTGGTTTGTAAAAATTCTTCCAGAGTCCAAAGTCAACTTCAAAAAGTTTGTTTTGTCCAAACAACAGTCCAAACCTCACAATTATTACAAATACATTAAAATAATCAAAAGCAGAAGCAGCAAATCTTCACATCTGAGAAACTGGAACCGTTAAGTGTTTGGCAGTTCTGCATGAATGATTATGAAACTAGTTGCCAATTAATTTTCTGTCAATTAATTCTTAGTTAATAATTTCACCTGTGCATTTTTATCATGGTTGTGTAAAATATCAACTTGTAAAATAGCCAAGCGTCTACCTAAATAACCTTCTGCCTCAATAAATGGAGTGAAGTAGTGGAGTGGATATAAAAGAAACTATAACTGCTGCGCAGCGATGGGTCGGGTCCGGGCATTTTTAGGCAATTCTGACCAACAAGCAGAAGAACTGGAAGACATTTAGGAATTTAGCAACACAATCTGCCTTTTGCATCAGCTGAGGCTTGAACTCACAACCTCTGAGACTAAGAATCAATTTCTATCTCACTAAGCTAATTAGTCAGTGACAGTTCATGTGTAGCTTCACAAACTGACTAAGCCAGACGTGCAGGTTTAGCAGCCGTCCATGCATGGAAAAGCAGATCAACAAAAATCTGAAAATACACATATTGCATCTAGACAGCATGGAGATGTTGGTAATTTGTTTGTAACAGTGATTGATTTGCTCCATAAGTGAAAAACTGATGTTTAAAACTGCGATTTTTACATTGACTCCAATTGTTCACATTAGAGCAAAATTCAAAATGCTGTCAAAAATTCAGTTTTTGAGATAAAATTCTGAAATTTGCCACACATCATCTACCATGACTCTAGAATTTTGTCATTTTTTTCATGAACATTGAAGATTTATTTAGCAAGAATTTGCATGTATATGTTTACAGTACCGTTTACAGTCAAACATTTTGATGCACTGTAGGCTCAATTTTTGATAAATCAAAAATCTGAGAAGCATAGTTTTTGTAGGACAGTCTGAAGATGCTCTGTAGCAAGTTTGGTGTCAGTTGAGCAAAAACTGTGGGAGGAGATAGGTTTAAGAAGTTTTACAGTTTTTGAAAAAAACAAAGTGATGAACTTCATAATTTTAATAGGTTTAAATGTACAAAAGTTTCTTCAGTATTGGGGCTACAATTTGATTAAAGTTGTGAAGTTGTAGCACGTATGGTTGATTTGTTATGAATTTTCAAAGTTTTGAACTTTAGACGCTTGCTGTAGCGCCACCATCAGGACTATTGGCTTGAGTTTACTGCTGAGGATATCTGGCATGAGACTGGACCTTTGTGCAAAGTTTGGTGAGTTTTCACCCATGGGAAGTATGATTTCCTCGGAAGAAGAAAGAAGAAGAACAATACCTAGGATTACAACAGTGTAAGCTGCCAGGACACTAATAAACACACAGATCTTTATGTCCTTTATAAACATTGTAGTAGAGGCTTTAGCTGGGTTAGGTTGTGTTCACCAATATGGAGGGTCGGATGAGGACACAGAGACTGGCTCTGGTTAATGTAACTTCACTGAACAGTTTTGGAATCAGGTATATAGACACAGTGGTTATCCATATCCTCAGTGTATCTGCCACAACACCAGGGGGCGTATGATCAGGAGTGTGTGTAGTCTAAAACTGGACAATAATACTAACATGGTCAAATCTAAATACAGTCCCAAATTAGTAATAATGATATTTAGTAACACACAACAACAGGCAGCTAACTCTCAGTAGTCAGCAGTGGGTGAATTTCTCATTTTCTATGTAACGTTGGCTTCATAACTGAACTTACCAAGGCTCTGTAGCCATGGCAACATCAGCATGAGTGACCACAGAGAAACAAACAGGCAGTGAGGGACTGACTGAACACAAATGACCTCCTCACACCAACAGAACCACATAACAGGCAAACACTTACCTTAAGTGGTTTACACACACCACAGGAGAAGTTGGTTTGGTCACAGTCCTTTCACACTGCAGAACCTGACTGGACAGGTTGTTGCTATGGTGATTAATTGGCTCGTTAACCAACAGGCTGCCAGAGCCTTCTCTACTAACACAGCTCTTTGCAGATCATGATAGCTAAACCATTGTTGGAGGGGTTTCTATCTGTTCTATTAACAGCATGCTTCACTTTCTGTCAGGTGGCCTGTGTTAGTGCACATGACCTACACGATGACTACTGTGTTTTATCTATGTTTAGTTTCTGTTGCTGCTCTGCATGTCTGTGTGTTGGTGCAGCGTGTTGCTGACATGTCTGTTTGCTGTTGTGTTATTGTATTGTTCTGATGCTCTGCTGTTGCTAGTTGCTTTGCATGGCTCCTGTTCTACTCTGACAGTCCTGTGAATTGTCCTGTGATTTTTATCCTTTTATTGGTGTCAAAACATCTCGCCAAAGGACTGCAGTTGAAATGTTGATTAATGTGTGTGTTCAGATGAGATATATAATCCCTCCAGTGTGTTCTGGGTCTGCCCCGGGGCCTCCTACCAGTGGGACGTGCCTGGAACACCTCTAACAGGAGGCGTCCAGGAGGATCCTGATCAGATGTTGAACCACCTCAACTGACCCTTTGCTCACGATATTAGATACATTGAAAAGTGTTGTATTTCATGTCTCCATCTGCTGGTGGGCTGTCACCTTAAGTATGAGTGAGAGTATGCATGCATAATATGATCACTAAAATTAGGAGGGGATATATCGATATCTGTATCCGTAATCAGTCAAATGAGCTGTTAAATATGAGCATATTGGATATCAGAAGAAAGTTCAGTATCATGGATCCCTAAAAACGAGGCAACAAGATGAATTGGTCAGGAAAAGATAACTTTATTTAGTCCGGGATACATACTCTTGTTATATTTGATTACTTGTCAGATAGAAAACACAGTAGCTTTTCAAAATAAAAGCAAGGTCCATTTAATTCATTATATTTATTTATGGTTTTTAAAACACACTTCAATAAATATTTTTCTTCTTTTGGTCATTTTTTTTTCTTCTATTTTACAAAAACATACAGTGACTGTAAGAACAGGGAGCAACACTGGATTAAAGGTCAGCGGTGTAGACACAGGCCAACACAGACACTGCAGATGCCACGGGTAATATAGAACCTAAAAATAGTGTTTCACACGACTTTGTCCACGTCACTATGGCAGGTATAAACAACTCTTTCAATTATTCGAATGAATGCTAAGCACTATTTGACCACTGGTCTGCAGAGATAGGTAGCATCACACACTGAAGAGCACAGAGAGAGCGAGCTCTGGGTTAAGACACGTGGGTAACAGAGATACAATACACCTGATGCAACACCCTGCACTTTAGCACAGATCTGTCTGCCACCTCTGTCCTTCAAACTCAAAGAAATCACACCTCACCCACCACTTTCAAGGGCATAAAGGGACGTAGAGGAGTCTGTACTTTAGAGATCAGGGTGCAGCATCAGGTTACAATGAGATACAACATATTGAACATCATAAAGCACTGTAGTGAGAGGATGACCGCAGTGCCTTCTGCAGAGGTAAACATATCATCAGGTAGGCGCAGTGACATAAAGGAGAGGATAAGAAAATGCTTCATATGTAAATATGTTTAAAGGACCATATCGGTGTTTCGTGCTTCACTGCTGACTGTTTTCCAAAACTTTGCGACCTTTATGGACCTGAAACTTCCTCTGGACACGTGCTCCAACACAGCGCACATCATGCTCAGTTTTATTTATATGAACAGAGGCATCATCACTGTGTGCTGGTGCAACAGGAAGGAAAGTTTATTTGAAAAATTCTGCTGCTGTGGGGAAATCATGCCACAGTCGCACTGATGAGCTCTATTGTTAGAGATTCAGACCCAGACGACAAATAATAAGCAAGAATGTACCTTGTGAGGCGGATATTGTCAGTTTGGTCGCTTCTTGCACATACAAGGCTGTGCACGTCTCAAAAGTTGCTTTAATTTGCATCACCACAATGTGCTATTACAACAAAAATAAACCTGAGCATGATGCTCCCTGACCTGGATTCACTTTAAGCAAATCTCTGCGAGCCGACTTTACTGACATTAACTGCAACTAATAGCTGCCTGGAAGGTAAAAAAAGCACTTTCTGTCTATATCATTAAAATAAAATGGTCTGTGTGCAGTAAATGATTTGAAGTAAGCAGGTTAAAGTGGAAATAGACATGTTTTTTTTTGCTTTACGGTCTCATTATAAAGTAAATGTTGACTGCATAATGTAACGGCTAAAGAATAATGTGACTATCAGCATTTAGATTGCTTCCCTATAAGCCTCACTTTCACTGTGCAGCTCTGTCTGCCACCGGGTACGTTCTCCTGGAGAAATGAAGGCTCAACTTACAGCACAAAGGAAGCATGTCAAACATTTTGCAACCAACACAGAAAGAGGATAGCACTTTTGTATTTAAAGGGAACTGGATATAGACACAGGCGGATTACGAGAGACTGGATCCCTGGGCATATAGAAGCAAAAGGCCCCACCATCTCCCCAAGGAGTAAGAAACGGAGACTTTTTTTTGTTGTTTGTTGCCCCTTTTCCCTAGATATTTCTTGTCTTTTGAGGTGGTTTTGCATCTCTTCTTAGTCATTTTGTGTCTCTTTGTGTCTCTGTAGTTATTCCGTGTCTCTTTGCAGTTCCTATGCATCTCTTTGGGGTCTTTTTGTGGCTCCTTGTGGTCATTTTGATTCTCTTCCTGGTTAGTAGGTATTAATTTGAATGACATTTTGCAGTTGAAGTCCATCCATGGATACTGTGTTTAACCCTTTGAAACCTGAGCAAATTGGCTTGATTTCTTACAAAAACATGGAAAGAAAGCAATGAGCAATGAAAGAAGAAATGGCCGCAAAAATTTGCAAGAAATTAATAAAAAGAAAAAAAAATTAAGAAAATTAGTAAAAAAAAAAAAAGAAAAAAAAGAAAAAAAAAGAAAGAAAGAAAGTTAAAAACAAACAAACAAACAAGGAAATGACCTGGAAGAAGTGCTTAAAAATTCGAATAATTCTGTCCCATAATTTTAAGTACGTAATAATATTAATTCTAAATATATATTTTATAAACAGACTTTTGAAAGAAATCGCACCAACTTTCTCGGGGCTCAGAGGTTGAAATACTTGCAAAAGGTGTTTGAAAGCAGCAGTTTGAAAGTGATGTTGCTTCAGGTTTCAAAGGGTTAAAGTGAGGCCCTGTTTATTCCTATGAAACTTGCTCATTAGGGCATGGAGCCAAAAAGCTTTGACCTCCTGGGTATCAAATTCCTGCATCGTTGGGCCCATAGAGCAAGTGCACAGATGTTTGCGAGCCAAGTGGCTAATTTCTGATTTAGCTCTATGCTAATTTGAAAGGAGGTAAAATTATTTAATTTTGTGGCTCTTGTAGACTTTGGAAATGCTGTTGAACTGAATGGATTAAATCCCAATAGTGAAACGAGTCATATCGCCGGGGTTGTGACGCTCCAAAAAAAGTATCCAGTGATTTATAGACGTCTCTCCAGTCTGCAGGAAAGATCTTTTTGGGCCCAATGGCATCACATGACTACTGCAGAGGATGCCTTGGCTTGGTTTCATCTGGTAGATATTCCTAGTCACCAAAGAGTATCAATAAAAGTTCTTTGCAGTTACTATCCCGTTACCAAAGAAGCAGAAATGGGATATGGTGGAACATCTAAAGTGACAGAAACAGGAAGTATTCTGGTTATCTTTGCAACAGCGGTGCCGCCACTTGGAAATGCTTGAGGGGAAGACATGTAGAGAAGTTGTCTATTTCCACTTCAATTCTTGCAGAAACACAGGTATGGTCCTTTTGGAATCAGCCAGCTACAAACTAGCGCCTCAGGAGTTGTATCTTCTGGTCACACTGCAAAGGTTGGTCTCCACTGAAATAACAAGCTGCCGTATTTCTCTGTTTTTACATTTAGTTTAATGGAGCAGCACAGTCATCACTGTCTACGTCTTCTGTGTAAATACAGTACGTACCTAATGAATTATTCTGAGAATGAGGTTAACTAGAAAAGAGCTAATTACTGAAACCTGACCTCCTACTCTTATGTTTTGTATGCCCCGTGTCAGCAGGCATGTAAACCGGAACACAGAAAGCTAATACTGTGGTATGTTTTACTGTAGCTGATGCATCATTAATGCAGAAGGATGCTCCCTGCAGGTCAGCACATCTCCAAGAGACCTCTCAGGGGCAGTGGAGATCCTCCAAACGGCTCCTGAAGCTGCTTCAATGCGTTCAAGAGGAAACATGGCAAATAGTTTGGCAATGACTGTGTTTGTACTGTGTGGGGACCAGTTTGCACCATCAGGCGAGGGATAAGGGCACCATGGTATCATGACAGACATGAAGCACACCAGCATATACACACATGCCAAGGCCTCCAGTGAGTCAGATTGTTATTAATAGACCCAAACAGCAGGTGCTGTCACTCTGTCTATTGCTCACAGCCAATTATGAAGCTCTGCAGGTGTGCCCAGCCGTCCACACAACAGTTAATCCAATATCCATCCCCTCTTCTTCTTCTTCTTCTTCTGTCCTTCAACCTTTGCTCTCTCTTCTATATGTCTACTTTTAGAAGCACGTGCCTTCTCTCAGACACACAAACAAACAAAAGAGGAAAAAACCCAGTCATGGAAATGTTATCAGGTCAACCTCCTCCTGTGGCTAGGACTCAGTACATCAGCTCTGTCTCTCAACAGGATGGAGAGAAGTGGAGGTAAGAACGAGGTCAATGGTATTTGAAAAGAAAAGGAATGCGTAGATAAATGAAAGGCAGCAAAACAGCGTACAAAAATACAGGATGCCATTCAGAACATACAGTAGTCCTGCACAAGCACTTAAAGAGGGGGTTAGCAAACCGTAGTGTCATGCCCGCAGTACAGTGTTTCTCATTACATCCTGTCTGCTGCAAAATGCCAGCGGCTGGGTTGAACTGCAGGTGAGCGCCTTACAATGTTTATCTGTGATGCTCGTCTCCCGTCGGTCCACCTTCCTGCCTCCCTCAAAGGGCAGAATAAACATTCAAAATGTCTTCCACTCAAGGGTTCCCTGCTCGACTCACGCCTGCTTCTGTTTGCAGAGTTAGGTGGAAATCTATTTAAATCCGTGACATCATAGTGAGATTAAAGATAATAAAAAAACATTTCAAACACACCTGCCTGACTTGATCTGTTTAATGACATAACTCCTTAAAAACCTCTAAAATGTTAAGTTCTTGGAACTAAGAAAAAAAAAGCCCTGTTTAAAGGGAACCTTTTTCAACTCGGACACAATGTCCCCATGTTTTTGTGTCTAAGTGACTAATGGGAACAACATCTGGTCCAGTTTTGGTCCAGAGACAGCGCAGTGAAACTGGCGTCAATTTTCATCCACTAAAAGAGTTTGTTTTTGCCACTGACAGGCTCAGATTATTACTATAAGTGCCTGACAACACTATGGAAAGGATTACTCCATTTTTTTAACCGGAAACAGCCCCAAAACCACCATCATCAAACCCACCAGACTCCATTTGAATAAAAAAGAATTTTATCAGCATAAAACATACGTCATTCAAAGTCGACAGAATCAAAATGAAACTCACAAAAAGCTGTCTTGGTTTGTCTTTCCACTGCTCCAACAATCGCTAACTTTGCTTTGGTTGAAATAAACATGCTGTTTCTTCACATGCTAAAATGCTGTTTCTTTAAATGGAGTCTGGTGTGTTTGGCACTGGTAATTTTGCGGATGTTTCTGGTTGAACTCTAAAGGCCAAAACACACCTGCTGCACACAGCATGCATCAAAAATACATACGCCCCTATTATTTTCAATGTACAACCCCACACCAGCAGCAACTAGACGCAAGTCAGCGCGTGACCCCGCTGCACATGACGCCATAGTCTCTTACACAGACGCCGATGACATCAGCACGCTGGCTGACTCTGTCGTCTGTGGACGTTCCCATAGGAAAGTTGTAATAGAACTAGGGCTGGCTCCCAGCGGCAGTGATGTGATTAGATCCAAATCCGTGTACTTCCGTACTTCCTCGACCAATGGCTGATAAGCTTTGCCTTACACCCGCCCACACTGGAATTGCTGTTCCCCAAATTGTTGTCCGTAGTACAACAGAAAAGGAAGTGTTCAGTGCATCGCAAGAAGAGATTAAAATGGATATGATTTCATTTGATTCAGCTATACTGCAGAGCTGCAATGTCTCTGTTACATCTAACACACATGCCGCACCTATGGCAACGCCGTCACGTGGTCTGGATATCCCCGCCCATTTCTATTACAAAACGAAAGACGAATGTCCCCAGACTCCCATTCTGAAGTTAGGGAGGTTGGTCACGCGAGACTAATGACGCCACTGTCCTATTTCCAGCCTTTGTCGCCCCCGCAATTAAATGCGTTTCCCCCCCTCTCACTCTCTGCTTGTACACACCAGCTCCCATAGCAGCTCTTTGTCTATGCTCCTGTGGCAGCTCGACTCCTCTCCTCACCATGGATGTATAAAGAGAACTCTGCAGCTGTTGCCGTGTCTCATGTGTCATGACAAATGGATGAGGAGAGACTCATTGTTGAGGTCGAAAAAACCCCAAGCTAAACGACCCACAGTCCTGTTGTTATGAAGACAATGGCCTAAAAGATACTTACTGGGCTCTTCAGGTGAGAAATCAATTTTAATTAGTGGCCCTCCACACATGATTTTAGGCTCATGCGGAGGTGGAGGAAGAACAAATCTTTCAGTTAAAGTACTTTGCATGGTCGTCTGTTGACGAGCTGCAGTGCAACATGTCCAGCATGTGTAAAGGGCGGCACTTGATACGCTTCACTTGACACGCAGCGGCAGCACCAGCACCAGCACCAGCACCAGCGTGTTTTTAGCTTTACTCTTACTCTTAAACATAAAGGTCTTTCTCTGTGAGGATCCTTTCCATAGGTTGACAGTGGTCAGCTCCTCGCTCAGTACTGGACCAGTTTCAAAACTGTTGTTCCCGTTTATCACTTAGAAACAAAAACAGAGCAAAATAGGGTCCAGATCTGAAAACACTGAAGTTACCCTTTAAACTAAACCACTTAAAACATGTAATCCTTCAACTTAGTATAAAGCCTGTAAATCACCAACACTGGAGATAAAATTTTGTTCGAGAGAAAAGATCAGCGTCTAATCTGTTAGCTTAGTCCTGTGTATTGTTCAGCATCACTTTGTCAGGTTTGGTTCAAACGCAGCATCACAACATACAAGAATATGAGTAGAAAAGCTGAGTTAAAAGAACAGGTATCAGGTGTTTGCCTGCGTCAAGAAGAAACACACAGTTGAACTCAAAAGGCCGAGTGGAACGCCATCACTTACAGGTAAGCACACCTATGAGCTAAGATCAGTAGCACCTGCTGGACACCATTTTCAAACACATTTAAAAGCATCACTGAGCTATAAAGTTACTGTTGTCACTCCTTCAGTCACGTCACACTGAGTTACACACCCTCGCCCACTCTCCTGTAACTTATTATTATTGCTACATCAATACTGTGTACATCATCACTGCTGCAGGCATCTGTTCTACACACTAACACATGTACAGTCTTTGAGCGTCACTTCGCTCTACATGTTGGTATAGTGAGGAGGTTATGTGATCCACACATGTACTACAGCAGACATGTTGTACTACAGTATCAACACACATCCGCAACTTCTCCAATTACCGTGTCTCCTCTTCGCTACACCTCTTCTCCTTGCGTTTCAGCCGTCCCCTCCCCAAGTGAACATGACGGGCTGGTGGAGATAACAAGAGCCTGTGTGTGTGTGTGTGTGTGTGTGTGTGTGTGTGTGTGTGTGTGCTGCTGGTTATTTTACACAATACATGAGTGTAGCAGTTAGATGATGAAAGGTGTGTGTGCGCAGAGTTGCAAGCGGATCTTTGTGTACTCTCGTTAAAAGTTTAGAAACAGACCAGACAAGAAGTCCAGCTTTTGTTAAGAGATTCAAGTCTGGAAAGAAATTAGATATATCAGCCAATGTCTGAATGAACAAGACGTTTCATTTGTCCAAACTCCCAAACCTCATAATAAGCACTGATACTTTAGATAAGTTCAATTATCTAATCAAATTATCGGCTTTAAAACCAGCCGCCAGCGATTTGACCAGCTGAGTGTCAGGTGACACCATCAGCTGGCTTGAGTCGAGCTCAGACCGGCCAGTTCACACCGCTGCCACCTTTCACCGCAACGTTCTAAAACGGTTTCATCTCGGCACAAATCTTTGGTCTGAACTGGACTTATATTCTTTTCAGTTACCATCCACCATCGTGGAACAACCACATTAACTGTGGAAAAACAAAATGCAGCGTCAAACCACTGCGCAACGAAAGCGGGAAGAGGGCAGCGCTTTTGTTTTCCTTTGTAGCTATCGGCAGCTATCCCCATTTAAGAGATTCAAGTCTGGAAAGAACCAACGCAGTCAATTAGATAAATCAGCCAGTGTTTGAATGAACAAGACGTTTAATCTGTCCAAACTCCCAAACCTCATTAATAACCAATGATACTTTAGATAAGCTCAATTATCGAATCGAATTATCAGCGTTAAAAGCAGCTGCCAGCGATTTGACCAGCTGAGTTGCAGATGACACCATCAGCCGGCTTGAGTCGAGCTCAGTAATGGCAGACGGTCAAACACCCTAGTGGAAATCAAAATGCAGAGTTGACTGTGTGTTGGGAGTTGCTAGCCTCTGAGGGAAAAGGAAAAAAATTTGGTTGTCTTTACGAGCGTGGCACAAACTCTAACAACGGAATGACAGAAATGCCAGAGGGGGGGAAGTTAAAAAGTTGTCTGTTTCTACTTGAAGCTGCTGTGTGAGTTCAGTTGCATTAACTGCATCTAAAGGAAAATTAGAATTACCATAAAACTTTTGTGAGTTTAAAGAAGTAATACTACATTACAAACATAGGCTACTTGAATCTGTCTCCACCTGTGTGTTTTTTCTGGGTCACATCCTGTCAGTCAGTCGCTTACAGCACCACTTGCAACACTGTAAACACACACACACACACACACACACACACACACAGGTGATCTTGTTGCCTTCCCAGGGGACGAGCTGAAATGCTGAGGCAGAGAATAACTCGTGCCATCATATCTCCATTTCTCATTCTACCTCCAAACACCAACAGGACCGTGAACATCACGACAGCCCCGTTGTCACAAATTATTCAGGCGACTATTATTTCCCGTCTAATGAGGAAAACCCGCAGAGTTACAATATTGAGTCACACATTTTCTCACAGAAAAGCAAGCAGGAGCCGTCAAAAAGTTCAAGAACCCGTGTTGAGAGTCTCTCTTTGCCTTTCCACGGCTGAGTTACGACATTCATGATGAGCCTCTCTACAGGCCGGACCTTTCAGTGATAATTTGATGACCTCACCGTAAGGCTTTAACAGACACACTGCTTCAGTCTAGGCTAGTCTAGACACATACTGCACTGGATAAAGGGATACACACACTGCCAGAGAGAAAAGCCTCTGTCTCCTGTGGTGCTTTTTTGTTCTGTCTCTCTCGTATCTCCTCATCTCTGTTATCCTCTGTAATTACTCTGTCCGCTCCCTTTTTCATCAGATGCGGCCGTTGCCGTGCGTGCTGCTTCGGCGGCCAGACAGAGGGTGGGAGGAGTAGTGCAGCTCGGCAGTGGAGAAGGTGGAGGACGAGGAGTTGGAGGAGGAGGAGGAGGAGGTGAGTCCGCAGGCTTCGCAGGCCAGAGCCAGCTGCCTCAGGGCATCCAGGGAATCCATCTTAGCTCCTCGCAGCAGATCGCTCTGACCCTGCAGGAGACACAAGTTTGACTCATGCATGCAGTAGATGTGAAGTAGCATTTGTTTTACACGCTGTTATTAGCTGGGACTGTTTCCTGGTATGTGATTGGCAGGAGTCCTGGACAACTGCGGACATATTTACCAACTGATTTGAAGCTGCATTCACTGATATTTTTTTTTGGCGTCTTGGGGGCAACACAACAAGTGTTTTTGCAGAGTCCAACATTCACTCCCCTCTCAGCTCTGAAGAACATATCTGTCTCTTTGAATGCTAGATTTTCCACTTTGTTCACCAGCTAGTGGCTAACTTTGACCCAATCCCAACAGTCATCAGTCATTAACTACTTTTCCATTTTTTTATTTCAATTGCAGAAACAGTCTGGTGTCACTTTAAAGTGTTTTATGTGACATATTCAGAGTTGTTTCATCATCATCCAATTAAAGTAAAAAATACTAATATTCCATCCCACATGACTGACATTTCACTGTCTCAGAGTCGCAGACACTTTTGGTACAGTTTCACCTCTTATGATATGAAGTAGCCGACTTCATTCATGGTTCTGATGACGGCGCCCGTAACTAAAAGCCCCGCCTCTCCCACATGAACACGCCCGTGGCTAAAGGTCCAGTCAACTCGGCTCGAGTTGAGACTGGACTAGTTGATAACCAGCTTTGTAGTACTGGTTATCCAGACAGCCAGTTTATAACAGTTTAAGAATTTTAGTTAAGGATATTCCACAAAACTAAATCCTGACAACAATTAAAAATAAACGTTTACATAAACATGCACAAAGCTCAATAGCTGTCTCATGTTTTATGTCAGGGATCCAAAATCAATATATCAAAATGTTTTGGTGCTGAGTGAATTTAACAGCCCCTAAACAGGCGGGTTTATTCTCTTTTTTCCTTTACATCAGGACGGCAGATCCATCTGGAGTTTAATACAGTAAAAAGAGGAAAACTCTACCGTTCAGATTCACTGCAAGAAGCACTTGAGCCAAAGCTAACACGGTGGTCTGTCATGTCAAATTAAATTGGTGAATAATGTTATTGCAATAATGTGTAATTGCAACAGATGGAGGCAATAACAGGAAGTGCCTAATTTAGCAATGAAAACGATTAATTTCCATTTTGAATTTGCTACGACAGACTGCTGTTAGACTCAGCTGAACCGTGGAGTGCATTTGTGCCTCTTTGTTGTGTTCAACTTGAACTTGAACTGGTGAATAAAAGTGTAGATGAAATATCAGATATGTCACAGTTACCATGAAACAGAGGGAAGAATAAAAAAGAAAGGTAATTAACCCCATCCATTCTGAGAGTTTTGATATCTTTATGAGTACCTTGAGGACAGTGATGTTCCAGGTGAAACTCTCCACAGCTTTGCACTGCTTGCGTCCCTTCAGTCCCTCCTTCTCCCCGAGCCGAGACAGATCCTCGTGGAAGTCCATGCCTGCAAAACAAACACAGACAGGAGCTTTGCGTCAGTTTACAGAGACGGGCAGGTGTCAACAACTCAGATTCAGGTGAAATGTAACTGATTCTCTTGACTTATTTTTGTGAGTTACTCAAAATGTCTGGAGGCAAATGTCAACAACACGTCTTGATGGGTCGATACTGGATTTACATATTTACGCTGAGGTGTCACCCTGCATGACATTTACATTGACAGATAAAGGTCAGGAGAGACGGGGTCTAATACGGCAGACGCCGTCACACTGCTGCGTTACACCTGGAACTGCTCAGCAAACAAAGTGTTAATGCAAGACAAAACTGTGAGGTCTTATAAGTGCAACTTTACTGTAAACGACATTTCAAGTGGAGATGCTTTCTTTAAAAATGTGTCTCATCTCAAAAAGTACAAAAATGAGAGCACCTTTCTCTAATTAGAAATCCATACTGACAAACGTACAAGAGTGTCAAATCACCAGCGAGCACTCGTAATGTTGTTTACTGACAGATCCTCCGAGGAGTCGCCCTCATTAAGTTCGGCTGTTTGATGTTTCCAGTCAGATTCGCTCATTTGGGGAATTTTTAGGATTTGGGCATATCACGTACTGCAGTGGTTTTATTCATGATAGCTCATCAAAACCATCTTCACTCAGTTCATTAGCGCCTCGTGTCATCTCATCCATTCATCCATCTCTCACTTTACCTTCTCTTTGCACCTGGGCGATCCTCTCCTGAACGGCGTCCGCGTTCTCAATCAGCTGTTTCTGGGCGGCGATCATCTGCACACACAGGAAGACAGTTTGTGTTTAACTCATTCAGCTTGTTTAAAAGCAAAGACTGATCAAAACCACAGAGCTTTTTATTGAAATGGTACGAAGAGTGGTGAAGTTTCCAAACAATACCAAACTAGTCCATACCCATTGGTAGCTTTGTCACCTTCTACCTATGCCAGTCCTCAATGCCTATGTGCAGTTTCACATAGATTGACCACGTCAGTGAGTAGAAAAACGTGGGACAGACACACAGACAGAGTTTTCGTCATTACATAGTAAGATATGTCAGGCTAAAATTGAGGGAAATGTGTGATTTATTTCATAATGATACGTCCATAAACTGCATCAGAGCTGAAATGATTAGTCATTTAATAAAACAGATCAACAGGAACTATTTCGATATTATTAATTATTATCATCTAAGTAAGTTTTCGAGCTGTTGCTGCTTCCCTAATGTAAAGTTTTGCAACTCTGATGAACATTTTTCACTCCTGTCTCCCATTTTATTGACCAAAGAAAAATATCAGACAGATTTACATGCACTGCACCAGACCAATAAACACTCCCGCTGGTATAGTGCCATAATGTGAGCTGATCCATTTTGACACAGGAAACAAAATGGCAACTGGTTGGAAACAAACAATCTTGAACTACGGCTAAACACAAACCACTGCCTAGTTTTACTTTTTGATGCAGGTAGGTATAGCTGCGGCTGAAACAGCTACGTGACCTGCCCATTATAAGAATACGCCAAGTCAGTGTTTAGCTAGCTATGAACTGTCTGTTTCAAAGAGAGGCAGTTAAAGTCAGGGTTACATTTCGTTACTTATAAGCTGAATCACGTCTTTATATAATGAATTCAAATGTGGATTATTGCTCCGTTTGACCTCATATTCACTCACTATAAGTTCAGATAACTGTGTGTTGGTGGCTTTGTCTTGTGCTGGTGGTGGGCGTGGTTTGTCAGGGCATATGGTGAACGCTACAAACAGAATGAGTCTGCAGTTATACATGTCTTGTTTGATCTCTGCTTTTTCAGCCTCTGTTCTTACAATACAGGAAACAGTATGGTGCCACTTCCTGTTCACAAATTCTCATATTACAGCCAAAAAGTGCACTAAAATATGTTTCTGAAGACATTCTAGGAGAGAAATACATAATTCAGCAATATAATCTTGGTGTATATTTGATCAGCGCTCCCTAATTTGATCAGAGTTTGAGAGAGAGAGGCGGCTCTTATTATCATCAGTTACGATTACCCTGAAAGGAATGAAAGGTGTTTTTTGAGGGAGTGAACAAACACTTCATTATAATCAAAACTTTGGTGGAAGTTTGTGTTAAAAATTCTGGCCAGTGGTGGAGGAGGAGAGGAGATGTTTATGTGCAGCTGAGATTTTCCTTCTGGTTGCATTTATTTGTCAGTTTGATAACCATCAACTTTTCTACCACAGTATCTGGTTTCACGGTATTAAAGATAAAAAAGATACCAGGCAAATTCCTTGTATGTGAAAACCTCCCCTGCAATAAAGCTGATTCTGATTCTGAAGTGCAAAAGAACAAGTGGGATTGATTTGATTTCGAGTTGGACGGCAACACAAAGCATGAAGTCTGTTTTAAATAAAGACTGAGTGGAGAGAAGACTGGCTGCAGGGCAGCAGAGGGAGATGACAGAGGGGAGTGTGAGATGACTAAGCCTTGTGTGTGCGCCCAGAAAGGCTGAAAGAGGTGTGATGTACGACTGGAGATCACACCAACTGCGGCTTCCTGACACTGACCTGCTGGGCTCACACTTGCTGGGTTCACACTCAAACATCATTAGCTCCACTGACGTGCACAGACACGTCGTGGCAGTCGGAAAGAAAGCACGCTCTGTGCTGAGGTGTGTGTAGGTGTAACAGTGGAGCGCTGAAACAGGTGGGAGAGATTGGTCCTGATCTGATGCAAGAGGAGATGGAGTAGGAGGAGACACAGCTGGCAGTCAGTGTGTGTATGCATAGTGTGTGTGTGTGTGTGTGTGTGTGTTTGAGGAGTGTGGGTGACTGTTTCATGCATGTCACCTCAGAGTGTGTTTCTACATATCTAATGCATCAGGACACTCAGTGCTACAGCGCCGGGTGTCACATAACAACATTTTAAACTTTCTGGAAACATTTTGACCAAACTCTAGAAACTAAATTAGAAAAGCAGTCGACGTCTGAATGAACTGAGCTGAGGAATTTACATATGGTGTTAAGGACCCAGTTTTACAGAGAGAGCTGTCGCCCTGTGATGAAACAAAACACTTGAATACAGATTTTAAACCACGAGGCATGGCGATGTCGTCCAGACTGAAATATATATTTACAACTAGATGGTTATGAATGCTATTTCACACATGTTTGCATTTAAACATGTTAACATTGTCACTGTGGGCATGTTAGCATGCTTTCATTAGCATTTAGCTCAAATAACCTCAGCGTCTGAGTACAGTTTCACAGAGCTGCTAATGTGGTTGTAAACTTTTATTGTTCTTATCGTCAGCATAATCACACAAGCCAACAATGTTTTAGTCTCTTCCTCTGTACTCTATTGATTTTGCGGCTCAGCCTCAAGCCCATTCATCCCGACTGAGCATGTTTCATCTGTTGAAGTCCAGATAAAACGGCATTTCAAGAGCATCTAGCTTCACTATGGTGATGTACTCTCGAGAGAAACAGGATCAGCAGCCGGGATGTAACAATGATGCTGATATTTTATTTTTGTGTCATGCACACAAACATGTGCCCAACCCTCATGGGTTTACAAGACATCCTTACAATGGTGTTGGAATTATCAATCTGAAGTACATGTTAATTTACCGCTCTGTCCTCAAACAAAATGCTCTGCCTTCTATCCTAGACAGCCCGCAGAAAAAGTTCCCCTTCTGAAACAAAAGCAACATAAATCAACATAGATAGGGGTCATTTTACTTTAAAGGACATCATACGTCTTCATATACAGGTCAGTTAAACAAGGAATTAACCTCATTCTCAACTTCACCTAAATTCTACAACAAACAAATCCTGTCCTCCTCTGGAGGGCGTTGAACCTTCCAGTCTCTATGGCTAATAGTAACATTCCTGAGGTCAACTGTGCACACTGCGATCTCTGTCTTTTGTAAAGGTTATACTTCACGTAAGGTTTCACACTGTAGCTGTGTTATATGAGACATTAAGTTTTGGTTTTTAACCATATGTCAACAGAACATTTTTCTCCAAACATGAGAAACATTTCACTCCTGATCTCCTGAATATCACAGATTAACCTGTTGTGGAAAATAAATGACAAGAAAATAAATGACAAGTGCAAATAAAATAAGGATTTTAACTCATTAGCCCGGGGGTGACCATCGGATATGACAAAGTACATTTCTTTTTTATTATCAGACATCCTCACAAGTCTGTTCCAGAGTCGAAGTTGACATTTATGCCTGATGTCTGGAGGTTCCCATCCCACATCTCCACTAATGGCCAGGACTGAAGTGGATTTATGGAGACCCAGGAAGGAGTGAATCGCTCTATAATGCATCTGACTGAGCTAAAAAAAAAGTTAAAAACAGAAGGCTCCCTGGAGCAGTGACCTCTGTTGTGTATTCTGACGCCTCTGTCCCTCAAAATAATGGAAATGAATGTGTAAACATGTAAAAAGGCCTGCTAGAAGGTTACAGCCAGCACTCTACTGGTCATGTACACCACTGCACGAAATGTTGCCTCATTTGCGATGCCTCACAAAGGAGATAAGGGTGCATACACTGACATCTCAGGCCAAAACCTCCTTTTTCTCTGTCTACATGTCACACTGAAAACAGAGCTTCTGAGCATCTTCACCCTGTTCACCAAAGATTCATTTTCAGTGACCTGAAACAGTTTGCATCTGGACAAAAGACCAAAGCACAGAGACAAAGCTACGTTTAAAATACAGCCCTGCACTTGTAGGGTGGACCAGGTGAGGTCCTGACTGTGTCCACCAACAGGAGCAGTATCCATCAGGGAGCGTGACACAGAGCCCGTCCTACTCTCCATAGCTGCTGAAGCAGCCCACTGTAAAAATGCCTTGTGCATAATGTGGAGCTGTCACAGGTACAGCTCTCCTCAGAGCAATACATTCTAGCCAGCGGGCCTGTTACCACGGTATTTTGGGGAAATGGGACATAAGGGGGCAGCAGTAGCTCAGTCCATGGGGACCTGGCCTTGGAACCGGAGGATCACTGGATCAAGTGTCCGTATGGACCAAACAGAATGTCTGCTAGCGTTAATGGGGACTAAATGATTTAATCGTGTGGCTCTTAAAGATTTAAGAAATGTTATCAGACCGAATGGATCAAATCCTGATCAGTCATTTTACAGGGGCTATGATGCTCATAAAAGTTTTCCCACTGCTTTACAGATATCTAGTCACAATGTTAGTGTATGGATTAAATCTTTGTCTTTGTGTCCAATGGCGCCCCATGACGGACCTGAATGCTGTAGTTACATCGTTTGGCCACTACGAAAACTGGATTCAAAGCCCAGCCCTGTTCCTGGGGGCTTGGGCTACAAGTTGCAAACTGATTGATGGTGACGCCATGATATTACTGCATGGTTTAAACCTATGTAAGCACATGTCATGTTTTGTTTTACAGGAAGAAAACATGATTAGATTTTGATATAAGAAGAAGGACAAAGATGACTTATTTTTTCTTATTGGTAGCCTATGTATTATCAAATAAGTGCACAAAATGAGCGGGGAGGTGACTTCAAAGGGTTAAAAAGCATTTTTAATTTCATCTCGCTTTTTAACATGCAGTTTTCTACAGCAGACGGCTACAACTTCACTGAGACAGGAGTAAATTCTCTAAATTCTCTTTTTTTCAAACTCTTTTGACAACAGCGGAGCTCTAAGGTACAAAGACAATGCCAGTTGGTAGGAATAAAATAAATCCATTTTTTGGTTTGGGTGTTTTTACAGAGTTTGTTGACAGTAAGAAGAAAGTACTGTCAGCTTTATTGTGGCATTCAAAACTTTTCCAGGTGGGGCCTTTCAAATCAGTGACAAGCACAAGACATTTGCAGAAGAGCTTTCTCATTATTTGTTTTTTTTTAAGTTGATGTCTATTTTACAATTCTCATCTTTCAAAATGTCAAAGTCAGGTCTCAAAACATCATAAAAAACCCCTTTAATTAATGCACATGTGGGTGAACTCTACCATTAGCCTCCGCCCTCGTCTCACTCACCGTGTCGTAGGCAGTGAGCAGTTTGCGTGTCGGCTCTGAGAGGTTGACCAGAGCCTCCAGACATGGGTATCCCTCCTTCAGCACCATGGTGGCCCCCATGGGTCCCTCGGGGCTCTGCAGCCTGGTCGCCAGGCTCTGGATGCACTGCTTCAGTTTGGCCACCGTGGGGAGCCCACACTGCTCTTTGAAGCTGGCGGTGGTGCTCTGGAAGCAGTGAGACGGCAAAAGAGAGAGATGAGGAGGAAGAGGAGGAGGAAGAGGAGGAGAGGGGAAATAGTATTAGATCAGATGTACAGTTCCGGCTGTAAAATTAAGCTGGGGAAGGTCAGAGAGGGTGACACACACACACACACACACACACACACACACACACACAAACACACACTCCCATCCTATCCGCTGTCATCTGCCGTCCCTCTTGTGAATTAAATCAATATGGCAGTCATTGCCGCTTTTAATCCAGTGAAATCAGCCTTAGCTTAAGCGCATTTGGCAAAAGAGAAGACAATATGGCAAAAATGTGGAATGGAAAAATAATTTCAGCATTTAGAGGTTTTCCTTTTTTCAACCGCTGCAGGTGTGTGTCAGGATGCAAAATTGGGCTTGTTAACGGATCTGACAGGGACGGAAAAATAGGAATCATGTGTCAATCTGCTGAAATGCCATTTCGGGGTCACTTCATAATGGAGGCAAAAGATCTCTTTCTGCACATACAAGCACTAGAATGCAATTTGCCACCTGGCACAGCTCCAACTGGACTAGCGATTATCATGCCCCACCTGTGTGGAAGTGTGTGTGTGTCTGTGTATGTGTGTGTGACGGACAAACAGCAATAGAGGCATGATGAATAATAACAGACTGTGGCAGATGAGCCCACAGCTGGACTCATGGCAGAGAGACAGAGAGGAGGAGACCAGTGTACAAGTCAGAGGGAGAGGACGGTGAGAGTGAAGCAGGCGGATTAAATGCAGTTTGTGAATGAGTGAATGTGTGTGTGTGTGTGTGTGTGTGTGGGAGGGTGTCAGGGTTGGGTGATTCATGAGATGATAGGGATTTATCTCCCGACAGAGAATTTGATTTGCCGTTTATACTGAAGAGGCTATTCAGCTACTGTGGGAAATGTTAGAAACCAATGAGCCCGAGTGTTTCATGGTGATAGCTGAGTTACATCAGTGTCATGGAGTACCTTTATTTTTCAGATGACTGAATTTGCCAAAATGAGAGATTTCCTTTCAGTTAATTAATCCATAAATCTACACTACATGGCCAAAACTACTGTACGTGGACACCCAAACATTTTACTTATTGCTGAATGTGGAGGATCTGATTACAAAACCACAGTTGTTAAGGGAATAGTTTGACATTTAGGAAGTGGTGAAGGAAGTAATCCCTCTGTGTGTCAGTACTGTCAGCAAACTGTACTTTAAAGAAGCAGTCTGTAAGAATTAGTGCTGAGGATTACAACAAGCTGAAATTCCCCTGGTTAGAATTCCTCCAGTGTTCATTGTTCAGGAGGTTCCCAAAAAGTTGTCATCCGATGAAGATGCTGCACCAGGGTGCCCATATTTTCAAACACCAAAAACCAGGACTCTTAAAATGGTACTCTGCCGTTTTATCAAAAAAATTTAGGTAGTGTGTGTAAATGAACTGTGGTGAACTTCCCTCCTTCTAACCATCCACTCATCCATTTTCATCCGCCTATCCAGGGCCGGGTCGCAGGGGCAGCAGGCCGAGCAAAGCACCCCAGACGTCCCTCTCCCCAGCGACACTTTCCAGTTCCTCCTGGAGGACCCCGAGGTGTTCCCAGACCAGATGAGATTTATAATCCCTCCAGTGTGTTCTGGGTCTGCCCCGGGGCCTCCTACCAGTGGGACGTGCCCAGAACACCTCTAACAGGAGGCGCCCAGGAGGATCCTGATCAGATGTTGAACCACCAACTGACCCCTTTTGTAGCGAAGGAGCAGCGGCTCTACTCCGAGCTCCCTCCAGATGTCTGACTCCTCCCCAGGGCCGCCCCTCCCTAAACGCAGAACACGCGCTGTGCGTAGGGCCTCATCTTCCATGGGGGGCCACACTTTGTGCAAGGGGACGCATTTGCGCATATGCGCAATGGATGCGCACATGCACTACTGTGAGGCGCGCGTAGAATCAGCTCGAGGAAGGAGAGAAGAGACCTGACCGCCCATGCGTTGCTGCAATGACTGACAGCACTCGACATCTGAACAATCAGAGGGGTGCGCCGGCAGGCACTTGCAGAGCTGCAGCAGGTGAATAGTTGTCCACATGTCGTCCAAAAGAGCCTCAGGAGTATGCGCGGGGACGGAAGGGCCGGCGGGCTCCACAGAGGGGGAGACCCGAGCCTCGGGGGTATGTGCGGGGCCGGGAGGTCGGACGCTCCCAGAGAGGGGAGAGGGAGAAATATAGCTAAATAAGATGAAAATAGAAAATGTCTCTGTATTTTATTTCTGTTTTCAGTGTTTAATTAAGGTGGGAGAGGCGGAGGGCTGAGGGAGATCGGACGCCTCCAGAGAGGGGAGAGGGAGAAATATAACAGAATAAGATTAAATAGGAAAAACCTGTCTCCCTCTTTTATTTTATTTTCAGTGTTTAATCAAGGGTGAGGGATTGAGGTGGTGGAAGTTACTTTCTTTTGATGAGTAATTGATGGCTATTTTTGACTCAGATTTGTTTATTTATTTATTTCAGTATGAAGTTATTTTTATTTAATATTTATTTATTTATTTCAGGTTGAATTTTTTATTTTATTTGACTCATACAGCCAAACTACTGTATCTACAGTTCATTTGTTATTGCCAATAAAGGTTGTCAAGTTAAATGGCAAGTTGTTGTATGGTCATTTTGTACCTATGATACATTTGGGATGGGGGCCTCCAAATAAAATTTCGCTTAGGGCCCCAATTTGGTCAGGGGCAGCCTTGCTCCTCCCCCTATCTCTAAGGCTGAGCCCAGACACCCTACAGAGGAAACTCATTTCTGCAGCTTGTATCCACGATCTCATTCTTTCGGTCACCACCCAGAGCTCATGCTTAAAACCAGTCTAGATATCCCATCTCGACCCCCAGCGAAAAACACAGCTAAGTGTCACTGGCTCTTGGTTGGCTCTCGGGCTGTTGCTCCAACTACAGGCTGTGCTTCCGCATTTCCGTACTGCCCACCACCCATGCTGCCACCACGAACACAAAGAGTATAGAAGCAGATCAAGAGACGGATGGACAGAAATCCAATAAAAGGTAGTAACTAGGCAGCACTAATCAAATATATATCAAGATTATGGCACTGCACTGTCTATTTCTCGCCTGCAGTATTTTTAGAAACATAATTTAGTGCCCCATTAGCTGTAATAGTGAAACTTTGTTAATAGGCGGTGGGTGCCATACTGTTTCCTGCACAGTTAAAATGGAGGCTGAAAAACCTCAAGATCAAGCAGTAAAACTAAGCAGTGTTGATCAAATCTGCTGCAGTGTAGTGCATTCTGGTAGTTGTAGGTTTCCTCCCTCTTTACCAAAAGCATTCTTTTCTCTGGTTCTTAACAACGATTTCAAAAGTATCATGTCTTTCTCCTGCAGAGACATCCTGGTTTCATTTACAGGCCTCCTCTCCAGGAGTGAAACACCTCTTTAAGTGTATTTTACGCTCATGCACGTGCACATGTATGCGCTCATGTATGCACCATAGGTGTTTTCATCAGGATGTGGAACAATTACTGCAGTGCTTACCACACCTACAGAGACACTTGTGTTTTGTCATCTGAAACCCACGAAACATAGTTTATTTGCAAACTACACACACCAGACTAGCTGTACTTGGATGAAAAGCTCTAGTTTTGTTTCAGCAGGTCTCCTGAGCTGCACGTCTCACATGGCTGTCACTGGTGTTTGCCCCGATGATGAAGGTCACAGTGACAAGAATTTTATTATGTTGATCTGTTCTGTGCACACTGCATTCATGTCCATCCTGGGGGAGAGATCCCTCCTCAGTTGCTCCTCCTGAGGTTTCTTCCATTTTTTCCCTGTTAATGTTTTTCCTTATCCACTGTGCAGGTCCAAGGACAGAGGGATGTCATATGTTGTAAAGCCCCCTGAGGCAAACTGTGATTTGTGATATTGGGCTTTATATATAAAATGTAACTAAATTGAATGGTTTCTCTTCCTGCTTTTAGCCATCGCTTATGTTTTTTCATTTTATTATGATCTCTTATATCAGCGTTTCCACCGAGTGTGACCGACGGTGTACTCTTGCAGTGTGAGCAGCATTTTGTTGCTGGGTACTCTACGAAAGAGGAGCACGTCTCCTGGAGCTGTTTAGAAAAGAGAGACTGTCTTCAACATGACAGGCAACCATACTGACAGGTTCTGTCAGGAAGAGCCGCGAGCGTCATGGCAACAGCCCTGACAATGACACATTGATTGATTGATGCACATACAGACAATCAGTGGTGAATTGAGACTGAGTGGGACAGAATATCATAAACGTCTCTGTAAGTATTGAAAACAACTATAATATCATTATTCAAATATAAGTTATAACCAGGACACTTTGGTGAATTTTGAATGAGAACATTTTAGTGTTAAATTGGGACTTGGAACACCCAGTTTGGAGCCAGGACAATCCCAGATAAACTGGGATGTCTGGTCAACATATGCTGAGCAGATGGATAAAATGGTGTTCATCAACAAGCTGCTGCAGCACATGACCCCCTCTAACACCACAAACTGTCCTTGTTACTTTGCTGTTGTATAAACATTCAACAAACAACATGTTTTCTGGTTTAAAGATGTTGGTCATAGGCATCTATTTTAACTTTGGAGTGAGTCAGGCAGCTGTTTCCCATGGATGGGTCACTGAATGGACCTGCCATGCACAAGTCCAGGGGTCCAACATGTCATGGGCCCCCCGGCCTTCATTTGCAAGATGTCACTAAAACTACCAACCAGGAAGAGACTCAGAAAGACCAAAAAGAGATGCAAAGGACAGGCCAAGAGACACAAAATAACTACCAAAAAAACTGTCGAAACAACCACAAAGAGACATAAAATGACTACAACAAGACAAAACGACTACAAGGAGGCACAAAATGACTACAAGGAGAGACAAAATGACTACAAGGAGACACAAAATGACTACAAGGAGACACAAAAAGACTACAAGGAGACACAAAATGACTACAAGGAGAGACAAAATGACTACAGAGACAAAATGAATACAAGGAGACACAAAATGACTACGAGGAGACACAAAATGACTCCAGAGACTAAATGAATACAAGGAGACACAAAATGACTACAAGGAGACACAAAATGACTCCAGAGACAAAATGAATACAAGGAGACACAAAATGGCTACAAGGAGAGACAAAATGACTCCAGAGACTAAATGAATACAAGGAGACACAAAATGACTACAAGGAGAGACAAAATGACTCCAGAGACTAAATGACTACAAGGAGACACAAAACGACTACAAAGAGACACAAAATGACTACAAGGAGAGACAAAATGACTCCAGAGACAAAATGAATACAAGGAGACACAAAATGACTACAAGGAGAGACAAAATGACTCCAGAGACAAAATGACTACAAGGAGACACAAAATGACTCCAGAGACAAAATGACTACAAGGAGACACAAAATGACTACAAGGAGAGACAAAATGACTACAAGGAGACACAAAATGACTACGAGGAGACACAAAATGACTACAAGGAGACACAAAATGACTCCAGAGACAAAATGAATACAAGGAGAGACAAAATGACTACAAGGAGACACAAAATGACTCCAGAGACAAAAAGACTACAAGGAGACACAAAATGACTACAAAGAGACTTAAAATGACTACAAGGAGACACAAAATGACTACAAGGAGACACAAAATGACTACAACAAGACAAAATGACTACAAGGAGACACAAAATGACTACAAGGAGACACAAAATGACTACAAAGAGACTTAAAATGACTACAACAAGACAAAATGACCACAAAGAGACACAAAATGACTACAGAGACAAAATGAATACAAGGAGACACAAAAAGACTACAAGGAGACACAAAATGACTACAAAGAGACACAAAATGACTACAACAAGACAAAATGAATACAAGGAGACACAAAAAGACTACAAGGAGACACAAAATGACTACAACAAGACAAAATGACTACAAAGAGACACAAAATGACTACAGAGACAAAATGAATACAAGGAGACACAAAATGACTACAACAAGACAAAATGACTACAAAGAGACACAAAATGACTACAGAGACAAAATGAATACAAGGAGACACAAAATGACTACAAGGAGACACAAAAAGACTACAAGGAGACACAAAATGACTACAGAGACAAAATGACTACGAGGAGACACAAAAAGACTACGAGGAGACACAAAATGACTACAAGAAGACACAAAATGACTACAAGGAGACACAAAATGACTACAAGGAGACACAAAAAGACTACGAGGAGACACAAAATGACTACAAAGAGATACAAACCAACCAAAACAGACAACACCACATCAGAGATACAAACCCATGAGGTGCAAAACAACTAAAGAAAGATGCAAAACAACAACAAAAGAGGCAAAACCACCACAAAGTCTGTGAGTCTTGTTCCTGTGAAGGACAGGTGGTGGGGTCCTTTGCATATCTTTGCCGAGGGGCCCATTGTCTCATATCCACCAATGCTATGTCCCCCAGCTTCCAGTCTTCATGCTAAGCTAGGCTAACCACGTCCTGACTCCACAGACATGCATCACAGTATCACATGTTTCACTCATACAATCTGCTGCTGTAACAGCCTCCACTCTTCTGGGACGGATTTCCACAAGATTTTGGAGCCGGGCTGCTGAGATGTGAGATGTGCACCCACTCAGCCACAGGAGCATTAGTGAGCTGTGGCTCTGATGTTGGGTGATGAGATCTGCTCATCCTAAAGGTGCTGGATGGGATTAAGGTGCTACACAGAGCACACATGTATCATGATCTCTATCTGTAAAAACAGATATAGTGAGAAAGCAGACTTGTATTCACATCAGCCTCCCTTAGATTGTTTGTATTCAGTGATAAGCTGGTGGGTGCTGTGAGACCAGGTTCTACTTTTGCTGGTATTTATAGAAGCTTTATAATCCTCCTCCACTCTTCTTACTGACTCTCCTTTTGTCACCAGCTCTCCTCCTCCTCTCTCTGTCTCTTATTCACCCAACAGAGAAGTCTCAGGTGGAGTCTGATTTCAGCACCATCATGTAAGCTACTCCGATTCACTCTCATAACCAGACGTCTTCATCAACCCAGCCTAAAAATACAAAAGCTGAGTGACACTTGATCTGCCGTGACTCAGCTGTTGGTATTTTCTTTAACTTACCTGGCTGAGGTGTCAGAGACACGATTTGGTTCTACTTTGTTCACCACGTCAAAACAAAAACATGTTTGTGCCGAGACTTTGAGATTTCTGCCTCTGCACCACCAAAGTGAAGGTGAGTTGTGTTTGTGCTGCTGAAAACGCTGACAATGAAACATGAAAAACTCTCTGAACCACACAGTCCTGGTAACTCTGGATAATCCAAAATCCTCACTGAGCAGTTTTTTCCGCAGTTCTTCCAAAAAATATGCCAAATGAAAGTGTTAAGAAGGTAGTCTGTGGATTATCCAGTGCAGCCAGAACAGTCTGTGCAAACAGCTAATTTACAGGCTGTGTGGATATTATCTGTACGACAGACAAACAGATTTGTGTTTGTGTGGCAGCTCAGGCTCTGACTGAACCAGAAATCCTGTTCTGTCTGTTATTTCCCTCCATTCTCTCTGAGTTTACCTCTCACTTCTGTATGTTCATGAAACATTGACATGTCTTCAAATCAGTTCCCATCTTTCCATTGATGCTTAGCGACACTGAGCGGTGCCGCTTCCTTGAAATTTTGACAAACCTCAATAGCAGTGGATTGTCTTGAGTCTATAGGCTAGCTAAAGTCCAGTTCAGACCAAAGATTCGTGATGAGACGAGTTGGAACAAACAACTTCTTGCAATGCGCCGTTCTGCAATGTTCTAAAGACCTACCAGTTCACACCAAGTGACCACCGTGAGACGGTGTATCATCTCTAGTCAACAACTCCCTGTGCTTCTGATCTGTAACGCTGACAGGAAGTGACCATCATGAGACGGCGTATCATCCCTAGTCAACAACTCCCTGTGCTTCTGATCTGTAACGTTGACAGGAAGTGACCGCCATGAGACGGCGTATCATCTCTAGTCAACAACTCTCTGTGCTTCTGATCTGTAACGCTGACAGGAAGTGACCGCCATGAGACGGCGTATCATCTCTAGTCAACACCTCTCTGTGCTTCTGATCTGTAACGCTGACAGGAAGTGACCGCCATGAGACGGCGTATCATCTCTAGTCAACACCTCTCTGTGCTTCTGATCTGTAACGCTGACAGGAAGTGACCACCATGAGACGGCGTATCATCTCTAGTCAACAACTGTCTGTGCTTCTGATCTGTAACGTTGACAGGAAGTGACCGCCATGAGACGGCGTATCATCTCTAGTCAACACCTCTCTGTGCTTCTGATCTGTAACGCTGACAGGAAGTGACCGCCATGAGACGGTGTATCATCTCTAGTCTAGGCAGTGGCAGTCACACAATGCATCACATCAACAGCATGTTCACTTCAACCCATTCCCTGTCTCACCTGAGCTTCCTCCCGCAGGTCTGTAGCCTCTTTGAGGGGAGCACTGGCCGATTTGAAAGTCTCATCCACCACCTTGATGCCGGTGTGCCTCAGCGTGACGTACTCCCGCCCTCGCCTCCCCACCCTCCTCACCGACAGACCTCGCCGCTGGGCCTTCCCACCTCCTCGCCGGTTGGTGATCGCCACGTGGACAAACAGGCTGGTGTGGGGTAAGGGGTCTCCCGCCATGCCCAGCAGGGGCACGTTGCGGTAGCCGGGCTGAAGGCACTCAAAGGCCACGCTGTACTGGCCGATGAAATCGTCTCCAATGTAGTCGTCGTCTAACACCACGAAGCGCAGCAAGGCCAGCTCTGGCATGTTGACCTGGAGACGAGAGGCAAATAGTTAAGTTGCTGCTAGGCACCAAAACAGAAATAAAACCATTGGTGACAGACATGTTCACAATGTTCTATCAAGACTCTGATTTTATTTGTCAAAGGTCCAGTGTGTTGGATTTAGGGAGAGACACTGGCAGAAATTACATAAAATAAGAATGTTTTCAAGAATAGTTGAACCATTTATATCTATGTAGTGAGTGGGAGTCAGCCATGTTGCACCGCCATGTTTCTACAGTAGCCCAGGATGGACAAACCAAACACTGGCTCTAGATATTCGGTTTTTGTCCTGTTCACTGTAGTTAGCAGCCCCTCTGTGACGAGCAGCATCGGAAAACACTCATTTTTAGAATGAAAGTTCTTCATTCAGGGGCCGGTCTAAATCACCAGGTCCGTTTGTTTTTTAGAGGAAGAGACCTCTGCCAATAATTCAATTTCAGAGAAAAACCTCCTGACAGTCTGGATCTTAAGTTATCAGACAAAAAGGTGATCACGCTTTAGCAGCTGCTGGGCTAGTTGCCCGTCTGCAACATGCCAAACAGCTTCGGAAAAACACTTATTTTTAACATGAAACTGCTTTATTCAGTTTTTTTTCAAGGGTTTTAATCAGTCTGTTGGTTTTAGAGTGGAAGAGACCTCTGTGGATAATTCAGCTCCTGTGAAAAACCTCCTGAACAATGAACGCTGAAGGAATTCTAACCAGGAGAAGTTTCAGCTGGTTGCAATGTGCAATCCTCACCACTAGATGCCACTAAATCCCCTAAAGTTTACACACAGTTCCTTTGAATTTGACAGAATCTGATTCTGATCCTGATTCTTGTTCTTGTTGACACCTGGTTTTGATTTAAATCATGAGACAAGAAGACAAACCTAGTTTAGAAATATATTGTTAGTATTCTGTGGTTCTTTTCGGTTCAAAGGCCAAATAAAATACATATATTAGTGACAAGACAAGCTCACATCAAGGGTTCACTTTGTGGTAGCTCTAGTAATTTTTTGGGGGGCTTTTGACCACATGATCTTCATCAGCAAACACTCAGATGATCAGTTAATGGTCATTCAGCACCTCAGTGTTGAATCTTGGCTACAATTTCATGACAGCTGAGCTAATTCTACATACTGATATACTGATGGAGATCCTGTGATATTAATGAAAGCCCCAAAGCACCTGACTAATGGATCTTGACCTGAGACTGTTTTGTCAGCTGCTGTTTCCAAGGTTGAAAATGAGGATAAACTGATAGACAGTACTCATTTGTCTACATATATATATAGTCATACACCATCAAAGCCCCTACTTTCCTCCCTAATGATGAATTCCTTGGAACATCAAACCTTTTATTTACTTCTCAGAACACACAGCGAGGCAGTAAATTGCTCTCGCCAGACGGAACAGACTCGTTCATTTGATTATCGAGGCTTTCAGAAGTTTAACGTTCTATCACCTGAGGAGCGACGGCGTCTGAATGTTTCTGTACATTTGATTCAGAGTCATCAAAAGATGCACTTCATTAAGTGTTAACAACGACAAAAAGATAATCAATTAGTCACAATATTCAGCGGAGAAGTTCAAACACCGTTTCCTGTAATAAGTGTCACTCATGAAGCTGCTGAGGCGAAGCGTTAATGTTAATTACACGGTACAGTGGAGCTGCAGAGGAGACGATTCTGGCCAAAATATTATGTTTCAGATCACACCTTCAGGGGATGTTAATGGCTATTAAGACCACACACACACACACACACACACACACACACACAAAGTAAGTGGGAGGATAAATGATGCTGGAGTGTGTGTCTGCATATTCATTCAGTGCAGTCAACAAGCTTCACAATAAAACATTATCAGCTAATGGCTGTTTTTTCCCCACACCCACACACACACACACACACACACAGAATAGATATCTGTGTTGTGTTTATAGCAGAAAGCACAAATCTATCAATTCCTACAGAGAATGAGAAACTTGCCCCAAGCCAGCGTCCGTTTGTGTGTGTGGGTGTGTGTGTGTGTGTGAGTGTGTGTGTTTTCTGTGTGTGTGCGTGTGTGTGTGTGCAACCACAACAATAAAACCATATGAAGTCTTGGGGCTCGGAAGGAAATAAACTCAAGCAGCACAGTTGAGACACTGATTCCCTCACGAATATTGAGACAACAGTTGGCATGAGTGTGTGTGTGTGTGTGTGTGTGTGTGTGTGTGCTCTGTCACATCTGTTTAATTCAAAATCCTGTTGTTTTAAACGTTACTGAGGCACAGCAGTAAAATGTTCTTCTGTTTCACTCTGAGGGGAAAAAAACTCACTTGTTGAGCCCAACAACAAAATGAGCCGAGCTGCTGTTTATTCACTTCAACATTGATATTCATGACAGTCAGGATCTGTGTCCCAACACAGGGACCACTGTCTTTGAAGGACATGTCCCACAAAGATGGACGACTTAGCCTTTTCCCAAGATGAGGCTGTCTAGACTCAGACAAGCTGAAACTAATGCAGCGTTACATTCATTCAGGCAGAGCAGGCAGAGCTGAACGTGCATCAGCTGATCGACTGAGAGCATTTCAGTGAAGCTTTAGAATCAGCGGCTCATTGAGAGATCGGCTGATTAGCAGCTGCCAGCTGACGAGTAGCATCCAATCAGTGCATACCTGATGTATTATCTGTCTACAACCTGTTCACATGACACATACACAGTTACTACCCTGCTGAGACTGAGTGTGTTTATAAGTTCTCCTGTCCAGTTATTGAAAAAATGGTGTCCTCATATGGGGACGATTTGCAAAGCATCCTTTGCAGTCAGGTGTGTAATCAGTGACTGAACATTGATGTGCGAAAACAAAATTGCAAATAACGCAACATTTGTTCAGTGTTTTGTAACTCTGCGCGGTAAGAGTCACTGTCCAAATATGAGGGGCCAAACACATGCCGCGTCTTTAACTGCCTAGGAAACACACAGTCGGGCGCTGCTCTTGTACCTGTCCTGTGCCAACTTCTAAGAGCGTGGAGGCAGGTTGCGTCTGAGGTTACTAAGCAACTATAACCAGCATCGTATCACAGCCTACGTACCAGAAATCCTGAGTGCAGAGCTGATCTTCTTCCTAGCCTAAAATATTGTCCATCTACAGTATTGACAAAAAATGCAACTTGAAGGAGAATCTCAACTTTATTTTCGTTATTTTCAAAAGAAAGACTTTTTACACAAACTTACAGGATGAGTTGTTGGAACAGCTGAGACTGTTCCAACAACTCATCCAGAAACTCAGTTTATCAGTTAGTGTTGTGCTCCAATAGTGTGGCCTGACACTTTTTGGGAAAATGAAAATCCTGCAGACGCTCTGACTGCTGCACATGTTTACGCATGGGCTGGTTTTTTGGGAAAGCATCCTTTGCAGTCAGGCCTCCCTGAGCACTCGTCACCCATGCGGAAGGTGCTGGGTTCAAATCCTGCTGGGGTCAACGACAGCAAAGGCATGCAGTTGCAACAAGTTCCCACCACCGAATCAAAAGGGATGAGTTACCTTAAGGAGGCTTCATGATAATACAGTAACTCCAAAATTCTCAACGCCGGCACGTCTCAAGCCTGTTGTAGACAGGAGGTATTTAGACCTACTTTGTCTGAACCTTTCAAACTACATCATGCTAAGTAGAAAAGAACCGGACTTAATACGTGCACATGCACAGCTAGGTTCAAGTGACTCAGATGAAAAAGTAATGGCATTTACTGCTGAAGATCGGGACATGTTACACACAATCTTTACTTAACCTAAAAAACAGGAAATTCTGAAAAAACTGAGAGCAGATGTCTCTGATGTGAAACACTCTGTGTAGCACAACAATGGTCTAATTGAAGAGCTAAAAAAGGAAAATAAAGCCCTGCAGAAGGAGGGTCATTCTGACTGATAATAATTTTGTGATACCGTGAAACTGCGATATTTTCTGACACGGATATCGTACTGTGAAAATGTCTTAGCGTTGCAACCCTATGGACGAAACAAGACATTTAAGGAGATCATCTTGGGCTTGGAAGGAAAGGAAAAATAATAATGAATATAATCATTAATTGCAGCCCTCTACTTCAATGGCTTTACAGATTTTCATGAAAAACTTTATGACTTTACTTAATTATATATTATGATTCATTACTACAGGCTAACCTAACTACCCAACATTAAAGTAGTTAAAAATATGTCCACCTCAAAAAGATAAAACATTGAAATGCTATCACTAACGAGATCTGTGATGCTGCATAGATTTACTTCTGATACTTTGAGAACATTCTGTTGACAGTACTTAAAATGCAGGACCTCAACTTGCAATGGAGTATAACTGTATTACTATTTCTACTTAAGTAAAGGATCTAATCACTGTGATCACCATTGTGCCTGAGAGCACCATGAAACAACTGAGCAGTTGGGCTGATGGCTGCAGAGGATACACCTGATGCATCCTCAGAAACTCAGACTGTGGATATGTGAAGAGGTGTTTGGTCTTGAAATGGAAAAACTGAACAGAAACTTCAAAGGAAGGAGCAGCAGACAGAGCCAGGGGTGGGGGGGACTTAAGGTCTTACACTGAGGAGGAAATAAAATCATACAGACTCAGATGCATGCAGGGCCGAGTTCATGGTGATGTTTCACAAAAATATAATTTATATAATATGAGTGTGAAGGAGAAGCTGGTGGTGATGGATGAAGGAGCAGAGAACATGTCACACAGACTGAATGAGGACTGAACTTCCCCTTGGGGTCAAACTGCACTATTACAAAGACTATACCCGTGTGTGTGTGTGTGTGTGTGTGTGTGTGTGTGTCCACTCCCATAAGCTGTGAGTGAGGGCTGAGTGGTGGGGAAAGAAGCTGGAGTTTCATGCATGGGCAAGCCAGCCAGACAGCTCCGGCAGACTGTGTGTGTGTGTGTGTGTGTGTGTGTGTGTGTGTGTGTGTGTGAGCCAAACGATGACTTCAATCCAATCCAATTCTCAATTTTTCAGCAACAAGCCCGTGGCTGAGCAGCAAAGCTCTGTGACAGTTAATTCAATCAGTTTGAAGCCAAATGCTCGTCTGAAGAGAGAAGACAATGAGGACGAGGACACTGAATCTCCACTCTGACATTATCCTTGTATCTGGAGCTGTTACGTTACAGTCAACTCACACGTAGGTATGACAGACAACACTGTGCTCACAGCTCCATTCACTAACAAAACTAAAATATGGCTGAAGATAATTTCTTACTTGATTCTTAAAAATGAATTATATTGGAAGAAAAATGTCTTTTTTAACAACCAAACAGATTTTCAGACAGAGATTATACAAAACAAAAATACCAGAATATCCTAAAGGATAACGTTGGTATTATTTAACCTGCTTTAATGGGAACAACAAATTTTGAATTTGGTCCAGTATTGAGCGAGAGCACTGCAGCCAGCAGCTGCAAAGCAGGCTTCAATTTAACCACTCAAGACATTTTTGCAATGTCAATTTACGTTCACTATAATTGTTTGAATGGAAAGAATCCCCTCAGAGACCTCTTTGTTAATGAGTAAGATCCTTTTTGTTTAACAAGAAACATCCCCGAAATTGCTACCGCCAAACCACCAGACTCCATTTAAATAAAAAGTGATTTTATACTCATAAAACACACTTCATTCAAAACTGATAGAAACAAAATTAAACTTACAAAACTCATCCTAACCTGTCTTACTGCTATTTCAAAAATCACTTACTCTGGTTTGGTTGAAATAAACTCTTAATTCACCCTGTAAGATGTGAAAATATGCCACCTCTATTCATCCATCCATTTTCAACTGTTTATCTGAAGCCAGGCTGCAGGGGCAGCAGGCCGAGCAAAGTACTCCAGACGTCCCTCTCCCCAGCAACACTTTCCAGCTCCTCCTGGAGGATCCCGAGGCGTTCCCAGACCAGATAAGATATATTATCCCTCCAGTGTGTTCTGGGTCTGCCCCGGGGCCTCCTACCAGTTGGACAGGAGGCGCCCAGGAGGATCCTGATCAGATGTTGAACCACCTCAACTGACCCTTTTTGATGCGAAGGAGCAGCGGCTCCACTCCAAGCTCCCTCCAGATGTCTGACTCCTCCCCCTATCTCTAAGGCTGAGCCCAGACACCCAACAGAGGAAACTCGTTTCGGCAGCTTGTATCTGCGACCTCATTCTTTCAGTCACTACCCAGAGCTCATGACCATAGGTGAGGGTTGGGACGGAGATGGACCAGGAAATTGAAAGCTCAGTCTTCAGGCTCAGCTGCCTCAGTCCGACACAGCGCCCAAACCACTGATCCATCTCACGCTCCATTCTACCCAAACTCGTGAACAAGACCCAGGGACACTTGAACTCCTTCGTTTGGGGCAATAACTCTCCCAATCCACTGTTTTCTGGCAGAGAACCATGGCCTCAGATTTGGAGGTGCTGACTCTCATTCCGACAGCTTCACACTCAGCTGCAAACCGCCCCAGTGCATGCTGGGGGTCACAGTGCAATGAAGCCATCAGAACTACATCATCTGCTTCTCCCTCCGGCTGCACGCTATACATACTAAAATTACTGTTTCTTGGAGTCTGGTGGTTTGACGATAATGATTTCAGGGCTGTTTCTGGTTAATAAAAAGGATTTTACCATTTCTCTTTCAGGTCTGTCTCTGTTGGGATTATTTCAATAATGAGGTCACACACTCAGAATAACAATCTGAGCCTGTCAGTGGCAAAAGACAAAAACTTTTAATGTGCATACACTGACTGTGCGCAAACGCCTCGAGTGGTTACACTGAAAACTGATGGGCAGCTGCCGGCTGCAGCCCTCTCGCACAATACTGGACCAATTTCAGAAATTATTGTTCCCATCAGTCACTTATTCCAAAAACAGTGGAAAATAGGGTCCAGCTTGAAACATACTGAAGTTATCTTTTAAATGAAAAAAAAAGGCTTTTGTTTGTGGATCCTTGGATGTGGATCCTTATAACAGAAGCTTGAAGGGAAGAAACATACTGACGAGACTGTCCCCATTAAGATAAAGAACGACTGTCTGAGCTGGGCTTGAGTACCACTTTCCAAAAACCTCAGCTGGCTCTTAAAAAGAAGCTGATTTCATATTTCCGCACAAAAACATGTTTTTTAAATGAAAATGAGCTTGTAAACAGGCAGCACTTGAGACCAGCGACAGTTCAAAATGTTAATGTCGTCATTTAAGTGCACCGTCTGGCATTTAAAAGGGTACGCCGCCAATTAAGCATTGAACTCCTGCAACTAATCATTTTATTTTGTTGGTGTGGCTCACTTTACTTAGGTTAACTGCTATATGTGCCCAGATCTGATTTATTTGCTTTGTTACTCGTTCTTGTTCTTCTATTTTCGCATTATGATGTTTAACTATTGGAAACTTTGTTGGACTCATGACGGAAAAAGATTAATGTAGAAGAACCAGAGATATTGTCTTTTTACTCCACATATTCTTCTTTTCTGTGTCAAAACCTGGTGCCTTATAGGTGACTTTCCTGGGTCAAAGTCGGTGATTATTGGACCCATCCACCACCACTCCTGCCCAACCTACTCGGACTTCCACTGTCTTAATTTTTATTTTTGTCCCGCTGTGTTTCACCCTGATGCTGCTGGGTGCCCTTAAACAATAGTGGCAACCAGCTGCGTATCATGTGGCCGTGAAAGGACGGCTTTTTTCGTCAGTGTCTGACGCCAAAAGTCACCGACCAATCACCAGTTTTCTACAACTTCAGAGTGAGACACTGTTTAACCGATATTGTGAACTGATATTGTATGATATTTGTCATGAAAAATACAAACTGCAGTGAGTCAGGAGACAGGCACAGAGTGTACAAATGTAGCTACCAATCAGGGGTTGCGTTAACCGGATATTCTCGGTCATTGACCGTTTTTTTACAACAATGACCGCAAAATCTGAAGGTCGTCGGTCATTTTGACCGGTTGCAATTACCACTCCTGCCCACTTGGCGGCAGAGTGCACAGTCAGTGGTTTAAGTGGCTGCCGTTTTCACACTGCAGAGAAAAAGTCATTCATCTGCTTCATGTAGCGCTGTTGACATAACGCCCTGGACACACCGGACGCAGAACCGAAGTGCAGCGCCCAGCAGCGGAGGCAGTTTTCAATCGGTGCCCATGTTAACCTATCTGACTGTCCACACAGGCCGCTGAGCAGAGCGGAGCGCCCGCGGAGGCAGCGCTTCAGTTCGGCGTCTGATCTGTTTTTCACGCGAGCCGCGAGCGCTTCTGTCAAGCTGGATAGAGCGGATCGGACCAAACAGGAAGTTGGACACAGAAAGACGAGAGAATCCGGCCAATTTTCAAAATAAAATAACAGCACGCACTGTGGAACGTGAGGAGAAAATACCATTTTTATAATTTAAAAAAACACAACAGTGCATAACCGAACACATTTTTCAATACCATAATCACTTCATTACAATTTTAATTTTGTGTCACCGAGCCTACAGGCATAACTACATAACGCCCTGGACACACCGGACGCGTTGTGCCGTCTGGTGTGTCCAGGGCGAAGCTTAATGGCACGGGTGTGTGGATGTCTGTTCATCTTTTCGTTCATGTCCTTATTAATGCACACTTTATAACTTGCTTGTTGGATTTATTTAAAACGAACGAATGAAAACTAAATGTCTTTGAATATCTTTATTATCATTTAAAAATGAAAATTAAAATGACCGGTAAAAATAGATTATGACCGGATTTTTATGACCCTGTCGGTCCTCCCTGACCGGAGACGAAAAAGTCTAGCGCAACGTCGGCTACCAATAACATTTTATTTCACTGTATTTATTAGCAAGCTAGCTTTGCGTTTGTGTCACAACAAGCACTGGCTACATAATCGCTTCAGCAGGCGATGGTCACCTGCATTTCGTACTGTTATGTTAGCAGGAGCTAATGTATCCTGGGGCACGTTCAATTTGATAACAGTGTGCACAATTTGGCATGGTTTCCAGGTTTAACAACATTATTCCTCAGAACAGTGTGAAATGGGCTTTGAGGTACGCTTTCAGAATTGGAAAGTTTGCCGATCTGACACGAAAGTGGTTGCTGCTAGCTAGCCCATCCCTTTTTAATGGTGCTGGATAGCAGAAGGCTGGCAGCCGATCATCGGGCCTTGATGTCTGGCAGCCGGCTATCATCATGTGGAAGTGGGCACAGTTTTTATCTAAAGTGGGAGGAGAAATGACAGACGCATCCTGAAGCCTGCGGTAAAAATGACGAGCAGGTTAGCTCACGTCTTTGTAACGCCACACCTCAAGATTTCTTTTACTTTTCAAACTTGTAGTGTTCAACCGATGCTCAGACTTCAGACAGCTTCCTCTGGAGCCACAAATGACTTCACTTCATACAACTTCTTTTGACATATGCAGTATGACTTCCCCACACCTGAAACGTGTAAAGCTTGTGGACTTGTCCTTCATTCGTTATGATCCAACTTTTGGTTCCTTGATAAACATCATCATCACATTTTCAATAAACCATCAGGCCTGTATTGCACACACTTACTATGTGTTTTATGAGTGCAGACAGCTTTGTCAGAGTTTGGTTTTCACTGAGGCTTAGGAAGATAATTCCAGTTAGTCTGCACTGTGAGTGTTTGTGTGTGTGTTCACGAAGTGTGTTCTGACGTGGCTGCCCAGTGTCTGAGCTTGGCCGCTGTGTCAGAGCCTGGAGGACAAATGATTAAGACACATGAGAACATGCTTCAACGGGCTGATACACACACTTACACTGAACAGCATGACCTCGACTGTGACTCGACACTGCCCTCCAGTTCCCCCACTCGGCTTTTGGTTACAATCCACAAGGCCAGTGAGACGTCAGGCAGAGCCAAAGACTTGCTCCTCACTGAAGCTGTGTGACACTGTGTGTTTTTATTCATCTTGTACATTGTACTAAATCACACTAATCTGCTTTTCTTCAGAGCCAGAACCTGCGACTGTTACGCTCACACTGAACCTATGTTCATAGATTCACCCGTTTGTTTTGTCCTGTGACAATTCCAATTAAATTTTATTTAAAAAGGAAACCAGGATCTCAATAAAAATGACAGAAAGGAAGAAAGGCAGCATTTGTGCAGTTCCACTGTCAACAGAAAGTAAGATGAAAAAAGAAAATACGGAGTTGCAGATGGCTGGAAGATAAAGACAATATGGTGTCTGTTCTGCAGTGAAGTTCAGTTTCATGTCACAGCAGTCTCAGACATGTAAAATACTACTCCAGTAATATTAAAACAAGCTCACTACAGTTTATAACAGATTTTCTGACAGCAGCCATGTGGGAAATTGGACCGTGGAACTGCTCAGACTGCGAGACAGCTGACAGAAATTTCTGACATGCCAGAAATCCAGCTGATGGCACTTAATCAGGCATCATGACCCAAACTGCATGGAAAACAACAAAACAACCGATCTGACAGAAACTCAGCCTGATTGTTAAATTAGTCGACCAATGCAGGGCTGAAATCAGGCTCAAAGGGTCGGGTCACCACCAAATCAAAAACACATGGTTACCTTTTACCTGTGGTGATATCTACTAATCCAGATTGTTTTAGTGTGAGTCACCGAGTGCTGGAAATGCCAACCTGCCAATCATATCAACATGCTGAAGGAAGCGTGCTTCTACTCATGGACAGGAGGTTCTTGCTTGTGACCGTGCCAGATGTAAATAATAATCGTGTTCTCCTTGGTTGAGCTGCAACCTTAGCTTGCTCAGAGGTGCTAGCTACCGGATCAGTATACTGAATTTCACCAGGTGTGGTGCTTGACTCAGCAGCCGCTCCAGAAATGAATACAGTAATACTGCGTCTTAACGGGTGTCCAACTATCACATTGCATCATGTAATATTAGAGCTCTTTGTACACACTAAATCTACTAAATATACAATTCTGTTAAGTCATGACAAATTAGAGATCAGACTGGAGACATAACCATGAAAAAGACTGGGGAGTAGCCGACTTGCTGTCTTCCTACAATTGGAACCGTAAGGTTAAAACAAAAATCACACATTTATTTATTTAATGTGATATTTTCTGGAAATGACGTACGATATAATGAACAGCAAGTTGTTATTAGCGATGAACACTGACCAGAAACTCTCAGGTCCCTGGTGATCTCCGTCCAGCCAGCTGACACCTTATTTTGTTTTTTTTTTTAGTAAAATAAGGAGGTGTCTTGTAGATAATTTTTCATTTCAACTTCATGAATCGGCCGTTACTTGTCCATGGCAGCACTTTCAAAGCAAGTGACAGGAATAAATTGAAACAGGGCATCTGACAAAAGTTCCGCTCAAAACGGCACCCCGTGTCACTCCCCAACAGTCCCAGCCCCAGACAACTCTTTTGTCAGCTTCAAATCTAAAATGTCGCCATATTGGCACAGTTTGGTTTTCTTGAGAGACTTTAGCCCTATTCGGACGGGATTAGTTTTACATAGGTACATGGGGTAAAGTAATAATTACCAGAGATTTTAGTCCCGTCCGAATGTGCCATGCCAGTAATCATTACCGCACGATGTCAGTAAAGATTACCGCGACTTTTACCTTCTGTAAAAGGGTCCCGGAAAATTACCTCAGGTAATACTAATCCCGTGCGAATAGACCAGCAGTAAATATGTGTGTAGATATTTCGCCATATCCTGTTTACAAGTGTTTTTTCGCAGATTTTCAAGCATGGAGGCTCTTGAAAAAGCACTCAGTTTTGCACTTCACAGTCGGACAAGTCCGTGTGAAACCTCAGGTACTGTGGGCCTACGACGAACACGATTCAAGTGTGTTCGAGTGTGGTATGCACAGGAAGCAACACATTACGCACGTGACAACAGGAGGGGACGGCGGTGCGTGAATGGATTTACCCCTCCCACTTGTGGTAGTTTTACTGATATTTCTTATCCCGTGCGAATTGGCCATTAATATTACCGACGTCCTGTGGTAAAGTGACATTACCCCACGTGCCCATGTAAAACTAATCCTGTCGGAATAGTGCTTAACTCTGCCAAGTTATTTGACATCAGTGACTGTCAGTCATTTCACCATCAATACAAACGTCCACATTAAGAGGCTGTACCATTGTTTTAGGGGAAAAAAACCATACCATATGTTTCAGTAACGTTTGAACTCAGATAGGACTGATCAAGCCATTATGTAATATTTTCTAATGCAGTTGTTAGCTTGGTTGCTGTTAACTCAGCTGTTTTTGCATGTATATACACAACTGTGTCATCTGCAAACATTTGTATTTCTATATAATGACACTGTTTTAGAGGATCGTTAATGTAAAAGTTAAATAACAGCGGACCCAACACAGACCCTTGTGGAACACCACTTGTATACTTCATGTTAATAGACACTGCATCACAAACTTCAATACATGGCACCCTGTTTGACAAAAATGGAGACATCCGTTATGTTGGTCTTTTCTGTGCACCCCGCATCTATTGCACATCTGTCCGTCTCCAACACTCCAACACTCTGCAACACTCACACCAAGTCAGTCTACAGTATATTGATAAATAGCACCACAAGTAAGGGGAGGAATATGGATTTTTGATTTTGGGGTGAACTGTCCCTTTAATCCATACAGTCTCTAACCAGCTTGAAATCCTCCTCCGTCTTTCTCACCCATCTGAAACCCTTTTATCTCCTCTTGTCACAAATAATACACAAGAATGTAAGAAGGTAACGCATCATCATAACAGTGATGTCACCACAAACCGGTTTGATGTCATACATGCATTCAGATTTCACTTTTTGTCTCCTGCTAAAGAGCCAATGTAATTACCGTCAGATATTGTTTTGAATTACAGGTATTACACAACTCGTTTGCAGCCTTTGTGAAGGTGCATTATGTCAACACACACACCATGTTGGCGCAGAGAACAGGCCGTATCAGTTGTGACAGCTTGTCATTATGGCTCAGCCACACTGATACAGGACTCTGTCAAGGAGCGGGAGAAAAAGCCAAATCAGCAACACATCAGATCACGTCTCCTGTAATAAATTCACCACAGGCATAAGTGCATTCATGGGAGCAGCTAATTTAAATCATGATGGTCTTCAATTAAGTGCTCTGGGTGCTGTTTTCATGCAGGTGCAGAGCCGACAGAAGAGCAGACCTCTCCAAAAATCACATAAGCCTCTTTTATGTTGTTGACATTTTCCTCTTTCGCTTTCCGATAAATCTTTAATCTAGTACACTTTAAAATGCACATTAAAATACAACTTTATGCAATAAAAGCAAAGTCTGTGCAGGGTAAGATGAGATTCTTAACTATAACCTCATCAAAATGCAGCAGAGGGCCACAAACAGCTTTTCTTTTCTTTTCTTTTCTTTTACAGTGACATCATCACTGAACTGGGACCTTTGAATGCATCCTGAGACCTCGGGACATTATTTTTCCTGAGGAAAAACACCAAATAAACAATTTTCTATGGGAAATTAAAATAATATTTTTGCTTCTGTAAACAGGATTATTATGAGAAGCTGTCATGCAGTTATGTAAATGGCTTAAAGGGCTATTTCTTTTTGCAGTATTTGGTGCACGGGCATAATTGTGTGCATGTTAACAACCCAAATATAACTAACTGAATGCAACCTTTTAAACACTCAGGCTATTAATTGCAGAGATTCATTCTTGCCAGCATAATAGGAAAACAGTGTTTGCACTTTAAGTTGATCCGGAGTGCTGTGTTTTCATATTTTCAGTTATGTAGTGAATAATGACATTCAGGGGAGCTGTGCGTTGTCGGCCTGCAGTCTCCTCCTGGGCCATGTTTGCTTCTTTTAAAGAGGATGAGAGGAATTAATGTGACTCACTCAAATCCACCTACCAATAATAAATTCCTCCTAATAACGATACATTAAAGCTGTGTTATGCCCTTCTCAGGATTGTACCGTGGGCTGCTGTAATACTTGAGGTCACCAAAACTGCAGAAATAAGTCAGATAAACTCACCTGCACTTGTACCTCAAGCCTGAGTGTTAGTTTCCTGATATCAGTAAAGTGCATTATTCATTGCAAAGTAAAAATAAAGAGTAAACAGCTCTTACCTGAAACTCAAAGGTCTCATCAAACAGCGGGTCGTCCTGGTTCTGAGCAGCAGTGCGTGTACGCTGTTCAGCACAGTCAGCTGGTACGCCGTGCAGCTCCAGGACCACATACGGGTCAATGACCTCACCCTTCGCCCCAGAGCCCTGAGGCTTGGGCAGGTTATGGGCGCTGATCACCTGCACAGTAAAACACAAAGCAGTGGATGGTAAATCACGTCAATTTTTTTTTTCAAAAACTTACCCGGTCAGGTAAGTGGGTCAAAAATCTACTTGCCCACAAACTGTTTTATTTATTGGCAGTTGACAAAAAACAATAAAGACTTAAGCTAATTGCCATCAATAAAACAATCCAGTTTTAAGCGCCTTCCTTCAAATTTGCCATAATTTTGCCCATATCCCAACGCTACCCAACTACACTCTTGTTTGCAGGATGACCGAAATGCTCTCTTGCACTTCAGCTCATAAACTCCGTCATTACGAAGGAGCAACCTCCAGGAAGTGCCAAAAACTGCAGTTCATCGGATGGCCACTTGAGGCTGTCTTGAGTCAATGCCCATAGACCTTCATGTTAAAATGTTCAACTTTACAGCAGAAATAAACATGTTTACAACATGTTTAAAGAATTAGGTCTCTATAGCTAAGTTTCCTGTTCAAGACAACTGCAGTAGTGTTTTCATTCAGCCAAAACATTTTTGCACTGGTCTGGGGGCTGAAAAAAGATTTCAAAGCAGGTACGTTATTAAAAAAAAAAGTTTGAAAATAACTGACCTAAATTAAGACTGAATGCTACAAAACACAACATGCATATCAATATAATATCTTCACCTTAATCCGCAGAGTTTGAGCCGGCACTCCTGGCACACAGCCCTGCGTGTGCGCACTGAAATACGACACCTCGTCCCTCATTACAGCTGGGCGCAGAACGTAACCACACCCTCCGTTCTGCGAGAAGCGACCTCTGTGGAGGTCCAGCATGGCGCCGGGAGTCTGCTGGTTCAAGGCCACGAGCTGGACACCTCCTTTCCAGTATCCCTGTGGGTTGGGGTTACTGGAGTCCAGACGCACTGAGCTGGGTCGCACCCTGGTCAGGGTGCGCTTGGTGAACATTACGAGGTCCTCTGGGCTCTCAGTGGTGAGCCGCCCGGCCTCTCCCTCACCCAGTGAGCACAGCGTCCAATAAGGCGGCTCAGGAGGGATTGGCGTGCTGGGAGAGGAGGGGCTGCTGGGTGGTGACTGCTGCTGAGCCTGTTTGTGACTGGATCTCTGCGCATAGAAGCTGCGGCTGCCCGTGCGAGCGATCGCCACCAGGTCTGACAGCTCTCTGTGGAGGCGTAGCTTCCTGGGTTGAGAGGGTGGAGGCACCACCAAGACCACACCCAGCTCCTCCTCACCAGGGATGGTCATTCGGCGTCCTGCCAGAGGCCCCCCTCCTCCTATCTCCTCATCCTCCTCAGATACCTCCCCCTCAGAGCCGTCCTGCTCTGCAGGGAGCTTCTTCCCCACTATCAGGATGCGTCCCTTCAGCTGCTCGGGGGAGGGTAAGGTTGTGGCTCGCCCCCCCAGGCTGACATGGAGCGCCTCTGGAGTGTAAAGACGGGCGCCAAACACTTTCTTTAGGTGCTGAGCCATGGTGCGCTGCTGGCCAGGAGAGCAACGCTGGCACAAGTACACCAAGAGAGGGTACTGAGAGGTCAGGAAGGCGTACTTATTGACCACCTCCAGAGCTGAGCGGATGGTGACAGGCGCATGGTGGTGGTGATGGTGGTGGTGGTGATGATGGTGGCGAGGGATCTCTGGCCCATAGTCGACCCCGAGGAGAGGCTCCCCCTCTGGGCCGTCAGTCACTCCCAGCTCCACGCAGCGACAGCCGGACTGCAGGGCCTTGATCAGCCCTCCCAGGTCTGCTCTGCCGTGGACCTGATCATCCAGCAGGTAGGAGCGGTACGAAGTGCTGAGGGACAAAATCAACAACACTCAGACAGTGATACAAAATAGTGTCCTGCTTCTAAAAGATGTTTTATAGTATCAATAACATTTAATGACAGCTGAAATTATCACCAGATTCCGATGTTATCAGCCCATTAAATGACAGTTATCTGTGATTTTTAGCCACAAAGGTATGGATTAGAAGGAGCCTGCCACATCTACAATAAGGTCTGAAGGCTGTTATTAGCCCATTAGGTGTCCATTTGCATGTCTAAAGCTGTGAAATGGTCACAGTTTGGTTAGGTTTCACTTGCACTTCGTCAAGTTTATGAAAAAATATCATGGATCGTCAGCTAAAACAACCATCTCTTGTTAAAATAAGTCACTGCTGATGTTTGCTTTCACAAAGGACAAGAACCCTGCTCTCCTGGCTGAAAATCCTGTTTGTTTCCACCATCCCTTCATCCTGACACAGACTTTCTCGCTATTTATACTACGTCACCTGACTTCCTCCGTCTCTTCTGTCATAATTACTACGGCCACGAGAAGTTGCCGCCTAACAGTTAACATAAACATCCATTTTATGGCCCGATAATGGCCTTCTGAACTAAATGCTGTGTTCACACCAACAGCAACAGCACAAAAGCGTGATCGGCTACATTGAGTTGCTATCGAAGTATTGCTCAGGTCAAGCAGTCTTTATTTTTTTTTGCTGGTCAGTGAGCTGTGCAAAGTACTTCAGGGGAACTTTTGGTCCCCAGATTTTGGTGCGGAGTGAGCGCTCTTGACTTTCACGCTGCTTTTTTTGATACAGGGAGCTACAGATGAGATACAGCGGCATCTTTCCACGGTAAGGCTCTGAGAGAACATTATCGTCTCTCTTCTGCTTGGAAGTGGTGATTTATCAGCTCACAGATACTTAATACGACACAGTCTCTGACTTTTGTTTGATATCTGGTATCGGCAAAAAATGTTACCGCACATTTCCAATCTGTCATAAGTGCCATTAGCTTGTTCACTATACTACATGAATGCTGATGTCACTCTAAATGTCCCACTGAGCTCCATTCAAACTTTAAACCTTCATATGGGAAAAAAAAAGAATTGTTAAATATTTGCATGAAACAGCCAAATCTGATTCGACTGACATAATACTGAGTTGGGTACAGCCCTACCACACAGCACCTCGATTAAACACCATCTAAAGTTTGTAACTGGTCAATAAATATCTCTGCTTTTGATCAATGTCTGAGCCCCATTTTAACATCACATTTTGTATCCCTGTGTGCTCCACAATACACAGAAAGTTGTCACAGTGTCAGCTAACTAAGCTAAACAACACAATACCATAACCTGAGACAAAAAACATGATTGACGTTTCAGCGCTTCTTCAACTTTGATTTGTGGCACATCTAAACCATCCACAGTGACAAGTGTCAGACATCAGTTCATAGCTTCATGTCTTCGGCTTCCACTTAAAATGACTGTAGCCTGTTGCTGTATAACTTGTCGTGTGAACACATCATAATAGCAGGTGTGGCAGACCCCTTCGAACCCATATCTATGATGCTTATAATCACTGATGACAGTCAAACCAGCTGACAATATCTCATGAGGTGTCATAGAGAATATGTTCTGGTTCACCAAATAAAAAGTCTAATGACAAAATTAAACATTTACATTTGCACATTTAAAGCCCAAATAGAAATTTCAACACTGTCCTCTGAATCTTATGTTGATTTAAACACATTGCCAGGCAGTGTCATGGTTTACAGTCTCAAAATAAATAAATAAAATGACCTGATATATAATGTGGTTCTGGCACAATATGTCGAATTTAATTTAATTTGCATATTTTTCTCAAATGTTTGTTTTGGTGGCATGCAGAGCACAGTGAGTAAGCACAACCATCTGGCAGACAAGGGGAGAGCCACTCTTATTGAAAAATAAACCGCTGAGTGAATTAATTCAGAGATACTCTGCTATGTGTAGAGATTTCTGAAGGCTCCGACATATTTCCTGCATTCAGCGGACAGCTGTGACGGATGCGCACAGGGTTCCATTCAAATGACAACTGAGGGTCTGTGTCCATCTGGTGTTTCATGCACATGCATTTCCTGATCTATAACCTGATCTGGTTGGTGGCAGTAATGCACCATAACTCTGTTTGCCAACCACAATAAAAGTCAAGAAGAAGAAGAAGCATACGCATAAAGAAAGAAAATGGCGACCTCGTGGCAGCAGGAAGATCTCTAGTGTTTCTTGCTTTTGGCTGAACAACAAGAAAAATGCACAAAGAGAAAACATGTGTGGCCACCTAATGAGAGGAGGTGGCTGTTTTTTCGCAGGGTGGCAAAAGCATGACCCGCCCTACTCTGACTGGCTACCCTGATATTGTTACCCTAACCAGTCTATATCTTACGCCCGAACTAGGGTGTCAGTGTTGGTTAATAATGCTTTTGATCGCCCAACATCCAGTGACCGGCGACTTACCAGTTCTTTTTTTAGGAAAAAATGTGAAATGACATGACATACAGGAGGTCTTTCCTTTTAGTCTGATGCTCCAGTGACTGAGGCTGCTGTCAGCCCTAGAGTGGTCTCCTTTGGTCTGAATCAGGGACTCATGTTGTTCCAAAGTTGTATAATTGCCTAGAGTTGGTTCGTGTTCTCACGGCAGCATTTACAAGAGGACCAGATCAAATGCCTTGTGTGAGAAAGCTGCTCTTGATTGGTCAGAATTTCCATGTGGGAAAAATCCAGGAAGTAAAGCAAACGTTGAAGAAGAGTACACTTGCAAGATAAATGTGACACTTTCTAATGTCACAATGGAGGGACAACTACGCAGGTTGATTTTAGCGCTGCTCATCGTGGACTATATTGCTGTCATTGTTCATTTTAGTCAAACCATACAGTTTGAAAACGAGGCGCGGCTCCAACTAGAAAACAATGTTTTGATGCATTGGATGTGCTGAATGTGCATATTAAGGCAGTACAGGAGGAGGTGCACATTAATAATCCTCCAGGACTGTAACATGCTCATGTTTAACCCAAACAATGTGTCATGTGACTGCAGTTGCTTCACATCCAGGTTGGAACACCTTCTCAACACAAACCAATTGCACCAGAGTTCCTTTGGAACCGGACTGAGACCACCTCTTCAAGAAGGTGCACATCTGAGTGTGATTGCTGTGTTCACACCTGCCCAAACGAACCGCACTGAGGGGGCAAACAAACTTGAGTTTGATGGAACCAAACCAAACAGGGCAGGTGTGAAAGCGCCCTCAGTGAGCTTTAGCACCTTATTACAAAGTGTTATATATTAAGAGGTGGTAAAATCTTAATGTTTTGTGTTGTAAACCTGAGGTCCTGTTTATACGACAACGATTTCAACTGAAAACGGTAAACTTTAGTTGCGTTTTGGCCGATCGTTTACTCGACAGCGGCATTTTGGGTGCCTGAAAACGCAACGTATTGAAAACGGGCTCCAGAGTGCAATTTATTTTGAAACAGCAGCGTCTCCCTTGTCATGTAAACTTGCAATATGTACTTCCTCTGAAAACGGAGACTTCTCGCACATGCGCATTACGATTCCAGTCACTAGGCATGTGCGAGAAAGTCGACCGTCACAACAGCAATTTGCCCCTGGGAAGGACATTTCATTTTCGTGAAATTACAACTCCTAGATCTGTCACTTGATGCCATTGGGTCCAAATAGGCTTTTTTTCCCATAAATTTATTTTGGGAAAGAGATGTCTGTAAATCAGTGGATGCTTTTTCTTTTGAGTGTCTGCGTAAAGACACGTTTCTGCATGAACATGCAGATGTGGAAAGTATGACTTGGCTTTTACAGCTAAAAACTGTCCTTATGTGCTCTGACCAGTCAACAGATTAAATATCACACACACCTGATGTAGTAGTGGGACAGAGGCATGTTCATGTCCTGACAAACTCCCAGGTGCTCTGGGTCGAGCAGCTGGCACTCTGGAGACTGCAGGTAGCGGGCAAATCCATCCATACCCAGCAGCCCCCTCTCCCTGCCCTGGGCGGACGGCTCGCAGCGCCTCAGCAGCTCCCAGCAGCCCTCGGTCGTCGCCAGAGACAAACCCTGCTCCGTCTCCAGGAAGAGGCGGAGGTCCTGAGGGTCGAGACACTCGCGGTCCTTTGACAGTTGCACCAATAAGAAGTAAACGTCAGGCCGGGTGCAGAGCTCACAGAAGGCCTCCTGGAACTCCTCACGAGTCACGTGGGAGGTCAGCTTCTCTTTGCTGCGCTGGATCTCCTTAAAACGCAGTCGTACCTGTGGAGAGAGAAGAGAGAGGCGACTCAGGGAGCGAGGGATGAAGTGAGTTATCAGGCAACATAAAGCCTCGTTCATTCACTGAAGCTTGATTAAACTTTAGTTATCTTGCTTCCATAAGGATATTAAATTTATTAATCATTTCTTCTCTGTCATCTCTCCATCTCTTCCTTTCATCAGCTTCCTCCTCTTCTCTCTATCGTTTCATCTCCCTCTCAGCTCAGCCCGTGCTCACAATAATCTTTCCCCTGTCTGATATCATCCCAGAAAAATGTGTCTGAGTTCTTGCAGGTAGTCGGCAGTCATGTCACCTGTCTGAGCCAATACAGACATCTATCCTCTCTTTATGTTTCCACGGTAACGCTGTCTCTCCTGCAGGAGGAGGAACATGAGAGAAGTAACCAACCTGAGGGTAGCTGCACTTCAGAGACCGACAAAAGCAGAAAAGTAGCAAATCTCTTGACTTAAGATTAAATGTTCTGCTGCTCCAAAGCACATGAACAAACTGCACACCACTCCTGCTGTGGCTGCAGCTGAGGGTCTGACACACAGTTGTGATTATAAACATGTTATAACAGCACATGAAGGTGTGTTTCTTTGTGTTCTACCAGAGCATGGTGAACATCTCAGCTTTGTTGATGCACGACAGCTGGGAATCACACTGTAATCGCTAATTTCAGATTGACGCAGTTGTCATTTTCATAGCTAGAGCTAGTAGCAAAAGTGCATGCACCCTGGTGTGTTGCCATGAGTGTGTAGGTCTTAAAATGAGGTGTGACCAGGTGCACTGTGGGCGTGTTCCTATTTTGAGGCGGCAGAAAGTGATTGCATCGTTGACAAACAGAAACCTGGTCTACAGTCAGAGTGGTGCAGTTTTTTCCTGCTATTTAAAGGGCGCATTACTGAGATAGAAAGATGCACCGACATAGGCAGGTTCACAACATGCATACACTCTGCTTGTTACACACACAGAGACGCATGAATGGGTTGCAGGAGTGTGACAGAAAACATCATCAGAGTTCCCACACATTTTCATGGACAAATCTTTTCTATGACTTTTCAAGGACCCTCAATAACAACTTTATATGGTTGGTTTTATTTGCTTGACTTTGCGTTTGTCAAATAAATCAGATTCAACTCCAGTAAAACATATTTTCAGATAGCTGGCAGACATGAGGAGAGACAGACGGAACGCAGCAGGAAAAATAGAGAAACACAATTTATGGCAAGTGAAACATCACAAATCAACACACACTAGAGTGATGTTACGTTGACAGTTTCCGAGAATAAATTTGATGTTATGGTAATCTTAAGTGGAAGGTCATCCGCAAAAGACTACTGTAACAATGTCATTACATACAAGAAAATATTAACTAACTTTTCCAGGTTTTCCATGACCGTAGGAACCCTGGTCAATAAGGTGAAAAATATTAAAAACATATTCTAGTATGTCAACATAGCAGAGATCAGAGCAGAGCTGCAGACAGAGTCCACATTAAGAGAGATAGCCTGTGCACATTTACATACGAGGAGCAGCGTAACTTCATTGATTGTTTCAAAAGCTGCAAGTTTACTTCTGTTTCCTCTGTCAAGTTCATAACTACAGTTTTTAGTTTTGCTGCTTTAATGTCTCACAATATTTCCTGCATTACTCTCAGTAGAAAACTGCTCCCTTTTCCTATTTTCCAAATTGTCATGTAAATAGCAATTTTAAAGGGAATGGGACATGACTTTCTGGTCAGTTTGAATTCATGTTACACACAAAACACATCTATGATTAATTACGGTACTAAATACAACCTGTTTGCCCCTTATGGCTTAATTTGTGCCCAGATTATGTGCTGTTTAACGAATAGAAGTGGAGTTGCACATGCCATAAAGGAAGCTATGTCAAAAAAAATCGTTTAAAACATCAAGAATCAGGGGCGTCAGTGGCTTAGAGGTAGAGCAGGTGCCCCATGTACAAGGCTGTTGCCGCAGCGGCCCGGGTTCGACTCCAGCCTGTGGCCCTTTGCTGCATGTCACTCCCTCTCTCTCCCCCCTTTCACACTTGTCTGTCCTGTCAAATAAAGGCTAAAAAATGCCCCCAAAAATATCTTAAAAAAAAAACAAAAAACATCAAGAATCTGAGTAAAAGAATATGATACCAAGTGCAACATGAACACTGGGATTATAGTGCATCAGCAGCAGCTCATTTGCATTTGTCCTGTTTACTTCCTCTATCCAGTTTGGTGATCACCTGTTGACTGTAGAGAAGTCTTTACAATTAATGAGTGTGTGTCTGAACATCAATTTGAAAATAAGTTCTAGTTCTTTGTGGACTGATCGCCAAGATTTTACGATTTCATGATTTAATGATTTCAAGATTACAGGATTACAAGTCACGGTTTTGCTAATATGGACCTATGATGCCTTCTGTGTAGTTATTCTTATCGTATCTATTGTTTTTAAACAGTTTTTATGTCCTTTTATAGTGAATTGCTTTGTCACTTTGCCCCAACGTGCATTGTTCAGGTTTATACGCAGCATATAGAGAAGACCCAGCTGTGCCCCCCTCCTCACCTTTGCTTCCTTGATACCTGGACACAGTTTACAGATGGTGGCAACGGCCACGTCCTCTGACACGATGCCGTAGCCGTCTTCATCCACCTGGGCGAACTCCGCCGCCAGCCACTCACTCCTCATCTTGCCCCCCAGGCTGCCGTCGACCGCCACACCCCCTCCTTCACTCAGACCTCCTCCTCCACCACCACCTCCACCCCCAATGACTGAGGGGTGGGCCAGCAGGTAGCGAAGGCCTGTCACCCAGATGTTGGCCACATCTGCCGACAATGCAACCAAGTCCAGAGACTGCAGGGAGGGACAGATAGTAAAGATTACTGGCTGGACGAGAACACAAACTGTAGGACTGTAAGAATCACTGTAGATCATTGAGGATGAAACATTAATACAGTACCTGGTAGTCGTCCCCATGAATGATGGAGAAGGCTGCTTCCTCAGCCAGGTGCTCAGAGAGAGGACCGTTATGGAGGAACGTCTCGGTGCTCTTCCCCGTGCGAACCTCTCGGATGCTGGAGACGTCCAGTCGAGCCCGGTCCCCGTCCTTCTTAGACGGCTCCCAGCGTAAGCAGCTGAGGTCGGTGTCCAGAGTGTAGAAACGACAGTAAACTCTGGAATTGGGCCGAATCTTCTTCAGTTCACACCCGCCCTGCATGAACGCCAAGCAGTCTGCAGCACTGCTCACCTGGGATGGAAAATCATCAAGCGCTTTATGACCTCCAGTCCCCCTCCAGACATGTATAAAAATATGTTTAGTGGTTTTCCCATATAATAGTTGAAAACCTCTGCAAAGAGGCTGAAGGCGGCACTTTCTCCCTCATTGAGAAATTCTGATTCTGACCTCCAGCCTGCACAACACCACTGCTGCTAGGAGGCTTTGCTTTCCGCTATCTCCAGCGCTGCTTGCACTAGGTTGACCGGTAAAAGAGCAGTGCGCATCAAGATGGCTGAACGTTAGCGTTAGAGAAAACACTGGGGAGGTTCAGTCATACATGTCTGAGCCTCAATCAGCCTCAGATTGGAGTCTGTTGTGCACCAAATGGGCGACTGGTACACAGATGAGAATGATAACTGTAGTTAGCATCTTTTATTTGTTTATGTTGTTTCTTAGCTTGTTGGTTTGTATGATAACTGGCAGTGGCTCACAGCGTTAACAATTGTGAAACACAATAATATCTGCTGCAAAGGGTTTTTGGTAAATAGTTAAAGAAAGCTCAAGGGTTTGGTTAAAATTCGAAAACTGCACACTCTACCTTGTTTGCCATCAAAACTTTCACAGTGCTAATGCTAACTCTGCTCTCTGCACGGAGGTTCCAGGTATCTTTTCCGGTGTTGTGTCCATATTAGACAGTGATTGTCTTTCATATTAGTGGTGTACCTCACCCATCTTACCCAGAATACATTTGAATCTCAGATTTAAGGAAGGGTCACAAACATTGCCTCCTCAGTAGAGCATAATTGCCAACCTTCACGTTGTTCCAGGGAGACTCCCGTTTTTGATCGCCCTCTCCCGATGTCACAATTCTCCCATTTTTCTCTGTATTTATTTCAAACTTTGACATCTTTTTTTCCTTTTGTTATCATAACCTGTTTCTGACATTTTACAGCGTGTATAAGCCAAGCACTGCAACTCTACAAGTTTCCTCCCTGTTGCTGTGAGACATGCATGAATTGGGTGCTGCTTTTGGTGGACACCTTATCTCTGTGCTGCCTGTTTTAGCCTGCATAAGTCCGATGTGATGCTCTAAATGGGTATGAGGAGTGCCTTGGGGGTTGGTGGGGACCTGGGTTGCCCTCCTTGGCCATGGCAGGACACCCAGATGTCTTCCAGAAGCTGTGAGCCTCCTGTAAGCCTCCTGTTCTGCCTCGCCTAGGCATCCAGGACCCAGGGGATGTGAGGGCCAGGGAGGACAGCCAGCTGTGGGTCTCTGGAGCGGGCCAAGTCTACAGCCTGGCCTCCCTCCATCCTCCTGGTGCTCCAGCAGAGCACCAGGAGGATGAACCAAGAACTAAACTAAATCAAATGTATTCAACATAAAAATGCTGACGACTTATTATTGTGTTTTTCATTCCTAAGAAGTCACCAGAAGTCAGAAAACAAAGTCTCTGACCCCCCGCTTTGGTATCTGAATCCTCCCTACTCTCAAGGTCTCGAGGTTGGTAAGTATGCAGCAGAGGAATGTGAAATTTCTCTAGTGACAAACTTTGCACAGATACAAGTCAGTACAGTCAAGGTCAGACATTTTAAGGGACATAAACAGAATAAAAACACATTTTTGAGTGGAGGAGGAATTTAAGTTTTAGATGTTTTACTTTCATGTAATTCTATGATTATAGTCTACCTTCTTCTCAGAGGGCATGCTGCTGAAGGACACAGTCTTCTTTCTGCCTCCGCCCACCTTCTGCACCGTGGGATCCTGGGAAAGACAAAGACAGATGGCCAAGAGGTCAAAAAGGTCGTGTAGTTAAAAGATAATATTCTCTAGTTCTGTGATCATAATTGTAGGGTAAATATCTTCATGTTTCTGCAGCAAAATACTGGTATATCTTGAACTGATTTGTAGTTTTGAGAATAAATATATTGTCAACACACAACATTTATTAAGGAAAAATCTAAAAAACATCAGCCTCCTGTAGAGTACAGTTAACAGATCAGCCAGCAGTGTGTTCACACAGAACTCATGTGGCGCTAAATGACTTTGGTCATGTTGTTTTTTTAGACTGATAAATGGATTGGACGTAGGCGGCACTAAATTAGGAGCCCATTCAACAGAGAGAGGGACTGGAGAGTCCACTGTGTGGTGGGAGGTTGTTTTTTCTGTGATGCCTGTAAAGTATGGAACAAAAAATAACCAAACAAAATAGCCCAAAAACAATCAACTCAGAACAAAAGAATTCATTAACTAGAATTACTGCCTCATAGTTGTATCCCTCCATGAGGTAGTCAAGTGGAAGTTTACATCCAGAGCAGATCGTCGAAATTAGCTGTTTGTTTCAATTCATCTCGTTTTGGTCTGAACTGGGCTTAAGATGTCGCGTTCGCGAGAATAAGACAAATGCAAGGTCCCAGTGACCTTTGACAACTAAAATCTAATCACTACATTCTTGAGTCCAAGTGGATGTTTGTGCCACATTCAAAGGAATTCTCTTCACAAGAATGGGACAGACAGACAACCTGAAAACATAATGCCTCAAGCCACGGCTGCTGCCGGCACAGAGAAATAAAGATGAATGTATTAGAAAAAAAAACTGTAAAACTCTGTAAAAACAAATCATTTAAGGCGTCCTTGACCACAGAGAATCTAAATAGAGTTTTGAGGCTAAAGAAATGAACATTTCCATCTTTTCTGCAGCGTTATCAATACATATACATAAGAGGTCCTTCGGTGTGTGATTCACCACTTCAAATTTCACCACAGAGACACTGTATCACACAAATATTATTTTTTTGTGTTCAATAGAAAAATGTGATGGAACACTTGACATTGTGGCAGTTTCTACAGTTTCACACTTGAATTTCTCACAGGGTCGTTCTCTTAATGTGCAACAGAAGGACTTCTCTGGAAGCTGTGTAAATGTTTGAAGGTCTTGGATTTGGATATTTTGGGGCTTGTACTGTAAGTGTGCTTCACAGCCTCTTCTTTCACTTTCTTGGCACAGAGGAGTCCGTCCACTCTCTAATCTCCCTCTCTAAATTTGGACAGAATACCTTTTATTTTCTCAAAGTCTTCCTGATCATCCCAGCCTTATTTAGCCTGGTGAGCTGGCTCGCAGGAAAGGTTTTCATAAGCAGGATGGACGCTCCATGCATGCAGAGGTGTGAGAGGAGATGGGGAACTTTTCCTGTATACTTTAAGAGGATCTATTTCCCCGAAAATGTATTATGTGAAACTACAAAACACTCAAATTCAGCATTGGAGAGTGTTTCAAATGTAAATCAGAGGAGGAAAATGGTTTCACACATTGAGAAAGAAACTGCTCTCAGTCTGCCTGGATGAAATACAAATGATTTTGGTTCCTCTGGTTCTAGATCCTTGAAAAAAGAAATCGTTGGAGCTTAAATTATTAGAAAATTGTGCTGCAACAATTTTGATAATCATTCAAGTAATTTTCTAGTCAAAAATTACAAAAAATATATCAGGTCCAGCTTCTAAGATATAAATATGTGTTGTTTTCTTGCTTGTCTTCAATATACTCAGGACTAGATTTACTAAGAAAATGGTGCTGCAGTTTTACAGCCACAATCTCTGGGATGAAGTCATTGTGGTAAATAAAGTTTCGGAGATTAAGTATGAAACAAATCAAAGCCACATTAAATACACACAAGACATACACAGGGACAGATGGAGCAGGTGGAGGTGGAGACACTGTTCCTATGGATGGTAATACTGAGGTGAACGCAAAGAAAGGAAAGTTTAGGTGAAGCCTGCAGTGATTTTAAAGTTCATTGATGGTCAAGTTTAAATTCAAGAAAACAAACATTTGTCCACTAACATTCAAGTTACAGTAATGAGATATTTTGTCCATTAACAACAGCCTTACTGCTTCATTTTCTGCTTCTAATATCAGGTTTTAAAAGACAACATTTAATGCATGTATCTTTTCCTTCTACAATCTTTCTTGTAGCTCCTGTAAATCCCAACTGTACTGTGTCTACATCTCCTTTTCAGAGGCAGAAAACTGTGGTGACCTCAGTTAATCCGGCACAATACATAATCTTCCTCTCTAACATGTCACCTTCTATTATTTATCACAATTCTCCCTTAAATACATATGCAGTCTTTGGGTTTGGACTTGACTGAATGTCAACTTTCAATGTTCTGACTTTTTATAGTCCGGTAGCAAAACAAAAATAATTGTTTGCAGCCGGTTTCGTCTTTTTCCATCCGTCCAATATCTGTGACTGCTTATCTTATTCATTGTATCCCAGCTGACAATGACAATAGGTGGACGGTGGGGTACAGCCTGGACAGGTCACCTGATTAGCACAGAGCTGATGGATAGAGACAGACAACCATTTACGCCTACAGGCAATTTAAAGTCACCACTTAACCTGCGTGTCTTTGGACTGTGGGAGGAAGCCAGAGAAACCCTGTGTCAGCTTCCTCCCATGCTGACATGATAATTAATATCTGGAGATATTTACAACATGTCTTTACTCTTAACTCGTCAAATACAGCAGCTCGGACAGTCGCTTCAAACTATGACACTCTAGGTATCCCTCTAATGTCAGTTTTGGACGCTCAGGGACGGCGTGCCACAACTGCTTGTTACATGCATTGTTTTTTTTTTAAATAAAGTTCTGTGCTCAAAGAAAACACAGGTTTCATCACCTCAACTTGTTTAGGCAACAAAAAAAGATCATGGTTTAGATTACGTACGTTACGGTTACGTAACTTAACTTAAGTGTTGTCATGTGACGTCAAGTGTGTAACATAGTTAAAAGAAACTCAATGTTTCACATGGGACATGAACAGCAGTCTCCCGGATGAAAGTCCTGTGTTTTCTTTCTGCCCTACTTGGAATTTCTAGCTCTTTCTTTAGTGTGCCTGCTGTGCAACACAAGGCAGATTATGTTTCTCTAGTGGGTCTGAACACACACTCACACACACCTGTTTTGTAACCCTGCTCAGACCTCACGCCTCTGACTGTCTGCAGCTCGTGACAGAATGATTGGCAGCTTCATCTCATCTTCATCTCAGCCTGGGATTTTTACTAATAGCTGTTCACTGATTAGTAATGAGCTGCGATGGTCTTGGCTGAAATGACAGCAGTAATTACATGTGGCATTGAGTGCAGAGAGTCAGCCACGTCTCCTGTGTGCAGTCCTTTCTCCTGTTACCTCTGTCAGCCGGCAGTGCTTGGTTAGTACAGATATACTGCGCTGATGAGGCTGCTTTCTTTCTATGTGAAATGGTTTCAGAGTTAAATGGCCTTGAACGTGGAAGAAAAAACACTGAAGATTAAGTGCAGGTGATAAAAACACCTACATACCTCAGCATTCCAACCGACCAGACAACCACAGGAATCCACTCACACCTCTTTATGTCTTTCATCGTCTGCTCATCCTCATTTGCAGATTAAGTCGCTGTGTCTCGTTGACTTTGGCTTCATTTAATTGTTCGGGGTCCTACAGATGTGCATTAAATTTGTATTTGTAGTACAGTATTTAAGTAAATGTACTTGCACACTTTGCATTCTGCTCCTAGCTCGCTCCTCCACCCTGCAGCAGTAACAGGTATGAGAACCATCCACAGCCTCTGAAGTACAAAGAGGATCTGCTCGTACTAAATCTCCACGGCTGATCACAGACAGACGGACAGATTGAGCTGATATGTGATGAAAATGTGTCCAGATTTTTGAACATCTGTGTTTTTTTTTTTTTTAGCTCTGCGTCCTAATACTGAGAACACTTCACTGTGCAGGATAGTAAAAACATGTCGCCATGAATGAATGAAGGAAAAACACTTTTCCTCCCATTACGCTGCCAGTTTTAATCTCATGTTGTACACATGTATGCAAACTGAACTGTCAGTCACAGTTAAGTGTATGCTTTGTGAAAACACAGTCTGTCGGTTACAACGTAGGTCAAAAAGCTCCAACCAGAAAACTAAAACTGCAGTTTTTCAATGTCTGAGCTGCCAGAGCGACAGGAATGACGCTCTGCCACTTTTTTCTCTATGTGAGAAAATAGAATATTCATATTTCGCTTAACTTGGTTGAAATTCATAAACTTTTTTAAGGGCTCAAAGATCCAATCATCACGTATGTCATGCAAGAGAGACAATAAAAACAAAGTTGTCATACGGGCACTTGAGGTGTGTTGAAAGATTTACAGCGTCAACTCGTGCACTGATTAACATACATGACAAGTTACTTAAAAGTTGCCGGTAGCCTTTGAGCAGCACATTGAATTCAACATTTTTCTCTCAGTCTATAGCTCCTAGCTGTATATAAAATATGTGCCTCTCTTCTGACGGCTTCTTTATTTGTGATGCATTTGCAAAGAAACATTAGGCTACAAAACCAGCCTTTAAAACTTGGCCAGCTTGCGTCCACAATGCCTGCGCTGGACTGCTGAAATGAAAGCTTGCTTGACTACATGTCAGGATGTCATGAGGCATCCCAGATGTGGCGCCAGTTGTCATTTACTATGACACACTACACAAGATAAAACCATAGATTATCGCATACGACACAATCACAATCCGAGCCAACACCGTGTGATACCGTGTCGGGCTTTAATCAGACTGATATTGTGTAGTGTGAACGTGGCATAAACCAGCAGAGGAGGTAGTAACAGCACTGAATCTATGAGGTAGCAGGATGGGACAAAATCTTGTGCATCCCACCACTGGGAGATTTAAAAAGCAGCAGTAGCAGTTAGCAGCTAACTCAAAGAAGAAGAACAGTGGCCGTGAATGTTTAAAAACTGGGAAAACAATGAGGTTCAGGAGCTCCTCACCCTACGAGCAGAGGAAGAGAAAAGCCACAGCGATGGTAAATGATTATTATTGCCATGTTATGTCATTGAAATCATTTAGAGAGCACTGCCCTACGCGTGTATGTCTCACAAGATGCATCATGCCCCTTTTTGCGTCAGGAACACAGGAATATTTTCTAAAATCCAACACTGGATTTTAGTGACAGTGTTTGGTTCTGTATAAAAAAGGCAACGACAGTGTAATGACGGGACTTTATATCGGCCCTATCGCGTGATCTCTGTGTAAAAGGAGCTATAGTCTAACCTACTGGATGAGTCTGACCTCTGCCTGCTCTGCAACTTTACCTCACAATGCATGATTCCAGTGCGTCCTTCCACAGCTTCGAAAGTACTTAAACAAATAGCACTTCGCCCCGGTGTTTGTGTGAAACCGAATATTGTGTGTCTGTGTTTGTGTGATTGGATCTGTTGAGTGTGTGAAGAGCTGTGTGACAGGCAGACATATAGCAGTAACCTGACATCATCAATAATGTACATGAAGGCATCGAGGGCAACCTGAGCTTGGGCTCAAAAACCAGGTTTACAGACTCCTCACTCGGCTTCACCACCAACAACCTGCGCTGCTATACCGCACACGTAATCAACTGTTGATATCATTTGTGTGTGATAAGCTAATGTACACAGTGATTCAGTTTAACAAGCTGCTCTGGCTCCATGGAGATCTATGTGAAAACCTCCTGTCGCTCACAGCTGATCTATTGTCCACAGAACATGAATAAACAAGGTCCACTCTGTGCTGCGCTTAAAGCTGACACACTGACAACACACACACACACACACACACTGCTCAGTGACTGACAGAAACTTAATTAAATCACAAAACAACATCCAAACTGTGACTTTATTACCAGACTATTAAAGCCCTCTTTCAAAGCTCCCCAGGAACCAAAGTGCACTTCAGTATTTCACACGCAGCAGTGGCATAAGGTCCAATGATTAACTGATCATGAGGGAACAAAATTTCAGGCTTTAAATGTTGTCACAAAGTCCTGTAAACATGCCGGGTGGGTTTGAGCCCTCGCAGGCCTCGGCTCTGCTTCCTGAGACTCTGACGGATCAGAGTGGTCTGGATGAAGGCGAGACTTTACGGAAAACCACTGAGACTCTGGTAGGTCTCAGGAGAGAATTTACTTGCCTTTGTGGGAAGTAAAGTTGGAAGGTTTGGGTTAAAAGACAAACAGTCTACATGCTGTACTGAATGTCATTGTTTTCCACATTCAAGACTTCTTTTGAGTTTGTTTTCGATTCAATGTGTTTGGTAATATTTTATGACGTCATCACCCTAAAAAAAGTCCTCAAACAATATCCTCAATTTGAAGAAAGAGATTCATCGAGGTAAATGAGTTAGTCTTTTTCATTTCATGCTACATCACGTGCTTAACGTTCTAAGACCAGCTGAGCTGCAGGTGACACCATCAGCCCCGTTGAGTCGAGTTCAGACCGGCCAGGTCACACTGCTGCTACTTTTCTCTGCAACGTTCTCAAACGGTTTTGTCTCGTCATAAATCTTTGGTCCTTAGGTAAAGGGGGGGCGGCGTTAGCGTTGGCCACTAGAGGTCAAACAATAGTTGATTTCTAAAGGCCCATATAATAACAAATCTTTCCTCGAGGCTGAAGAGACCACAGACAAGACCATGCTGACTGTCCACAGCCCCAGACTGGCAGCTGAGATCTGGTTGCTGCTGGGATGCTTTCCAGCATTTGATCCACCCTGGATGGGTCACCTGGGTGAGGGGGTCTGATGTTGAAAGACTCGAAACCCCCTATGACCCCAGAAACATCACTGATGATGTATCCCAGCAAATCCTAAAGACATATCTTAAAACCCATACCGCGAAGAGTTGTTCCCGTGCCAATAACAGTTTTGGAAATGCATCCAATAATGCCTAAAATGCTGGATCAGGTATTACTGACAAGTCCATGCTCAAAAACTTTGCAAAGCTGCAGGTAAGTTGGACCTTATGTTGATTATTTTACACAAACAGGTGAGTTCAAATCCAGATTTTCTGTTTTAAAATGCTCAGTGTATTTTTGGGGCCAAAAAAAGCCCAGTACACAACACAGAGTGATTACCTCAGAGAGAGGGACAGAGGGAGGGAGGCAGAGTCAAAGAAAGAGCTGGAAATCGTTGCCTCGTCCCGTTCACTACACAAACACATATTGATTTCAAATTCCAATATTCCCACAACTCCCAGCACACGGACAGACACAGAGAGGCAGCGAGGTCACAGTTTCCAATAAAGGCTGTTTGCTTATTTGTCTTTGTTCACATAACTGTCCCACAAAATGTCTTTTTTATTAAGTTGGTCAGTGAGGAGGCTGGACAGACGAGCTTAGAGAAAGCAGGTCAGCGGGTATTTAGGTGGACAGAGCCGGGCGGGGGCAGCCGCGTGTCTGTCTCTCTGGACATGTGAGTGATGCTTTGGGGCGGCGTGGACATTTGGGAACAGTGACGTTTGCCGTGGCTGTCGTAACTAATCCAGTGTGTGCATGCGTGCGTGTTGTGCATGTTTCCACTGTCACTTTGACATGTCGGTGCATGACACACGATGCCATCCAGGAAACTATGGTCACGTCCTCCTAAAGCCTTTAATGCAGCGCTCTGTTTGGCCTGAAAGGGCATCTATCAGTTATAATCCACAGCCTGCTTTAAGCTCCATCTCCCTCCTCTCTCCCTCTCTGGTTTTACTTCTATGCTCTCTTTAGCTCAGATGTGATCATTCTCTCCATCACTGAGCTGCTGCCAGGGAAAAATCTCAGCACAGATGGAGAGATGCTGAAGAGAAATGGGAGCAAAAGCTGGAGGGAAAAAGAGAGAAGATGCAAGAAAGGTCAGAGTGAAACAAACAAAAGGATGTTTTTAAGTAAAAAGCAGAACAAACAGTTTGAAAATTGGCACAGGGAAATATAAAAAGACACGAGACTCAAGACACGAGACACGAGAGATGAAAGGACGATGGAGATGCAACAAGTGGGGACACACAGAGAGCAACAGCAGAATAAACAGATACAGAACAATAGTCTTTGTATTAAACAGGCAGGAAAGCAGGTGAAGTGTTTACAGAAGCTCGCTCTTCACTCTGTACTCAGCACGACAGAATAAATTTGTCACGTGTATGAATAAAGAAGAGACTATTATATATATATATGTGGTTAGAGTCGACCCACATGAGCAACAAGGCATCGTGTCTTCTGCCAAGGAAACACAAAACAAAGAGCAGACCCTGTTTTAGGGCCAGACGTCGTTGGTTTTGGTCGTCATTACAGTCAAACGAGAGCCGCAACAGGGGCTCTGAGACTGCAAAAGAAGAGGTGGTGGTGGAGTGGAGTTGGCACAACACAACTCCAGACTCTGATCATCAGACTCAACAGACTGCAGCTGTTTGAAAAGGCAAAAGCAAAGACGTGGGAGGCTTTGAAGACTATAGAGGTCTACTTTAAGAGAAAACAAATCAGCAGCTGAGGAGAGGCGGCTCTGTATGACGCTTATCAGTTCAATTTTCCATTGAATACAAAATTGGAAAGTTTTTTGTGTTCATCAGATCAATACATAATAAAGATTTTGGAGTCGTTTTTCTATTTTTCATTTGTGGAATGTTGGATAGAAAAATGAAGAATTGAAATTAGATAAGCCGAGAGGTTTTATTTCCATTTGTGTCGTGCAAGTGCATGACTCAGCTTATGTCTGACTGGCTGGCTGGGGCCACTCGTCTCGCCTATAGGGCCGGGTATATAGGTACTCAGTACCTTAAAGGTATCAATCAAAAAGTACTATGGAAATGTCTCCAGTCAAATAATACCTGCATTCAATCCTTTTTACGCCAGGTGTCTGATCCTGGAACACATCAACTCCCAACCAGATCATCAAACTTTCTGTTGCTTCCAGCGGAAAATTACAGAGCTATCAGGATATATCAAAGACATCTGGACTAGAAAAGCAGGATTTCTATAGATATCTGCAACTTAGGGACAAATGAACACAACCTTATTACTATGTTTTCAAATGCATGTATAACAGGAGAAAATAAAAAGTGGCTTCCTGAGACTGTGAGGATTTGGAAATATTCAGATCTTAAAGAATCATTTTACAAATTATATCAAAAATCGGAGAAAGAATCGGACATGCAAATAACAGAGGACAACTGGACAGAGATGTGAGACACTGGCAACTACTGCCAACTCCACATCCCTGAGGGACACCTATAACAACAATGTGAGCCTGTCAGTGGCAAAAACAAACACTTTTCGTGGACGTAAGTTGACAGTGCACAAGTACCCCGAGTGGTTACACTGCAGTCTGTTTCTCCACTGTCTCTCTCAATACTGGATTAATTCTAAAACTTGTTTTCTCCATTCATAACCTAAACACAATAATGTGGGGAAATGAGGTCCAGAGTGTCCAGAGGAGCTCTGGAACTTCTCCCCTCCTGTTGAAGCTCTGTCAGCACATTATATTGTCATCAGAGAACACGTGACCCACCCCACAGACATTATGACCCTGTAGATGGGCATGCTGACGTACTGCAGCTGCATGATTTCCAACTGATGTGTGTCGACAACTGAATAAAGACCACAGCACATGCTGATGTCACAGACTGCCTGTATGCTGGACGAATAAGAATAAGATGGAGCGCCTTGTTTTTTTCCCATGGTTGTCTGCAGCGAGACTTCCTGGATCCTGCTTTTTTCTATTCTTCATACTTTTATATGGAAAACTGAACTGATAAGTGTTACACAGACTACGAAGAACAAAATTGTCCAGACTGTTTTTTGGTAACCGGCAAAATCTAAACGCTGATGAATGGCGACGTTATCGTACAAGACATTTCTTGGTGGCCGTGCGCTCAAGGATGAACTGAAGAGCGTTGATTAAAGCTTGATTGAGCATTTCAGGCTTGATAAGAAAGTGGCTCAAAAATTTGCATTCATGCATTATTCATTTACATCATCATCTGTCAAATTATAGTCTGGCGACAATGTTTTACTGCCACGCCCGCCTTAAAGATGTCTGCAGCAAGTGGGCATCCACATGCGATTGTTAAACATCTTATTCCAACACCATGAGCAGCAACCTGCGACTGTCAGTGTCCATTTCTCTGGGAAGGTTTTCCACAAGATTTGGGACGATGACTGCAGGAGTTTGATCCCATTCAGACACATTAGTTGTAGGGTGATAAGATCTGGCTCACAGTCAAATGTCAGATGTGTTGGATGGGGTTAAAGTCCGGGCTCTGTGCAGACCAGATCAACTACAAAAAACTCTGGGAACTATTGCTTTATGGAACAGGATTTGTGTGCAGTGGAGTTGTCATAGAAATAATATATAATAAACATGTTATAACCCACAAACTTTTTTTGGAGTTTGTGGACATTTACACTAACACCAAGTTCAGACTCCACAACATTTTTGTCCGTTCTGACAGTCACTATGTCAGATCAGGTGTTTGTGGGGCATAAAATCATGCCGTGACTTTGCCGACAGACATGAAAGACCACACTTTGGTCCACGACCAATCATCCCCGGTTATCTTACATGACATGCGTGATGTCATCAGATTATTCTTGTCCATTTTAATTATATTAGTATTGTTTCAGTCACTGTGTCTGTTCATGTCCGAGCTGAAATGTTACTGTGGTAACGTAAAAAATGTCACCAGATGGGCGGAGCTTCATTTGAAGCACTGCACGCAAACTATACAAGTCACTGAATCCTCCACAACAAGTTCCTGCAAATGTTTCACAATAAAAGCCTTTTTTTTTTTTTTTAGATAATGAAGGGATTCTCTCAAGTGAAAATATTAGCGGCTTTTAATTTATTTGTTTGTTATAGAATTTTTAGATACATAAATACAAACAGTCTCAAAGACAATCATTTATAACTAGGACCAGACATTACTCCTGCAGGGTTGTGTAATAAAGACGGGGGAAAATCCTTACATGCATTCATGCAGATCAACAGACATGCAGACAGGAGCCTTTACTCTGCTCCCAGTCCTGCACACTGACCTTCAACAGCTGGAACACACACACTGAATAAGCTTCAATGAAGTGGCAGAGCTGATGGAACATACATGTACAAATCAATGTGCAACAGTGACAATACTCACACTCCTGTACACACCCGATCATTCATCAACCCTGCACCAGCCTCCGTGTTTCCATCCATTGACAAACTTGTTTATACAACTTGTTAACCTTGTGCATAACACTCACACACACACTCCCACACACACACGCTCACACACCAGACCAACACCTGGCAGTTGCATAAATCCAGTCCCAATCTGATCCCATGATCTGGCTAATAATCTCTCAGCACATTGGCAGAAGATTACCACAATAGATTACTGCGCTGCCGCCTGCATCCACAGTCTTACAGCCACTAATCCACAGCAAAGGACGGGCCGCTGTGTATCGCCGTGAGCACAACAGCCCAGAACTGTGCACAACACACACACACACACACACACACACACACACAGGCATTCAGAGCTCGGCACGTAACCCATTTACACTTCATGTTAATATCAACTAATTCATTTTAGCTACGTATTTTCATTATTACTGTATGAAGTTACATCCACACCTGTCTGATAACCACTCCCTACTTTTTTGGGGGCTCGGGGCTGAAGTAGAAGACCTGTTTCACATGAGACATTTTGACTTTTGTCACAGCTCAGGTGGAACTAACATCATTAACAATGGCTCTGTTCCATTTAAGTGTTCCAGGAAGTCATGACACTGAGCCAACAGGCACAACACCAGTTTAATGTCTTTAGTTATGAGTCAAAATGCCGACTGTGAGAATGATCACACATACAGACAGTTTGGGATTTAAGTCTGGAGACACTACAGAGCAACAGGTAGTAAATGGTAATATTATTTGTATTATTTTAATTGCCAGTTTCACTTTTAATCAGCACAAGTAAGTTTATTTGAAGACAGGTGTCGTCACTTTCGCGTCTTTTCAGACCACCAATCATAGAATAGATGGGGCGGGACTCGTCACCGTTGCAACCAAGAAAATGGAGGTGAAGCTCATTCTGGCTGTGTCTGCCTGTCTGTCCCAAGCTGTACGACATCTGCCAGTTGTTATGGCACTGGAAAGTGATGGTGCAAATTTAAATGTCAAAGTTCACCGACACTGAACTCAATAAAAGATCTGTGCAGATTTTCTGGGTGACTGGACCTTATAGTGGTGAATCACTGCGGAGGAGGAGTGAGGGTAAAGGCTCGAGTATATCAAGCCACCTCAAGCATCAGTTGCTGCTTAAACATCAGTTACTGTATGAGCTGTTGAGTCATCAAACTGGAGAAAAGACTCTTAAAAAACACATTTATTTTCTTTTGATTTTGGCCTTTTATTCACACTGAACCATTTCTCTCCCTCAGCGCTTCAAAAACAGTGTTTTCAAAGAGACTCTCCAGAATGCATGAATCTAAAAACTCAGTGGTTTTTGTATAATTTCAAATCATGACATGACCAAAATTTTGCTTCCAGCCCTCTGTGTTAATGACATTAATAAATCACGTGTGGTCATGGGTCTGAATTAACTGTGTGTTCACGCCTTGAGAGAAATCACGACACCCAACAAAAGCGACCCCAGCGTCACAGAGGAGCCGCAAAACCCCCAAAAGATGAAAGCAGCTCGTCACAGTAGTGTGAAGATGCTGCTGCCCTTTTGCCCTGAGTCCTTGTGTGTGTGTGTGATTGTGTGTGCTTCAGCCTTATTTACCTTCCCTTGTGCTAAACTGCACACACACACTGAGCGCTGATGAAGCCCATTGAGAGATGAGACGGACAGAGTGTGCTGAGAGTCAGTGTGAAGGAGAGCAAGGTGTCAGAGGATAAAAAAATCTGACAAACACTTTGAGGGAGTCGTGAGAAACCAGAATGATTAATTGATATCCGTGACTGGAAGTGTCATGTGCATACGAGTCAGTGTGGGTGGAAGTGTGTGTGTGTGTGTGTGTGTGTGTGCGTGCAGTGTATGCCCACTGATTGTATTTGATTGAGTCATCCAATAAAAGGTGTTATAACTCCGATTCCTGCAGTACCTCTGGGTGGTGTTTCTTTGTCACTTCCTGCACAGTATGGATTCTGCACCGACACAGTCATCTCTATTTAAATCAATACAAACGCACTTTAATGATCTCAGACAAGTTATAATCACAAGTCCAATAAACCCAAACATTTAACCTTTCTGTTTTTTGTTTGCAAACTGCATTCTCGGATCAGTTTCATGGAGATCTGTGTTCACAGTCAAACACCTGAGCAGCATGAAAATGACATGCAACATTTCCTCTTCACCCTCTTTTCAGCTCGCAACAACAAACTGCATAACATCTGGTAAGAAGTGACACAGCATCATTGTTTTATGGCCGTAACGTTGAGCTGTATGATCAATGTTTAAAATGACACTGTTACTCTGCAGAGCGACAGCCTGCTCTCCTCCTGCTCCCTGCAGTCACCCATGCTTATTTTTTAATGCAGCTAAATTCATAATATAGTCGTTCTCAATTACATATTTTTAGGTTTCTGTTTCAGACAACTGAACGGGTTTGAAATACTGATTTAATGGAGCACCTTGGTAGCCGAGTGATTCCAGTGCACGCCACATAATCGCAACGTCGCCAATTTGATTCTAGTCACGGACCTTTGTTGCACACAAAATCTCCCTCTCTTCCTCCTGTTTCCTGTCTACATCTTTACTGTCTATTAAAAGGCACAGATGCCAAAAAAAAGGGGGATTTAATCGTGGTCCATAATGACTTCATGATAACAGTGAACATTCCCATTTTGTCTGCCCAAGTCAACATGGTTGAAGCAATGTAACAGCTTCAAGGTGAACTGTGTTATCAAAGTTGAGTGTTATCACACCTAAGATATTGAATAAAAATACAGCTGGACGTCAAATGTCCCATTTATTTTTGTTATTTTCTAAGAGGAGACTTTTTACACAAACTTCCATTAACAAAATTGTTTCAAGTTCAAATTATAGATATAACACTTTTGCTCAAACAAAAATAACCCTTCTGTTTTATTCCTTTGAAGCTCATTCAATTCTGTGATACCATAAAACCGTGATTATTCGAAAACACTTACTGTACTGTGAAAATCTCTTACCGTTGATAGGAGAAACTTTGACCCATGCTTATGAACATTTTGGAGATGGGAAATTAGCGATACAGATGGTGAGGTGGAAGCCTGATTGTAAAAATTGTTGAATATTTTATAGTGCACGCCATTTTTGGCTTTTGTCTGTACGTACGTTTTTAGTATGGATCCTACGCACTGTTTAATAAATGAGACTCCAGGTCTGATTTTCAGCTATATTGGCATTTAAAAGAAACAACCTTACAAACCGTGAGAGACAGTTAACACCTGCTGACATCTGGCTTTTGTATTTAATGTGAAAGGTTAAAACCAGAATTCTGCAGTAGTCACAAAAACAACACAATGACAGGATGTAACAAAACTCGTCCATCCCAGCCCAAGCAGTGCTCGTTTATCGGCCCAAGTTAAGCTGACAAGGAATTTGAGAGAGAGACTAAAAAAGTGATATTAAAAAGAAGTAACCACGGTAACATCTTCACTGGCCTCCATGACATCAGCATGACACTACATTGAAAAGAAAAATAGAAAGACATCTTAGTCTGCTGCAGAGCTGAGTACGAAGCTGCAGTCTTCTTGCCTGCTGCCTATTTCAAACATGTGCTTATTTGTGTAGAAGAAGAGTAGAACTGTATTCTTGACTTTACTCACATACAACCCCTGACCCTCATTAAACTGCTCACGTCATCATTTTTTAAAAGCTCCGCTTACCCCACACACACACTGAAACAACAAGCCAGCCTTTTAAAGTTCATCCACTCTCAAGGCTGTTTTGGGAAAGTGCCATTTTAGGGAGAGAAAAATGCAGTTTAAGTCTGAACAGGGGGCTGAAACACAGAGAAAAACAAATGCTTACAAATTCAGCTGCCCTAATGTGGACACACTCACAGGTCAAAGCCCCACAAGATCGAATAAGTAGACTTTGAGTGAATGTTAACAACGCTGAAGAATAAACTTCCAATCTCAAGATCCAAGTTGTAATGAACAGATATTAGAGCAAGCAATGACGACGACGCTGTCATGAAATTATCCAGTCAAATTCAGTTATTATGGATATGAAATCAGACGAAATCAGTTGTTGGGTCACTTATATATTTCACACAGTGGACCTCGTTATTAAACTAACGGTGGTGTTTCATGTTCACATGTTCTCTGATCTCTTCTCAGCAACCTGGATTCTTGAGTGACTTGTGTGTCAGTGAATCTTTGGCCTCCTGCTGCGAGGATGATGGTGAAGGACAGCAGAGTTGATCAGGACATTTAATCAAAGGCCTCTGCAACACACACACACACACACAAACAGCATCAACAGGCTGTGGCTACTCCCCGGCTCTCTGCCTTTCTGCCTTCACATGATAAAGAGAATCTCTGATGGATTTTAGCCACACTTTGTGGAGGCTTCAGGAAAATCCTGCCTAGTTTATCTTTATAGAAACTTTAAAGGTCCAGTGTGTCAGATTTAGGGGGATTTAGTGCCAGCTAGAGGTGAGGTCTGCAGATTGCAACCAGCTGAAACTTCTTCAGAGCCAGTCTTTGGTTTGTTTGTTCTGGGCTACTGTCGAAACATGGCAATGCAACATGGCAATCTTCTTGGACCATGACTTGCTACCTATGTCGATATAAATGGCTATCTCCGGAGAAATGTAACAAGCTCAGCTAGGAGAAAATGGCAAAAGTGACTCACTACTTGCAAAGTTACTTTTATTTCTTGATTTAATGTCAAATCAGCATTTTCTCAGCAATCAAAAAAACTGTGAGCCAACAAAAAAATCTTCAGTCGAACTGTTAATTATCAAACAATAGACTTAAATGAAAACTTTCTTCTTTTTGGGGACATTAGTGACATCAGTACGTCACTCTCTGTCCTCTGTCTCTCAGCTCGTCTGTCAGCCCTTCTAGTGTCTATTTCTCTGGTGTCCACTGCAAATCCATTAAATATATACAGTCTGTGAACGAGACACGTGAGAGACACAGCAAGAAGTGCAGTGTAGCCAATCAGAAGCAGAAAAGCCAATAGCAAAGCAGCGAGCACAATAAATGAATCAAAGTATGTGATGTCATACAGGAAGTGCTTCCCTCGTCTACTTGCCTCAGTGTGCCGCTGGTGTCAGTCACGTGACTTAGCCTCAGTTTCATTATCCTGACTTTTATCCTCCTCAGAAAATCAGTTGGCCGCACATCAGAGCTTTTCCTCGGAAAAAGAGCTGCTAACTTTTGTGGACTCTACTCGGTCAGTTAATCAGCTTCACTACTGAAAAGCTATTTGACTCAGAAAGTAGTGATGTCACCACCACGCTACTGAGACGCAGAGTTAAGTTAGTAACGTGATGCCGCCGCTCAACACTGATTGTAAGGTAACGAAAATACAACGATTCTTCTAATAAGATAACAATCTTATTTTATTACATTCCATTTCTGCCAATATATCGATCTCAATCCTGCACACTGGATTTTTAAAGAAACTTTTAGGTGTTAAATTTGATCAGGCCTCTGTTGTGATGGCAGCAGTCAGCCTGGGGTAAACGTTCCATTTATTACATCACATTATATCTTCCTATATTATCTCTGCAGTCTTTGATTCAGACAGAAGGAGACACAGAAATATCAGACCGCCTTCATGACTTTTACATTAAAGCACTCGGCACTTATTCAGGCATGAGCGCAACATGTTGAATCTCCATCACATTTACATAAAGAGCTGCATGACTGAGAGGGGCTATCCTATCTATTGACAATCCATTATCTTGCACCGACACATTCCTCTCTAACAGCCCATAATGCCCACTGCCTCCTGCAACACACTGCACATAAATTAAACTATCATGACACCAGAGGACAAACCAAACCCACCCAGACAGACAGCACAGTCCCACCTCTCCCTCTTCTCTCTGTCTGTCTGCCTGCACTCCATCTCTCTCCTCTCATCCCTCTTTACTCCTCCTGATTGTCCCCTCTGACCCTCTAAACGCTGCACCTCCTCTCCTCTGCTTCCTGTCTGACTTTGACTTCAGCTCCTCCCTGCTGACCACCTCTCCTTCTTCCTGTCTGTCCTTCGTCTTTGCCCTTTTCCATCTCTCTCATTCCTCTCTTTTGTTCTGCCCTTTATCCGCACCCTCCTTCCCTCCTCCTCCATCCCTTCATCCGAGCATTAGTGCTATCAAGGGAGGCCTGGGGGGGTCTTTAGGCAGTGGCCAAAAGGGGCCCTTATCTGAAGCAATGACACACTTCCAAGTCAAGAGGACATTTGTTATGTAACAGCTTAAAGCTCCCCGGCTTCTCTGGTGGGCATCTGACTCGGCGGATATCTACACACACATGCACAGATAAACACAAACACACACACACACACACACAGTCGGGGAGAGGAGGGAGGAAAGATTAAGCTGGAAGTGAGCTCAAGAGGAGGGGGAGAAAGTGGGAGAGACGACAGAAGGGAAAAGAAAAGAGGAGGGGGAGAAAGAGGACAAAGTGACAGATTAAGAAAAGCAAAGAGATATGAGGAGACGCTAAGGAGAAAGGGGGAGAAATAAAAAGACAGCTGGTGGAGGAAACTGGTGCAGAAACTTGAGTCGAACCTTATAGGGAAAAAATAAATGAATGGAGGGAGGAAAATAAGAAGAGAAAGAGGCAGGAGCAAGAGGAGGTCAGAATAATACACAGACATCCAATCAACTTCCACAAGTAAAAGAAACTAGAATTACCGCCCGCGGTCGTATGACTTCACAAACCATGTGTCAAACATGTCTGTGAGAACATGTCTGCTTCACACACATCCTCCCACCAACAGCACAGATGATCTATACAGATGGGTGGGCACAGAGCAGTGTCACCAATTCAGCATCTGACCAAATAAGTCCAAGTGGACGTCTGTGCCAAATTTGGGGAAATTCTCTCATGTTCACAAGAATGAGACAGACACATGATCACAGTGACCGTTACCTTTGACCACCAAATTCTGATCAGTTTATCACTGACTTCAAGTGGACGTTTGTGCCAAATTTGCCAATTTTCCCTCAAGGCCTTCTTCACATTCACATATTACATCTACAAGATGTTGCTGACTGCCAAAATCCAAATAAGTTCATTGATGAATCCAAGTGGACGCTTGTGCCAAATCTAAAGAAAGTCCTTCAAGGCCTTATTGAGATTTGGCCCTCATAAGAATGAGATGCAAACAAGGTCACAGTGACCCTGACCTTTGCTCACCAAATTCTAATCAGTTCATCCAGTTTAAATGGACATTTGTGCCAAATTTGAAAAAAATCCCTCAAGGTGTTCTTGAGATATTGTGTGTACAAGAGTTAGACGTACATGAGGTCATAGTGACCTTGACCTATGACCACCAAATTCTAATCACTTTATAATTGAGTCCAGGTGGATGTTTGAGCCAAAGTTGAGGAAATTCACTCAAGGCCTTCTTAAGATATTACATTTACAGTATGACACGTACACAAAGTCACAGTGACCCTGACCTGTGACTGCCAAAATCCAAATAAGTTCATTAATGAATCCAAGTGGACGCTTGTGCCAAATCTAAAGAAAGTCCTTCAAGGCCTTCTAGAGATATTGCCCTCATAAGAATGAGATGCAAACAAGGTCACAGTGACCCTGACCTTTGCCCACCAAATTCTAATCAGTTCATCCAGTTTAAATGGACATTTGTGCCAAATTTGAAAGAAATTCCCTCGAGGTGTTCTTGAGATATTGTGTGTACAAGAATGAGACGTACATGAGGTCATAATGACCTTGAACTTTGACCACCAAATTCAAATCAGTTTATCAATGAGTCCAAGTGGACGTTTGTGCCAAATTTGAGGAAATTCACTCAAGGCCTTTTTGAGATACCGCGTTCACAAGGATGAGAGACATTTGAGTGAAATCTTGTCATAATCAGTGTATTCTTGAGTTAGAACCAAAAACACGTTTCGTAAGGACACAGTGACCTTGACCTTTGACTTTCAACCACCAAATTCTAATCAGCCAATTCTTGAGTCCAAGTGGACATTTGTGCCAAACTTGAGAAAACTACTGAAAGGTGTTCTTGAGATATGGCGTTCACAAGAATGAGACGCATCATGTTCACGACAATAAGACAGACACAATATCATGGTAACCTTGACTATTGACTGCCAAATTTAAATAAATTCCCTCATGGCGTTGTTGAGATATTGCGTTAACAATGGACGAACAAGCCATAACCCTAACACCTCCAGCCACAGCTATCGCTGGCATGTAGGCATAAAAATAAATAAATAAATAAAAAATGAACAAAGGCAGAAAAAGCGAGATAAAAATGAGAGGAGAAAGAGGCAGGAGCAGGAGGAGGTCAGGCAGGTATCTCAAAAGACACAGAGACGACCAATCAACTTCCAGAAGTAGAAAGAAAACATAATAGCAGTCTGACATCTGAGTGCTCTATTCCTGCTCCTCTCACTGTGAGGAGGAGACGTGGAAACAAAGATGAGGAGCGGGAGGGGAGAGGAGACAGTTGGACGGCCGCCCTGTATGCTTCTGAAAAGGAGATGTTTAGTAAATGGCTTGATGAATCTTTCAGAGCAGGAGCAGAAGAATAAAGAAGAGGAGGAGGAGGAGAGGGAGGAAGCTCATTCTGAATAATTGACTATAAAGGCAATTAAGCGGAGATAGTACATCTCAAGGGGGATACATTTGAACAAGTGTGTGCATGTGGGTCACGTATGGTGTGTTATTGTGTGTGTGTGTGTGTGTGTGTGTGTGTGTGTGTGTGCTGGAAGACACTTTCTAAAGCAGGCAGAAATGTCTCCAGAAGGCTCCGCAGCAGACAGCCGAACGCCGGGTCTGTCAGATGAGAACCAGCGGCAGCCGAGACAGCAGTTATGCAACCCCACCACCCCCACCCCCGCCCCACCTCCCAAAAAACCCACGTACCCACAGAGACATGTCAGAGCAGTCGCTGGGCTGTTGTTATTATGCTTCTATTTTCAGTATGATTTCAGCCGCTGCCTGGCAACCGCAGGTGAAAGACACAAGGGGGGGGGGGATAATGAAAATGTAATAGTCTCAATCTGCTTTTTTTATCCTGAACAAACACGGAGAGAGAAGAGGGGGAAACAAGTGTGTGTGTGTGAGAATGTGTGTGTGCTCTACAACCCAGTGTCACACCCATTTCCTGTGTGAGAGCCTGAGACAATTTCCGCAAACAAACGTGCACTTGAACTCTAATTTGTGCAACAAAAAATTGGTGCTTTGATTCTGCAGTGATAAAGTCTATCAAGATACTCCATCACATCTGCTCGGCGGCTGGTTCTGCTCTTACGTCATTTTTTACGTTGGTTCCCACAGTTCGGATCGTCACACTGCGGCTCCATGCAGCTGTGAGCGCATTTCATTTAAAAGTAAATAAACAGGATCTGATCAAATATTCCCCCAAGCTTTTAAACTCTCTGTGGTATGAACCTGCTTTGTTCAGTTCTGAAGTGTTTTGTTTGCATTCTTGTGAATATGTGCGTGGCTCGATGTTGGAGGTCAGCTGTGTGTGTTCTTCCTGCACTGAATTAGGGTCAGAACAGAGATACAGTTCAACTGTTCAAGAGAAATCAAATAACATGCCTCAGAAAGTAACTGAAAATTCTTATGTGCATCTCTGAGAGTCTTCTGTTTTCTCTGTGTGGTGTCGTTTACTCTCTCTGGCTTTTTCTTCTCATTTTATTTAGACTTCATCCACACTAATTATAATTTTCATCATAAAACGGTGAGCATTTTTAGCACCATTTCACCTGCTCTACGGTTGGTTGCTTGGCTACAGAAAATACTACGGAGGAAGCAATGGGGAAAAGTAAGACCAGAGATCTCTCGGATTGTCCGGATCCGATCTCAAAGATGAGTTTCGTGGGCAATCAAAGCATTTTTAACTGACCGAGACCAGCTATACGAAGGTATATTGAGCCCAATCTGTTCCATTGTTTCTGCCCATCCAAACAAAAACATAACCCTGCAGTTTTCAAACTAAAACAGGATCAGCAGCATTTTCAAAGGTTTTCGTTTTAACCATCCAACCATTCATCTATCCATCCATTTTCATGCGCTTATCCGGGGCCGGGTCACAGGGGGAGCAGGCTGAGCAAAGTATTCCAGACGTCCCTCTCCCCAGCAACTTTATCCAGCTCCTCCTGGAGGTGTTCTGGGTCTGCCCCGGGGCCTCCTACCACTGAGACACGCCTGGAACACCTCTAACAGGAGGCGCCCAGGAGGATCCTGATCAGATGTCTGAACCACCTCAAGTGACCCCTTTCAAGACGAAGGAGCAGCGGCTCTACTCCGAGCTCCCTCCAGATGTCTGACTCCTCCCCCTATCTCTAAGGCTGAGCCCAGTCACCCCATTGAGGAAACACGTCTCAGCCACTTGGATCTACGATCTCATTCTTTCAGTCACTACCCAGAGCTCATGACCATAGGTGAGGGTTGGGACGTAGATGAACCAGGAAATCTAAAGCTTTTCCTTCAGGCTCAGCTCCCTCTTCACCATGACGGTCTGGCACAGCACCTGTAAGACTGCAAATACCTCACCACACTGCTGATACATCTCACACTTCACTCGATCCTCACTTGTGGACAAGACCCTGAGATACTTGAACTCCTTCGCTTGAGGCAGTGACTGTCTCCCAACCATCTCCATTTTAGGCTTTCAAAAAAGCCAGGGTAATGTGGACGTCAGGTGTAAATGTTTCAAAATGAAAACATATTAGTGTGGATGAAACCTTTGTGGTGGAGGGAGTTCTTTAAGTTAGCGAGCATAACTAGCCAGTAGAAACCTCTGTCGCTAGCTTGACAGTAAGTTTGCACGTTATTCAAAAGAAGTATTTTCACCATCGGCTCGTGCTCCTTCTTTGTGGAGCAGTTTTTACTCCAACAGAGGAGGTTAAAGAAAAGCTGATGGTGCAACACAGCCAATAAGCTATGATTTCTTCCTCCATTTTCTACTCTCTGTTCCCTGGAAAGGTCAGGTTTAGCTTTATTGTCATTATACAATACAAGGTTACACAACAAAGTACAGTTGTTGCCTCTTCCCACACTACACACACACAGAAAATGTACAAACAGATATTCCATCCATCCATCTATTATCTGTAAGTGCTTATTCTACTCAGGGTCACGGTCACAGTCACACCTACAGGCTATCTGGAGACAACTTTTAACCTAACCTGCCGCAGAAAAACCACGCTGACACAGGCAGAACATACAAACTCCACACAGAACGAATCCACTGACTGGAGTTAACGGAATCTAGAATCAGGATATGTTGCTGTGTTATTTGCAGATGCGACCGGGCCTGAAGACTATTGATAAAATAAATTAAATGCACCGTGATTATACTGTCATTTAGAAAAGACTGTATGGGTGAATTTAGATTTTAAACATGAAAGAAATCTCTGAAACAGAACAACAGCAGAAAAGCAACTAACCTGAATGTAAAGACCAGAACACCTCATTTAAATTACAGATGTATGTACAGTAATCGTCATGATGCCAGGTGTGCAGTTCACCAGCGCTCTGACACAAACAGCTCAGGGATTTATGGTCACGTGAAAAACACAAGGTCAAACACAGAGCCAGCTGCCCTCAGCGTGGACACTGTGGTGCAGCTTCATCCTACAGTATCTGCTGTGAACTGGAAATGTCTTTTAACTTCAGGGTGGAGCTTCAGATAAGGCTTTAAGCATCCCACAAACCAAGAGCTACACTGTAAAATATCTGGCTGTACAGTTACAGTAAATTACTGTATCTGTAACTTATTGTGAAATGACAGCTGTAGACTGTGATCTCAGTAGTTGTGCCTGCATATTACTGTCATTTAGCAGTATGCTCCTGTTAAATAACTGTATCTACCTGCATGAACTTCACAATAAAATTCTGAATTTGATTAAATATCACGGTAAAAGTCTGCAAGGAGATAATTAGTGTAGGGTTGGCTCAAGTCTACTGAATATCACGATGGACGACAATATATGGGGAGATGTCTTTTGGGCTACTCCTATAAAAGCACTGCAAAACTTTCTTTTTCATTTTCTATATGTACTGTATGTATGCTTGATATTCACGATTACTGACCATTAAATAACCCGTTTTTCCTTCAGTACATCAGATGCAGGAAGCTGTTATGATCATTTTCAGCTCAAAGGTGCCAAATGTTTCTTGCCCTGGTGTCCACCTTCAGTTGCACTTGCGAACTCAATCTGCGCACTGTTGATAAATCAGAATTATTTCTTTTGAATGTTATTAGCGCCACTGCAAACCTGGTCCTGGTGTTTCTTGTGGACCAAAGACGGTATGTAAATGAAGACGTCAGGTCCCCACTTTCTCCCACTGTACAAATATGAAGCCAAAATATCCCAGATACGACCGCTGCCATCTTGAGTTAGGGATGTCATTTGGAGCTAGAGTCTTCATCACTTTATCAGCGTGATAAGAACTTCCTCAAATGACAAAAAACATATTCGGGAAAAACTCATTTGACATGTACTTCGAATTTTTAGTTTGGCTCATGTCCACTGACATACAGGGGCAGAGTTTATGGCCTATACTGCAGCCAGCCACCAGGGGGCAACTGAGATGTTTTGGCTTCACCTGTCATCTGTCTTTATTTAACAGTCATTAAACCACAGGGATGGGCTCAGTGATCAGTGACTGTCACCCATTGGCCATCGGCCCAACCCTACCAAGAGTAGTGCTGTGGCCAACTCAGAATTATGTCAGTCGAATCAGATTTGGCTGTTTAATAAGAGCATTCACCTGTTGTTTCCTTTATCTCCATTTAGAGTTTGAGAGTTTGAATGGGGTTCGGTGGGGTGATAGCGACATTTACAAAATATAGTTAACAACCTAACTATGCTAACGACGGATTGAAAATGTGCAACATTTTTTGCAGACGCTAGAAAAGCCAGACTGTTTCGTATTAAGTTGCTGTGAGCTGTAAATTTACCACTTCTAAGCAGACGGCAGAAGAAAACATTATCTCAAAGTCTGACCAGGTGAAGCCTCTCGTCCTCTCTGCAGCTGCCTCTGTGTCTGCAGCTGCCTGTATCGAAGCACAGAGTGAAAGCGAGAGGCACTAATTCTGCAGCTAAATACGGGGACCAAAATATCCCCAGAAGTGCACAGCACACTGACTGATGAAAGAAGAAGAAGAGGAGGAACAGTGTCATGTTTTCACAAAAGACACGGCTGTTAAAATCTGTAGATTCTGTACAGTTTATAATCTTCATACCAAAGCCTAATGTGACTGAGAGGGTTTAAAATGAAGAGTGGAAGAATGAGAGCCAAGTGAGACAGATGGAGACGGAGAGAGAAATGATGTATGAAGTCAGTGAAGCTAACATTAAATGACAGGATTTCATAACATCTGAGACATTAGGAGCCGTCAGTATAAACACTGTCTGATGCACAGCCACAAGAAAAGACAGAGAATATCATATTCTGAATTATTATTATCAAAACACCCCCAAAGTCCGATCTTTAACTGTTCTTTAATCCAAAGTGTTTTATTCTTAAAAAGAAGAATCATCTAAACACAGCAGCCGAATCTTAAACACAGAAGCAGGAGTGAGACAAGGCGTGTGAAGGATGGAGGGACGATGACCCTCACAATTAGAGAGACAGTGAGAGAGAAAAATGAAATTGGCCTTGAGAGAGACGAAGAGCGACCGGGAGCAGCTGGACTGATAAACAAGAGTAATAACAGAGAGACTCGGACCGAGGCCTCGGGAGGACACAAAGCAACATCAAGCCAATATTTTTAAATGTTTGAAAGTAGTTACAAAGATCAACGGACGAGCTGAGGACAGTAAAGAAAAACAAAAAGATTCAGTTTGTCTTAAAAGAAATTAAAATGTGAAAGCTGCAGGTACAAACACTGTGAACAGGTTAAAATGTTTTAAAATGTTAGTTGTTTGCATGTGAAATGGTGTTTAGGAGTTAAAGTTGAAGCACTTGGAGCAGTTGAAGTGTGAGCATTTAAAAGGGTTGAGGTGTCATTTGTGACAGCAGTTCAAAGTTAAGTTTTAAGCCGTGTGGGCATTTGAGCCGTCACTGTGAAGCCTATGTCAACACTACAAGTAGTTTAACATTTTAAGGGTAACAGTGCAAAGACATGTGAACTGATGTCAAAGAAATGAAAGCATAAATTAGAGTTCAGCAACCTGACCTGGGTCACTTTGTTGTGCAAGGCTTCAAGCTCAGGCTGGATTGTTTTCTAAAGTAATGATGTAATATAAAATTTTCTGTCTCTCTCTGACTGTACAAAGTGTAGCCGGCGTGTTGCCTTATCCTGTCCGTCAGTAATGGATAAAAGAAAGCATTAACCTGCAAAAAAGGAGCTTGTCAAAGCCCCCAGTGCATCGTGGAAACTTTGTGACCTTGTTGTTGTGGCTACGTACATCGCAAAGTTTGCTAAGTTATTCTGAGTTATCTGGAAAAAATTGGTTAAAGCCATCTATGGTTGACATTGACAGATTTTGTCTTTAAGAGAAGAAATAACTGCAAATGTAACCTCTGTCTCAGGCTGGTTTGCTTCTCAGATTCGGCAGCAGTAAACCATATCGGTCTGGTACGACAGGCACAGGAACCATCCAGGTCTGCTTTTATGCACAACTTAAGGGTTTAATGTCGACTGATGAGTTCCCACTAGCCCCCTCTGCACTGCCTGTTTTCGGCGGGAATGTGGGTGGCGCTATTATTCAGCCTCGCTGTTCTGTATAAAAGGTAGAATCACAGAATGAGGGCACAAAGTTGTCTGGCCTTTAAGCTAGCAGCGGAGGCAGTAACAGCACCAAATCTACGTCTGTGTAAAACAGCAAGACGGGTGTGACAGTTTGATGACGTGTTATGTTACGCCGGGAGATTTAAACAGCAGCTAATAGCAGTTAGCAGCTAACTAGAAGAACAGCAGCAAAAATGTCCACAAATCAGGAAAACAATGGGTGCGGTTACATGATGGCTTCTCATTCAGAATGAAATAAATCTGAATGAAATCATTCGGAATTAAAGTCTTTCCAGGTAGTTTACATGAGAAATATTCATTCCAAATGAGGGTTTACACGGGAGATCAGTTTAATCGCCTTTATTCGGGTCCACGCAAGGTTTGGGGCAGGGAAGGTTTCTAATTGGATAGGGGGCAGGGCGGATGTTACGTGTACCGGAAGAAAACACTGTAGTCCTCGCTCCGGATAACAAGATTCTTGAAGCAGCAGTACGACAACAACCTTGTTCTGCTAATGCTTCGTCTGTTGAGGAGGAGAAGGGAGGCAGAAGGTCGAAGAAGGGAGATCCGACTGCTCTATCTCAGCCTGTTGCTATGCACGCTGTATACGTCATCGCGCCAGTAGGTAGGGCTTCCAACCCGAATGCAAAAGGAATACATGGCTCCATGTAAACACACGTAATGAGGTTTGGGAGCTTCATACCCTCTTGGAAGAAGACGAGATCAGCCGCTATATGACAGAGAAAGTAAATGATTGTTATTCTCTTAAAAAGCTGTCCAGACATGCGTGTTCTTTGTCACACTAGAGGCCAACGCTGTTACAACACACATCACGCCCTTCATGCCCTCTCAAATCAAACACTGGGGGCGACATTATGCTGCTGTTGTTTGCTTCTGTGTGAAAAAGCAAAGGCGGTGTAAAGGTGGGACTTCGTAGCCGCTGTAATCTTTGTGTGAAAAGGACGACTGTGAGTCAGAAATGAAAGCAGCTGAAATGCCAGTTAAAATCTTAGCTCAAGTGTTGCGCACTGTAAATGGCTGAACCGTCAGTGGTTATGTAAGAAGTGACAGCAGCCAATCTGTCTGTTACATGACAGCTATACTGTATCAGCCTATGTATTCACATACAGTGGATTAAGAAGGTCATACAGTATGTGCCAGGCTGTCAACAGAGACTCAATCCTCTGTGGCGGATCTGACAAATCACACTCCTACCATCAGTCACACTCCTCCACTTCAACACATTCTGATCAGAAAGAATATATAATGAGTTCCCGAAGAAATCACCTACAAATGCACACAATGGAAATATGGACAACACTGACGTACTGTACACCTCTGCGCTTTGTTTCCTGAGCTGTGATTTGACTTTAATGTGTTGTGGAAAACTAATGTCAGGATGGAAAACTATTTTATAATGACAAAAAAGCAACATAATTCTGCTTTTAAAAAGTGTTTTCATTTAATTATGATGCAGTACATGCACACATAAAGGGGAAATATGTATAACAATGTGTCTTGAGTTTCACTTTATTTCTTTGTTTTAATTTAGATATTTTTAGGCGAGAAGATGAGAGGTGGGGTACACACTGGACAGTTCGCCAGACTATCACAGGGCTGACACATTGAGACAGACAACCATTCACACCTACGGACAATTTAGACCAGCGGGAGGAAACAGGAGCACCCGGAGGAAAACCCACGCTGACACAGGGACAACATGCAGACTCCACACATATGGGCTCCCCCACCCCGAGGTCTGAACCAGGAACACTCTTGCTGTGAGGCGACAATACTAACCACTGCTTGGGGGCAGCTTGGTGGTGCCCAGGAGGTGAGCTGGCACCTCTCTAGCTACCAGTCCATGCTCCATACTTGGTTGTATGGGGACTTGAGCCAGCGACCCTCCAGTTCCCAAGCCAAGTCCCTATGGACGGAGCTACTGCCGCCCCAAAGCGTACTATCTTTACTGTTATGTTACAGTTTCAAACACAACTGTGAAATATATCCCACTTAAACAGGCTTGGATGATGCTCGTCCTCAGACAATCCTGACGATTTCCACTTATTAAAGTTGCATAATCAAAGCGTCGTCTCATCGACACGTCATATATTAATTCAGGCAATTGCTGATATTTCATTTTAAAGCCTTTATCTGATGATACCGTTAACGTGCCGATATTATTGTGCACCCCTCTTTACTAAGCTGTGTGCACTTCCTAATCAGTTTTGAGATGTGTTAGGATTTTTCTGTTGATGATTTGTAAGAGCTCACTGACATAGACATGCTTGAACTCAGAAAACTGTTGTACTCTGTTTGTTTTTTCACAGAAATGCAGAAATGAAAAAGAAAGTATGTTATCTGAAGCAAGCAACAAAAGGACATGACCCTAAAGTAAAACAGTAAAATGTTTTATGGTTACAAGAATTCCTACGTGGATATCTAATAGGCAACATTTCCTCATGTTTAAAGCGCCAAGGAGAGCACAATAAACCACAGGAAAATTACAGCCTGGACTGAAGCTCATATTCACTTCTGTCTTTGAAAACTTTTCACCAGCATGACTGGAATGAGACGAGAGCCCTGAACCTAACGCACACACACACACACACACACACACACACAAACACGACAGATGAGTCAATCATTGCTGAAGTTACAGGAAGTACTGTAAAAGGTATTCAAAAACTAGAATTACCACCTCGTGGTTTTATGCCTCAGCAAAGCAGTCAAGTTTCAGATACAGTTTACAACCATGTCTGTCCAGACTCATAAGGAGCCATGACAGTTATGGAAAAAAGACGGCACTTGTACAGCACCTTTCTAGTCTTTTGACCACTCAAATTGCTTTTACACTACATGTCACATTCACCCATTCACACATTGGTGGCCGAGGCTGCCATACATGGTGCCACCTGCTTCTCAGCAACCACTCACTTGCATTCACACATCAGTGGAACAGCTATTGCGGGGATACTTTGACATGCGGACTGGAGGAGCTGAGGATCAAACGAACAATTTTCCGATTGTGAACAACCTGCTCTACCTCAAATTCTAAAAAGATCTCTACAATCAGTTTCAGTATCTGACCAAATGTCTCCCCTCCTGTTCCTGAGATATGACGCTGAATAATGGGCAGAAAAGTGTTTTTGCAGAACATTATGATGTCACAGTGAAATTGGCCTTTGATCTTTTGGATATTAAATGTCATCATCATTTTATCTGATTAGATATCTATGTCAAATTTTGTAATAATTAGTGTTTAAATTCTTGAGTTACGGCCAGTAACATGTTTCATGAGGTCACGGTGACCTTTGACCACAGAATTCTATTAGTTCTTGAGTCCAAGTGGCCGTTTGTGCCAAATATGATGAAATCTCCTGAGGGCTTCCTAAAATATCACATGCACAAGAACTGGATGGATGCAGACTTTGACCACCAAACTCATCAGTTCATTGTTGACTTGAAGGTGAACTTTGTGCCAAATGTGGAGAAACTTCTTCACGGCGATCTTGAGATATTGTGTTCACAAGAATGGGATGGAGAGACTGATGGACGTACAGACGTATAGATGGACAAACCGAAAACACAATGCTTCTGGCCACCGTGATAACCGACACAGAGACATAAATATATCAACAGAAAATACTCCTTTACAGATAAAAGTTCTGCAAAGTCCTGAAAATTTACTTAGGTCAAACTTTGTTAAAATAAAATGTATCGAAATAATCGTCCATTTCAAATTTCAGATTATTGACCTGATTACTGAGCATTTTAAAAAAGACTTGTGGCCACTAGTCGACAGAAAATACAACATCGAAACAAGCTGACAGGTACACACCTTTGTTTCAGAGGTGAGCCACCTTCACAAGATGTGTTCAGGCACCTTACGAAGTGTAGGTCACCCGTGTTCTAGCAGCACTCAGGGCCAAACACACAGTCACAATAATTATGCTGTGATCCATTTACCTTGCGAGTCAGAGCTGGGAATGACATCACACTGGAGTCAACCACATTCCAGTACCACAAGTCAGAACACCCAACCAGTTCTAGCCTGATCGTCGGCAAACAGCTGCTTCACTTGTGCTGCAATTTCATTGCAAAAAACGCCAGGAAAATAATCACTGAAATTTTTTAGAAAAGCTGTCATACAATCCGCCATTTTAGGCATCAACAATCACAACAACAACCTGTGAACTCCTGGAGGGACTGACTTATCAATCATGAGACAGAATGTGTTACAACCTTGACCAAAACAATTTCCTGGTAAAGTAAAAGCATGAAATCTCTGACAGGAGGAAGTACTCAGGTTAGTACAAATAGTACAAATACAAATTCTTACTTGATGAAGTGTTCAGGATTCTTGACAGTGAGTGTTTTCAACATGTGAAGTGTTTCAGGACAATAAGATGAGTCATTGTTGTCTCGCATCAACTGAAATGTCAATATGTATTCTGATAAAATAAAAACCAGATGTCCTTGGCTGATAATGTGAACAATTAAATACAAGGAAATTCTCTGTATTATAAAAATACTGAGTGAACGTCCTCAGATGAAGAAGGGCTTACTTTAGTACAGTTAGAAACTGATGCATTCAGGGACAAATCGTTTCACAGTTACTCAACACTCCTGGACCAGCAACTTATGGTCTACGACACGCTGTGGCACCATGTAGGCCTTTCTTTGCCTCTCAGGCCTGAAGCATGACAGTGCAATTTGTGCTCGACTGGATTTCAGATGCTAATCAAGTAGATTTGAGTTAATCATCTTTTCCGTTAATCCAGCTGCAGGGATCTGCACCTCAAAACCACCACAGCGTCACAAGGGAGAGTCAAAATGAGGCATGTATGGATGTGTGAATGGATGGAAAAAAGGGCAGAGGAGAGTGGAGAGCAGGGGAGGAGGCAGCGATGGACAAACCGCCGGCGGAGAATATATGGGTGGCAAAATGGAGACAAGGGAGCGGGAGGGAGCGACACAGTGAGCCAAAAACTGATTATGATAAATGTCATTCTATTATTGCCTGAATAGAATTTAGGACAATGGGAGTGTAGCGAGACGGAGGAAAACGGAGAGAAATAGAGTGGCTGAGGCGAGAGGAGGAGGTGGGCTGGAGGTTAGTGGAGCGGTAAGTTCAGAGGTGTATCAGGAAAACTGAAACACACACACTCGGGTCAGACTGTGGGGAAAAGATGCTGTAATCGTTGAGAGACGCAGACAGGCCGGTCAGCATGTCGTGGTGTCTCTGTGGTGTCTGAACTGGATTCATTACAGCTCTACAAGTGCTGCATGAAAGAGTTTAATGTCAACTGTCATAATTACATTCATGACATCACTTTTGACAAGGAAATACTGCAAAAGAGACCTTCACTGAGAACACTGAACATCTTTGTCCTAAAGTCGAGACGTACAAGACACTCGTCTCAAACTGGTGGTAAGAAGTTAATGAACTGATAAAACCCCAAACTCAAGGAAATCCTTTTCATTTAATGACACTTACAAGAATCCTAAAAACATAAATACCCTTGAACATCTATTGTCTTTTGTGATATACAGATAAAACAGCATTTCCCAGCATGCACCTTGGAGCATTATGTTGGGGGGAACCTGACACTATACAGTTGCACTCCTTTTAAACTCCAGCAGATAGCAGTCAGCACCACAAACCTATTGTCTGAGTCCCAACTAAACACAGCATGCTTCGCCTGACAAGGATTTTGAGAGTGTCACATTTTCCTGCTGGAAAAGAGACAAAAATAACTTTATTTTTAGATATTCTGCTGATGTACACCATTGTCTCTGAAGTACAAGTTGCACTCCTTATATTTATCTCAAGCATAAGTTGCATCTCTAATATTATCTTAAGTACTATTTGCATCCCTAATATTTAGCTTCAGTATTGCACCCCTTATATTTATGTCAAGCATAAGTTGCACCCCTAATATTTATCTAAAATACAAGTTTCAGCCTTAAAGTTTATCTTAAGTACAAGTTGCATCCCTTATATTTACTAAAGCAAAAGTTGCATCCCTTATATTTATCCTAAGTACAAGTTGCATCCCTAATATTTATCTTAAATGCAAGTCACACCCCTTATATTTATCTTAAGTACAAGTTTCAGCCTTAAAATTAAGCTAAAGCAAAAGCTGCACCCCTTATTTTATCTTAAGCAGAAGTTGCACCCCTTAAATATGTTAAATGCAAGTTGCAGCCCTTATATTTATCTTAAGTACAAGTTTCAGCCTTAAAGTTTATCTTAAGTACAAGTTGCAGCCCTTATATTTATCTTAAGCAAAAGCTGCACCCCTTATTTTATCTTAAGCAGAGGTTGCACCCCTTATATATGTTAAATGCAACTGGCAGCCATTATATTTATCTTAAGTACAAGTCCACCCCTAATATTTATCTTAAGCACAAGCTGCACCCCTTATATTTATCTTAAGTACAAGTTGCATACCTTATATTTATCTTAAATGCAAGTTGCATCCCTAATATTTATCTTAAGTACAAGTTTCAGCCTTAAAGTTTAGCTTAAGTACAAGTTGCACCCCTTATATTTATCTTAAGCAAAAGCTGCACCCCTTACATGTTAAATGCAGCTGGCAGCCCTTATATTTATCTTAAGCACAAGTTGCATCCTTAATATTTATCTGCGGCCCTAATATTTATCTTAAGTACAAGTTGCATCCCTAACATTTGTCTTAAGTAGTAGTTACAGCCCTTGTATTTCTCTCAAATACAAGTAACATTGCTAATAACCCCTAATAGTTTTCTTAAGTACAAGTTGCATCTCTCATATTTCTCTTAAGCACATTTGGCAGAACTTATATTTATCTAAAGTAAAAGTTGCATCTCTAATATTTCTCTTAAGAACAAGGTACAGCCTTAATAATTATCTTAAGTACAGGTTACAGCCCTCATATAATCGTCCTCTGTTCAGTCACTAAGTGGAGGACACAAACAGGTTTATTTAAAGATGATTATAATCTCAGACAAACAGCTGCTGCGGCTCAAACAAACATCAGTCTCTGAAGGTGTTTGACGGGAACGTAACAAATGTGCACGTTTATGGTTTATTTTAAGTTGCTGCGGTTAAAAATGTTTCAGTGATGCAAATATGATTAAAATGAGGAAGTAGTGTGCACGCTGATTAACACCAGGAGTTCAGTGTGTGTGTGTGTGTGTGTGTGTGTGTGTGAGAGAGAGAGAGATAAACAGGCTCAAAAAAAGTGAGAAAGACAGAAGCAGTGTCCAGCTGTGAGTACCTCACCCTGCTCCCAGCATGTGCTAACTGCAAGATGGTGTGTGTGTGTGTGTGTGTGTGTGTGTGTGTGTGTGTGTGTGTGTGTGAGACTGTGCGTGCTTCAGTGCAAACTGGGATACGGAAGCAATGGGAAAAAACACCCAGGGGTAGTAGGTGAATGCCGGGGCATGCCAGATACAGAGGCAATGCTAATGCTAACATATACACACACACACACACACACACTTAGAAACATTGTTTGTTTGGTCTCCTTGAAAAAAAAACAACAACAACAAAACGTTACATAATATAATCTCCTTATGTAACAAATTGAAGTCACTACACATAAAACACATATGCACGTACACACACACACACACACAATTGCTAAGACAAACACACACGAGGACAGAGGGTCGGAGTCAAATAAAGACGCAAATGAAAACATAAACACATAAACATGTAAAATAAACAGCTGCTGTGCCACATTATGTGCAGCACAAACATTGACTTTACCTCCCTTCATTCATTTATGGGATTTACACAATAAGCAACAGGCCTGCACACACACACACACACACACACACATACAAAGTTTTGACCCCATTAGTTCAGCGTCGGCCCACCGGATGTCTGTGTGTTTGTGTGCTTTAGAGAGCAACATGGGAACAGTGTAAACACTCTGGGAGGTAAATAAAGACAGAAGAAGAGTCAAGTAAGAACAACATCAAACTGATCGATCACCGCACCATCAGCAGATTCATCACTGTCATTTGCAAACGCTTTCTGTATCAACTGATTAAAGACGACACATCCAAAGGGTTGTATTAACAGAACACTGTACACAGAGCCCAAATCCTGCCCCCCTCCGAGCTCGCCTCTCTTCCATGAGCCTCCCGCGGGACCGTCTTATCCACAGCGTGGAAGACAGTGCTGGATACATCCCATTGAAAAGTGCAAGGAAGCAGCCGAGAGCTGCTCTTATCTCTTACTACTACTCTCTTAGCAGCGGAGAGATTAACACGGTGCACATTTGCCAAATGAGTCTGTTAGTCCTTGAAGTCTTTTCTGTTGTAAAAGCCAAACATGTTTGAAAACACTAATGAGGCCTACATGTCATATCTGTGTGGCTGTGACTCTGAAATCACTCCCTATTCACTGTAGATGATTAGTTTATTCTAGTGTGGGTGAAATGAACCTATTTTATCATCCTCATTAAAAAATCCCACGATGTCAAGCTGAAAAAACCTGCACAGCTGCCTTGTTGCTAATTTTCGGTTGCTATTTGGTGTAGATGTATTCAGGTAGCTCGCTGTAGATTGATGACATTCTCATTCTTAACCCCTCCAACAAAACTCTGATTAGTCAGTGGCGGGTATTCCAGAATCTACCATCTACTCAATAGAATTTTTTGGCTGGTGAGAAAAGAATATTTAGCAGCCACTTGCATATTTTCACAGCATCAATCCAACCCTGATCAATGGTTTCTCCAACTGAGTGCACAACCGGACCAGTGGACAAGTAGGTTGTGACTCAGAGATCTGAAACCAATTCAAAGGAATACTTCGCCTATAAAACATATATTAAATACTGACCCTGTGGTACATTAAATTCAATACAGAAAACTTTTCTTGCACGCACTCATGGTGAATGGAGAATCCAAAAATTGACAAAATTCTTGATGAATTGAAGTCATGGGGGTCCACCTTTAACAACAGCAACACGCTATCAAAACATCCATTTACAAGCATTCACACAGCTCCTGCAGTACAATCCAAGTCTCATTCATCCAGTCGTATGCTCAGTACATCCAAAACACACATCTTTCAGACAAGAACCTGAGCTATAAGTGAAACTTATCTATACTTTTTCAAAGCCAGACTCCACTGACAAAAACAGTAATTTTACCTTGCTGAACACAGCAGCTGCTGGTCTACCTCTACCACGATCAGTTAGTTAGTTTGTGTTATTGTGTGACTTTGCTGAATCTGAACTAAACCCTTAAAACACCAAAGTCAAACAGTAACACAAACAACCGACCAGCAGCTCCCATGTTCAGCGAGGTAAAATCACTGTTTTTGTCAGTGGAGTCTGGCTCTGAAGAGAGCGTATCCAAGATATCCACAATACAATATTATCACGATGCTTGAGTCACGATACGATATGATTGCGATTTTGAATATGTTGCGATATGCTGAGTATTGCGATAAAATATACTGCAATTTATTACCCTTTTTTCAGCTGTAAATTACATCCCACAAAGAAACCTTTGTCAACATCTGTTTCTCTAGTAAGATAAGATTTTCAGTCTGTTCATGACTTCAGACATTTTTTTCTGCTGCAAAATGTATCTAGTGGACTAAAAAAGCAACTGATTATATCGTTGCAGTAGGCTGCCTAAAGGATAATTTGCATTTGTCATATTAATATTTTATATAAATTAAAAAAAAACAATACTTGGCACTGTGTGACGATACGTTACTCTGCTGTATCGATTTTCCCCCCATCCCTATTTACTTCTTCGTCCTCTCTGCTTTTAGTTTGTACAGAGCACTCACAATGTTGGAAACAGCCGGCAAAGGAAGCCCGTGTGATGGTTCAAATCACAAAGGCTGCTGATACATCACCTCAAGAACTCAAGAAAAATCCCATCTTTCTGCTGCAACAATTTAAACTCTGAGAAAAACTATCAAACCTTCCTGTTCTCACAATCTAGGCTGCTATTACAGCTGATGAAACTTCACCAACACAACATTCGCATGTGCAACCACACACACACACACACACACAGATATCCAGGCTATTGTAAACAGTATTAGTCTAAAGCAGCGGACTACTTTTCATGGTGTCCTACATATGAGCCATTCCCACATCAGTGCCATTTGTCACAGCAATGACCTCCTCTCAGCCTCACACTCATTAGCAGCATGTAGCGCATAGTTTGTCTCACATTCACTTCCATCCATACGCAACACATTGGTTTGTTTTTTTTTTATGTACTGACATTCTGCTCTATCTCACATACACTGCAAACACACACACACATATGCACACACGCCCACAGATAATGCTATATATAGACCATAATGTTCCATCTCCTTTAACACAGCCCGGTCTCACAGGAAATCCTATATGGCCCTCTTCAGCTCCTCTCCACGTCCACACACTCGGAGTTTATATTTATTGTATAACAAAAGTGTGTTGGCACACACACACACACACATTTAGTAAGAACAGCCTCCCTAATAAGCCGCCTTAATGTCAGGGTGGTAGCCTAGCATCACTGCCAGGTGTCATTATCTAACAGCATGCATCTTTTAGTGAACAAAGTGTGTGTAAGTGTGTGTGTGTGTGTGTGTGTTTGCACACATCTATTTCCATGGAGACCACCACAGGAGTCTATATTTGACTGTTTTTACATCGCTGTAATGACTCCAGAGATTTTCCGTCAGCATATTTGAAGGTAATTGTTTTCATGATTTGCAAAAACAAGTCTGAAAGCACGAAGCTGAAACCACAAATTTAGTTTTTGGTTATGAGGATGCACACAGGAAATCGAAAGCAGCATTAACAAGAGTTACCGCCTCGCAGTTGTATCCCGCTGCGAAGCAGTCAAGTTGCAGTTACACTTTACATCATTCTGTCCAAAGTCGTATGTAGCCGTGACAACTGATGATGCTTCAAATATGGATGCTGCTGCAAAGAAGCTACAAATTCTAAAATGTGGATGCCTCACACCTATTGTCCTCCTGGCAGCACAGAAGATCTATACAATCAAGACAGTCTCAAGGTGGACGCCAAAGATTAGTCACCAATTCAGTATCTGACCAAATGTCTCCCCTGCTGTTCCTGAGATATGACGTTGAACCATGATGATGTCACAGTGAAGCTGACCTTTGACCTTTTGGACATAAAATGTCATCACTTCATCATTTTATCCTTTTAGAAATTTGTGCGAAATTGTATCATTGTTAGCATATTCTTGAGTCATAACCAAAAACATGTTTTGTGGGGTCACAGTGACCTTGACCTTAAACCTTCAACCAAATTCTAATCAGTTCATTCTAGAGTCCAAGTGGACATTTGTGCCAAACTTGAGAAAATTGAGAATGAGGTGGCACCTTTGACCAACCAAAATCAAATTGCTTTATCACTGAGTCCAAGTGGAGGTTTGTGCCAAATTTATAGAAATTCCCTCAAGGCTGAGAGGTTTCGTTCACAAGAATGCAACAGACTTCGTCACAGTGAACTTGAACAACAAATTCTAATCAGTTCATCGCTGACTCAAAGTGGACATTTGTGCCTAATTTGAAGAAATCCCGTCAAGGTGTTCCTAATGTACTGCGATCATAGGGATGAGGCAGACGAGTGTGGATGTTTGTGCCAAATTTGAAGATATTCCCTCGAGGTGTTCTTGATATATCACTTTCAAGAGAATGGGATGGACAACCAAAACATGTAACGTCGGCCATGGCTATCACTTGCGCGGAGGCAAAAAAGTGTAGAAAGATGATACGTCTACTGATGTCTGATTATAAAGTTCTGAATGTTTTGAAAGAAAAAACAAAGCTCGATGAGAATTGAGCACCAGGTGTTGAGATGCCAGTACTTCCTGTAAATTGTACACAACATGTGTTCTCATTCCTCAGCATGAGTATCTTCATGATTTCAGGAACTTTGGTTTGTGTGCTTGTGTGTTGACACACTGAATAATTTTCTATTTGCTGAAACAAAGACTCCTTCTTCAGACCTCATTAATGCTTCATAATGCAGCATCACAAAGAGATTATTTTTTAACTTGCATCAGTTTCCTCCAATTCCTTAAATGTGACAGATTATCTGTTGGGTTCAGTGAACAAAGCACAGAGCACAGACCGTAAATACAAACCATGCAGAAGGTTTAACAGGTGGCTTCATCAGATATGCTGGCCTCCCTCCCTAAATTACAGCAGCATTCAACAGGTGGAGCATCGGGTGCAGAAGACTGGTAACTACAAACAAATGAATTGTTAGCGATTTCAACGTTTTGGTTCCTCCTCGGTGTCGTGACAATCGAATTGTAAAGACAGAACAAAGTGCACTCATGTAGCTGCTCATCTTTATGCCACTGAGAAAGGAAAAATTAATTCAACCAGATAGATCGTCACTGAAGACGAAGGTTGCATTTAGGATTTAATAATCTCCAGGGAGCCTGACATGACTCAGGCCATATAGAGCTTTTAGAAGTGTTATTCTCAGGCTTTTATTAAAGTGTGACGTGCACTAATAACAGGACGGATTTAGTTGTGTTTTTCAGACCAGTGCAGAATGAATCAGATGGTTGCTACGCTGCTGAAAGACGTCTTGATCAACCTCACTGTTTGACTAAAACAGTAAGAAACAACCAACAAGTCGAAGAGAAATATTAAGATAATCTAGGAAAATATCAATAAAGTGACAAGGAAGGAGAGATCAGTTCAAAACTGGGCCATTAAGGAAAATTTAAAAATTAAAGAGGATAAAGAACATAGCTGCAGTCCTTATTTCAGTCTGGATTCATTAATGTTTGGCCAAGAAAACTTGACTGCCTAAAAGCGATGGATGTTTCTGATACTGATGCAAGGGTTTTTAAAAATCACAGGTCAACACTATGTAGGCCTTTAACTCACCTGATAAATCTATAACTCCTACTTTCCTACTTCTTGGAAGACTGCAGTTCCTGTTTTTAAATCTGGTGAATTAACTAACCCATGAAATACAGACCTTTTAGCGTCCACCAAACAGGTTCTCAAATTGCAAAAAAGGTAGTTTGCGGAATATAACATTTTTAAAAAAGCACACAGAAAACATAATGACCTAAAGTCGACTAAAATGTGATTAAAGCTAATGAGCATTTTCGTGTCAAGACTAAGACTACATCTAAAATAGCTCTCAGAATTTAGACTGTGTAGGGATCACTCAAGGCTCCGTCTTAGGACCAATTTTATTTAGTATATATAGAAATGATGTCCTTCAGGTATGTCCAGATGTTAATATGCAAATATATGCTGATGATACAGTGATTTTCACTCATGGCAGGTTTAAAGAGCATGTTGCAGCCAAACTGACACATGCAATGAACAATGAGTCAGATTGGCTTGTGAATTCTTGTTTGACTCTTAATGAGCAAAAACTAAAGGTCTAAAGGACTAAAAGTCTGATCTGAATAATTTTAAGAACATGAGGTATCTCCGTCCACTGCAAAACTCTTTCCCTGTCTGTCTTACTGCATTATGGTTGCTTTTTAATTGTGCGCTGTTCCTGTAAAAATGAACACTAAAATTATGAGTGGCAGATTTGCTTTGTTACAGTATGTATTTTGTCATTGAGAAAAATGAAATTACATTCATAAATTTCTCTGACAATACCAATCAATAGTGTCAGATAATGTGGCTGCAAAAAATGGCTTTGAGAAATCACTAACATTTTGAGTCAATGCCCTGTAAATCAATCGAGTATCACTTTGAGAGTCCTCACTCTCAGCATCACAGCATGATGGCAAAGCCGTCTGTTGTCGCATTTGCTTTTCTTCATCTCTCAGCATCAATCTGTGTCTCTGCTGTCATTTCATCACTGTCTCCATTGTCGTGTTGAGTGTCTCTCAAGGGAGGCCCTCCAGCAGTCTTCCAACCACTCTCCACCTCTCCTCTGCCTTGCTTCGCTTCCTTGTGCTCCACTTTTTCGCTGTATTTTTACCGCCAAACATGAATCTTTATTTCTCCCACAAGCTCTAACATTGTTGTCTCGCTCTTTCTGGTCCTCCTCCCCCCTCTCACAGCTGGATAGGACACACACAGGGCAATAATGAGAGCACACAACGAAGTCTGCAGGAGGCACACGTTCATAGGCCATCCTGGATCACCGTAACCATGGAAATAAGTACCACTGTGGTGACACATACACACACACTGGGATGTGGTGCTCTTGACTCCTCAGATACCGAATGCATTCATTCTGAAAAATCTTTACTGTGAACCATTTGTCGCCACATCTCTCCAGAGGAGCAGCCTGGACCGCCGAGGACACTTAAATGCCTCGGAGGACAAAATCACCGATAACATCATCTTACAGTGGGAACAACAAAAATATACATCACAAGATGGAGTGATTAAAACATACACATCATGTACAAGAGGAGAACCTGAGCAGAGGCTGGCTCACACACACACATACAGCCCTAAAGGCTAAATACAGGATGCCCTGGTGGCTGCTGGGTTAAGACCTGAACCTGAACCTGAAACACAACGTCCAGTCATCACATCCAGCCAGAGACCATGTCTCCCCCAGTCTCTCTCCCTCCCCCACCATTTGACATTTCTCTGCTGTCAGTGATCCAAAAGAGGCAGAGAATAGAAGTCGAACTACCTGCTCACACAGCAGAAAAAAGCAAAGCAACATTCATCTTCTTTAAAATATGCGAAACAGAACGGGACAAGATAGGGACATTTGCATTTTCATGTCGGCCACTGTAGTTAGAAGCCCCTCCGCTACGAGAGTGGCACCCTTTTTTACTGTGAAACTCCTTTACCAGTTTTTAAACTGGTTTAAATCACCACCTTTGTTTGTGTTGAAGAGGAAGAGGCCTCTGTGGATAATTCAGCTCCCAGTGAAGACGTCCTGAAAGTCTGGGGCTGGCTGCACAAAACACCTTAAGTTTGTTCCTTAAGTGTGACACTTAAGGCTCACATGAAATAACTCACCACTTACTGACTGGAAAGATCCCGCTGCATAAAACCACAGAGCAGTCTTTACTTGTAAACTTTGGAAAGTTGAGTGAGTTTGCTCATCAGTAAGCATGTGCATCAGGTTCTCCTGGTCGCAGAACACTCTTCTCGGGATGCTTTATTTTTTCTTTTTTTATGTTCATAAACTCAGCCATGTTGCAGTTAAGAAGGAGTCAGAGGTACTTTAAGTTTTGTCCTTACTTTGGTTACTAAGGTCCAACAGTAAGCAATTCCTTGAGCACAAGACCAAGACAATGAGAAAAAATGTTTAAGGGAAACCTTACAGAGAAGGCTTAAGGATGTTTTGTGCAGCTGAAACCTTAACTCAGACTTTAAGGAAAATCTTAACTTAAGGTGCTTTGTGCAAGTGGCCCCTGGATCTTAAGTTATCAGAGGAAAAAGCTGAGCTCACATCAGCAGGTGCTGAGCAGCCTGGCTCGGACAGTGTTGGACAAACACTGATTTGTAACATGAAACTGCTTCCATCAGTGTTTTTATGGGTTTTAATCATCTGGTCCTTTTGTTTTGGAGAGGAGGACACGTGCAGATAATTTGGCTCGTGGTAAAAAAACTCCTGGAATTCTAATTGGGAGAAGTTTCAGCTGGTTGCATCTGCAATCCTCCCTGCTGGAGTAATCCCCCTAAATCTGACACATGGTTCCTTTAAGTCATTTTTTAAGCATAAATTGCCCAAACTGTGATATTATCAGGTTCTCAGATGTGCAGATTTGTCATTTTACTTGGTCGTACATTATAATAAATGTAATATTTTTGGCTTGGAAATGTTGGTCGGATAAAACGAGACATCTGATAAAGTCACTTTAGGCTCTAAGATATTGTAACACTGTTTCTCACTGTTTTCTACGTTTTATAGACCAAAAATAATTAATCAATTAATCAAGAACATGATCTACAGGTTAATCTGTGACAAACGTTGCAGCTCTAGTTGGCAGAGAGCTAATTAAGGTAACCCAGACATCCTTCTTCTCAGCCAGCCCCTCCCAGGGGCTCCCGAGGCATCCCCCTCAATATGTTCTGGTCCTTCCCTGGGATCTCCTTGCAGCTGGACGTGCCTGAAATACCTGCACAACAGCCCGACTAGGAGTGGTAAGAAAAACCCTACACGGCTCAGTGTCTTTTAGGAAGACGTGACCTCGCTAAGATGGAGGAAACCAAAGTCTTTCCTTAAAGCCAGGGCTGGGAGGGGGCCGCACGACAAAAAGAAGAGTCCGCAGTGATCACATGCAAACGACAAACAATCATAATGTGACCCTGAAATCGCCCCTGACTGTGAGTTCAGCAGGCGTGAAGGTTGGAGGGGAAAGTTGAGCTAATTTTAAAGTGACAGGAGAATAAATAAGGGAAAAAAACTGACAGCAGCATCCACTCTTGCAGTTTATTGAAAGTTGGAGTTCCTATTTGGCCGAGGTAAATTGCAGTCAGCGGAGAGAATATGAGGCTGATGCACACTGCTGCACAGCTAATGGTTTGTTACCACAATGTTGTGGGTCATGCCGTTCCGAATTTCAATTACATCTGGTGAGAACACACCCGAGCACACAAACACGCACTCTCTATCTGCCTCATGCGGCTCTCAGGTGTGCAATAAGAGCATTTGCATTCACTCCAGTTTCATGCTTCACTGACGTGCTCCAGACTGAAGCTGCTCTCTAATACAGCACTGAGATAAGACCTGACTTCTCTCAGCGCTGAGGTAATCGCTCAAAAGAAATATCAAAATTAAAAAAAAAAAAAAAAAAAAAAAAAAAAAAAGGTCGCATGCACAAATATATTCATAAATAAACTCATGCATACACGACATCACTGCACACCCACACACACACACACACACACACACAGTCGAACAGAGGAAAAACGTGCCTGGAGCTCTCCGTGTCACAGTCTCTCCTGGTCGCTCATGTTATTGATTTTAATAAGATGTCCAAGCAAAGACATCCTCAAGCAAGAAAGAAGGAAATATGAGGACAGAGAGACTAATAGAAAAATATGTCTGCATGTAAAGCAGAGGACATGAGACTGAGACAGGAGAAAGAAGAGATAGAGTCAATAAAGAGGAGAAGACTCAACTGTGACTCTGATTGTGAATCCTGACCGACTCATATCTGATTCTTGGTTCAGATTCTAGGCCAAAGAACCTTACGTTCACTGAAAGCAAAAGAAACGCATTCATTTCTAGCAGAGGAGTTCTGTAAACAAGACTTATCTGTTATGATGGAATATTTTGAAACCTATAGCTCACAGTTTTCTAGCCAAGGAATCAGCATCGGTACCGATAGCCTACTGAACTGATCAAGCTGGGGATGCACTGATTTATCAGCACGCCTTAAATTTCAAGATGACAGCTTTGTACGTTTCATTAGTTTTTATTGTCTCTCTTGGATGACAGACACTTTTAGTAATGACTTTAAAAATATATTTTAATTTGGAGCGGATTATGTGAAGGTCATATATTCTAATCCTCACTTCCTGTGGGCTACAGCAACACTAAACCCCTGAGCTTGCCTGAGAAGGACTAAATGCACAAAGCTGCTATTTTTAAATATCCCATGGAGAGAGACTCTCACTGCAGCCTGTTCTATTTTGTTCTGAAAATGTGGGCGTGCAGTCTTGTTCTGTGGACGATAAACCAGGTGCAGACTTCCATCTGTGTCACCGCTGATGAGGAAATACAGCGAGTGCTGGACGGAGCAGTGAGTGACAACAACCCCGCCCACATTTAAGAGGACTGTCTGAACAGACCGAGGGTCTAGGTACCATGTCTGAAGGCTTACTGCTGGTTCCAAAGGTGCTGGACTGAAAGGGTTTGGTGGACGGGACTAAAAAAAAAAACATCAGTATTGGTATCGGCTATCGGCAAAGTTATTATTTTGAACATGGGTATTTTTCACCCAAGTGCAACCTCCGGGGCTCAAAAATGAAACCAACAGAGGTATCAAAAGCTGCAGTTCCTCTAATGTCCACTTGAGGGTGGCTCCAAGAGCAAGTCAATCTCCACAGACCCCCATGTTAACATGCTCTACAGCAGAAATAAACATGTTTACAGTCTGGTACAAAATTGGGTCATTACAACTGTGCAGGGTATACATTTTTATATAACTCACCCATTTACATTTTATCAAGGCTTAAAGTTACGTATAATCGAGAGCTGGGGTGCTTTGAGTGACAGGCTGTCTGCAAGGCGTCACCAGTCTGTGAGTCCAAATGTGGTCACTTCTGGTTCCAAAAACTCAGGATGGCAAGGGCCAAAATTCTAAATCTGAGGCTTCAAATTAAACTACAAACCAACAGGTGACATCGCAGAGGGTTTTTAATAAATGCATCAGTCCACCCCAGCTTCATAACGACTCACCTTTCACTCGCATTTTAAGCACAAAGTAATTTTTTCCCCTGAAGTCTATTATCTCCTGATTTCATGTATAACTACAGTGATGGTGTTCTGAGCCGTGAGTGCTGCCAACACCCATCTGAGCCAACAGCAGTACTGTGCCTGAACGCATCCTGTGTAGACTCTGACAGAGGAGTGAAGCTCCTGCTATGCAGATGTGGACATAACGTGTCGGCCTTCGTTGTTGTGCCAGCCAGAAGCTGAAACAAATTCAGAACGTCAGGTCGTTGACCCAGAAGCCACTAGTGAATTGAAACTGCCGAATGTATTAAAGGGTTTCTACAAAGTGTAACCTTTAGCTTCGCTTCACCAGCTGCATTTTCATCCACCTGTGCGTTTTCAAAACAAAAAGTTTTTCCTCTCGGCTGAGGTGGGAATACAAAATGCGAGAATGTGCGATGGAAACAGCTGAAGAATAAATCATGATGTAGATGAAGCTATTGACTTAAACATCCACTCAAGCTTCCACTGAGGGAAAGAAAAATGGGGGCAGATGAAAACCAGATCAGATCACTCTGGAGCCATAGGCGTAGATTATGCAGGGACACAGGGGACACGTCCCCCTCAGTATTAACAACACATGCATCTGTCCCCTCCAGTAAAAACATGAAAGTAGCAGGACACTTTTAATACATTTGGATGGAAACCTTGCTGCAGTTAGCAGCTCGAGCAACGACAATTTTATGTTAAAATATTTATGGTTTTGTTTTGTTTTTTTACACACCTGCTCTACTGGTCAAGTAAGGGACTGTTCATTATTTAAGAGGGGGGAGTGGGTGGTGAAAAAGGGGGAGGCATGTCAAATAATTTTCTAAGTTTTATGATTATAAAACTATTAAAAATCACACTAGAAACTGTAGTGGGGATGGACTTTTTGGGGGGGCTTAGAGGAGGGGCATACAAATTGCATTTTGTATTTATTTTACTGCAGATTTTTGAAGAAAACACATATTTCAAAGCTGCAAGTTTGAAAGGCCAACATTTTTAAAAAAAATCACCAATATTACACCATTTATCAAAGCTAGCAACTGTAAAACTAAAATTATCATGGATTATGGATTTTCAAATGTCTGTTGATCCTTGAACACATCATATGTGACAAATGCTTCTGTCAGGAAAATTTACACTCTTTATTCTACGGCTTCTCTAAGGCTTTGTCCAACTCCAGGATTTTGTCGTCAACTTTTCACTTTCAAAAATCAAAGGTTAAGTTTTAAAAATGTAATACCTCATTCATGGTGGATGGTGGGTCATGCATTTTTCACCTGTCACTCAGGGAGGCTTAAGGAAAAATATCTGCAGCTGTGGGGAGGGTCAAAATAAATGTCCTCCTCTGATAAATAAAGAACAGTCTCTTAAGGAGTAACATGCCCAGTCATTGCTCTAATTGCTGCCACCTAATGTTTTCTATGCAGAAAATTAACTTTCACCTGCCTGACATAACTCCACCTTCTGACTAATGCATAATTTTGAAAGGTAGAGTGATAAACAACACAACCTGAAAGATGACTGAACATTAAATACATTGTTAAGAGCAAAGCATTCATCACTGTGAGGACCTACAGCTGAGGGAAGTATGACGGACAGAGAAGAGCAGGAGAGGTGGAATTAAACTCCTGATAAGATAAAGTGCTGAGGCTAAGAGAGGGAGGAGGGACACACAATGGTAAGAGGACAGGAGGAGATATGGAGTGAAGATGGAGGAGCAGAGACAGTCGAGTGTGTGTACATGTGTGCTGGAAGGCGCTTTAAGCGAGCAAGAGTGACAGGCGGAGACGGAGATGGAGAGGACAGCTTTGTGCGCAGGCAGACATGGAGCAGCGCTAAATAAATCAGCCAGCGCTGCAACTAAGTGTGACTGAAATGTTTACGATACGCCAGCATAATGGAGAGACAGACGGGCAGAGAGAGGGGGAAGTCCACCTGTCTGTCATCCCAGAGACAGAACAAGAATCTAAAAAAGAAAGAGCAGGCTGTGGGTGGATGTGTGAAAGGTAAAGGCAGAATAAAGAACACAGTTAAGTGCTTGTTCTTGTGTCTCAAAGGTGCTCGTTAAAACACCCACACCTATTATTTTCCATTTAAGCCCACACAGCGCCGTCGAGACGTCAACACAGACCTCTGACCCCTGAAACTCTGAAATATAAGCAGCATGTTGCTGTAAATACTGGTACACAGATGCATTGTGGGAGTTCTAACAGTCACGAATTTTAGGCAATACCAACATGAGCAGCTGACACACTTTAATGTACACAGACCTTCAAGGAACCGCACAGCTTTACAAACCTGTGTTGACAAATACAAATTAAACTTTAGGTAGCCTACGAGAATAATATAATCAGTTGCGTTTTCAGATCACAAGATACGTTTTGCTGCTGCAAAAGAAAAACAATGACTGAAGTGAGATGAACAGACTGAAAACTTTATCTTATTCGATAAACCAGATGTTTTCCTTTGGGGACATCATTTGAAATAATACATTGAAAAAGGTAAGAAATCGCAATATATTTTATCGCAACACATTTAAAAGCACAGTATCATTGAATCGTGACTCAAGTACCGTGACCAAAAATTTAAAAAAAAGAAAAAACACCAACATTGGTCCACAGGGGGAGCCACAGCGATCGGTCGCATTTTAGCCATTTTGAAGCATTTTTCTGTTGTTATAGCGCCACCCAGTTGCCAATTAGAGTTAAATTTCTCCAGTCACCTTGAGGCGTCCTGTTCTACATATCTACCAAGTTTAGTAAAAATCCATATGGCGGTTAGGCCTAGATAAGAAATGAGCTCTCTAGCGCCCCCATTTTGTTTGATGGGGTCAATAATGGAGGGGTCCCCTCAGATTATGTGTGGTCATATGCCTACAAAGTTGCGTGGTGATGGGTGAAACCCTTGAGATGTTATACACCTTTATGTGATGAGCCACGCCCTCCACAATATTCATTGCCTTATAGAAGCTCAGTTTTAGTAAGTTTTCCAACTTTTGCCAAGAGGGAACTTTAGATATTGGTCCCTAGATTATGTTCACCCAGTTTCATGCAGATCGCTCAAACTTCCTAGGAAGAGATCCATTTGAAGTGTTTTTCAAAAAATTCAAAATGGCGGAAAATCTATATAAGCGGAAGTTATGGGTTCTTGAGGCAAATGTGTTCCTCATGAGGAGAGGCATCTCTGTGCAAAGTTTCATGTCTCTACGACATACGGGGCATGAGATATGCCCATTCAAAGTTTGACATTTCAATGGGTTGCTATAGCGCCCCCCTTTGGCCAATTGATGTAATATTGCTTCATTGGCATCCTCCCATGACCCTCTACCACTGTGCCAAATTTCACATGGACTGACCAAGTCAGTGAGGAGTATTAATAAATTAAAATAAAATAAATTAATAAATACACCAACTAGGGATGCACGATAATATCAGCACATCATCAGTATCGGCACAACATGCTTTTTCTTATTTAGCACAATGACTGAATATCACAGACACTGAACAGTATTTCATGTCTCCACCTGCTGGTGGGCCGTCACCATAAGAGTATGTATGTATAATATGATGTTAATTCCACTACAGAAGAGACATCACAAGAGATATATATAGAGATAATGGTATCGGTTATCAAATGAGTTGTTACATATCGGCATATCGGCTATCAGCAAAAATTCCAATATCATGCATCTCCAATCAGAGCTGTAGTTCTGAAGGGTGTCCAGATGATTAAAGGGAAAAGAAACAAAACAAGAATAATTTTACACAAAATTATGTGTATTTTTTATTTATTTATTTATTTTACTCTTGTGAAACATGGCATGTAGATCTTAAAAAAAAAAATCCTCCAGGGTCCACGAACCAAACAGGTTGCATCGTTCACTGATTGGGGACTTGAGACACTAATTGGGATAAATTTAAACATTGATGACACACAGAGCTAAGGTCACTTCTCTCAGATTAAACACAACTGCTAGCAACATAATGTCACCAATTAGTAGTAATTAGCCGGCCCCGGTGTGACTGTTCCACCTTCACGCTTAAGGGCACCGCACACATCGTGTCATGTGAATGTATACCTGATATAATGGGAAAAGACTGAAGGCTAAAGCTGCATGTTACAGGGGAAAACACCAGCGTCCTCACCAGCTGATTATTCCTGTAGAGGTCATGGACATAAAGAAACTGCATTGTTCCTGCATTGCAGTGTAAACCAGGTTAGTCCAAGTAGTATTATAACTATCAAGATTATTATTTCAATCTAACCGTATAGCTGCTGACCTCACATACTGTAGTTGTTTGTGTTTTTAAACATTAAATTACACTTGAAACATTGCAAGAGAAAAGAATTTTAGAATAAAGACTGACTGATGTGTTTGGCAAACGTAATGTTATCTCAAATAACTTTATAAAAAACGCCAATGTCCCCAAATCCAATAATGAACCATTAATGTGTGCTTATGACTGCAGCTTACATCGGAACAAATATACAGCACAGTTTTCTTGATACTCTTGCTTTTATGTTATTAGTTTTGGAACCCACCCATCAACTCTTCCATTGCTCATTACTGTAGTTACTGCCAAGCTGGCACTGGACGTCAGAAAGACATTGGGTTCTGACATTGGACAGACATTTAATTTAGGTTGGAATGAAAGTTGACAATATTTCAAATGTTTATTATCATGACATTTGCAGACATCGGGTTTCGGACATTGTGAAATACTTTATTAATCCTCGAGGGGAAACTGTGATTCGTTAGAGTTGCTCTGATGTAAAGAATAGATTATTATAAGAAGTAAGAATATGAGTATGTAACAGAAGCGTGTGAATATAAAGTTCAGTCAGGACCACTTGAGTCAAAGAAAACCTAATTTCCTTCAGCAGTATGGCTCTGTTCTGGGGCCTCTCTGCCTTTCCTAGGCCTACGCAGAAAGCCTCAGGCGGAGAGAGCACACCTCTCTGCCCTTCCACACGCCTATGTGGAAAGCCCTACTGTGCATTCACACCAAAAGCATCATGAGCGTCATAAGCGGCCTGCAGCCATTCATTTTCAATGTACGCTTGCTACGAAGGGCGTCTGGAGCGTCGGCAGCAGCGAGCAGCGCGATGCCAGCAACCGGAGCGTCACTGTGAAGTTGAGAGAAGCTCAACTTTATGCAAATGAGCAGCGACGCCGCTAAAGCAGCAGCGAGCAGCAGCCAATTGCAGACCGTGATATTCCCCGTGGAGTAGCCAGGTTTGCAGGACTTGGTGGACCCAGATGGCCCGACGGTACCGAACCCTGCGTTTCCTCAGCAAATACACCGCTGCAACACAAAACAGGCTTCCCAAAGTGCGATCCATGGTGAAAGAGGAAGCGGAAGATGTACATGCTATATATATAGACACACTTTTTTCCCTCCAAAGAGCTCCCGCTTATTAACCACCAACCCAATAAGTTCCCACTTATTATTTACAAGCAATTACATTTCTCTTGGTCCTACGAGTCATCCTGTGCACAGCTGATCAGCTGAACACGTCAGCAGCGCAGCTTGAAAGCCCCGCCCCTTGGCAGCCTTCTGCAAGCCCTGCCAGAGCTACCAGGCAGCATGATGCCAGCGACCTGAGCGACCACTGGCGCTCATGACGCTTTTGGTGTGAATGCACAGTAAAGGTATAGAGAGCACATCTCTCTGCCCATCCATTTGCAAATGAGGAAAGCCTTAATGTATAGAGAGCACACCTTTCTGCCCTTCCACGCACAAACAAGGAAAGCTTGACGCAGAGAGAGCATACTTCTCTGCCCTTCCACGCGCCAATGTGGAAAGCCTTAAGGTATAGAGAGCACATCTCTCTGCCCCTCCATTTGCAAATGAGGAAAGTCTATGGCAGAGAAAGCACACCTCTCTGCCCTTCCATATGCCTATGTTGAAAGCCTGAGGCAGAGAGAACACACCTCTCTGCCCTTCCATGCGCCAACATGGAAAGCCTGAGGCAGAAAGAGCAGCAGCAAAGACCCCACAGGGAACAGAACAGAGCAGCATCAATGACAAACAGAAATGACAGTGATAAGTCAGACACAGCATGAAAAGGAGGAGCTGGGGTGGAGGCAGGTTGCAAAGCAGCTTGCAGAGGAAGCAGCAACAGTAGGCAATCAAGAGCAGTTTAAATAGGGCGCCCTGAATGAGATTAACCAATGGGTTGCATAGAAAGGAGTCACATGACCTATCAGCTGATCCATCAGTTGATTGGACTGCTTGAGATCAGCTGATATAGCTGGCATGTGAGCCGCACTTGACACTGCGTCCTGCCTGAACTAACGCTATGCTAAAATTAATATGGAAATATAAATGTATCATATGCTACAGTGTTTAACTCTAGTACTTCACAGTTTACTTTAAAGTATCAGTATGAAGTGTCATTCTGTGTAGCAGGTATAAAAAACTCACTCCGGCCCGCCTACATGCTGCGACATGTCCATGCCCAATATATTTCAGCTGCTGGGTGTAAGTTTGTTTATGTGCTGGCCTTATTAAATCCAGTGTTTGAATACAAGCGTTCATTCTGAATATAAACAGGAATGGAAAATTAATTACTCTGAGGCACTGTGGTGAATAACAGCTGTTTTATTTTTCTGTTTCTGGAGGCATTTTTCTGAACTGTGCCTGCGGCAAAAGGACCTCATCAACTCTAACCTGCAGAAAAACACCTTGTTTTTCATGCGTGACACTTTGAAATCCACGACCTGCTGTGTCTTGGCTGTATTTTTGGAAGAGGCATTTTTGTGTTAAATGTCTGTAAAAGATGAAAATGATAAGCATGCATTTTCTACAGAGCGTGTTGGCTGCCTGACAAACTGCTGACCTTTCACCTCATGTATGCATCCCTGAAAGGGAGTGACTCCATGAATAGGAATAAGCAGGCATGCAAATTGAAGGGATGGACGACTTAACCCGATCTCTCTGTAATCCTGTCAGAGTTAGCTGCAGCAGATTACCTCTGACACTTTGACCTGAGGAGTGGTGAGCACTGTATTGATGATTCGTCATGGTATTGCAGAGGGGAGAGGAGTCTAATGGGATTGAAGCCACGGACTGCTTAGAGACCTTGTTTAGACCACTGTCACACAGACGGACCGATATAGACGGACCACTCACTGATATAGAAGCTCTAATGACGCTTAAGTGATGTTCAGGACCAAGACCTGTCTGTGTCTGAGATTCTTCATGTTCCAAGTGCAACATTTTCACTTCTGTCTGTTTTGATGTCAAATGGATTTCGCTGATGAATGAATCCTTTCACCCATCTGTCACACACACACACACACACACACACACTATAGAATGTATATACATGGAGCTACAAAAGAGGCACTCCATCTTTTGTGAGCATTGTTGCTTTAGGTGCCGTCGTCTCACACAGTCATTAATAACCAGCTGATCAGAACAACACAGACTGATGAAAAGACTGGGAGCAAGAAGAAACACGTTCACTACACTCTGCAGTACTGTGGCCCTCCTGTCACATACCATACAGTGATAAATGAAACGTACACAGTCTTCATGGGGTCACTGATTAAGTCACACTTGATCTCAGGCCCTTCTTTTATTAAATTGCTGAGTTTTTGCAGATTTTTTCAATTAGAGCTACAACTAACATAATTTCCTCACCAGCTAATGTGATTTAATTTAACCACAGTGACATCATGGCTCAGTTGGTCTGTGACTGTGTAACTCTGTGGTTCAAACAGAAACATCTCAACATCGATCAGATCGGCCCGGGCACCAGAAGAAAAGGTTCCATACGTATCCTATTAATGTTTTAGGTGAAGGGGATGGAGGATGCCGTGTCAGCGAGGTGACATGTTCACTGTCTGAGAACAGCAAACAACAAAACTGGTTGTTTTTTAGCAACTCATCTCTGTGTTGCCATCTTTTTTTTTTAGCCCCCAAACGTGGGCGTCTTTTAGTGACCTGTTGCTGTTTTCCTAGCGGTTATTTTAAAAGAGACATTGCTGCATTTCCAGTTGGGTGTGCAAACAAAAGCAGGTATTTTGAGCATGAACATACTTTTTGGCTTTTCTCTGTAGTAATCTCATGAGGTGTTTTATATTGTTTATTTTGTATTTTTGTTCTTCGTTGCCTGTCTGTAACTTTGTTGCTGTCTCGGCCAGGACACTCTTGAAAAAGAGAATTAAAATAAAAGGTTAAATTTAAAGACTACATGATAAAAACACAGACGAGCACACTGTTTTGTTAGTAAAATAAGTGACTTTTGGTTTCACACTAGATAAGAACAGCGGTCTCCCAGGTGAAAGTACTGAGTTTGCAGACTCTAGTCGCGTTTCCATTACAGTTTTACGCTAAATAAATGTGATATTTCTGAAGTTTCGACAAAGTACAATTGCGACTTGCAGGTGTTTCCATTAAAGGGCCAGTGTGTAAAATGGGTTAAAAACAGTGACATCAGTGGTCAAATTCTAGATTGCAGAGCTCACTCGCTCACCCCCCCCGTCGGGTAAATGACGGTGGCCTCGTAGGGACAAAAAGCCTTGCGCAGACACAAGTTTTTCAGGAGTAGGTCTATCTAGCGACGAGGTGAATATTTATTTAGAAATCTAAACCATGTTACGATATTGTAATGAATCCCTCACGAGCAGGAGACCAGAGGAGCGTTCGGGAAAAAGGACAGTTTATTTGAGCGCTCCAAAAACTCCAGTAACACTCCAGGGGGTAAAAGACTCCGTCCCAAACGCTGACTCTTCCAGCGTAACACACACACTCCATACACACATACTCGTTTACCATACTGAGTGGGCACCCCCTCCCCTCTCTGCTCCGCCAATCTCCAGCCCACACACTGACTGACAGCGTAGCCGGTAAACAGAGCTCAGCTGTTGATTTAGCCTAGTAATATCTCCGGACTATAGTAGCTGCAATGGACGACTTTGAACTCGATTTTGAAGAGTTTCTTGTAGCGGACACAGACCCAGAGCCATATCTGTTTGAGCCGGAGCATACAGATGAGGAACTCCATGTGTTTGATGCTGAGCAGGTGAGAAGAGAGGCTGAATGCACAGAATGGGATTCGGTGCTACTGCTGCCATCGTTGGGGAGATATATCATCAGGAGGAAAAGCGCCCCAGAGAGTGCATCACAAGGAGTGAAGCTGCGTCTTCTTTTCCTCGCAGATGACGGTTCGGGTTCATTCTCTCCTGTTGCGTGGTAAGTGTGGTCCATTCACAAACTTTATAACTAAAAAAACTTTTCATTACTCTCTATCGACGAACTACTAACACTCTCTGCTGTTTCCTCCTCCTTCTTCCTTCCTTCCGCTGTCTTCGTTGGTTTATTTACACACGCCAAACGCGTTCTCTGGCTGGCTGGATTGTCCGCTCGGTCTGCCGTACATACATGGCGGCGCAAGATGGCGACCTCTCTAAAGCAAGGCCCTTGCTATATATATATATATATAAATAAAAGCATAATTATAAGGCTATGAAAACCAAACAAATTTTATTTTATAGCGATTATACACTTATATAAACATATTAATGGGTAGAATATTCAGATTCAGATTCAGATTTGATAATAAACCATGCCAAATATTACACACTGGCCCTTTAAAAGGTGTTTTGCGTATGAGCCGTAATTCTCGTAAAATCTCGTCCCGCGAGACTCCACTTTGTCTGTGGAAGTAAGATGGACATTCCAAATCTCTTGCGAGCTAGAACAATCATCACGGTTGCCACTGCTGCTGCCGCAGTAGTCTACAATCGAAGACGAAGAGAGCGAATGGTATTCTAAAGGCAAAGTTCTTATGTGTGGCAGCAACCACGGATAAAGGATTTCTGGGAGAGGATCGTGAACAAGGAACTCACAGAGGAGTTGAATGTCCGGTGACGTATATTTGTGAAAAAAGTGTTTTCATTACTCTTTTGCGATATACTTCTATATCGACACGTCTGAAAAACCACCTCATGAGAGCGTAAAAACCTTTTCTCAATATTTGAGAGTTTTTCCGAAATGTAGGTGTTTCCATTACCTGTTTTTTATTGTGATAGTTAGGTTTTGTGCATTTCTAGGGTTAATGGACGCACTTTCTGTCGCTCTTTATACTACGACATTTGCAGGGAACGCCAAAGATGCTGCCTTCTGATGTGTCTCATATCCTATTAACAGGTCCCCCAGTGCATCAGTGTCTGACCCTGAGGGCCACTGACTAAGCATCAGTATTTGACGAGTTGGGAGTGAGAGCAGGTTGTGTATATCTAAGGAGACCTCAGGTCAAGAGTTTGTCTAATGACATTAGTGAGGTTACATAACAAACTATTTATTCCAAAGAAGCTTTTTCTTGGGCTCAAACACAGTCTCAAGAAAAATCAAAATCTGCACATCCAGTTTAGACACCGTCAAAAAATAATGACTGCAATTTTTTTTTTACGGCAAAAGAGACAGAAACGATCACAACGTTAGCAATAATGGCTTCATGAAATGTAAAACTGGCAGATGAGTGAATAAAATAAAGAAGTGTTGAGATGTTAGAGAGAGGACTATTTCAGGGAGTAAACAGATTCCTAATGATGCTTCTGTTCCTGCAGCAGTAACCAAAAACAGCAGAGGGGAGAGAACATCTTCATGCTAGAAAAGCTGTAATTATTTTAATTAGCCCTTCTTTTAAATCTGAAAAGCAAAGCTGGAGCTGCAGCACAGACGACACATATCTGTGTGTGTGTGTGTGTGTGTGTGTGTGTGTGTGTGCATGTCAGTATGAGCCAGCTATGGATGTGTCCCATGTGCCTCATTGTCCTCGAGAGGAATCACTCTGCAAAATGTTTTTTTTTTTTTTTAAGCCTGTCTGTGCCCCAGCCGGGTTCCCCGTCTCTCTGTCTGCTCATTAACAAACATGCCTGCTCATCAGCCTCTCTGTCCGTCTCTGCAAAAAATGTCACAAGTGAGTCTGAGTGATAAAAGTAATAATATCTGGAGAGTAACAGCAGCTGTGAGCAGCTTCTGGTGGTTATGGAGCATCACTTTCAGCTTCTACTGACACATTAGTCAAGTTTCAGTCCAAATGTAGCTCAAAGAATGTGTGAAAGAAAATCTACATATCCATCCATTCATTTTCATCCGCTTATTAAGGGCCGGGTCTCAGGGGCAGCAGGCTGAGCAAAGCACCCCAGATGTCCCTCTCCCCAGCAATGCTTTCCAGCTCCTCCTGGAGGACCCCAAGGTGTTCCCAGACCAGATGAGATATATAATCCCTCCAGTGTGTTCTGGGTCTGCCCGGCATCCTGATCAGATGCCCTAACCACCTCAACTGGCCCTTTTCGATGTAGAGGAGCAACAGCTCTACTCCAAGGACCTCCCCCTGTCTCTAAGGCTGAGCCCAGACACCCCAAAGAGGAAACTCATTTCAGCCACTTGTATCCACAATCTCATTCCTTCAGTCACTACCCAGAGCTCATGACCACAGGTGGGGGTTGGGACGGAGATGGACAAGTAAATCGAAAGCTTACCAGTTCATTAGTGAGGGCAGAATCTAAATATATATGTGATTATATCTGGTAGTGTTATGTGAATATTAGGAGCACTGAGATAAATAGTTGGTGGCGCCAATTCTTCAGTCGGGTTCCACTGAACCACTGAAGAAGAGGAGGGTGAAACCATGGATCATTACTGGGATCATTTTAAAGTTAAGTTGACACAGTTTTTAAAGAGGGAACAGTCATGCAGAGATGAACCGTATCATTGTTTGTGTCTTGCTCACATTTTATTAAGATTTGTGGGTTTTAAAAATGCATCTTGGGACGTGCATGGAAAATTATCTTGGGCAATAAATACTGTTTTATGTGGTATGAATAAACCAGATGTATTTAAAAGATGTTCAGTCAAACCTGAAACAAGGGAAACCATGTAGACAAATTTGTAAGCGCCAGCTGGCAACACCAAACTATTTTAAAACATCAAACTGCAGGGAAAAGGAAACTAATAATGACCTCATCAGGTTTGTTTTGCGTTTGTAGGGTGGTACCCGCTTTGCTGCAGCCCAGCCAACAACAGTCAGCTCTTTTTTTCCTCTTTAGCAGTTTTGGCACTGCCTCTGCCGGTGCACCGGTGCTGATTACACAACAGCGCCACCACGTCTGCATATGCCGCAAGCGCAGTTACAGATGACAGGAATCTTCCGGTGGCCGCCTCATGGCTCTCCAATATAGTTCCAGTATATTGGAGAGAAGACAGACACCTCTCCAACACTCAGCGTACTCACACTAAACCTATCGAGACTGATCAACAGCACTACAGGTGATTTTGTGGCGAACTGTCCCTTTAAGTCGGCTGCCTGATATGTTTCATGATTGATTCTCTGCGTCTGTTTCTGTTGCATTTTGTTTTTATTGATCCACCAACGTGCACCTCAGCCAAGCATCAACATTTTAATTTGCATCTCATCATTTTTATGCACAAACTGAGACAACACTTAACAACATGGAAACACACACTGCAGCACTCAGCCTCCCACATTCAACAGTGTAACTCTGCTGCTGTATACACAGCTGAGACCCTCAAAAAAAAATCTGCTGAGAGGAAAAAAAGGGTGTGTGTGTGTGTGTGAAAAAGAGAGCCAGATGGAGAAGTCAGAGGAGCCATTATTTTTTTCCCATCTCAGTAGCCAAGGAAACCAACCAAAGATGTCCTCATTGGAGGTCAGAGGTCACGGCTGACGTGCAGGAAATGGCTGCTGGAGGACAGAGAAGCTGATGGAGAGAGAGATTTGATTTGACCATTTAAGCTCAAAGTGATACAACAGAGTGTGACAGAGACAAAGAGGAGGGCCTTAGCGCTCTTCATGAGGAGGTTTTTATGGCTCGTGTGAGATGTGTCCACTCCACCCAGCATGTCTGGGAGCACGATGACCTCATCATCTGAATCCACAGAACGATATGTGCAGCGAGCAGCGAGCAGCGAGTGGACTGAACGAGTCATACTGTTCAGACAAAGTGCCCTAATGTGTCTTTTCTGGATCCAGACCAGACTCCACTCAGCTGGAAAAGGTCAATTCACCCAAATCACAGATTTAAAAGAAATTATTTTCCACTTAACCCCTCGTGGTATCAAGTCGTGCAGTTTCCATTTTATTTGCTGCAGTTTTAAGTTATGTGTCGCTGTCTTGACTTTAAACCATTTAAAAGACAAGATAACTTTATTTATCGGGAGGGAAAGTGTTGTGTAGCAGCTGCAGTACAAAGTAAGAAAGAGTGCAAATCCAAAATGTACACAATGGTAAAAGTGTAAATAGGTACAGTACAGGCCAAAAGTTTGGACACACCTTCTCATTCAATGCGTTTTCTTTATTTTCATGACTATTTACATTGTAGATTCTCACTGAAGGCATCAAAACTATGAATGAACACATGTGGAGTTATGTACTTAACAAAAAAAAGGTGAAATAACTGAAAACATGTTTTATATTCTAGTTTCTTCAAAATAGCCACCCTTTGCTCTGATTACTGCTTTGCACACTCTTGGCATTCTCTCCATGAGCTTCAAGAGGTAGTCACCTGAAATGGTTTCCACTTCACAGGTGTGCCTTATCAGGGTTAATTAGTGGAATTTCTTGCTTTATCAATGGGGTTGGGACCATCAGTTGTGTTGTGCAGAAGTCAGGTTAATACACAGCCGACAGCCCTATTGGACAACTGTTAAAATTCATATTATGGCAAGAACCAATCAGCTAACTAAAGAAAAACCAGTGGCCATCATTACTTTAAGAAATGAAGGTCAGTCAGTCCGGAAAATTGCAAAAACTTTAAATGTGTCCCCAAGTAGAGTCGCAAAAACCATCAAGCGCTACAACGAAACTGGCACACATGAGGACCGACCCAGGAAAGGAAGACCAAGAGTCACCTCTGCTTCTGAGGATAAGTTCATCCGAGTCACCAGCCTCAGAAATCGCAAGTTAACAGCAGCTCAGATCAGAGACCAGATGAATGCCACACAGAGTTCTAGCAGCAGACCCATCTCTAGAACAACTGTTAAGAGGAGACTGCGCCAATCAGGCCTTCATGGTCAAATAGCTGCTAGGAAACCACTGCTAAGGAGAGGCAACAAGCAGAAGAGATTTGTTTGGGCCAAGAAACACAAGGAATGGACATTAGACCAGTGGAAATCTGTGCTTTGGTCTGATGAGTCCAAATTTGAGATCTTTGGTTCCAACCGCCGTGTCTTTGTGAGACGCAGAAAAGGTGAACGGATGGATTCCACATGCCTGGTTCCCACTGTGAAGCATGGAGGAGGAGGTGTGATGGTGTGGGGGTGTTTTGCTGGTGACACTGTTGGGGATTTATTCAAAATTGAAGGCACACTGAACCAGCATGGCTACCACAGCATCCTGCAGCGACATGCCATCCCATCCGGTTTGCGTTTAGTTGGACGATCATTTATTTTTCAACAGGACAATGACCCCAAACACACCTCCAGGCTGTGTAAGGGCTATTTGACCAAGAAGGAGAGTGATGGAGTGCTGCGGCAGATGACCTGGCCTCCACAGTCACCGGACCTGAACCCAATCCAGATGGTTTGGGGTGAGCTGGACCGCAGAGTGAAGGCAAAGGGGCCAACAAGTGCTAAACACCTCTGGGAACTCCTTCAAGACTGTTGGAAAACCATTTCAGGTGACTACCTCTTGAAGCTCATGGAGAGAATGCCAAGAGTGTGCAAAGCAGTAATCAGAGCAAAGGGTGGCTATTTTGAAGAAACTAGAATATAAAACATGTTTTCAGTTATTTCACCTTTTTTTGTTAAGTACATAACTCCACATGTGTTCATTCATAGTTTTGATGCCTTCAGTGAGAATCTACAATGTAAATAGTCATGAAAATAAAGAAAACGCATTGAATGAGAAGGTGTGTCCAAACTTTTGGCCTGTACTGTAACTGTAGGGATCAGAGTCCTGCACTGGCTCAGGTACCCAACGGGTGACCTGCCAATAGTGATTTACTGCTGTATTGATGCTCTGAAGGTTACATACAGTGACTTTACAGAAGTCACACGTGATGGACATTTTCTCACATTTTTGTGACTTGTCATCGACTAAACAATGACTCAGCTGTTCCAGGAAATAAGTGTTAATGCTAAAAGTTGATATCCGCAGCTCCATCAAGGCTTCCTGTGCTCAAAGCATCTAAAGTGACATCTGAAAAACTCGACTAAAGTCCTCGTTCAGAAGCAACATCCCATCGTTAGCTCGCTGTGGACTGCTCTCATTAAAACTATTTTCTGCTGAGGGAACAGCCCCAATTAAAAGTCCTCACAGCGAGGTGCGAGGACGGTCCTGAGGAACAGAGACAGGCTTTCTAAAAAGAGATGTTGACTTTTCAAATGGCTGCGGTCACTGATATCTCAAGACATTAGGAAGGAAAACAATGACAGATCTGCATGGCATGGTGTCAGACCTCCATTAGTCTCTGCTCCCCTCTGTGTCATGTCCTTGTCTTATATGATCCTTATCTTTGCACATATGTTCATCTCTCTCTGAGGTCTTCTTTTAATGTTTCAGTTCTTTTCAGACTTCAAATAAGTGTAAAGAACTTTGCAATGGCTGGATGTCTGGGTGTAAATGCTGCAGTATGAATAAATTTGCCGTGCCCTGTGTGGATACCACTGCGATTAAGAAAACATTTTTGACCTCTGACCAGCACTCAGTCCTGGCAGCGGTCCAACGCGATGCTCCTGCAGAACAGAGTCGATCTGCGCTGAATTTTGTTTGGCACATTTACAGGAAACAGAGTTTGTTGTTGTTGAAGGAAAGAGGCAGGTGGGAACTTGTGTGTTTTCTCTACTATTTTAAACATGTTCATTCATCTGATCCTCCAGTGGGATGGATATTTACCCTCTCTCTTTCTCACTGCCTGAATCCATCCTGTCTCAGTCAGTCCATTACGCTGCTTCATTTTTTTGAATGTTAAAGGGTAAGTTTGGTATTTTTACAACCTGGACCTCGTGTTGGCATGTTTCTGTGTCTCAGTAACTGATGGGAACGATGATGTTTGAAACTGGTCCAGTGTTGAGTGAGAACATGCAGCCAGCAGCAGCTAAACATCACTCAGAGCACAATGCACCTTCAATTTACATCTGCTATAAGTGCTTGTTTTTGCCTGTGACAGGCTCAGATTGTTATTTTTATATTTCAAGCATATGAAAGATTTTTAACAGGATGCCTACAGAGACAGACATTATTGATAAAGAGCAAGATCCTTTTTATTTATGCAGAAACCCACCAGACTCCTTTTGACTAAACCAGGGGTCAGAACATTTTAATTTCTATATATCAATGTCGCAGACCTAAAGAAATTCTTATATTCTCCAAGTGTAAAAATGTGAAGCTGCGTCACTTCCTAACTGGTTAGCCACGGATGCCATATCCAAAAAAGCTAAAGTCTTGGAATAAAATAGAGAGTTTAGTCGTGCATCGACAGATTTGTTTGGTTTCATTACCAGCTTTGCAAAGTTAAAGAACCAAATACTCATGAATAGAGCTCTGCAGAGTGGCCACCTTGTGGGAAACATCAATGAATGCTCATTAAGACCATCACCCACAATTTCCACATACTCCACTCCCACATACACTCCCATTCTAGTGAATAGCTTCATTTCAAGAGCACGCACCGCACACGTTTCCACGGCACTCCACTTCATCAGAGATACACGCCAAGTCTATTTTTCAGCGACTGCACTTCCACAGCACGTCAAGCCACATAGCTCAGGTTGCACCAAACCGGAAATGGAACGCACACGGCATCCAGTAAATTTCAAAATACAACACATTACACGATCTACGGATTGTAAACTCTCAATTTTTTTAAAAATGTCACATCCTGTCGCACAACTTGTTTTCTTTCTTTCTCCTTCTGAATGAACTATTGTTTTGGTCTGGCTCACACTTTATCAACTGTTTTTTATCGCATGATTTCGCAGTTCCAACGTGAGCTAGCGGCTTTGCTACGCAGCACTCCAGAAATGCAGCGTGGCACAGAGCGTGGCACAGACGGAGTGTGTGGAAATTGCAAGTTAGTGAAGGCTAAATTAGACTTTAAAGGGACATTGTGTAACATTTTCAGTTGTTTATTGGCAAAAATTGATGTCTGCATTCATAAATATGTCATCACTGGTGTACTATTACCTCCACCAATAATCTGACTTATTCTCGTAAAAGGAGAATTTCGGATTTGTTTGTACATTGTGCGGGTAAGTCGTCTGTGGGGTTCCATTACGTTTCGCCATCTTGAGAATACACCCGCCAGCAAGGGACATACAGCACCGCCTTCGGCGTTTTCGTTGAGAGCCAGGCCAGCGCTGCATGACTGAGGAGCCGAAGGAGAGGAGCAAGAGGTGCTTCGCTACTACCCTGGCAAATTTCAAACAAAGTCCCACTCTTTGAGCATAATGCAGGATCATGCATATGCAGCATCATGGGAGACGGAATCCTTGTCGCCAAGAAAGCGCAAAAGGGAATAGAAAAGACAGCGTGACCAGCGAATTAAAAAAACGAAGGCCCACATCAGGGTAGCCTTTCCCAGGTAGAGAGAGCTGCTGAGGGAGAATGGTAATGCAATCACAGGCCAGCGCCACTGTTGGCTGTTAGCGGCCAGTCGCTAACAGCCTCATCCCTCTCCTCGCATCACTGCGCCGCTGTTAGCTGTTAGCCGCTAGCCGCTGTTAGCCGCTGTTAGTGCTGGCCTGTGATTGTATTACCTTTCTCCTTCAGCAGCTCTCTCCACCTAGGAAAGGCAACCCCAATGCTGACCCTTGTTTTTTTAATTCGCCGGTCACGCTGCCTTTTTGATTCCCTTTTGCACTTTCTTGGCGACGAGGATTCCGTCTCCCGTGATGCTGCATAATACATGATCCTGCATTATGCTCAAAGAGTGGGACTTTGTTATGCGGCAGTAGTGCCGCTGGCCACTAACAGCTGTCAGCGGCGCAGTAATGCGAGGAGAGGGATGAGGTGTGTGAGGTTGAGCCACTTGTCAGTTGTCAAAGGACAAGACGTGATTGGTTTGTTTCAATTTACATCTGCCCCAACAGTCCTACGTTGTAAACACAGCCAGCATGGTGAGGAGAGGGTTTGTCAACTCGCGTCGCGTGTGTCTGTGTAGCAGCCTGAATGAATACTCCATGTAGTATCGGATGACATGGTTTCATCAGTGTTATCATAGCTTTTTGGTACACAGCGGCTACAGTTGTTGCAATACGTGTTTGAAACAGTGAGGCGCTAGAGTGCGCCATCTGTTTGAATGCAATATATGATTTCAACCTTAGATGGGAGAAATTCCTACACACTGTGACTTTAAACTATTTTTGGCTTTTGCCTTTATGTGACAGGAGAATATTAAAGTGTGAGAGGGGATGACATGCAGCAAAGGACTCTGCCTTTATGCATGAGACGCCCGCTTCACCCACTGAGCTACTGGGCACCCCAGCTAATTTAGACTCAACAGGCTGTGTTACCTTCATTATGAGACTCAAATATGTTCTGCAGCTCCACACAGAATTCTTTTATTAGTTTTTGTCAGAAATGGCTCTTGATAGTAAAGGTTGTCGACCCCTGGGCTGAACAGTAATTTCAGCGTGTATAGAGGCAGCATAACTTCACATCTAACTGGGTGACTTAAGAGTTTACTTCAACCAAACCAGAGTTGGTGATTGATGGAACAACTGAAAGTCAAACTAAGATGGATTTGTGAGTTTTATTTTGTTTCTCTCAACACTGAATGAAGTGTGCTTTGTGATGATAAAATTACTGTTTCTTTAAAATGGAGTCTGGAGGGTTTGGTGATGGTGATTTTGTGGCTTTTTGCCTTCGTTGGATGGGAAATCCTGGCTGCTGTTGCAAGGACATTGCCTTCACACATGGAATACAGGCTCTACCCACTAAGCCAACAGGCACTGCGAAGAAACGTACTCTTATATAAAGTAGGTCTGTGTCTGTAAACAGAAACAAACACTTTGTTTTTGGATGTAAACAGACAGAGCACAAATGTCGCCAGTGGCTACACTGCAGCCCATTACGCAGCTGCTGGCTGTAGCGCTCTCTCTCAACACTGGACCAACTTGTTCCCATCAGTTGCTTAGACATAAAACCTGGTAAAATAGGGTTAAGGTTGAGAAATACCGGAGTTATCCTTTAATCTCTCACTCAGAATGCTGAATAAATAAGACCACCACAGGCGGTTTGACCCGACACGCTTTAAACTCTCACAAAGAAAATTCTCAGGAATTTCATATCAGCTTTGCCACAGTGTCAAAGACTGCGTCTGTTCACATGATGCCTCTCGAAAACAGAGTCATCCTGGATAAAAACACCATGTTTAAAATGAGTGTTTGACTTTGTGATCCAGTCGCCAGCCTCCTCACACTCACGCCGTCTCCATACTGCTCTCCTGTTTGTCTTCGCAGAGCGTTGGCTGTGTGTGAACTTTCCACATACTGTGCATGATGTCAGCTGGCTGCATACCATGTGGAAAGGTTTTTATAAAGAATTCAGTGGATGTTTTGGTTGGAGGTTTTATATAGAAAGTATAAATCATGCAACGTAAGTGTTTGGCGGAAATGGCGAATTCTTGTACAGGACGTCACAAGTGGAGGGTTAAAGACGACAGAACAGCAGAGCTGGAGTCCTGCTCGTTACTCCTCTGACATGTTGTCTATCAAATCTACAGAACTCTTGAAGACAAAATGTTTTATCATGCTCATGAAAACAAATGTCCTTCCTGAGTATCTGCCATCTGAAATCTGCTCACAGTCACAATCTGAGGACAAAGAGCTTTACTTTAGGCTTAAAGGATAAGACTGGAGTGCGTCTGTGTTTTTCAGATTGTCAATAAATCCCATGAAAAGATCAAAACCAACAGTGCATTAGTCGGTCTCTAAATATCACTCCGTTGCACTCAGCACCAAGTCTGTTTGTTCCCTCTGAAGACCTAAATCTGTGGAAACACGTATGTTTTTTAAGAGGCTCAGTCATTTCCACAAACAGATGGTCGCTGTAGTTTTCAGCAAACATCACTCAAACAGAAATAAAAAGTGCATTAGCTGGGGACTACTTTCAGCAGCGGACTTATGCACGTTAATAAATGGATTGTTTTCTTTATATAAGGACAAAAGATGGTTACAAATTTAAATTTCCCAAAGCCCAAGGTGACGTCTTCAATGTGCTTTTTGATCAGAGATCCAAAACACAAAGTTTCACACAAGACAAAGAACAAACAATAAGAAGCTAATCTTCACAACTGCGAGGGTGCAACGAGGTCATGTTTGGCTTTTTTGCTTGAAAAATGACTAAAGTTATGAATCTATTATGGTCCTGAGCTTTGGGTAAGGACTGAAAGAATAAGACTGCAGATACAAGCAGCCAAAAAGAGCTTCCTCCCGAGGGTGGCGGGGCTCGGCCTTAAGGCTCATTGAATCTCCCTTTACATACAAAAATACTGTAGATACGTCTGTTTCAGACATTGTCAACGTCACTGCCTTCATACGTCCATGCGTCCTTTATGTTGCCATAGATACAGCCAACAGGTGGCAGTAAAAGGCGGAGTCAAAAGTTTCACACAGCAACAAACAAGGAGACAGCAGAGGAAGTCTGAATATTGCATCTTTAAATGAGGCAGTGTGGTAGTGTTGTCTTTCACTATGTTACTGATTAATTTTGTTCCGCCGTTATTTAAATCTCTTCATCGTCTCCCACGGTTGTATCTAGCTTGAATTCTTCTACACTGCCTCCATGATCTCCAGTGGTGCTGTTGCGTTTCGTGCATATCTGCAAGCTTTCAGGAAACATGCACAATTACGAATGAAATAAATGCAGAGTACCGACAGAAGACTCTGTCTGTCACTGTCTCTGTATCTAACGCTGAACAAAAATGAGCCCCCTTGCGTCAAAAGGGGCCAGTTAAAATGGCTCGGGTATCAGATCAGGATCCCCTGGACGCCTGCCTGAAGAGGTTTTCCGGGCACATCCAACTGATAGGAGGCCCTGGGGCAGACCCAGAACACACTGGAGGGATTATATATCTCATCTGGCCTGGGAACGCCCCGGGGTCCCCCAGGAGGAGCTGGAAAGCGTCGCTGGGGAGATGGACGTCTGGAATACTCTGCTCAGCCTGCTGCCCCATGACCCGGCACAGGATAAGCAGATGAACATGGATGAATGAATCCATGGTCAGAATTGTAAATAAAGCCTTTAAAGCAACACTGTTCAACTTTTATACCTTAACAACAGCTTCAAGATCATTTTGATGGTGATGGTGATAGGGAGTATGGCGCCTCCTCCTGTGCCCCGAACTCCTGTTCTTGCACCACATAACTTTGGTGAACAGGGATGGGAATCAAAAACTGGTTCTAGTTTGGATCCAGTTCCAAATTTCCCAATCCATTGTAATGGACCACTTCTGCACTGTGTAACAGCAGTAACAGAAAGTTTGCTGAACCAGCAGGCAGTCGAGGCTATCCAGGACCAGCCACCCAGCACAGGGGTTTGCACTGGCTGCATTAGCCGCTAACTGAAGGTCCATATCTACGACAGTACCACTCTGAAACTGATAGGCTAATACACCAGCGCTGCCGAGGCGCGTCAAGTGATGTGCATCCAGTGCTGCCCCTCGCGCACACTGGACGCTTTGCACTGCAGCTCGTCAACAGCCATGCAACCACGCAAAGTTATCATTACTTTTACTGAAAGATCTGTACTTCCTTCACCTCTGCATTAGCTTGAAATCATGTGTGGACAGCCTTAATAAGAGTCAATTTCTCACTTGAAGCAGTGACTTGCCAGGAAGTATCTTTTTGGTCATTGTCTTTATAATGACGGGATTGTGGGTTGTTTAGCTCGGGATATTTCTCGACCTCAACAATGAGTCTCTCCTCATCTAGTCTCCATCACACACGAGACACAGCAATAGCTACAGAGTTCTCTTTATACATCAGCGGTGAGGAGAGGAGTCGAGCTGCCAGAGGAGCAGAGAAGAAGCTGCTACGGGAGCTGGTGTGTTCAAGCAGAGCGCAAGCTGGGGAAAATGCATCTTATTCTGGAGGTGGCTGGGCTGGAAATAGGACAGTGGCATGAAATGCTGCTGGGTGCTGTGTCCAGGAGCGCTGACGCTTGTGTAGCCATCGCTGGTGTGGGGTCGTACATTGAAAATAATAACATGCTGGTGTGTTATGGCCTTGAAGGATCCCCAGTCTTTGCAAAATCAGACTTTAGTCTTTTAAAAGTCTTTTCAAAATCTTTTAGTGTACGGTCGGCATCACTTGATCAAATATGAAGTTTGAGGTTCAGGATAAATGTGTGTTTTGTTTTGTCTTGTTTTTGTTTTTGTTTCTTTTGTTTTGTTTAAGTTAGTTTTGTCGCTCAGATTGTGGATCCCCATCTTGTTGATGTGAGAGGTGCATCTTGACGGATTTAAATAGAATCTTATTTTAAGAAAAAAAAGAATCCAGTGCTCGAGGTGGAAACAGGGAACTATTTTGTTCACAGCGTGAAACCAGAGTCACACAGAGGGCTGAGGAGTTTATAAAGTGTATAATGGATCGTAGAGGGAGAAAAACAACTGCGGGGAAACAGCAACACTGAGACAAAAAAGGAAGACAGCAAAGATGAAATGTTATTATTTTGGGTAGAAACAGACCTTCAACAGCAGCAGAGTCATTTCATATTGGAATGCACTGATATAGAGTCAATATATTGCTGTGGGAGGATGCACACCAGCTGTATTGCTTCTTTTGTTTGTCTATTTCCAGTCTACCTTTCCTGCTCCTCCACAGGATGATTCACAGCGATTTGAGCCTTCAGAAGCACCTGACTGTCCTTCTCCACTCGTGTGTCTCACACACTCTGAATCCACCAGCCCTCCACGTCATTATCATTTTCCTCTTTTCTCTCGCTCTCCAGCAATTTGTTCTGCAAGGCTGAATAAATGGGATGAAATAAGAGAAAGAAAGAGACTGAGAGCGCTGGTGTGATAAATGTAATAATTTCTGGAGGGATTTCTTCAAAAAAGTCTTTCCGAATGTATCACGAACTGAAACTGAAAAAAAAAAACTCTTTGGGGAGGTGAGATGATAAAATGTTGGACATGAGCAGAAAATTAGTAGGAGGACGTTTTACCTGAGGTTTTAATTCACTTTTACCACGAGCTCATTTTATATTAAAACATGTACATATATGAATTTGTTTAAGAGCGTCTCTCTGGTGTCTTATCAATGCAAATCTCTGCTTCATTTTAATAACATCTGCACATATGAAAACCTCAGGGCATGTTTCAGCAGGAGACGTTTGCTGTCACTCGTCTTTGAACAACTTCCACAAAATAACATAGTCCATCACAGTGAAATAAGAAGTCTTCATTTATTTCCGTCAAACTTCTGCTTTTATTTCACTGTGTTCATATCAGTGCCGCCTCACATTTCACTCAGCTTCCTGTCAATCATCTGACACCCACAAAGACTTTATTTGTCAAGATAAATTGACTTTTACTGCATCACAAGCTGCTGTCATCTCCCAGACATTGTGATGTTCTCGGATTAATAATTAAATGTAACTGTAAAATAACTGCCCACAGCCAACTTAAATTTGATTCCTAAAATTATCTTTTTATGGCACATGTTCTGCTCAATATGAATCTCAATTTAAAATGTTATTACAAAAGAGAGAATACATATAGTTACAGCATGGGCGTCATTAGTCCAACTACTGCTTTGATTTGACCAGACATATGTCAGAATAATATGGCACGTTTATTTTTAAGTAAACTGAAAGAAATTTGCTTTGTTTTGTTTCTAACTTGCAAAGTGAGGAATTATTCACACGTCAAAAATGTCTTTACTTAAAGAAGTATTTTACTGCTGGAAAGATTGTCCTGTCATAAAACTGGGCCGTCCAAAGAAAGACACAAATACTTTTGATGATATACGACCAGAGAAAACCGACAACTTCTTGAATGCACTGCGCCGCACTGCACCAATAAACCCTCCTACTGGTGGGTCATGTAATGTGAACTCCGTCTGTTTAGCCACAGGAAACAATATGGCAGCCAGCTGGCAACAAACAGTCTCAAATTACAGCAAAACAGTAAGCTAAAATTATTCCGACGAGAAATAGGCAATATTGTCACAGAGCGATTCATAATTTATCAGCATTGCCTTGTTTTACCGTTCAATCTGAGTTTGGTTGGCAGGTTTGAGGGGAAGGGAACTCATTTATAAAGACGTGTAGGCACAAAATGAGGCCTGAGAGAGGCGTACGCCACTTCACACGCAAAAGTTGTGATGTATGAAAACAGACTTGATGGGAGAAACTTTGACCCATGCTAACAGACATTTTGGAGACGGGAAATCGGCGGTGGAGATGGTGAGGTAGAAGCCTGATTGTTTGGCTTTTGTTCATTTGTACATTTTTAGTATGGATCCTACACATAGTTTTAAACATGAGGCCCCAGGTCTCTGTCTCGATCTGCCTCCATACTCTTCGCCAACACGAAAATGCAGAAGCACAATGTTTAGTTTGAGCAACAGCCCTAGAGCCAGCGAAAATATGCCAGATGATGTGGAATGCATCATTCAGCACATTACTCACTCATTCATGCACACACACACACACACACACACACACACACACACACACACACAGTAGAAAATGGAGCCTTAATGCACAGATCAAGAACAGCAGGTATATTCATTTGGACTGACAGGTCAGCAGGTGTGAGGCACCGCTTCACAACAGTGAATGAGTCTTAACTAGGAACTTAAAGTATGATATTTATGAAGGCCATGTCATAAGTACCAATTAAAAAGCAAGTTGCAGACTCTTACTTTGGACAGCTTTGTTCAACTGAGCAAGCAGCTGAGTTTACAGACAGCAGAAGCATCATCGGATCTGTCGCTGTGCACGCTGCAGACACATGGTTCTGCAATTTTCATTAAAGGAAACAAATTTGTTGCTCATTTCTCTCATTTCAGAGACTTTCCTTATTTTCTCTTTTATATATTACTCTTGCCCTTAAATGACGCTAAAGTAATTTAATGAAAGCACGCAATATTTCTTATCCGATTACTCGATTAATCACCAGAACAATTGCTAGAATACTTGATTACTAACAGAATCAACAGCTGCAGCCCTACAGCCTATTAAAGAGCCTAATATTGTGGATCTATACGATATGTCTTGAAGTTAAATGTGCTGCCAAATTTCTGCAAATGACATTGGAGAGGTCTCATGATGGTGACATGAACATTAAGTTCACAGCCGACAGCTCTGGTGGACATCCCTGCATTCAGCATACCAACGGCACGCTCCCTGACACTCATGACATCTGTGTCATTGTGTCATGTGATTAAACTGCACATTTAAGAGTGACCTTTCATTGTGACCATCCTGAGACACACCTGTGCAGTAATGATGCCGTTTAATCAGCCACACCTGTCAGGAGGATGGATTGTCTCGGAGAAAGAGACACATTTGCTCCCAAAACATAGATCTATTCAGTGCATAAAATAAGTCTCAGATCTTTAATCTGCAAAACATGGGAGTAAAAACAAAGGTGTTGTGTTCAAAGTATTGTTCAGTATGTAATAATCTGAACTGATGTGCTCTTATTATCACTACATCTCCAGCAGTGCAGAGCAGCCTCTTCTCTGCAGCCTCAGTATTACGGTACCACAATCCTTTTGAAGGACGCCACCTGCTCAGCAGCAAACTGCACACGGACACAGTGAGCTGGTGAGCACAGTGGAGCACTTAGCTGCTTAAGAGAAAAGATATTTCCCTCAGGAGTCGGTGCAGAGTGAATTAAATTCACCAGGTAGCCTGAAACACGACTCTGAATACCTGCTGGGTGTCTGCAAACACATTAACAATCAACCTGTTTGCTGGAAACTGAAGTGGGAATAATTGTTTACACATTTCGCATGGTGGTAATTGTAATGGTTAACGTTTGTACGCATGTTCGGATTGAATTTTAGTATTCATCGTATTTTAAACTTGTAATTTCATCAGCTGTATCAGTGTTAGTGTCTTCCTGCTTCCTCTGACTGCAGACGGGAATTAGTGAGTAGATAAAATCTGGAACAATACATCTCTCCTTAATGATTTCTGCACATGAGCCCTGACAAAATAAATAAATAAACTTAAAAGGTGATGATATGTTAATGTTGTGTTTACAGCTGTTTGTGCCGCCCCCAAGTGGCCAATTCCTTTTGATGAATGCAGCTTTAAGAACCAGGAGTGATTAAAACAAATACACTCATTAATATCACACACACACAAACACACTAATTACAGCGCTGAATAAAGGACGCTCTCCTCTGGATTTACACTGCACGCACACACACACACACACACACACACACACAAGCACACGGGACTAATTTCCACAGGATTCAGAGAGATGTTCAAACACATACACACAGTTTTTGGGGTGAGGAAGCGGGCGGGAGGAGGGAGGGATTAGAGGGGTAGTTTGTCATGGGTCCTGTATGTGGTTGCCATGGCAGCAGGTGTGTGCGGTGCCAGGGATCTCCGCTGGTCCCAGTGAAGTCACAGCAGCCGAGTCTGGCAGCCGCACAACATTCCTGCTCTCTAAAAGAGCTGAAACATGCCCTGCTCACTACACACACACACACACACACACACACACACACACACACACACACATTCACACATTCACATGGACTAGTCCACACACACACACACACACACACACACACACACATGCACATGTTCATGACTCACTGGCTTCTCAAACACACAAACACACACAAGCTACCTGAAGTCTGTTTATTGTAAAAGATGACAGCAACAAACACTGTAAGTACATAACACACACACACACACACACACACACACACACATAACTAGGCTTTCTGGTAAATCAGGACACACCCATTAGCATTATAAACCTGCGAGTCAGCTGGAGTGGACACAGTGTGTAATTATGAAGCTCTGCCGCAGACAGATAACAACATGGAGAGGCTTTAACTTCTTTTAAACTCGATGTTCGGTCTGAATTCACTTTAAAAATTGTGGTAACATGAACATTTTCTCCTTAAAAAAACCCTTAAACCAGTCCATCTGACATGAGCTGGTCTGAGACCAGTTGTCCAGGACTTCACATCATGATAACATCATTAGGGACATTCCTGCACTGCCGGCCGGCAAAATAAAACAGGAGAGATAAAATGCCTCGACATGATTCTCCACAACATGTTTCTCTCCAGTGGGATCAGGGAAAACACTTTGGCTGTTCTGTACTTTTCTGTTGTCCATATAGGGGTTCATGTTCCCCTCAGCCCCGCCCACACACAAACTTTATAAACACAAAAAGTTTATTTTAATAGAATCTATAAGGGCTTTTCCACTGGCTATTTGGGGTACAGTGAGTCACACCACGCCATGTTGGTTTGTGTTTCCAGAACCAGTTTGAACGTGCTGACTTTAACTTTAACAACGGATGAAAGTTTCGCACAAGGTGAGGGCGTATTGATTTTTAGACACAAAAAAATTAGCCTTGGTGTGCAAAAGCCTTTAGAGACTGTACATAACTCGTACAGACATGTAGGCCTACCTAAACCCTCGACTGGTTTTGTGTTTCCACCGCGGACAGGACTCTGCATTAAGTGTAGGCGAGGTTGTTTCCTCTTCATCAACAATGCAAAGGAATGTCTGCACCTTGTTGACTGTCCAAAGACCAGGGTTGCACGCCGACATTTTCAGAACAAAAAAAGAACAGACTGGAGTGTTGTAATCGATGGGATGTTTAAAAATACCAGGTTTGTACTTGACTTGCACCGATTACAATTTTTTGGGCCGATACCAATTTCCAGAGTGTTGGATGGCTGATTCTGATTTCATTTTTTTCAAACCACTTTACAGCACACAAGATATTGCAATATTTTCTATCTTTGCTTTGTTTTAATCAAGATACAACCAGCTCTTAATCATTTTTAACAAACAAACACAAACAGTGACACAGGTTCAGAAACATTTTCCTTTTTGCTCAAATATAACTTCAGGTACATTATTAAAATAAAAAAGTAAAAAAGGCATACATAAATAAAAACATAGATAAATAAAATAATAATTCTTGGTGTATAGCATTTGTGGGTAATTTCTTGAATAGACAAAAAAGTAAAAATATCTCCTGTGGAAAATTCACACAGGTCTTCAGGAAACGCCCACCAGTAAGCGCGCGGACACACGCCTCGTCAGTTTCAAGCGGCACAGTGCAGCAGTGAGAGCTCTGCAGTTCAGTTTAACACCTTTCTCCTTCTCTCTTTTGATGTGTGCGTGAATGATTAAGGTGAGAAGCAGCCCATGTTTCACTTCCTCACATCGCCCAAGCCGTGAGTTGCACATGTGTGCATGTGCGCTGCTGATGTTACACAATGTCAATCACGCAGCACGGCGGAAATTTGACCAGCATTTTAAATTGGCATATTTTAGACTGACCGGCCCGTCGCAGGTGATGGCCGATCACGTGAAAACCGACCCGATTCCGAGCACTGCTGATAAATCGGTGCAAGTCTAGTTTGTAGCATTCTGTGCTTGGTGACTAAGCATGTCAATTCTCTGTTGACCAATCAACGGACTGTGGTGTGTGTAGCTCCACCTTTTAGTATCGGATCAGAGTGCTGGGTAACAAAATAACTGTACAGGATGGAGGGAACTATTGGTACAGCTACAACTGTTGACAAACAAAAGAGAATGTGCAACGAACTGAAATGGACTGACCTGGACTGCCTGGCGGAAATGGTTTTTTTACAAAGAGATATTCAGATAAATTTCACTGATACTTTCTGCTGTGATGTGGCTTTAACATGGCTGCTGGTTCACTAATAAACACCTGTAATCTGTGGGTGAAAGACACACACACAGGTACCACAGAAGAAGACCAGTGGGGGTGTGAGGAGTGGGTTTCAAACCAGCAAATTGTGATGTGAAAACGGTCTCTGTTACATCACCCAGGATCTGTGTGTGTGTGTGTGTGTGTGTGTGTGTGTGTGTGTGTGTGTGTGTTGCCCTCTAGGCTGAAGCCCAAAACAGCAAAACAACCCGACATGCAGTCTCTAGAGTTTTCCCCCGATCTATCCACCCTGAGGTTAACACCACGCACTGCTGAGCTCACACACACACACACACACACACACACACACACACTGCAAACTGCATCTGCCTGGATGACTCTCCTCGTTTCTCTTCCTCTCTCTTCCTTTTTCAGTATCTCCCGTCACGTCGAGCCCTCTGCGCCTCACTTTCCTACAACCTGTCGAACCACATTCGGCGTCTCTCTTCAGCTGTCTGCTCTGGAGATGCTCTCTCTCTGCTTCCAGAAATGAAATGTCATCCTCTTCTTTGTCTTCCAGCGCGTTCAGAGAGGAACCGACAGTGATAGAAAGGCAAGACAGCCAGCAGAGCGGTTGAAACAGGAAGTGATTTGTAGATATAACCGTCCTTGCCACAGTCACCCTGGCAGCCGCTCAGCTTTTAAACTAGTTTGTGTTTTCAGTTATTCAAAATCGAAAATCCTCTTTTATGTTTTGGTGTTTTAATTCCAGCACTGGAAACCTTGCCGCCCGCAGAGTGAAGGTCACTCTTTAAATCCCACACCATTCGTATTAACTCTAATGACGGACATCAACACTCTCCCACATGCACTGAGTCTCTCTCTCTGTTCTTCTGTCTCTCACACTCATTTCCTACACACACCCTCAAAGAAATACGTACAAGTCTTCATGTTTGTCATCTGGTAAAACTATTAAAGTCCAATTAAGATTACAAGTATTTCTCTGCAGCAGCACACAGGACTGTTTTGTGAACCACGTCCTCTTTTGAAAAAAACATTGTGTGATATTTATGCAAATTGTTTGGTTTCCATGACGCATTTAGCAGCTTCCCTGATAAAGGACCTCTCTGAATAAAGTCTGTCATATCATACAGCAGCAACATCACTGTTCTATTATCTGCTGAATGCAAGTTTTCACATTTACAACAATCACCAGAAAAAATTGTACGTTTCTGCGGATACGTTACATTTGCACGTTATCATGTAGCAAATATTTTGAAACTTTATGTTTCAGCAACACTGTGGTTAACGTGTGGTGAGGTTTAGGCACAAAAACAACATTACATAGTTCCAAAAATATCATGTTTTGGCTTAAAATACCAAGTTTTGGGGGCACAATGCAGACAGGAAACGCAGCGATGTCTCTGTAAAAAAAACATCTGCCTTTTGTGGCACTACACCTGCAAGAAACGCAGCAATCTCTTGGTAAAAAGCAACTGTTTTTGACGGCACAATCCTGGTAGGAAGGCAGTGATGTCTCTGTAAAAAACAACCATTTTTGTGGCAATATCGCCGCACAAAACGCAGCGATCTCTTGGTTAACAAACAGCCACTTTTTAAGGCACAATCCTGGCAGGAAACACACTGAAGTCTCAGTAAAAAAATAACCACTTTTCATGGCACTACTGCAAGAAACGCAGCAATCTCTCGGTAAAAAGCAACCGCTTCATGGCACAATCCTGGTAGGAGAGCAGCAATGTCGGTACAAAACAACCTTTTTAATGTCACTACTCTGGCAGGAAAAGCAGCAATGACACTGTAAAAAAACAACCGCTTTTCATGGCACAATCCCCAATGGAAAAACAGTGACAGGACTTAAAAACAACCTGTTCAGTGGCTAAAAGCCGCTGAAAGTGCAGCAATGACTCTGAAAAACAATCAGTTTTGTTGTTTGTTGGTCTTGAACAGTGATCTGCAGCTTGGTAAGCATCGCACCTACGTGTCACGCCATCCACGATCCCCCCTACCTGCCAATGACAAAGTCAGCTCTTATACTATGTCACCTTAGAAACTCATATGAAACATACAAATGTAACGTATTCATGGTTTGCAGAAATATACAGCACCAACAATACTTCTCGAGACTGGGCTGGAAATGTGTCTCTGTAAACGAAACACAAGTCAAAAGTCAATAATTATATGTCATTGATATTTACTATTAAAAATATGAAAATACATCTAAAAAATATGTGAAATGTTCATTAAATATAAAGTCGTATAGTCACACCAGCAGCCAGACAGGATCCCACCACACAGATTTAAACAACAATCCAAATCAGCGTCATCACTGACGTCCTCTTATCTCCAGGCATGGACACACATCTTATGTTGCATCTGAGCTCACTGAATAAACTTCCGAACAAACATCCACCAGTGAAAATCTCAGCTAATGTCACCTGCAGCTAATTAGGCAGCCTGCTTCTGCACATTAAAGCAGCCTAAAAATGTGATTGCGAAAGTCAAACTTGGCGGGTTTAAATGCTAAATGATGTGGTTCCTATTCTTCCACACTGCTGATAATAAAATGTCCTCTGCCCTCAGCTCGTACGCCACCACAGTTTCTTCTTTCTGCCCCTCCAGGAGCTGTCAATCAAACACACACAAAAGCCAACTCAGAGGCTCTGAGGCCAAAGGAACATTTCTGATCTATCTCTGAGACCATTTACCTTCCTTTCAACGACAAAAGAAACTGTGGCAACACATGAGAAAATCGCTCTGACATCACTGGTGACTGAACAAAAGAGACATCCTAGGGTTTCAGCTGAACTTAGAGAAAAGCAAGACTTATTTAGCATTATTAGCTCAGAAGCTAAAAACAAAATCCAATTTGCTGTTAAAGTCTTATATTAACAAAGTCTGCATGAAATGAAATGTATCACAAATTCCTTGTGCAGGTCAGAGAAATCTGCCCCACAGTTCTTCCTCCACTCTCATGTGAGGTCCTGCAGACAGAATCACAAAATAAAATAATGAGATGCTGATAAGATTTCTTGCAGAGCTCCGATTGGTTCTTCACTTAAAAGCCAGGTGATATGTGTAATCACTTAATCACTCTGTGCAAACGTGTCACACACGAGGCTCAGCTGAGGCACGTATGATTACGTAATGTCACTTTCCATCAACCAGAAAACACTTGTTTTGCACTCGTGGCTGTTTGGAAATGTCTCGTGTTTAAGCAGAACTCTGAGGCATCAAGTTTTCTGCAGGAGAAAGTCCTCTCACGTTACAAACATCACATCACTGGTTTAAGTTACAAGGAACTAGCTTTTATTACTTTAAAGCCACTAGTTTTCAAATCTAGCATGTTGGTGGATGGTAAAATATTGTGTGTCTGGGGGTCAACATGGATCTAATGCAATATATACAGAATGGGGTGCACAAGAACTGTTCATTCATTTTCATTCATTTTCCGTAACTGCTTATCCTGTTGGGGTCACAGGGGGTGGAGTCTATCCCAGCTGACACTGGGTGAGAGGCAGGGTTCACCCTGGACAGGTCACCAGACTATCACAGGGCTGACACATAGAGACAGACAACCATTCACACTCACATTCACACCTACGGACAATTTAGAGTCACCAATTAACTTGCATGTCTTTGGACTGTGGGAGGAAGCTGGAGCACCTGGAGGAAACCCACGCTGACACAGGGAGAACATGCAAACTTGAACCAGAAACCCTCTTGCTGTGAGGCAACAATGCTAACCACTGTACCACCATGTCGCTGATAAATTGGCTAAATTGGACAGGATGATATAGATATAGGATATTAGCTTCTTCAGATATCGTTAGGGGTGAGTCATATCATCTCGTTTACAATTATACCAGCATAATTCTTAATATGAATATAAAAAATTAATATCATAATACTTGCGGTATTTCGGCTTGTTGACATATTGACGTCACACTGTTACCCACGGCAACAACAAGCATGGCTGAAAGTGAAATTATCAGGGACTCCTTGTTGGTTCCAAAAAGAGGAGCAGCTTCAGTAGTGTGGAAGAAACTATGGCGTCCTGACTGTTTTACTTCTCTTAGCGCTCAGAGGGAACTCAGTCAGCGGCTCCTCTGGCAGCAGCACAGCGTCTCTCCCTCTCCTCTCTCACCGTGTCATCAAGTGATTTTGTCTTAAATAGGGATGGGTACCGAGTTCGGTACTTTTATTGGTACCGACCGAATTCAGCCGGTAATCCCGAGTATCGATTCACGTAAAATCAAATGGTACCGCATTTCGGTACCTGAACACATCCAAGGGACTTCGAGAGTGGAGGAGTGACGTTTTCACTGCCTATCATGAATGCAGCATTGTACGCACGAGAGCGTGATCACATCAGTGGCAGCTATCAACAAAGCAGCATGGCTGAGAGAAAGAGGTCAAAGGTGTGGCTCCATATCTCAAAGTTTGATGCAGACTACGCTCGCTGCAGTATTTGCAACGCAAGGCCAGCTACTGAAATACCTCAAACCTGAGGAAGCACCTGGTCAAGCACAAGGTGTTTTTAAAGGCTGACGACTGCACAGTATTTGATAGCCTGAAAGTTAAGGCTACTTCTCCCGGCGTTAGCACACCTGCAGCTAGCGGCTCGTTGTCATCTGCAGCCAGCATCGGGGCAGAAGAAGTGGGATTAACATTCGATGATAACGATGGTGATTAAGCGGGGCATCAGCTACATCGGTTCCAGGTAATTAATAAGCTTAGTGTTTAAGATGATTGGGCTTTGTTCTGGTCATTCTAACGTTAGCTTCGCATTTTAACTTGCCTTAGTTATCATTATCAGCTCGGTTCCTCGTATTCTCTAACTTTAACGTTACATTCCCCCATACACATTTTTCCCAGAGGGGAAAGAGGAGGAATAGGAGGTAGTAGGAGTGGGTTTATTTTGTGCAATAAAAAGAACTGCTGCATAGTCAATTATATAGGCTACCTTTTGATATAATGTTACAAACAGTGTTAAATGTTGTTTTATCCTGTTTGATATTGAGAAATAAATGTTAGTTTTGACAAAAAAAAAAAATTCTAAATGAAATATCTTTTATTACCACACATATATGCAAAAAAAGTACCGAAAACAGGTACCGTTGCGTAGCGGTACCGATTCCCAGGTACCAGGTATCGGTACCGTATCGGTTCAAATTTGAAAGGTTCCCTAGTCTTAAACCTTTGGTGATGTAAACCTATGTGACGCTCACGGCTCGATGAAAAACTACATATATCAGCTTCAAAAATCCACATCTGCTGTCTGGATCTGTGTCTATTTTAGTGTGTGTATGAAGTCCAAAACACACTGGCGGCACTCCACTCCGCCAGGTGGCAGCAATGTGACTAGCTGGTTGCCAACCACGAATTAGAACAAAAGACGAGGAAGAAGACGCAGGAAGAGAAAAAAAACTAGGGATAGACCGATATGGATTTTTTAGGGCCGATGCCGATACCGATTTTTTTCCATCACCCTTAGCCGATGACCGATTATGGACTGCCGATTTTCAATATTTGGGGCCGATACTGCTTTTGCTCCCTCAATTTACATCAAAAAAATGACACAATGATAACAAATATTACAGGTCTCAAGTTTAAAATAAGAAACATTTATTGAACAGTAAAAAAATACTAAAACAAGATGGAAAGTTGAGGTAGAACAGGTAGAATATTATTATTATTATTATGCATTCAAATAAAAAAAGAGTTCAGTGCTCTTAAATCTTCCAGTAATGTCTTTATAAAATAAACAAATATTTAAGCTGAAGCATAAATAAAACAACAACTACTGTACACAGTAGGATTCGCTGCATGTGCGCTGCAGGGTCTTCCGGCAACACAGAGCTGCCCGTGGATGCCTGTCTGTAAATCATGCCAGGGAAAAATAAATCCGCGAACCCACACGCGTATCGGCCGATGCCGATACAAGTAAAAAAACTCAAATATCGGCTGGCCAATGTATCGGTCTGTCCTTAAAAAAACACACAACGCAGGATGACCACGACAACCAGACAACAACGGTACCAATGTGAGTTGCTTATCAGGTTGCTGACACTGGAAAATAGGACAATAGCGAGAAGTGCCGCGGCGTCACGTTGACGCACCACCAGTGTGGGTTTGTAAATACAGAATATTGGGGGCGTCTGTTTTGACGCGCGTCATACGGTGCCGCTGTGTTTTGGCCTTAACAGTGTCTAACAAAGAGTGTGCAGAGAGCAACACACACACACACGCACACACTTTGCAGGTTTCATTCAGTGAATTCTTTTCAGCCCTTTAATGAAACACGATAAGCAGCTTAAAACACCAACAAAGGCACAACAAGGTTGGTTTTCCTATTTGGTAGCAAACTCCTTATTACTGTAGCTACACTTTAAATGATCTGACGAGGACAGCTGGATGTTTGTCTGTGGCTTTATGATTTGAAGATGAAGCCCGTAACCTTCAGCATCCTCAAAACAAGGTGCTCTAATCATGCATGATGAAGTTGTTTCACCTTCTTGTTCTGCAATGAAAATGTCTGTCATTAAATATTTTTCATGTGTCACATCATTTTGTTTGTAATAATTTATCGTTTATAGACTTTTACTCAGACTGATTACAGTTTCATTTGGTGCCATTTAAGACTGACTAAACTTTACTAACCAGCACTTTAAGTTGGTTTATTTGACTTGTTGAATCAGATGAAAGTTTTTTTTCTATTGGAACATTTTTTGTTTTGATTGTTTGAGGGACAGTGGAATAATAATTCACTGCTTTTAAGTCATGTGGGTTGTGTGTGTGCATACAGTAAGATAAGAAATACAGGTCTCATTCTTAAAGGGACAGTTCACTCTAAAACCAAAGGTACATAGCTTCCCTCTCACCTGTAGAGTTATTTATCAGTCTAGAGAGTTTTGGTGTGAGTTGCAGAGTGTTGGAGATGTCTGCCTTCTCTCCAATATAATATGTAGTTTTGATTTCTGACAGTAAAGTTTCCAACAAATTTACTTTTTTAGATGCACGTCTGATGTGCTGAAGAGGAGGGAGCAGGAAACCTTACAGCTGATGCACAGTAAATACATAACCTCCAAAGGAATGCTGTCGATTTGCTTTGAGGCTCCACTTTGTGCTGTTTTTGTAACGACTTGTGTAACATTGTGAGGTGTTTCAGAGCCACATGTGCTCCGTCTCTGTTGCAGTCACACACATTAAACTCCTGACCAGCAGCTGTGATGAGGTGGTGTGTGTTCCCGGAGAGATGTGGCACCAGTTGCAGAATGATACTGGGAGACAGAGGGCCCTCAGTGGCCCTAATTGCTTTGCATGCACACACACGATACATTGTCATTTCTCTTGACCGGTTTCCAGGAGCACGTTGTAAACAAATCATTGTTCGCTTCTCGGCACAGCAGGAGGAGCGGGCCGGAGAATTAGAGCGAATGCAACAAAGTGAGAACAATAACGCAGAGAAGAACAACAGGAAACATCAAAGACGTACCGAATGAAAGACTGGAGGAAAAACAGGGATTGGAAAAGACAAAAGAAAAGACAATGCAGAGTTGGAGACGCAGAGCGAGGAGTGCAGATGGGAGAGGAGAAGGAGGCAGAGCGGGATAAGAGAGCCACATGGCACCCTGACTGAGAGGGGACAGAAATAAACTCCTATCGAACATAAGCAGGGCTCCCACTGTGGCCCTCATATCAAATTCCATGACTTTTCCATGACTTTCCATCATGGAGCGCAGGCACGTCTGTGCACTTTCTTTTTTTAAACTTTTATGGTCTGCTAGGCTGTTCCTCAGCTCATGATGAGTTATAAGGAGATCACCAGCCTGTTTTATAATACAGCTGAAATCAGTTGGGCGTTGGTTCGCCACCGTCTTCTAACTGACATGTCTCAACAAAAAGAGGAAGAATATATAAACATATATTATAGAAAATCATGCAACTTTCTCCCGCGAATCCTCGGACTGACTTCACCTTTTCATTCTTTAATTTTATATGTGTCCTCCTTTCGCAAAGATAAGTCCTTCTGCATCAGAAAGTTAGGAACTGAATCATGAGCATTTCTCACATTATCTTTGGCTAATGGACGTTTCATCGTCATTTACAAGTATGCCAGAGTTATCTCTTCTTCTTTGCTGCTCTGGTGGTAGTTAACACAGTACAAGGTGAAAAGGGCGGGTGAAAGGGTTACATGTATTTATTTTATTGTCTGTTTATCTGTCTTAATTTTTTTCATTTATTTTCTTGATACTTTTATTTATTTCAGATATGTTGTTTTGGTACCTGTGCTGTATCACTTACCTGATGTTTTCTACATGTTTACTTTGTCAATAAAAAAAATGAAAGCAATTGTTTTGTCATATCGACCAACACCGATGACGCGCCAATATTATCGTGCATCCCCACGATAAATCCTAGAGGTTTTAGTAATCCTCTGATTTTTCATTTTGCGCCACCAACAGGTTAAAGGTTTCACTCACATATCACATATCTCAGGTGTAGCTACACGAATTGGCGACAAAATTCTGAACTGAATTAAGGGATTAATTGTACGATTTGAACATAATGTGATGCACTTAATATGAATTCAGGGTTTCCCACACATTCATTCATTTGTCTTTCGACCACAAAATTCGAATCAGTTCATCCTTGGACGTTTGTGCCAAATTTGAAGAAATTCCCTCAAGGTGCTCTTGAAATATCGCATTCAAAATAATCGGACAGACGGACAACCCAAAACATTATGTCTCCAGCCACAGCAGTCGCCGACACTGAGGCATTAAAATGTTGTGAACATGTTGACTTTTCTTTGTTCGATCCCGCCTTCAAACCCATGATTCAAACACATCGTATGACACTACACCTTTCAGGGATGACATATAAATGATAATTAATAAGTGTCTGAAATTTCACTGCTGAGTAAACTCCAGTCTGTTATGAAAGAAGTGAATGAGTGAATGAGAGGGCGATTTTGGACACATCTTTGGATGCTCTTTTAAGCACATGCATGGATGCATACAGGTGTGCAAAATTAATGTAATCATAAAAGTTAAAATGTGAGTAAGACCTCTGCGTCCTCCTCGTCCACTGATGTCCACACTGCAACAAAGAGTCCTGTGAAGTGACTCATGAGACGGATTTCAATAATCCAACATAATGCATCTATTCCCACTTCAATTCTCAGAAATCTTTAACATTGAGGAAATCCAGTGACCACCTGAAACCCTGCAGAAATACTAAACACAGTCTGGCAGTCAAACTGGCCTCTGCTCTCCAAACGCAGCAGCACAGGAGAGACAGTGTCCTTCAGCACTCCAACAACGAGCAGTCAGGCTGCACACCGGCCTGTCAGAGAGACGCCCAACCATGCCTCCCCCTGAGCCTCATCCTGGAAAACCTGTGTCTGTCCATGTGTGTGTGTGTGTGTGTGTGTGTGTGTGCTGTCATTCGACTGTTAATCCCGCGCCGCTCTCCCCTCCCAGGCCTGACTGACTGGCGTGTCTGCCGCTGAGCTGCGTGTTTGCCTTCTGGCCCGTTACACAGTAATGCTGTAAGCTAATCGTTTGTGGTTTACTGGGGGAAAATTAATAAACCAGCCTGAGCACTAATGTATTTAACTTGATTGAGATTAACGTCCCTTTAACTCACTCTTTAAACGTGATGGAGCGGCGCTCTGACAGCGGCTCCGGGTGACTGGAATAATAATGCATGAATGAGTGAAAACGAGCCTGGATGGTGGGGGAGGGATCCTCAAACAGCAACAGATTTTTAATTTAGTTTTGCGTGAAATGCTATTACATTCAAATGGAAGAAATGCCTTAGTCTCACTGCTGTACTCTATTAAAAGATACTCTAGGTTTCAACCAATTTCATAACTTAATTTGCATTAGCTGCAGAGAAAACGATAGTGTTGAAGTCATGATAATTCATCCCATTCTGTTTTGCTTTACCCGACTTAAGGAGTACCAGCAGGCTCTTCTCTAAAGCCAGCCAAGCACATAGAATTATTTTCTTATTAAACTGTAGACGAAGGAAGAGTTATTTCTGGCACTGAGGGTCAGGAGATGACCGCCCGTTGGAGCTTTTTCAAGGGTTGGGTGGACGTGAGACTCTCCCAGATGAATCATCAGTACAAGAGATGAACAACGCTGAAAAAATCTGGTTCTTTGATTCAAAATGACACAAGATGTGTGATAATGTGGCAGCTCTGAGCATTAACTTTTTATAACAAGAGCCCTCTGAGGGCTGAATGGTCGGGGCCAGCACCAAATAACCAGTTAAATTCGACCTTTGTTGCATGTCATATCATCTTACTCTCATTTCCTGTTTGTCTCGTTCTACACTATCAGCGGTACAATACAGATGCCAAAAACTCCTTCAGCTCTGTAACAAAGTGTTTTTCAGACAATCCAAAAAGTTTTAAAATGATTATTCAGCTTTAAAAGTAGGAACATTTTCTCAACCCATATTCAACAATCTGCAGATTCTTTTTCCCATTAATAGATTCGTCATTTAGACCATTTAATGTTAAGAAAATACTGAAACTAAAAAAGTGCACTCAGTCAACCCATCCTCACTGTGACCTCGTCACATGTCCACGTTTGGTCATGGACTTTCCACGTCCACATCTGACGTCCAAGGTACCCTGGGTGTGTTGGTTGTTGATGTTCTGGGACGCCATGTCAACTTCAGCCTAGTGTTGTCACGATACCAAAATCTTTGTTTCGGTACCAATACCAATATGAATTTCGATACTTTTCGATACTCTTAGGTACTTTTCCTAAGGAAAAGTCCTTTTGGATACAAACCTTTAGAACAATAAATAGTAGGGGTGTAACGGTACCAAAAAAATCATGGTTCAGTAAGTACCTCGGTACGGACGTCACGGTTTGGTAACTCAAATGTTCCACCAAGTTTGTGTTGTCTCGTGTTGTCTCCCTTTGTGAGGCAGACTTTCTCTTGTCTTTTTTCACGTGCGCCAGCTGCGAATGTTGATACAGGTGTTGTCATACACACCACTTGCGCAATCTGTGCTCCAATAGGAACAAGAAAGGTGTTTATGTGCATAATTGAGTAAAATAAATTAACTAAATTAATGAATTGAATCAATTTCAAAGTACTGGTATTTTCCAAATGCAGTATAGTACCGTTTGGCATACTCTAGTACCGCGGTACTATTTTAGTACCGGTATACCGTGCAACACTACTTCAGCCTGTTACATGCATTGTCTGTTTTCAAAATACACTTCTGTTTTCACAGGAAATGTACAGTTTGCATACAGTCTCTTTCAAAATAAAAGCACTATGTTGATACAACACCACGCCATGATTGTTTTTCCTTCAACAACAAACACACATTGTTAGGTTTGGCTTTAGAATCTTACGGGATGCGAATACCGAATGTATCTCAAATAACCATAGACACCCACTAATCTTCGAACTAGAGATGCAAGATATTGGATTTTTTCCTGATTTGTAACAACATATTTGGCCAATAACCGATATCAGTATATCCACTTTTGTCCCCACCTAATGTTAGTGATCATCAAGTCTCTTCTGTAGTGGAATTAACATCACATTATACATACATACTCTTGGGAAAAAAAAGATTTAACTGCCTGCTCACTTACTTACTTCAGGTAGAAACACCAATGTCAAGGAAAAATGAGCAAATCAAAAATCCTCAGACAAAACGCTCCACTTATAAAACGCTCCTACAGTGTGGTAAGGTGCTGTCTGGGAACAAAACCAGGTCACAGGCAGACTGCTGAGAGCTGCGTCTGATAGGACTGTCCCACCCAGCCGCCTTATAGTCAAGATGGCGAGAAACTAACAAAAACAGGGACTAATTCATCTCATCATGTGCCTAAATTTAGTGGAGCATAGCTAGGGTTGCAACAGTAGAAGATTTTCATGGTATGATAACTGTGTCAGCATTTTTGGTATTACAGAATTTATCATTATCAGTCAGAGTGAGCCTTAAAGGGATAAAAACAGAAGGGTTCTTGTTGGTTGTGCAAATGTTTTATTACTATAATTGTAACCTGAAACCATTTTGTTAATGGAAGTTTGTGTAAAACCCCTTAGAAAATAACTTGAATAAAGGAAAGATTCTCCATCCAGTTGCATTTTTATTCAATATGTTAGATTAGCAAATGTACACGATATGATAACCATCAACTTCTATATCACAGTATATGGTGTATCACTGCAACCCTAATCATAACATATTAAGAATATGGAATAATTTGCAAATGCTTTGGTTCTAAACGAGCCCAAACTTTTCGATGGATGTCAGTTTCTGAGCCACAATGAAGGCCAAAATGTGGCACTAAGGCTTGGTGTTTGTAGCAGAGACGATGTCCAGAAAACTTGCAGCCTTTGCCGGCCAGTTGAGAGGAGTCAGCTGTCAGTGGCGTATAAAACATCAATAAAACAGGTTTTCCAATGATTGTGAATCACAACAGCCATGAGAGGTCATTGAGCATATGGTCATAAATGTGCACACAAAATATGAGGCTGACTGGTCCAGTAGTTTGTGAGACAGAAACACATGCTCGAACACACATCACCAAATGCATAATCTCCTTCATGCTTACAGCTGGCGGAGATATAAATGACGTCCAAAGTTTCTCAGATGCCACAGTTACATCTTCAATTTGCTTGTTCTGTCTATTAAACTCTCTAAAAATGCAGCAAAGTATCACATTATAGAAGCTGGAAACAGAAAATGTTTGCTTGAAAAAATGACAATCAATTATGAAACTATTAATTGCAGGTACATTTTCTGTCAATGGACTGATCGATCGATTGTTGCAGCTCTGTCACCAACTTTAGAAACGCGAGGATTTCACATCTATGATCCATCAGATCTGAGCTAAACCAATCTTCTCTATTTTCGCAAACTTCTGCTTCAGATACGACAGGAATGTGTGTGTGCAGGTACAGAAACTACACGTTCATCAGTTAAACCATATGAAGATGTGAAGATCTCAAAGTTTCCAAAGATCAAATATGTCAGGAAATGATGCTCGAAACATCTGGAATAGTTAGTTAACATATTTCACTCCACGTAAACATCAATAACAAAGAATAAAAACAGGCCGAGAGTCTCACTGCTGCTGCTGCTGCTGCTGCTGATGATGATGATGATGATGATGATGATGATGATGATGATCACCATTACCTACACACAGGCTCTTGAGCTGAGGATGTAATTACTGCATCCATGCAACAGCTTCAGAGCTTGCAGACAGAACAAGGACTTAATTGCTTGCATGTGTGTGTGTGTTTTGATGGGGTGAGCTGAACAAACAGGGGGGTGTGTGTGTGTGCAGACGGTAACATGGTATGTGTGGCCGTCTTGGACACATGTGAATGTGTGTTGTCGTAGTAACGTGAGTCGTGCGGGAGCTCACCTCGCCTTTTCCCTTTATTTAGACTGGTACCAGCAAAAAAATCCACTTAAACAAAGACGTCTGCAGGTTTCAGCGACAGAGAGGCGTGTGTCAGACCTGTGTGTGCAAACACAGTGAGGTTCGATATATCGATATATCCAATTTTCTCCCACCTAATTTTAGTGATCATACTCTTATGGTGAGTATGGAAAAAAATCAAACATTGTTTGTCTGCAAAATATTCAAAAAATGTCAAAATAATCTGTTTAAATTGCTTATTTTATCCGACCAGCAGCTCAAATCCCCCAAAATATTCAGTTTACAACCATCAACAGGCAGAATATCCTCACATATTCTGCTTTAAAATGACTGAAACAATTATTCTACTATCAATAGCTGCCGGTTTATCGACTAATCGTTGCATTTCACTGAGGACTGTCAGTCTTAACCAGTTAATAATAATCTGACATATTTGGGAGGTCTCTGAGAGGTATTGATACCCATCTCAGCTGTCTGTCACAGCTGATCGCGCCTGTCACTGACATCACTCCTCTCATCTGTCCATCCTTTCATCCACTTCCTCCCCAGCAGCAGTCAAAGGACTCTCTGTTCAGCTGGATCTTCCAGATGGGGCTCGCTGTTCTGTCTTATGGCGCTCCGATACAGTACGGACCAGAGGCTGGCAGAAATCGCCGCCTCCTCTGCGACTTTACCGCTGACATGACATACGGAGCGTGATGTCAGCATCACATGTGAGAAGGTCATAAAGAGTCCGTCCTATAACGTCCTCCCCGGGCTGATTTCTGACACAGGTGACACAGAACCTGAGGTGGAGCGGAGATGTAGGATAATTAAAAGATAATGATCCCCTAACATGATCCTCACTTCTACGCTTGGTGCCTTCAAGGGGCTCGCTGACCTGCAACCTGAGCACAGGTGAGGGTGGAAAAGCATGACATCACCATGACATCGGCCAGTAGGTCAGTAGGTGAGGGGTCTTTGCAGCAGTGGTGGAAAGTAATTAAGTACATTTACTCAAGTGCTACACTGTTCTCTGCTACTTCATATGTCCATGTTTGGAGGGAATTACTGTATTTCTTACTCCACTACATTTATTTGTCAGCAGTAGATATTTTATGACCTAAAACAACATGTGATGAGCTCATAAACCTGTGGTTTCCCGCCCTTTTTGGCTCGTGCCCCCCTTATAAAGAAAGCTGCGTGTATTTGGGAACAACTTTATGATGACCATGAGAGATGTTTCGCCTCTGAATTCCTCAGATGGCGTCATTTAAACAACCAAACAACAAAATAACGGCACTCACTGAATGAACGCTGATGATGGCTTCACGCTGAAACATGTTTGTTTTCTGTCCACAATTAAAATACAAAAGAAGATGGATCTTTGAGTGCCGTTGTTTTGTTTGTTTAGTCTTTATCGCAACTGTGCACCCGACATTATCTTGAGATTTTGAGTTGTGCGCACTGTTTCTAAGTACCAGTTTGTCATTAAAACAACAGTCTGAGGCTCGTAGCGGTAAAATGCTCCATTATTTCACAAATAACAGCAAAATATGAATATAAATATTTGCTGTTCTTCTTCTTTTCTGCTCCATAAATTAATCAATCATCTCATGACTCCTCAGATTGATCTGGTGACCCTCTGAAGGGGCCCAACTTTTAAACTGGGAATTTAAATATCTAACAGTACATTAAGTAATTAAATCTAGCTCCACCTTGTCCAGCTACAAATGCTGCTAACACACTGATGCATCAGTAGTAAATATACAATATGTAATGTTCTGCTGCTCCCTCAAGACGGAGCATCTCTGCGGTCAGTTAGGGTTGTTTTAGTTTTACTGCTTTTAATCACCTGATCTGTTTGTTTTAGAGAGGAAGAGACGTCTGTGGATAATTCAGCTCCAGGTAAAAACCTCCTGAACATGTGGATCAGAAACAAGGTGAGCACACATCAAGTTATCAGAGAAAAAGGGTGAACAAACAATAGCATGTTGTGGTCGAACAGCCGCCTCAGACACGTCAAACAGTGGAGAAACACTGATTTGTAACATGAAACTGCTTTACTGTATTTTACCGGTTTAAACCACCAGGTCAGGTTGTTTTGGAGAGGAGGAGACCTCTGCGGATAATTCAGCTCCTGGTAAAAACCTCCTGAACACTGAAGGAATTCTTACCGGGAGAAGTTTTAGCTGGTTGCAACCTGCACTCCTCACCACTAGACGCCACTAAATCCTCTGAAATCTTGAATCCAAATGTCCAGACCTCACCACACTTGCAAACTCACAGACTTTGCAGGCGTGTTCCCGGGAAGTCTGGGCGTGCTTAGGGCTCCAAATCCATAATTCATCTGGTCACAAGGGGCCTAAAGTGGACTTTCTGCAGACTGCTAGAGAGTCTGCTTGGGGTGCAGACTTCACTGATTTACCTGCCGACAATTCACTGCAACACTTTTTCCCAACAGCCAACTAAAAAACAAAACGTGTGTTTGTGTACAACAGTAACTGTAGCCTGTTACAACTCTAAAGAATTTGAAACATGTAGGCCAGAAATAATCTGAATAGTCTGAGCGCCTGCCGCGTCTATGTGGAAAACAATGAAATTGGGGGACGTGGGTGTACGGCCCCCTGTCAGCAGCTTGTGGTCTCTAACCTCACAGACCTTACGTGATGACAGTGAACTCATCACAGTATGTACAACAGAAGTCAGAGGACTCAGTCCACAAGTCCACAGGGTGGACATTTGGACGCAGCAACACGCTGGACCTTTAAGTAAAGGATCTGAGCCCTTCCTCCAGCCCAGAGCATGGGTACTCATATTGTTAAGACAAATGTACACCCTGATGAAGTTCACCCACAGTGTGAGGCATCTCTAATAATCCCACACAACTATTGTTCATATACAGACTTTCTTACCATCATATTTAATCCTTATAAATATGTTAAAGCCTCATTCTTAGAGGGGAAACTAAACCTCAGGGAGCTTCTAGCTGCATGCTACAGTGAGTGTATACAGCAGCAGTTTAGTGTGACACAGAAGTCAGAAGTTGTGTGTCACCTCGCTCAGCTATCCTATCATCTGAGAATGTGGTATGGCTACTTTGAAACGCAGTCAGAGGACGAAGACGGAGATTGAGGAATTTGAAATTACGCACATGTGACGCGCGTAAAAGGACGCGAAATGAGGGATTACTGACGGACAGGTGGCTGCTGTCACACGCGCGTCAAACCTCAGTGTGGCCTCGGAGCTCAGGAGTGCACTGTGGCCGTGCAGGAAGATTAAAGACCTGATGCTTGTCTGCACAAAGCAAAGCAAAACTACTACTGATCATTTCACCCACTGACAGAGATCATTCACTTGTTGACACATTTCACAGCATCACAATAAACGCGTTGTCTCCTGAGGAGCTGTGTGACACCAGTATCTGGCCATCTTGGACCCAACGGACACAAACAGCTCTTGATGTTTCCATCATATTCTCCTGGTTTATAAGTAAATGGAGCAAACACAGCTGCAGGAAAGAGCATGAGAGGTTTCTTTACCTTGATGATGCTGCTCCGGCGCGGTGCCGCCTTCACCGAATCCAGGAGGATGGTGTCGGTGTCCTGGCCGCCACCTCCACCGGGGAGGATGACACCGCTCCGCCGGCCGCGGGACGCTCTCGGCGGGATGCAGTCCTGCGCTCCGTCGCTGTACAGCCCGTCTCCATATCCATCACGCTCAGACATGTCGATGAGTAGAGAGAGGCTGGGCTCGATTTGAAACACCGGGGGACGAAAATTAATCAAGTCGTCGGATCTGACCCGAATAAAGTTTGACTCTGCTGCGCGTGGATGCCATTTAATGGAGAAATGGTTTTTCCTGAAGCATCAGCCGCTCGGCAGCAGCTCTCTCTCTCACTCACACACACACACACACACACACACCGGAGCAAACTAATCAGTTCAGTTTGGTTAATTATGGGCAGATTGTCATAGTCACAGAGCAGCGAACCGTGCTGACTTCAGGCTGAGCTCATCTCCACAGTCCATGCTCCACTCACAGACCCGCAGCTCAAATCAAAGCATCACACACAGGTACTGTACATGGACTTGGATGAAAACTGGACTGGTGCGCTCCCCGGATGCGCGCAACAAGTCTTCACCGTGCCCAGTCTTGCCGCTTTGCCTCGAGGCGGTGAAGACACCCCCTTTCTGTGCACCAGAAAAACGCACAAAGCCTCAGTGCGTGACGAGAAACGGCGAAAGCGAGACGAGGTGTTGGTGTGAAGAAATGTTTGACAACAATCCAGCGTTTGGCTCCGAGGCGACACGAAACCCTACTCCTCCTCCTCCTCTCCCCCAAAACACTGCGATGTCAAAGTGCAAAAAAGGAGCGAAGTTGCGCTTCCGTTTGCGGCGAGAAAAGAGAAGACGCGTTCACGTGTCAGCGTGGAGCGCACTGCTCTGACTCAACACAGCGTCCAGGACCGTCTTGGTTTGACTCAACAGCAACAACAGCCGACTTTTGACGAGAATAGGGAACACAATTGACAGTCGCACCGCCTCTAACCCGCCACCCCTCCCGTCATGTTTCCACCGGGCTCCTCCCACATGCCGCCCGAGATCAGGAGTGACGCGCGGGGCAGCCAATGCGCCGCGCCGCTGGGAGATTTGGAGGCGCTGATTGGTGCAGGGTCGAGTCCAGAGCCTCCTTATCGCTTTTACAGACAATGTACCAGGCACTGGGAGCACTGGGAGAATTGGAGGAGAGCCCAGGTACAATAAAAACCCCAGGGAACAGGAGCAGCTAATGGATACTGTTTGATTTTAATTTTTACCAGAGTTTCTATTTTTAATACTATGTCTTAAAAATGATGAGAAACAAATTCAGATTCACGTTGGAAATCTGTGTTTGGCTTCTCCCCGACTAACATGTGGGGCCCATGTGGGTTGCAAATGGGCTGAAAAATGCGCCCTATATGGGACTGTCCACAGGCTCCCTTCTGGCCCCATGGCATTTGCCCACATGGATAGATTTACCCAAGTTGGCCTCAGATAAGATGCCCATTTCAAACCCATACCCACTCAGTACTCAGGAGGCCCCAGAGTGACCCACGTGGAGCCTGTTTGGGCAAACCCAGCCGTATGGGCAATGGGCATGGGGCCAAAATGGAACCTGTGAAAAGTCCCATATAGGGTCAATTTTTCAGCCCATTTACTACCCACATGGGCCTCACATACCAACATTGGCTGGGTCTTAAGGTACAGCAAATCTGTACACAATTAAAATAACACACACTATTAAAAACATAGAGAATATACAGTATGGTACTCAACTTACACCACCATTTACATTTGGATTTCTTTGTACTTTTTTTGTCCACAATATTTTTATTTAAATTTCCTACCATAATATACAGAGTTTTAGATTCATATGATACCTAACGTGACATAAAACTGCTGCCTTAATACAGAACCAAGAAAGAGAGCAAAAAGGGGTTCAAAAAACAAAACCACAAACTAACAAAAAAGCTTCTTCTATGTTAATAAATGGTAATTGATAAAAAATGAAGTATATTAAATATATTAAATACAAAATGTAACCAGTATTTGTAAGACAAGAAAAAATAAACAAGCTCAGAAACTGTCCACAGGAAAAAAGAGACTCATATATTCTCAGATGTATGTTGATGACACTGTAATATGTAAATTATCCATTTTAACATCTGTCTCATCCACTGAGAAGTGCTCCGTCTGTGAGTGTTTCTCCATAAAGTGCAACACATTTTTTGGTGTAAAGCTGAGGTCTATAAATACTTGTTCATTTTTACTATGGTTATGTTTCTCTGGATAGCTGGGCAGCCCAACTTTCTACATTGCCGAATACAGTCAAACAAGGTTTGTCTGTTTTCCTACATTTTGGGCATTTGTCTGGTAATTTTCAGTTGTATCAATTTAATTTTCTTGTACTTAAGTGTAAATAAGGTGCCAGAGTGCATAAAAAAACTGATACATATGACATATGCATGCACGCTCCCAGTCGCCTCTCTCGTCAGCTCTGCTAAATTTAGGCTCTTATGCCTATTTTGCAAGTGTTGGTGCTGCTTTTTGTGGTTGGCATTGCTAGCTGCTGAACCTCGACCCTGGCGAACTAGCTGCTAGTTAGCCAGGGTCGAGGTTTTCAAATTAGCCTACACATCAGTAAACATTGAGGAAAAGACGGACAAGATGGGCACCAGCTGAACAAGCGGCCTGAACCATTGCACAGGTGTTGGAAACTGGACGGCCTCCATGCTGCATCAGCTTCCAACGGGATATCAGGAACTGTAAGATCCTTTGATTCACTGAAACTTGGCTAAATCCTGGAAAACAGCATCAACCAGGTGAGTTCTTCCATATGTCTATCTGACAGAGCAGAGGACTCTGGGAGAGAAGGAGAGGAGGAGGGGAGGTCTGTGCTTTACAGTGAATAAGGACTGGTGTGTTGGTGGGAATGGGAGGTGTTGTCCAAAGGCAAGTGCAGAGCTGTGTCATGTTTGGGAGGAGCGGCCATGCAGCCATCTTGTTAGGAACACTGTTGGCTCCTTCTCCAACTGTAAACTACATTTATCAACAAATCTTCAAAATGCGTTCATGTTCAGAGTCACAGAAAGCTTCTAGTTTTCAAGGACGTGGCTTTAAAGAAATACACAAAGCCAAATTCTTCTAATTCGCTGTGAGGCTTTCTTGTGGATTCAGATGTCTGAGGTGCACACCTGACCTCTGACCTCTCCTTATTGTCCAGTTGGTTCAGAGTGACAGGCGGACCAGTAAAGATTGGTAGGCCCTGTAATAAAAGTGTGATATATTATTAATCACTGTGGCAAAATTGCCTTTTTCCTCTGTTGGGCCTCTTCCAGAGAGGTCAGAGGTCAGGGTCAGAGAGACGGCAGCTCCCCCTGGAGCTGGCAGGGATCTAGTGTCGGGCTCAAGGACACATCAGCAGGGAGGATACAGACACTTAAAGCCTGCTTGTGTGATAAGGAGCAGGCGCTCTGATACAACTCTCAATCAGGCAGTTGGACGACTTCTGCAGCTGTGAGGGAGTGGGTGGAGAGAGTGTGGCGAGGCTATTGAAAAGCTTCAGTGGTTTGATTAAAAAAAAAGAATAAACATACCTCCACATATGTGTTTAGAAGGCACACACATTTGTGTGTGAGGCTGACCTTCAGTATCACAGAGCTGGAAGAGATATTCACATCTTTTGCTTAAGTGAAAGTACCAGTGCCACAGTTGCCAGAATGTTCATTTCTGCAAACAAAGACTACGTTACATTTGCATGTTTCATACATGTCATATCAACGTTTCTAAGGTGACAAGTATATGAGCTGAACGTGTCATCATGAGGTGGAGGGGATGGTGGATATAAGCGACGCCTGCAGAGCTGCACAACACTGTTCAACACCAGCAAACAACCACACTGGTTGTGACTTAGCAGGAAAGTGCTGCTTCCCCCCAGCTTTTTCGGCACCAAACCTGGGTGTATTTTAGGGACCTGTTGCTGTGTTTCCACCGGGGATGGTGCCACGAAAAGGAATTGTTTTTTTAAAGAAGCATTGCGGATTGTGCCTCCAAAACTATGTATTTTAAGCCAAAACATCATCTTTTCCAAACCACAACCAAGTGGTTTTTGTGCCTAAACTTAACCACACATTAACGCTAGTTTTATCGTATTCACTACATAATAATAATGTGTAAATGTAATATATCTGTGATTTGCAGAAACGTACAATGCCAACAATTTTTTCTGGCGACTGGGTTGGGAGTCAGGGGGCTGCTTGCCAAAATTCTGAAGCCCTGTTTGTCCGAAAAATGTCTCATTGCACCAAAAGCCCATTGCTAAAATGTAAAGTGCAATACAAATAAAATTTATTATTATTTATTATTATTCTCCATCAGCCCCTTATCCCCCCCAAAAATGCACATTGTTCCGAAGTCTCATTTCTCTGAAAATACACACTTCCTGCAGACAGACGGCCCAATCGCCACAAAAAAAATGTATATCATTTTGTAGTGAATATGTTAAAACTTTCTTGACAACACCGTGGTGAACCTGTGTTAAGTTAAGCACAAAAACCACTTGGTTACAGTTAGGAAAATATCATGTTTTGGTTTAAAATGCCTGAATTTAGTGGCAAAAAAGCTGCTTGAAAAGCAGGGATGGGTCACTTAAAAAACACCCAGGTATGTCTGCTCAAATGTTCCTGGGAAACATCAGCAAAGGTCAATAACAACACCCGGGAGTCATGACTCAAACGCTGCTGGTCAACTGAAACTTACTGCAGGGAGTGTGTATTTTCAGAGAAAACAACGGCATGGCACCAGGAGTGTAAAGTTATATTAAATGGAAATACTACATACTTGAGTAAATGTATTGAGTTACATCCAGCGCTGCTCTTAAACACCGTCATACAAAACATATTAAAGTGTAAAATCAAAGTCCTGCAGAAATAAATTTCCCGTTATTTGAAATAATAGACTTTTATCCCACAGAGCTGAGATGAAGGCGAGAACGTGTCCTGAAGAAACACACGTCGTAAATCCCAAATGAGCCTTTTTCATATAGTGGAAACACTTTGAAGGTATTTGAGACTTTAACGCACTGAATCCCCTGAATTATCTTATGGAGGTGTTCCCGCCTGAGCAGAGACAAGGGCGGCATGAATGTGTGTGTGTGTGTGTGTGTGTGTGTGTGTGTGTGTGTGTGTGTGGACCTTGAGCCACACAGCTGTGGAATGTGGTCAGCTGGTGAGGCCTATTAGTGCATGAAGCTCACCACCAGTCACACCTCACTGTTAGTACTCGTGGAGCCAGAGTTCATTCGCAGAACGAGAGGATTCGCCACGTTTGTATTTTCTCGTGATGACAGAAAAGCTGAGAATAGAATGTGGAGACTCTGCTGACACTTCTTCCATCGCACACAGACTATACAGTGAATACTTTTGTTCTGTCTGTTGGTTTTTTATTTCTTGCCCCCCAACATCTCAACATGCTCAGTTGCTTTCATTCTCATCAGCAGTGGTGGAAAGTAACTAAGAACATTTCAAATGTTGTAGACGCTATTGGGTGCAATGGGCATGTGCTCCTCAATATTTAGAACATGACCCCCCCTCCCAAGAATAAAGTTGATGGGACTAATTTGTCAGCGTCACATTTGTCATACCAACAACTGGAGTTTCTTAACATTTACAGGGTCTACAATATAGTGCCATCTCAAACCATCTAGTGGGGAGTGGAAGTGAGTTATAAAACCCTCCGGCACTGAGCCTGCACCGATGGCGACTAAAAAGGGATTTATGGTTGTGCATAGACCCTAAGCACGTAGCCTACACCATTGTGAGCATTTTTACTTGTGTGGTGGTGTGTCTGTGTCACTCTGCAGTTACACCTCCTAAACACTAGTTGGCAGTGGGGTTTCTGTGAAGTGCTGTAAAGTTTAATTGATTCAAAACACACATTAAACACACATTAAACATGGCTTAATAGAGACAATTTACACAAGTACACAAATCAGCTTCACTATAACTCGCAGCATTCACAGACAAACACTTGTCTTTATCTGGACACATTTTCCCCACAAATACAACATGCTAACTCCATGGAATTTGTGCTTACTGTCTTCACAATTTATTGTTTCTTATCTGTGAAATTAAAGTAAATAAAAGCTTTGTTTCCACTGAGGGAAATGGTTTCAGTATACAGAAACAGGTCTGCGTCACAGCCACACATAGATGCATAGGTGCACGTCAGGCTACGGGGTAGCCCTATGTCGACGTGGAGCCTACAGCGTAGCTACGGCGTCGATTCAACGCAGAAGTATAAATTGTGTGCTACTGACTGTGTGCAACGCCATATTGTGTTTGTCATGGAAGATGCTACATACAAATAAAGTTCTGCGACTACCCTTACAAAGCAGTGTGTTACAAATACATGCGAAGAACCTAAAGTTGGATTAAGCTTTATTTTTCTCCAAGGTTATGAAAAGTTACGACAGTTTCTCTGTCCACTGTAGAGAGGGAAGTTTGTCCCAAATCTGTGTTTATCCCCTACACCTTGATGGAGGAGCTTCATTCACCTGTGAGGATGACTACAAACGGAGTTACACTCTACAGCAGAGTGGGAGTGGGTAGGGTCCAGTTTGGAAAGGCCTCATATGTAGATATTAAGGCCAAATCCCAATACCCCCCCTTGCTCACTACCCCTTGGCCCTTGCCCACTACCCCTTGGCCCTCGAAATGAAGCAACGAGAGGTAGGGGTTGAAATCTTTCCCTAGGAATTAGGACACCACTCACTACGTCACCGCGTCGGTTACATTCACGCATAGGTAACTATTTTAAACAGGAAGCTGCGAGCCATCTACATTTCCAACCGGCATCTACAATGGAGTCTCCAGTTGAGTTCATCCTACCAATCATGTTTGCATTATTCATCATGCTTAGTCTGATGAACGACAGACGACAGGGGACTTCTGCTAGCTAGCTAACCAGCTAACATCACAAGGCAGCGTAGTTATGTTAGCTGGCGTGTTATCGTAATGTGAAAATCCGACAATTTTGCAGAACAGGACAGATGACAGACGCCAGATAGTGCGAGCTAGCTAGCTAGCTAACAAGCAACCTGACGACGGTAACGTTAGCTATGTATGAACTTTTTTTCCCGTCTCTTGCTCAGTGGTAGCCATGGCGACGTCTACCCCTCGCTGGCAAGTCAGCATCTGAAATCCCTCGCTCCGAAGGGCTAGTTTCATACCCACTACCCCTCGTTATGCCCCCTACCCCTACACGCAAAAAGGAATTGGGACACCACTACCCCTCGTGGGAACGCGCAACTGTAGGGGTAGGGCTAAGGGAGGTATTGGGACGGGCCCTAACTGTTCATTCTAAGGTAATGAAAACACAACGATTCCTTGTTTCAGGTGATAATACACTGCATGAAAGCATGGTTATGAATATTATATTGACTCTCTGCCAATGAACCCCCTACGTCCTACACACTGGACCTTTAAGTAAAAGATGTGAGCACTTCTTCCTGGGCTGCTGTCTGCAGACCAGATTTCCCTCAGGATGTTAATAAAGTTGCTTCTGTTCGAAGACACATTCAGCTTCCTGTTTATTTCTTAAAGAATGTGAGTCATTGACATTTAAATGCCAGTTCCCTCGGCCTCGCTGCAGAATGACAAAAGGTTCTGAGGTGAGGAGACAGTCAAATAAAACTCGGACAAAATAAGAATGTTTTTTGATCCTGCCAGAGGAGAATCAGCAAAGGGTGAAAGAGGAATGTGGCTCCATCTTAAAGTGTCCCTCTCCTGCTGAAATTCGTGCCTTCATGCTACGCTGCCACCGGGGTGTGAGAAAGTCTTGCTTGGTCCTGCGCTGTGTGCATGTGAGTGTGTGTGCACGTGTGTGTGCCAATGTGTAAAATGTTCAGTGTGGTCAGCAGACAGTTGCATGCTGTTCTCGGCTCGTCTCTGCAGGACCTTGAAAGAAAAACACCTAAAGCAGAGGACGTCTTATTCTAGAAACTCCTTCTCCTGTAAACATTGTCTTTAGATCCATTTACACTCTCTCTACACCTCCGTTTGCTCCTCTGTTTTTATTGGACCGTATTATAGATATTAGCTGGAGCTACCTCCCCCTTGTTTACAGTACAGTTCCTCATGTAGACAGCTGTGTAAAACATTGAGCTGTAAAACAGGCCGCAGTGATCTGCTACCTGGGTGGCTAATCAACCTTTAATCCCTTTGTTTCTCATACATTTACACCAGCTAGGTGACTGTTAATCCACACAGTCATTACAGTGTTGGAGTTATAAATCAGCACACAAGTGATTATCAACAACATCCACAGTGTTGGTTCTGCAGAGCGAATTCTTGTGTTCCTTTTAAAGGAATACTTCACCCCATAAATGACCATTTGTATATCAGTTACTCACCTTGTATTATGTTGAATTCATGGAGAAAACTTTGTTCTTCTCACACGCCTCCACGGTGGACAGAGAATCCAGAAAGTGCTTGATAAATCACAATAAATGGGGGGCGCGTTTAACAACAGCAAAACTACATCAAAACATCCGTTTAAAAACTCTTATGCAACTTGTGCAGTATAATCCAAGTCTCATTTGTCCAGTCATACGCACAGTGCTTCCAACACATGCATTTTCACTAAAACATTACTATTCTGTATACAAGAAGAATTCATGGACAAGTTCATGCGTTTGACCTCAGCTTAAAATGGGTCCATGTCACTGGTCCGACATCCCATTAGTCCGACGGTCCACGGTGCTGAACGGCTCCCGTAAAACTACAGTAAGCAGAGTTCAAACACACATGCTCGCCCAGGCATGCTACCAAACAGCAGCCTGCGGGGCTGAAAAATGAAGCTAACCAACACATCCTCACTGTGACCTCGTCACATGTCCACGTTTGGTCATGGACTTTCCACGTCCACATATGACGTCCAAGGTACCCTGGGTGTGTTGGTTGTTGACGTTCTGGGACGCTGTGTCAACTATAGCCTGTTACATGCATTGTCTGTTTTCAAAATACACTTCTGTTTTCACAGAAAATGTACAGTTTGCATACAGTCTCTTTCAAAATAAAAGCACTACGTCGGTACAACACCAACTGATGTTTTTTTTCCTTTCAACAACAAACGCACGTGGTTGGGTTTAGGATCACACAGGAAGTGAACACTGGGTGAAAGTTGGTGTTTGTTGGACCGATCCACCACCCGTCCCACCTGGGGTACTCCGACTTTCACCAGCTTAACTTGCGTTCTTGTCCCACCACGTTTCCCCCTGATGCTGCCAGGTGCCGTTAAACTATAACAGCAACCAGCCACGTATCATGCTGATGTTAAAGGACAGCTAGTCACTGCCCAAGCACCAGATTTGGACAACTTTGGAGTAAGACTGGGTTGAGCCAAAAACTGAAGTTGTTCTAGACTTTACAGCAGAAATAAACATGTTTACAGCCTGGTACAAAAAAACAGTTTTGGTTACTTTAGCTAATTTCCCTTTCTTCACAAATGTACCGGGGTTGAATTTTTATATAACCCACCCATTAAGGCTGAAAGTCACCTGTCTTAAGGCCAGGGCCGCTTGCAGGCTGTCTGTAAGTCAGATCCACCCTTCACTCCTCCACGTGTCTAGCCTCCCAGATATGGTCACTTCTGACTCCAAAAAGATGACAATAGTTGAACTGTGGAGCTGGAGGCTTCAGAATGGGAGTCCACAAACCAATGGGTGACCTCAGGGAAGCTAAGTGGCTACTCATGTAGTGAAGATCTGAAATCATGCCATCCATACACGCAGGTGTTTTAAATCTTAAATGTTTCAGTGAAAGTGCATGTGTTTGGGAAGTACTGGGAGCTGTGTGAGCGTTTGTAAATAGATGTTTTGATTTGATTTTGCTGTTGTCTAACGCAGCCCTCCCTTTTCCTCTAATTCATCAAGAACGCTCTCTGTTTTTGGATTCTTCAATCACAGAGGAGGCGTGCAAGAAAAACAAAGTTTACTTCACAAACTGAAGGTAACATGGGGTGAGTAACTGATACCCAGCTGATGTCATCTTACATCTGTAACAATTTATTACAAAAGTGGGACTCAGAAACACCAACAACAGTTTATCAAATCCAGAGCTTTACTTAGGAGGTCAGAGGTCATACACGTGAAGGTAGAAAAATACGTTCAAGGAAATCACACAGAAAGCAAAGTACATAAATCCAAGTGAGGCAAAAACCAGTGAATCAAACATGAAGGAGCGGCTGGAGGGCGTGAACACACTGAGGCGACGATGACAATCTGACAACTGAATGGGAGAAACACAGGCCTGTAAATACACTAGGGTGGGAGAGTGGAGCAAGACACAGGTGAAACACGTGAGGTCATTAACGAAGGCGGGAAAACTCAGGAGGTAAAAGAAACACAATGAGAACACATTTCAAGGTAAAACAGGAAGTGGACACAAACACATGAATATTAACTTGGCAGAATATCACAACATTGGACAAATGTTAAAATTCGGTTGACGATTTCTTAGATGTCCAACAATGTTACAGTTTCATGTTGTGTGGACGTTAACATTACAGTGTTCTTCAGGTGGTTTTGGTCTCCATACCTCACGGCTAAATGTTGTTATTCTACGTCAAGATGACTTAACATGAGATGTTTGGAAGACATTGGATTTTCATCACCGTCACCATCATCTGTCGTCAGTATTCTGTCACAAGGCGTTAAACTGACGTTATTTCAACCAAATATCAGTATCTAATGTCACTGGTAACCAGCTGGGTATGAAGATGATCAATCTGTGGGTTGAACTGTTCCTTTAAAATCTCCCCAGGTGGAGATATTTCTCTCTCAGTCTGCAGATCATCACACACACACACACACACACCCTCTGTTCCTGTATGTGTGTGTTTGCCAGGTGTGTGTGGGAGTATCTGCATGTCAAAGTGTCCAGGATGCTCCGTGGGGAATATTTGCATGTAAAGCAGAACAGGTGTTGTGTACGGATCTTAAACATACCCCACAGTGTTTTGTAGATCTCAGCTGGGTCACAGTGACAGCAGCGTCTCACAGCTGCCCTCTGAAGCACTCCCTGTTCAGGCACACAGGACGAAACACAGATCCTTCCATGTTTTGTCCGGGGGCTTATTACACACAATATTTCCCTGTTTCCCATCGATTCCAAGGTCATGATGACACCACAGGCTCACAGAGAGGCTCATACGGCCGCCATGTTGTCTGCAATCAAGGCACACATGAAGTCACACTCATTCAGAGGTGTATCCATTGCTTACATCTCATCTCTTACAGCTCTCTGGCAACTTTCTAACATGGTAAAATTGTTATTGGAATTTCTTTGCAGGACAAAAATAATAAATACCTTATGTATGATTTGATTTTGCTGACACTTTTGTCCTCCTGTTTCTGGAGCAAAAAAAAAGAAAAGAAAAAAGATTTAAACAACTCCTTAGAATTGTGTTTCAAATAATTCCTTCCCTCATACTTTTCTAAGACACTTTTTCCTTTTTTAAAAAAAATTAATTATTTATTTACTTATCCGTTTCTTTATATCATGTATTTGTTTATGTTTATTACTTTTTTCCTAATTTAAGTTTGTTTTTTTATCTTTTTGTATTATTTATTTATTTATTTGTTTGTTTATGTATTTATTTATTTATTCATTTATTTTATCATTTATATTTATCACTTTATTTCCTAATTCAAGTTTGTTTGTTTTTTATCCTTTTGTATTATTTATTCATTCATTCACTGAGACATAAACTGAATTTATTTTGAATTAATTTAAATGTGTTCTAGTGGTGGAAATAATCTTTACTTTAAAGTAAAAGTAGCAAAACTACAATATAAAAATACCTTGTCACAAGGAAATGTGCTGCGTCTAGTGTTATTTAAGAAAAATGTGTGTTATTAGAAAATATACCAAAGCAAAATCCTAAACACAGAAGAAAAAAGCTCACGTGACTTTTCTGCTGCTGCGTATTATTAGATTATTGATTATGAAAAAAATAGTAAATAGTGTGTGACGCCAGGGATCAGCATGCCCGGGGCCCCGCTCCTACCTGCTGCCTGGCACACAATGCACCTCACCCTGATTCCTGTCCCTGCAGGTGGCTGGCCCACAGGGCGGCGGCTCCATGTTACTTATTTGGGCTGAGCCCAGACGGCGGCTCACAGCTCCCAGGTTCACAGGGACACACAAACCCATCCACCACGTTAAGGTGGCGATTCTCGGAGGAGGCCCCGAGGCAGACCCAGGACACACTGGAGGGATAACATACCTCGTCTGGCCTACGAACACCTTGGGGTCATTGTCTTGATGAAGCTTACCTGGACCCCCCCCAGGCCATAAAAGCTGCCTCATGTGTTCACCTGCTCTGTGCCTTCCTACAGCAGCCGTTCACCCTGCGTCACTGCTTTTCGGTTTGCACCTTTAACACCTCTACAGCACACCTGACACACATCCATGCATGGCTTTCATAACTGACTTTGCTGATTGACACATCCCATAAGTTAAGTTAATCTTGGGCTGATAAATTATGCTTGTTTTAACTAATCTACTGTGAGTTTGTGACATCTGTTGAGTTTTAATTTTAACGTCTTTATAGTTAGTTCATCATATTCTCACATGCTTTGTATGTTAAATGTTCTTCATGTAACTGTGGCTGTAAGATGAAGGCTGTGAAGTAAAAAGTAAAGTGTGTCCCTCTGAATTATGGAGGAGCAGAAGTATGAAGTATCACGACACTGAAATACTCAAAGTACAGGTGCCAAGGACACAAAACGTGCTTCAAAGTGATCATGTTGAACACCAGTGAGTTCCTCCCTGTCTGAATGTACCACTGGTCAACACAAGATGGCGCCATCACCAAAGGAACAACACACACAGCACAGGTGAGTCCTCACAGAAGATTTATCCCTTTGTTCATTTATGATGCTCAGTTTATTTATTAATCTATTAACCTTTATTAATATTTTCACAGAAGACATTTTGACTTTTCAGCGTAAAAAGCAGTTGTTACTAATAACATTAACATAAACTTTTCATTACATGAGTAGAAAGATGTATGACAATAAGCAAACATACATCAGTACATAATAAATATGCAGCGAATTACTTCATTAAATTAATAGAAAGAGGAAAAAAGATAATAAAACAGGCAAAACCAGTGGCACACATGATGTTAAACAGCTCCTCTGATCTCATCATGACCTTATGAATCAATGTGATGTGTTTAATGTACTGCTGTATAAACTGGTCACTTCCTTCCCACATTGAGGGCTGTGTTTAGTGAAGGAGGAGCCCCGGGTTTCCTTCCCAGCGCGTCTCGGACGGGTGGAGCTCCTGAATGATAGTGGTTTCCTGCTGAAGGCAAAGTCAAGTTTGTGAGTTATTTCTGAGGCATTATTTCACCCCAAAACACTGTGTGTGTGTGTGTGTGTGTGAGTGTGTGTGCTGAGTATATTTAATGCTCCTTGGAGACACTGTGTCTCGTACAGAATACCTAATACTTAAATTAACTTTGGTAAAAGTAGGAATACCACAGTGTAGAAATATTCAGTTAAAACTTAAATAATAGTATTAGGGTTAAAATATACTTACATTTTAAAAAGTAACACACACACACACACACACATGCACACACACACACACACACACACACACACACACAGATGGGGGCTCTACAGTCAGAGTGGTAGCTGAGGCTCTGAGCCAGTGACACCAGCTGCATACCCTCATGCAGAAACCACTGCCAGGTGCTGCCTGTCAAACACACACACACACACACACACACTACACACTACACACACACTGCAGCACTTGGATCCATGTCAGCTCTCCCCTAATTGCTCATCTGGTCTCGTTGTTGACGACTTTAGAAAGATAATTGTTGCTGAACGGTTCCTCTCAGTGTGTCAGAGAACACGACACAGAACTCATCATGTTATTTTATTTACAACATATTAATTTATGTCATGACATCAGAGGTTAATAACTAACATCATTATTTATTCTGGAGTTACTGATATATGTTTTCCTGTCTGTTGATTTCAGCACCTGAACTGTTCGTCTGTCTGAATGAATGACAGGAAGGAAACGACGACAGGAAGCAGCTGCTGGATGAGACACGTTATCAGAGGAAAGAAGAACAGCAGTGCACCCTAAAAATATTTACTGTGTATATAAATATATCTCTTTGTCACATATGTCCACCTGTAGCATTTATAAGCAGTATATATAGTTTGTGACACACTATGGTGTATTTGTGAGCAGATATGTATCTGTTGACAGCTATAACTGCTCCTGTGAGCACCCATAGGTGGAGGATGACATTGTAATGAAATACAGTGACATGTCTTTAAAGGAGGACTTATATTTACTGACAAATACTGCACAATTATAAACACTTAAAATGTTCTTAAAGCTGAGTACATTATCAATGATTTATAAAATGTTTATATGCTGCTTATAAATGCTGATTAAGGGACTTAAAGTGTTCCCAAATTCTAGCAAATAACAAATAACGCACAGATGACTAATAGCTGCACAACATGTAACTGAGTATATTTACTCACAAAGTACAGATTTGAGGTTCTTAACTCAAATATTTCCATTTTATGTTACTTTATGTCACAGTGGGCACTTTTTACCTGCCATACAAACCATGCTCTCAGCTCGCTCCTATAACTTTCCATTCACCCCACCTTGCCACCACACCTACCTGCCAGCCTATCACCTGCCCACACACTTACCGCTCCTGCCTGTCTGCCACACCCAGCTCATCAGGCCAGCTGCTCTCACCTGTGGATGGTTACTTCCTGCCACTATAAAGATTGCTGCTTACCTGCTCCATCTACCTGTGGCTGTGTAGTGTTTTCCTGTGAAGATGCTTCAGCATGAATGTTCCCACCTGCTCGCCAGTTGTCTGCTGCAGCCCAGTTTGGTTCCGGACCCCTCGCCTTCTTGACCACGCCATCAGTCACTATCAGCTGTCACTGACGTCTGGAGTGCTGCATTTTGGGTTCAGATCACACTCCTTACAACTTTGTGCCTCTTCCCTACATTTTGGAAACCAATATTGTTGATGATGTTGACGACTTAGTTTTATGTCATACTGTTAGAAAATAGAAACTTTAGTTGTGTGGACAAACTACACTTTTCAATTCACTGAATGAACTTAATATTGCAAATAAGATGAACTACTCCTGAAAAAGTAACCTGGCTGCCTTAAAATCTTGACGCTTAGTTGACCTTCTATTCCTTATTATGTTTGCACAGCTAGAAATTATAAATTGATTCAACAACAATAATAATCATAATGTATATTTATAAAGCAAGTTTCAAAATAGAGTTACAAAGACATGAAAACAACAACTTTTAAAAGAACTGATAAAAAACACTTAAGTGTATAAAAGACAGAGGATATAAAAGATACAGGCAGCTCATGAGTTAAAGGTCTAGTATGTAGGATTTAGTGGCATCTAGTGGTGAGATTGCAGATTGCAACCAACTGAAACCTCTCCCACGTGCTAGGTCAACACATTCTCATTGTGACCTCGTCACACATTGACGCTTTGATCATGGACTTTCCATGTCCACATATGACGTCCAGGGTACCCTGGGTGTGTTGGTTGTTGATGGTCTAGGACATCGTGTCACCTTCTCGTCTTTCAAGATACACTTCCTGTAGCAGCCAAAATAATATATATTTGCTTTTGCCTACTTATAATGAACTTTAAGTTTATGTTATTGATAAGTTTAAATTATAGAAATTATGCTTATGTTATGTCATCATGTTGGGGCTTATGGGTGTGGCTTTTTGGTTATTTAAGGGGTTGTGTGGTGGCGGGAGTCTGACAAAGGAAAGCGTTCCTATAGTAGGCTGAAATATTTTTTGTTGACCGTCACCGTTTCCCATTTGTTTTAGCCACACAAGTACTTATTGTTTGTTATTTTATTGTTGCATTATAATAATTGATTGCTGCCTTTTTGATCCTTTTGTTACAATAAACCTGGATCATTTTCAAGACAAATTCAACGTCCTTTTCTTTTTACTTTTCTCTGGAGTGACGTGTCAGCAAGCCGCCTCAGCGGCCTTTTTTTGTTCCTACACTTCCCTTTTCATAGGAAATTCAATGCTTACATACAGTCTCTTTGAGAATAAACGTACTATGTCGGTACAGCACCACAAATTTATGTTTTTTTTTTACCTTCAACAACAAACACACGTTGTTGGGTTTAGGAAAAAAAAGCAGAGTTTGGCTTTACAATCTCATGGGCACAAACTAGTCTGGGGCCGTTTAGTGGCCATTTTGGTAAGGAACCGGAACCAGGGCGAGCGAGACAGGATCTGGAATTCGATGGATGTGCCTTTCCGTCAAAATAAAAGCACCAAGCTAATAAAAATACGGTGAAACTTTTTAATTTAAAGAATATAATTTACGAGAAAAGCCCCAAGCCATTAAGTTAACCTTTTTCTTTTATTGTATTTAATTGTATTACAAGTTATTGTCTATTTCAATTGTCTGTTTTATTTAATAGGCACTTTTTGTCACTGAAATAACACACACTGTTTTGTACATTATACCTGTAGTTTGTAAATGCATTTTTTCGATAAAGTTTGGGGCGGTGGGAGCGGAAGAGAGAGGAAAACTGCGTGATGCTCGCCATGTAGCATGCTCTATCAACTACAGCAACAACCACAACAACAACAATACGATACTAAACCGGAGACGGAAATCGATGGTGCACCAAAATTTAAGTTTTACTTTGGTGAACACTTTTACTTTGGTGAATTTGGTGAATTCCGGATCCGCTCTCTAGACCGGAATCAGAATCCAGACAAAATTCAGAGTGAATGGAAACCAGACTCTTCGCCATACGTGATGCCGCCGAGCGTTGTTAAACTATAACGGCAACTGGCTGCATATCATGCTGACATCAAAGGATGCCTTTTTTTCATTGGTTTCTGGCACCACAAGTCACTGCCCAAGCGTTGGATTTTGACGACTTCGGTGTGAGACCCTGCTCACTAAGTATGTAGAAAAACTAGGAGAACGGTGGTTGATGTAAAAACATGGATGCAGTGTTTTCCACACATTCATTCATTTGTTGCAGCCCACCGGGATTAAAACACCTGCTGCCACAGCTTGGTCTCACATTGAAGTCATCCAAATTCACTTCCAGTGTCAGACACTGACAAAAAAAGCTGTCCTTTTCACGTCGACATGATACGTGGTCGGGCGCCATTACTGTTCAATGGCGCCCTAGTTGATAACCACCTTTGTAGTACCAGTTATCCAGGCGGCCAAAATGAAGGTTAGTAAAACCAGATAATGAAAGATATCCTGGGTAAGTTGAACTGGCTTCATAGTACAGGCCTCTGATCTGATCAGCTCTGATTGGATCAACTGGTCTCATTCCCAACACTGACGCACAAAGGCACCATTTGCAGCAGTATGATATGCACTGGGTGGCGGCAGTTACTGAGGCAAACAAACTCGTCAAATACCACCTCTTTGTCAGGGGATATCTGCATCAGATGCTGACGCACAAAGGCACTGTTTGTGGTGTTATTAAACACACTGGCCAGCGGGAGTTTGCAATGCTGCCAACAAGAGTGAGAAAGTCCCTTTAGGGTGGGCGGGCAGGGAGGTGGATGGGTCAGACAAACTCCAGCCTTTCAACCAGGAGCTCCATAATGCCATTGACCACTAGTCAATGGAGTTCTTTCAGTGACAAAGTATCGTGCTCGAATGTGAAGCATGCTACAGTAGTGACGCCATAATGTTTTTTTCTAAACCTAACCACGTGCTTTTGTTGCTACACCTACATCGTAAGTTTATTTTGATGAAGACTGTTTGCATGCAACAAGCAAAAACTGTGCATTTCCTGTGACAACTGAGGTTTATTTTGAAAACACACGATGCATGTAACAAGCATTATTTGAGATCCCATCCCAGAATGTAAAAAACTGAAGCAGAGGAGCACCTAGTGCGTCATATTTTGATGTTTAGGTCCACTAACAAAGCGACAGTGTTTGACAAATTCAGATGAGAACGTGTTAACTGAGCAGTTGAGACTCAAAACCCTGCAAACTGATGCTGAGGGAAAGAAAAGAAGAGTTCTGCCTGCACTGCGTTCACAGACCCCACAAACCCTCTGAATAAAGAGAGGGGACATAAACTGATACACACAGGCAAAATAATAAGACGTATTTTACCTTAAGTAAAGTTTTTGCATGCAGGACTTTTACAGAAGGATGTGAATACTTTCTCCACACACTGGAGCTCACTGAGGACAAAATGTTGCAGCACTATCAGCATGTAGTCTTTAACTTCCTGGCTGTACTGTCGGCCATCTGCCGTCTGAGAAACACAATCAGTGAACATTTCTCACCGTGGTCACAGTGAGGATTGACTTTCTTCATCTGTGATCTGTGTAACTTAACACTCTGACTGCTGCCGCCTCATTTTCTTACCACTGTTCTCATGTTGTCTAATGAATCTGTAACCACATCCGGACCATGTGGCGTCAAACTGCGAGGTCGAGGCAGTGACCCCAGCACACACACACGCCTTAATGCTGCCGACCTCTGACCTCTGTCACTCTCTGATTTCCACTTAAGACCATTAAGAGCACAGAGTTGAGGGCTGATGCGCAGCAGGCGGCTGAGTATACGCTCCATCTGAAGTCCCTCATTAGTGACGGAGAGATGAACCCATAAAGTGTGTTTAACAGATCCCAGGTCTGTCGCTGCACACGTCCTCTGTGTTTCCTGCAGGTTTACTCCTCACTGTTTTCATCATCAGAGTCCTTTTTTCATATTCTGAGTGGCTGCATGTGAAGTTAAACATTATTGACCTGTTAGTTCAGGACCAGTGATGGAAAGTAACTGAGTACAGTTACTCGAGTAATTAAAGGTCCTGTGTGAAGGATTTTATGACATCTAGTGGTGAGGCTGCAGAACAGAAACTTTACCCATGTGCCAAGTGTGTAAGAGAACTACGGTGACCGAAGGGAAAAACAGGAAACACAAAAAAGCGAATGGTCCTCTGCAGAGCCAGTGAGTAGTTTTGTCTGCTCTGGGCTACTGTAGAATCAACATGGCAGCCTCTGTGGAAGAGGACCTGCTCCATATGAAGACATAAAAGACTCATTCTAAGGTAATGAAAACATGCAGGTTATTATAATGATAATACCTGGGTAAGAACTCCAACTTACACCATGGACGTCTACATAAAGGAGGGAAGCTGGACAGTCACCTGACTTTAAACCATCACCATCACCTAGTTTCTCGACTCAGTGCAGCACTCCCTATTTATTCTTCATTAGAATGACCTCACATGGAGGCTATTTGTTAGTTAGAATATGATATTCTACAGTAATATAAGTTATAACACTGTCAGTGGAGCCGTTCTGTATGAGTACTTTCACTTGACAGGGATGTTGTAGAGGGAAGTGCGAATGATTACACATGGCCCCAATTACAGCTTCAAGGAAGTTTGAAAATAGGAGCTGAAATAAACTTAATAAGTCTCAAAATTTGAACTGCTTTCTACTTTCAATACTTGTGTCTAATATCCATCCATCCATTTTGGTAACCACTTATCCTGTTGGGGGTCACGGGGGGGGGGGGAGCCTATCCCAGCTGACGCTGGGTGTGGACAGGTCACCGGACTATCACAGGGCTGACACATAGAGACAGACAACCATTCACACTCACATTCACACCTACAGACAATTTAGAGTCACCAATTAACCTGCATGTCTTTGGACTGTGGGAGGAAGGGCTCCCTCCTGGGATTGAACCAGGAACCCTCTTGCTGTGAGGCGACATTGCTAACCACTGCACCACCATGCCGCCCACATTTAATATCATAAAATTAATTTTGATACTTAAGTACAGTTGTGAGAGAAGAGGATGCAGAGGATAGGGTTAGATGGAGGCAGGTGATTCGCTGTGGCAAAAAAATTGTATTTGGAAAAAATAAGTTAAAAATAAATAAATAAAGGATTTAAAAAATTAAAATCCAGTTTTTCCTTCACTCCCATTGCTTCAGTCGTCTGTCCGTGCCTTCCTCCCTTCCTCCCTCCCTTCCTCCCTCCCTTCCTTATTTTGTAGTCACTAAGATGCTCAGGGAAAATGTAGCAGTGAAAGTGGAAGCTGACAGAAATATAAAGAACTCAAGCAAAGTTCAGATACTCCATAAAATACTCAAGGAGCTACAGTAACAGAGTATCATTACTTAGTTACTTTACACCACTGGGAAAATGTTCTGGATAACACTGAGAGTACCCAGCAGAGGAATGTTCTGAATATACTTTTGGTTTTGGACCTGACAATACTACAATAAACAAAAGCTCAAGAAAACAAACAAATAAAACAACAAATAAAAATGTTATTCTTAATCTAAATGTTTTCCTTCAGTTTATTCTAGTATCTTATTTTGAAACAGTGACCGGAAGTTGTCTTATTTCGGGGGCTTGATTGTGGAGGAAACTTTTTTTTTTTCCCAGAGACAGCGGCTCCTCCTCTCCACGCTTCAGACCTGCGGCCACATCAGCGGGACGCTTGGTCCCCGTTAAAACACTGTGTCCTGTGTCCGGTAACCGGCGCGTCTCCGGTGCTCCGGTTCATCCTCCTCATCTGTGTGTGAGCTCTCAGAGGGAGTAACGGGGAGGACGGAGCGGGAGGTGATGGAGCGGTCCCGTTAAAGTTGAAGCCTGAAGAGAAGCTGAGTGTGTGTGTGTGTGTGTGTGTCTCCGGTGCTCCCGCCGCGCTCTGTGAGCGGCTGCTCCCCGCCTCAGAGGCCATGGGCTGCGGCTTACGGAAACTGGAAGACCCGGAGGACAACAGCCCCGGGAAGATCTACTCCACCTTAAAGAGACCACAGGTGGAGACTAAGACTGACACTGTGTACGAGTATGTGCTGCTGGACTTCAGCCTGGAAGGTAGGAAACTATTATCCATCAGATCATCCAGCATAACACCGCGTTTCTACCTAAATCAATTAATCAATATATTTCTGCTTATGATAAAAGTATTTTTATTTCCTTTCATGGTTCAAACTAACACCAGAACTCACCTGGATACAAATAAGAGTGATGTTTGCATCAGTGATGAAACAATAGGTGATGAGCTGATTAGACAGTGAACAGAAGATCAGTCTGCAGCACCTCTGATCATCGATTAATCATTTAAATCACTCATTTACGCACAAGTGAATCAACTGTTGAGTAATCACCATGACACTTGTCCACTTCCTGACTTACATAAAACAGTTACCTTTTGTCTTGCAATATATCTGAATTGTTGTGATTAAATATGAAAATGAAGCATCACGTAATTAAATCTGCACTTTTTGCATTTATCTCCAGAACAGAAACCTGAACTATATTAAACACCTTAATATTTGACTTTTTCTTTACACAAGTCTGAAAGATGACAAGAAACAAACTTGACCTGTGCATGAAAAACTGTTTTCACCTGTAGTGTACTGTCATACAAACATGCAGCCCAAAGTGCTCCACATGACAACATTAGAGTGACACAGGTCATGATTTAAAGGAGAACACAAACAACAGAACAGAAAGTTTTGCAAGACTAAAAATTATAAGAGTAAGACAATAAAATATAAAAAAGGCAAACCAAACAAAACAGATCAAACTGATAGATATGATGATTAAAGTCCATAGAATAAAAAGAAAGTAAATAAATAAATGAATGTTATGTTACATTACATTAAAGGCAGATTAAAGACACAGGTCTTCAGCCTGACTGATACCATTCAATGGTCTCACTCAATCAAAAGCTGCTTAATCGATTAGTTGTCGTTAAATTAGTCGCCAACTAATTTGATAATCGATTAGCTAGTTTGAGTGATTGTTTCAAGAAAAAAAATTGTGAATATTTTCTGGTTTATTTGCTCCTCTGTGGCTGAGAGTCTTTGGGTTAGGGACAAATCAAGAAGACATTTCATTGACCAAACAACTGATCGATTAATTGAGAAAATAATCAGGCAACAATGAATATAGCAGTTAGTTGGAGCCCTAATTCAATTGTGGAGAAAAAAAATGAATTCAAATCTTATTTTTTTGTTGTTTGTTAGCATCAAAATAGGAAAATGACTTTGTGTTTTCATGCTGACAAGAAATACAGCGACCAAACTGCCGTGTCGTATAGTTCTCTTTGCTTTTCTGTGTTTAAATGTGTTTAAAAGGAGATATATATTGATTTGTTGAACCGTGTATCAACAGAAAATTAATCCTCAACTTTTCACTCTTTCAAATGTGAGGATTTGATGTTTTGCTTGGTTACATCAACACCTCAGTAAATATTGATATTTTGTTTCAACTGGTGCAATTTAAGGATGTGACCTAGTTGGGAACTTTTCTCTTTTCTTACAGTTTATTTGACCTAAAATGATGATGAGTTAATTACTCAGTATGTCGATGACAAAATGAACTGTCAAATAGTTTGTCCACTGATGAATGTTTTGTTTCATTCTTCAGTCTGAAACACTAAAACATTCACTGGTTTCTCCTCCAGTGTGAAGATTTGATGCTTTTTGTTTTATCAAGCTGTAAATTACTGAGAATCTCGGCGGTGTCGGTGATTCCCATCTCGTTAATATGAGACGCCGCCAGTAATGTCACAAAGCTACAAGATCTGCTCCAAGCCTAGGCAACGGAAACTGAGTGATACCAAACAGAGCCGTAATGGCATTATAGGCTTGATAAGTGTCCCAGTTACCTCTGACAAAGTGTTAACAACCACAGTCCAGTAGTTGTGCAGCAATGTACATGACCAGAACAAATGTGCATGTGTTGCAGGTGTGTGATGACATTTTTCATAAGATGGGTTCATACTTTCATAAACTTTAAAGTCTAACTTTGGTCCGATGAGTGTGAAGGACAGTTTTAACTGGCTCAACCCATGTCTGGCGTAGACAGATGAGTTATGCACACGTTCAAGAATACTCCCCCAAAGCTCCCCAGAGATCTCCTCCTCCCAAAGAGCCCTCACAGGATTCAGAGAGGTTGAAGAAAAGGTTTGACTTTGATTGTAAATACATGACATCATAGCTGTCGTCACAGAAAAGCATCGAGAGGCATGTCATCAGGCAAGTTAGGGAATACTCAGGTATTTAAAAAAACTATGTGCAGGAAGAGAGAATAGTTGTGAGAGCTGCTCAGAGCTGCCGCCTGTCTGCCAGCTCACTGCCAGCCAGGCTGCAGCTCTGTGTGGGACACTTTGTATTTTTCATGGCCAGTATCAAACAATATCAGTTGATTACACGGCACACTTACTCCTCCTCATATAATTCTGTGCTATTAGTTGAGGCTGTAAGTGAATGTTTTATTTGCCTTTCACTGGCATTGCATGGAAGTGATATATATTCTCCACTGTTAATTTCAGGCATGTGTGACCGTGCCCTGAGGATGTTAGCCCTCAGTGCTCGCTTAGCAATCATTAACATGGTGATTATCATTTTAAAAATGCCTCTACTTGTTCCGTCCTTTGGCTAAAACACTCCTCTTTGTTTATTTGTCCTCATAAATAGCTGACATCCTGTTTATGGTCGTTTAATCTGAACATATTATGATTTTATTTTTCACACAGCGTTTGTATTTACCTGTAAAGTGTCTGTTAATGTTTGAAGATTTAACTCACTTTCATTTTAAATCTCCTTTAAACTGCGTCTGTGCAACGTTACAGCATCCAGACTTTTCCTAGCAACAGAGCCGCTGCTTCAGCCTATCTAGAAATAGGTCACACAAGGTTTTTTCCTGCCTTCACTAGCGACCCTTCTTCTTCTTCCCTTGGCACACACACATGGACACACACAACCCTTCCCATGTGTTAGGCATGCAGAAAACTGCAGAGAGAACCCCACCTGCTGTGCAGTTGCCATTTTTTCGGGGATAATCCCTTCATCTGGTCCTCAGACTGGCTGTTGTGACTGTGACCTATTTGGAAGGAAATGGTGATTAAGTTCTGAATGGGAGCCGAGCATGTAAACAGCAGGCCGGCACGATAATGAATCATGGAGGAAAGTGCTGCTCTCCAAATTAGGGGGGTCAGGGAAGGAAAGTAATGACTTCAGGATTGTCCTGCGTGGAATCCTGTCTGCATGAGATCAGATCATGTAGACTCACCTCTAACGATGGCTTTCATTATTGTTACTATTAATAAGCTTTTATAAAACGTCAGAAAATAGTGAACAACTGTCACCACAACTGTCCAGAATCTGTGGTGATGTCTTTAAATGTCTTGTTTTTTTGTCAGACCAACGAAACCATAGAGGACTAACATCTGGGACAAACCTGAGCATTATCTGAAACCTGCAAAAACACAAAGATTGTTTCCACCAACTTGCACAGATTCTGTTTGTCAGCCTGGAAGGAGCAGAAACTGTACGACAAAGTAAAAACATGAGACAACACAAACCTGCCAATTCTGCAGAAACACTAGTTGTTGTGTGTTCTTGTAACCAAACAAACATGGCCGACAACCAGCAGCTCAGACTGTTTATATGTACCCTGACATTTGTTTGGTGAGATCCTGGATGCAGATGGACTTCATCTAACTTCAAGTAAAGAAGTTTACTTAAGAATAACACACAAGTAATGTTGTTGGCTGACATCAAAATCCTTTGCTGGTGACAATATCTGAAGACGTCAGATTAAGGCCCTGACACAACGAAGGCCCCCTGCTGTGTCGCCTGATATCTCAGCCAAAAAGTTGCACATGAACACATCGCGAAGGCTACAGCTCACGACCAACCAGTATGTCCGTTCTGCGCCTGCATGAGAGGAAGTAACTCTCTATAACAGCAGGTAAACAGGAAGACTAGCTTGCTAGCTAGCTAGTTAGCACGTTAACGACAAAATCCAATGTTGAAAGAATAAAGTATGTTTAGCGTGCACCAATGAACAGTAACACAAACTTTCAGGAAACATTTTCAATAAAGAGCTCAATGGATAAAGAAAAATAATCTGACCTTATGGAACAAGTTTGTTTTGGTCTCACTCCCTCTGTGCCGAGCTGAACTGCCAATCAGAGTGATTTCATTCACAGATGGTCGTGGCCAACGCCAACTCAACATGCTGAATTGACCATGGCCGCACTGACAATGGCCCAACGTTAACTTACGGCCAACTGTCACCTTGGTGTGTCAGCGCCTTAAGAGGAGGTCCTGACATTGTGCGTACCAGCTCACTGTGACACTTAATGGAACTGAGCCTTCGTTAATATTAACAGTTTCACCTTTGCTTTTCCTGCTATTACAAGTCAAAATATCTGCTGTGAAAAAGGTCTGTTGGCCATCACGCCTGAATCAACTTAAGAGTTTTAATCTAAAGAAAAACAGAAAATTTTGACCTCAAAAACTCAAAAAAATGTCATTAGTAAAAATCTGAGAAAATCTAATTATCATCACAGGTAGTAGTTTTTCACTTGTGTCTGGTGCTGAGTGTCACTTTCTGCTCTCTTCTGTTAGCCCGAGCTAACCAGGCAGACGTTGACCTGACCGCTCTGATACAGATGTTCACCTCTGCCTCTGGGTCATTAGCTTGTTCATGGGTGCTCGTCTCCCAGGAGCAGCATCGTGGCGTTGTCAAAATTCTTCCTGTAGGTTAACAGTTAATGATTAACATCCCTGGTGAATGCTCCTCTGCTGCATGGGGCTGTGTTTTGGGGGAATTTGTTTTGAAGTGGTCTGATTCTTTGTGGCTGTCATCAGCAGGGAGTCATGAGTTCTGCTCTCACACAGACTTATAAATACAGCACTTCAGACAGTGTGTGTGTGTGTGTGTGTGTGTGTGTGAGTCACAGATTGTGTCTACATCCACCTTAAACAAACACCAGTGATCTGAGTAAATCTCAGGCGCTTCTCTTTGTGATCACACGCTGCTAAAGATATGTGTGTTTGTGCTCAGTCGCACAGCTGGAGGAGAAAGCTGCAGTGGCTGCTGGGTAAAAATTTTATCCAAGTTATTTGGCAGATCGACTGTGTGCAGCTGTGTTTAGGGGGATCCTCCTGTTCCAGACATGCTTTACAAACTTGAGACTTTTTCACCTGCAGTTGGTCAAACCAGCGCTCAGTGGCCTGAATTTGGTCATTTACATCCCCAGATATTTCAACATGTGGCTCCAGTCGTTGAAGCTGAATACTTTATAGGTGCACAGCTGTATCTGGTGGGATTTAATCACCAAAGTTGCTTCTTATGAGTAAAATAAAAGATAATCCAGCACATTAAATGTGAGTTAATGGAATAAATGCAGGTTTAATGTGGAGGCTTTCTGTGTTCCTGGATTGAGTTTAAATGTGCGAGTGTTCGTCTCCCTCAAAGTGCAAACGCTCTGTAACTGGCAGAGCTAAACAGAAACCGATTCCAATCTCTAGTAGTCATGTGCGGTCTGGTGATGGCTGGCATTTCTTTCTGCTTTTACAAGACTTTAAACTGTTTGCTTGAGTAAAACCTGTGTTAATCGCCTCATTTTTATGATTTAGTAAAAAGAAAATTGGCGTGTTTGGTTCAGTCAGTGACGTCTCTTCTCGCCAACTGAGAGCTGAAATCCACAAAAAGCCAAAATGTGCTGGCTTCAAACTGGACTGTATCCTCACTCCAAACGAGGCTCTGCAGGCGTCTCTCCATGACAGAGAAGACATTTGATGTGCTCCCAAATTCGCTCGAGCTGTTCTCACCTCCCAGACGGAGCCGAGCCAGGGACAGAATGAAAATACCCAATGATTGAAGAGCTCCAAACAAAGGTGCTAAAGTTTCCTGGAATGATTTAATCAACACTGTTTAAAAAAACCCACAGGAATTGTTAAAGGGACAGTTCACCCCTAAATCAATACTGCATATTATTCTTCTTTCTTGTAGAGCTGTTTGTCAATGTAGACAGTGTCACACAGGCAGTCGCTTAAAGGGACAGTTCACCCCAAAATCAAAAATATATATACATTTTTCTTCTTCCCTGTAGAGCTGTTTATCAGTGTAGAAAGTTCTGGTGTGAGCTGCAGAGTGTTGGAGATATGGGCCGTAGAGATGTCTGACTTCTCTCCAATATAACAGAACTAGATGACACTCAGCTTGTGGAGCTCAAAAATCAACATCAGTGGCTCTTTACAGAAATCATGACCTGGTTACTCAAGATAATCCACAGACCTTGTTGCTGCAGTTTCATGTAGGAACTATTTTCTTTCAAACTACAGCAGCCAACTGTATCACTGAGCAGAAGGAAGCGTGCATCTACTCATGGACAAGAGGCTCGAGTCCTTGACAGCACGAGATGTAAACATTAATGGCGGCGTCCTCGGCTGAGCTGTAACGTCAGCTAGCTCAGTGGTGCTACGTGAGCTAGCAGTAGATGCACGCTTCCTTCTGCACAGTGATCTATGGTCTGTGGATTATCTTGAGTAACCAGGTCATGATTTCTGTACAGAGACACTGATGTTGAGTTTTGAGCTCCACGGCTGAGTGTCATCTAGTTCTGTTACACTGGAGAGAAGTCAGACATCTCTACGGCCCATATCTCCAACACTCTGCAGCTCACACCAAAACTGTCTACACTGATAAATAACATTACAGGTGAGAGGAAAAATGTATATACAGTACAGGCCAAAAGTTTGGACACACCTTCTCATTCAATGCGTTTTCTTTATTTTCATGACTATTTACATTGTAGATTCTCACTGAAGGCATCAAAACTATGAATGAACACATGTGGAGTTATGTACTTAACAAAAAAAGGTGAAATAACTGAAAACATGTTTTATATTCTAGTTTCTTCAAAATAGCCACCCTTTGCTCTGATTACTGCTTTGCACACTCTTGGCATTCTCTCCATGAGCTTCAAGAGGTAGTCACCTGAAATGGTTTCCACTTCACAGGTGTGCCTTATCAGGGTTAATTAGTGGAATTTCTTGCTTTATCAATGGGGTTGGGACCATCAGTTGTGTTGTGCAGAAGTCAGGTTAATACACAGCCGACAGCCCTATTGGACAACTGTTAAAATTCATATTATGGCAAGAACCAATCAGCTAACTAAAGAAAAACCAGTGGCCATCATTACTTTAAGAAATGAAGGTCAGTCAGTCCGGAAAATTGCAAAAACTTTAAATGTGTCCCCAAGTGGAGTCGCAAAAACCATCAAGCGCTACAACGAAACTGGCACACATGAGGACCGACCCAGGAAAGGAAGACCAAGAGTCACCTCTGCTTCTGAGGATAAGTTCATCCGAGTCACCAGCCTCAGAAATGGCAAGTTAACAGCAGCTCAGATCAGAGACCAGATGAATGCCACACAGAGTTCTAGCAGCAGACCCATCTCTAGAACAACTGTTAAGAGGAGACTGCGCCAATCAGGCCTTCATGGTCAAATAGCTGCTAGGAAACCACTGCTAAGGAGAGGCAACAAGCAGAAGAGATTTGTTTGGGCCAAGAAACACAAGGAATGGACATTAGACCAGTGGAAATCTGTGCTTTGGTCTGATGAGTCCAAATTTGAGATCTCTGGTTCCAACCGCCTGTACTGTATATTTTTGATTTTGGGGTGAACTGTCCCTTTAAGCAACTGCCTGTGTGATGAAACGTCCAGGCGTTACCAGACTAATCTAAAGTCTTGTTTGCAGCAGCACCTTAAAAACAATTAACTGATTTTAGCCCTGAATTTGTCACCTGTGCCTAATTTTAGATTTGGGCCAACTTTGTGCTACATTGGCTGTCATGTGACGTGCAGTTTGAGGTCTCTATGCTGATTTTTTTTTTTTAAAGATATCTTTTTGGGCAGTTTTTGTCTTTAATTGAGGGAGAGAGAGAGGGAATGACATGCAGCAAGGGGCCACAGGCTGGGGTCAAACCCAGGCCGCTGCGGCAACAGCTTTGTACATGGGGCGCCTGCTCTACCACTAAGCCACTGACGCCTCGTCTCTGTGCTAATTTAATCACCTTGAAGATCAGTAATCTGGCTTGGTTGTCTTGCAGTTTGAGCACTTCTACAGTTTGATTTCCAGCATGGCTGCTGTAGGAGCCAGTGTTGACTTAAGATTGTACAGTTTAGTTGGTTGGTTTATAGCGTGTTTTTATATTTTATTATTGTGGATCGTTGCTATTATTGCTTGTTCTGTTTATGTAAGCCCCTGAATGGCATTAGTCTTTTATGTTAAACATCCAGTTACCCATTATTCTTGTAATACCTGAACTATGCGCTGTGCATGCTCATCACGGCACAAAAGGCAATATAGAGGTTTGAGTGTGTTAGCAGCAGTGCGAGGTACGGTGTAAAAGGGTTTTTTGACCATCATGTCACCATTAAGTTATTGTCACGTTACCGTTAACAGGCTTTGGAAATGCATAATGTGGAACACCCATGGTTAATGTTTTCATGTTTTTACGACTGAGAGAAGCTCAGAATTTGTGGATAAAAATGTAACCTGGATGTACAGCAACATGGAAAATAAACGGTCAAGACAACGACCTGGCTCTTCTTTGATTTCGTGAGTAAGGAGTAGAAATACACGGTGCATATGAGTCAAGACCAATTATTCTGCCTTCTGCTAACAACTTTGAGTGGCTGTGGAATTAAAATTAAGTTTGCCACTACAGCTGCTGTCAAAAGAATCCGTTACTAACTGTTGTGAGCTTATTCTAAAGCTCCAGTGTGTCGAATTTGGGGGATTAATTTGGCAGCAATGGAATATGATATGATAAGTATGTTCTATTTAGTGTATAATCAGCTGAAATTAAGAATTGTTGTGTTTTTGTTACCTTAAAATGAGACATTTATATCTACACAGGGAGCAGGTCCTCATCTACAGAGATCACCATGTTGCACCACCATGTTTCTACAGTAGCCCAGAATGGACAAACCAAACACTGGCTCCAGATAGGGCTACGTGTTTTCATGTCTGCCACCGTAATAAGCAGCCCATCTGCGCTGAGAGTGGCAGAAAAACACTGATATTTTTTTTAACCTGAAACTGCTGTATTTAGTGTTTTACCAGTTTAAATCATCAGGTCTGGGTTTTTTCTTTTTTGGAGAGGAGGAGACCTGCTGATAATTTAGCTCCTGGTAAAAACCTCCTAAGCAATAAACACTGAAGGAATTCTTACCAGAAGTTCCAGCTGGTTGCAGTCTGCAGTCCTCACTGCTAGATGCCAATAAATACCCTGAAATCTGAAAACACTGAGTCTTTAATATTATTGGAGTTGTATTTTACGTTTATGTTGTGGCAAAACTGCACTTACTCTGTGTCTTCAGGCGCCTGCAGCTGCACATCTTAAATTACAGTTCATAATAAAATTGCACAAAGTCGTACCTCTCTGTTTTGTCAACATGCTGATGCAGTCGTCTTGTTTGATAAACTTGAAATTTGATAAAACTGTCCGTGGGTTCTTTACTTACTGTGAGTGTGAACACGGGGCACACAGGTTAACAACACAACATACGAGCTCAATAAATTCCTCGTAGTGTCTTTTGTGGTGCTTTAATCTGCCTGTTTGAGTTTGTTAACAGAGGAGGAGGAGGAGGAGGAGGTGTGAAGAGTCAGTGTCTCTGAATGCCTCTAAAATAACACATCTGTCAGTACATGCCATTCCTGGCGAGCACCTGGCCAACAGATGCCTCACACTCTGGAAAGCTTTATACATCTTGTTGCATATCTTGTTGAACTGCTTTTCTGTAATGGTTTATGTTCAGGCAGGTTCCACCACCTGCACCACCTTTTAAACAGAAAACACCAGATTTATTTAAAGACTCTGCAGCGACGCTGATCGAAGTTTATATTAACCAGGATTCCTGTAAAAGAATTATCCCTGCTCCACTCGCCCTTCTCTGGCCTCCTTCAATCGACGAAACGTTTCTGGGACACACACAGACTCACTGTCACACACCCCCTATCTGTGTCTCTCACACACTCCATCATCCCCCCAGTGTATCTCCCATCACTGTGCCCAGTAGCTGCAGAGCTCCCAGTTAGCTTGGCCTCGTTTTTACTCCCGTCTGAGGGGAGAGTGGACGTGGAGGTCTGGAGCCAGAGGCAGCACATCAAAGCACCTAATGGCTGATACTGAGCAGTGAGCTCATTACTGAGAGCCGGGCACGTGCGTGTGTGTGAGAGAGAAATCATGTGGACTCTGAAGAGGTCGTCATATAGGTATTGATCCTTTTATTGCAAACTGCTCATTGTGTTTGTCACTGTTACAGCTCCGTCCAGTAAACGGCCTCTGAGGTCGTCCAGTTGAAAAAGTCACACCCACACCGGTGTCAGTACACCTTGTTAAACAATGCAGGTGTTGTGATTAAGCTGCTTGTGTTTTTGCATCTTTGGGGTTTTTAATGTTCCTTTTTTTACTTATATGTTTCCTATTGATTGGTTTTATTTATGGATGTCAAGATAAAGACCCCAAAACATGTTAAGGTTATTTCCAACTTGGTTCTCAAGATGTTAGAAGACAAAGAAAACATAAAAAAGCACAAGACATTCGATATAAAAACTAAACACACAATCCTGAAATTAAAAAACTCATCACTACAATTTAAGGAAATAAAGAAAGAACACCTGCATCATACAACAAGGACGACTAAAATAACAATACCATTGCAAATTTCATGATTAAAAGTCCTAACCTGACCTCTGTAAGCCCCTCTCCTGTTGAAAGACTTGGTGTGTAGCAGAAGGCTGTCTCACAACATGGCACCAGTGCAGAAAAATGAACTTCAGGCTACATTTTTCATGTCTCACGTCTCATCCTCGTGAACTCGATATCTCAAGAACATCCTGAGGGAATTTCCTCAGATTTGCCACCAGGGTTGCAGTGGTGTGAGATTTTCATGGTACGATAACCGTCTTAGAAAATATTGCGGTTTCACGGTGAAGCCATCTTGCTACCCCTGTGAGCTCCTGAGCACAGACGCACAGATTCTTTTATTGACTACTGCCCAGCACACAACAACAAAATAAGTCCTCGACATGTGCCTGTGGCTGCCCGGCTCCTCCTGCTCATGTCTCTCAGTCCACTCAGTTTTAAACCAAAAACTCAGGCAGAGTCCCTCTCCTTGGTCTGGGCAGCAATCCTCTGAGGCCCAGCACACTACTGCATGAAAAAGAGACCGATGTAATCAGAACAAAGCAGCAGGAGGTGTGTCAATCAACTCACCTGGCGCTACTCTCATGAGCCATCCCCCGACGCCTTTCCCCTGCGGCTGACGACAAACCATGCACGCACAGTGTTACAGAATTTATATTATTATCAGTCAGAATGAGCCTTAAAGGAATGAAAATGAAAGGTTAATTTCGGTTAATTTCGTTTTTTGACTTTTATTGAAAGTTGAAACCATTTTGTTGATGGAACCTTGTGTAAAAAGTCTCCTCTTAGAACATAAGTAAAAAATTAAAGGGGAGATTAAACGTCCAGTTTCCTTTTTTTCAATATCAAAGATGAGCAGATGAACATGGTATGATAACTGACAACCTTTACATCACAGTACAGCTTGAAACTGGTATATCGCTGCAACCCAAACGTCCACTTGGACTCAAGGATGAACTGAGTGGCCATTACTCATGTCATATCTCAGGGACAGAAGGAGAGACATTTGGTCAGATACTGAAATGGTGGCTCATAATCTTGGGTGTCCACAGGTCTTAGGCGATGCACACATACCTTCCTTTTGTATAAGTGTATAACATTCAGGACGCCACAGGTTTTTCCAGACTACTGAAGCTGCTCCTCTTTTTGGAACCACTGCGGAGTCGCTAATCATTTCACTTTCAGTCATGCTTGATGTCGCTGTAGGTAACAGTGTAACATCAATATGTCAACAAGTCGAAATATTGTGGGTATCACGATATGAATTTTTCATATCATGCCGGTACTGTCATGAATGAGATGATGTGGCACACCCCTAGTGCTGGAATCATAATTCTTAAAACATTACCATACCCGATTCAGCGTCAACATGTTACTGTGCTTAAATGCAGCCTCACAGAGCTGCTAGCCAAAATGTTGTCTTATTATGAACATTTTTATGCACATCGTTGATTGGAAAAAAAAGCAAAGTTCCATCTCATCTCAAAGTTAAATGTCTCTTTCTTATATTAAGGCAACAAGAATCCAGTGTTTCCTCCTTCAGCAAATGACTTCCTGTATGAATCCTGAAGCCCGAGGCTGGCAGCCTTTCTCACAGTCTTCCTCTTCCCCACACACGAAACGGTGTCATGCAAAGACTTGAAGTGGACTATGAATGGAATCAAAGATAAGAGGATGATGCGAAGGGTGCGCAGCGATGGCAGGTCAGGACTAGATGAATAAATGGGACGATACAGAGGGATTTGCGGGTGGAGACATGGCTTAACCTGAGGTGACGTGTATTTATCGCTGGTTGGATGAACGGAGCTGAAGACGGTTGAAGGAAATGTGGGATGAGTTGCAACCTTCTTCCACTCTGAGAGATAGTGACTGATTTGTTTAGATGTATTTTGACCCACCAACGCATCGATTCACTGTCCTGATTGTAAAAGGGAATCTGCCTGCCAGCACTCCAGGGATGAGTGCAGTTTTCTGTAATCTCTGTTTAATCTGGGAATCTAATCGCCCACCCTGGATTATTTCAGATTAAAGTCAGTATTTTATTTTATTAAATTTAGAGGAGAGTTGAAGGGCAGGGCAACACTGTACAGACCTGACAGCCTCGCACTCTGTGATCGATTAGCTTTGAGTTCAGTTTGTGACTTCAGAGGAGTCTTGATCGCTGTAATGTGGCTGACGAGTTAATGATCTGAGAGGGTCCCATTAGTGGGTTAAATGCCTTCACTAATCATCTCTAATAATCTCTAATCATCACATGGTTGGTTGATTTAAGAGTCAGCTTATTGTTTATCTGTCGAGCTGCGACTTCACTGCTCTTGTTGACTCTCTTACACCCCTTTTACACCAAAATGAGTGCAGGTAAACACAGGTAAACCTGCTAAAAATAGGCCATAGACTCCTTCCCATTGCCAGTAGATGCGAGCAGCTCTGCAGCAGATGAGCACGCCTTTCTGTGTGTGTGGGTGTTCTTGTCATGTTCAGTGTCATGGACGGTCTGGAGAACAGGTAAACAGTAGAAAGATGCATGGAGGCTTGGGAAAACTTTATGGTGGTTACTTCTTTTTATATATCTCTAAGTTATTCAGTCTGTCTTTTAAACTTAACTAATTTGGATTGATGTCTGAGCGCTGTTTGGGCGGAGATGTACGGTATTTTATCAGCTCGTCATTACAAGAGTAGCATCCAGTGCCCAGCCTCGCATTTTCCAAGCTATAAAAGATGTGTCCCGGCCCCAGATCTTCTTTTAAAAGGGCTGTAGTCAAGACTGACTTAAGCAAGTTCAAGTTAAGCTCAAGACTAGGTCCAGTCTGATCTGAGTCAAGACCCAATCCAGAGCAAATTGAGTCCTGTTGAAGACCATAATACAATGCTAATAGCCTATAGTGACTTAGGCCCCAATAACACAGAAAGTATTTTGCAGGTTGCAACACACGAGGCGCATCACACTGCCTTTTTTTGTTTAAATTGAATGCTACTAGTAAAAAAAAACACTTGCTGCATCTTTTTATTGTTGCCAGGCAACCGCCCCATCACCTCCTTACCCTAAACGTCTTGTGTAATCAATCTACCGTTTATTATTCTACTTATCCTGCAGTAATCAGTGTGTAGCTGCTGCCATGTTGAGGCAGAGGGTGCTGTCTGTAGCTCTGGTTGAGGGTGAGAGGCTGTCAGCAGATAAACAGAGATCTGTGTGGGTACATGAGACCCTAAAAAAGAGGCTGGATCATGGGGAGTACCACCAGTTGGTCCAGGAGCTTCTCCTCCATCATGGACGTTTACAGTGTGATGACTCAGGGGCAGTTTGACAACCTGCTGTCTATCGTCAGGCCTAGCATAACAAAAATTAATGCTAACTACGGGGAGTCCATTGGTCCTGCCGAGCGACTGAGCAACGATGGTTTCTTCTTCACTGTTTACCAACTGTAAACGTGTTGTCGTGACCACCACAGAAGACGCGCCTCTGAAATCATCTGACTGGACAAAAAAAAACAGAGATGACGTGAGTCGCTTTTCTACTCTTGAATAGAAGTTTTTTCAACTTGAGGAGTTCAGAACGCTCCGGCAAAAACACCAGCCACCCAGAGCGCAGAAATGCAAGGCACTTAACAACCCAAAAACCCTGAGCAAAAAGCTTCAGTTTCATTAAAAACTATGAACTTGATCTGTCTTCTAAAAGTTTGCTGTAAGTGAAGTTACCGTTGGAGGACTGAGGCAACAAATGCTGCCCAGAGCCAACGTTTCTAGCAAAATGGGTGCAGTGTGAGAGATCATTCATGGATCATGTCGGTAGAATCCGGCAATGTTCTGTACAGCTGATCCCGAATCAGCATCGTGAGCAGTTTTCAATAGCAGGGACAGTTTCGAGTTGAACAAGGCACGAGACCAAGACAAGTGCAAGACTTCATTGAAAGGGGATTTTAAGACTCAGGCCGGACCATAGTTAACATTTTTTAGATGTAAATGTGACAGCAAGACCGGGAATCATACGACTCGGAGGCTGATGAAGAGGTTATTTCTATTTGTAACTACAGTTAAACCATATGACATAAATGTGGCATCATACTTGCTAAACTTGTCGTTGTGTGCGTGTTGTTAGCGTTAGCATTTAGCTCAAAGCACTGCAGCCTCATAGAGCTGCTTGTTTTATTCCCTCTAGTTTCCTTTGTGTTGCCAGGCAACTTTCTCCTTTTCACACCTTCACTTCCATTCACATCCAGGCTCATAAAATCCATCTTGTAAACCCCGTCTGGCTCCTTCCTCCCTCGGCTCCGTCACCCCTCTCTGTGCCCTCAGTTGTTGCTCAACTCCTCCTGAGCCCCTGACTCCCCCTCCCTCCATCCTGCCAGTTCCCACCTCTGCTTCTTTTCCCCCCTTTTTTACCCTCTTTGCCCTTCTTCCTCCTCCTCCTCCTCCTCTTTTCTCCCACATAGCCCTAAACAGAGGCCTCAGTGTGCGGGTTGAAGGGGCGAGTGGCAGCAGGATGGGAGGGGGGTGTGAGGACTGAAAGCAGGGGAGGAGACGAGCAAAAAGCCCGCAACAAAAGCCTTGGTTGGAGGTGTGTTTGCATGACATCATGGTCCTCCTGGGAGCCATTATCTGCAGCTTGGTCGCCTGTTTGTGATCCTCCACATTCTGCTGCTGATCCACGTTTGACTCAGCTGGAAATGTTTTGTCCACTAAAGGAAGAAAGTTGTCTTAAAAGTTGTCCACCGTGAATCATCAGCTTCACGGCTGCAACATGTCCATGCCCGTGTAAAACTGAAACAGTGTGGAGTGGGGTTCAAACCCACAGGAATGCCTGTAAACTGTTTGCCGCGGAGGTTTCATTGAGGTTCTGGTGGTCTTTAGTCTCATAATGGAGGCAGGCAGACAAACCATTGAGAGGCTGCAGCGATCTCAGCTGGTCTCCCCGATCTCTGGGGTGTTTGTTCGTGAGAATGTGGGGGGTTGTAGTGAGGAATGCACACACACACTCACACACAACTTGAAATGCGTTAAATGGACTGTGTGTGTGTGTGTGTGTGTGTGTGTGTGTGTGTGTGTGTGTGTGTGTGAGTGGGGCACATAGCCAAGCCCCTCTGTGAACAGCCACTCTTTGTGGACACAGGAAGTATGGTGATGGTCACAGGGATTTCCAGCCAGGATTTTCAAGAAAAACAACACCGACTGAAGCAGCAGCAGCTCCTCACTGACTGTGAGCTCGCCGCACCTCTAAGTGCTGAGGAAAAGAATAATGTGAACAGAAATCAGAGATGAGTGGACTCCATGACAAATCCAAAAAACAAAAGAATTAGGAGAGTGTATAATATGATCATAATTTCATTTTGGTCACACATTTTAAAGGTTACAGAGTACTTCACATTTAGATAAGATACACATAGAAATGATGAGATGTTGGTCCATATTGACATGATGACATCACACAGTTGATCCAAAGGTGCTCTATTGGACTGAGATCTGGTGACTGTGGAGGCCATTGGAGTACAGTGAACTCATTGTCATGTTTGAGATGATGTGAGCTTTGTGACATGGTGCGTTATCCTGCTGGAAGTAGCCATCAGAAGATGGGTACACTGTGGTCATAAAGGGATGGACACGCTCAGCAACAATACTCAGGTAGGCTGTGGTGTTTAAACCATGCTCAGTTGGTACTAAGAAAATCTCCCCCACACCATTACACCAGCAGCAGCAGCCTGAAGCGTTGATACAAGGCAGGATGGATCCATGCTTCCATCTGAATGTGGTTTTTCCAATCTTCTATTGTCCAGTGTTGGTGAGAAAACCTGTGTGAATTGTAGCCTCAGTTTCCTGTTGTTAGCTGACAGGAGTGGCACCTGGTGTGGTCTTCTGCTGCTGTAGCCCATCTGCTTCAAGGTTGGACAAGGTGTTGTTGCTTCAGAGATGCTCTTCTGCACACCTTGGTTGGAACCAGTGCTTATTTGACTTCCTGTTGCCTTTCTATCATCTTGAACCAGTCTGGCCATTCTCCTCTGACCTCTGGCATCAACAAGGCATTTTGGCTCACTGGATATTTGCTCTTTTTGGGACCATCCTCTGTAAACCCTAGAGATGGTTGTGCTGAAAATCCCAGTAAATACTCAGACCAGCCCATCTGGCACCAACAACCATGCCACGATGCTCGGTTTGAACTTCAGCAATGTGATTGGCTGATTAGGTTTTTGCGTGTACCTTATAAAGTAGCCGGTGAGTGTTTATGGGTGTGGTTTTCATCTCTAACTGTGTATATGTGTCTCCCACATTTTATTGCCTAACTAAGACTAAATTTAGTGTCACTTCATTCTGGATTCCTGAGCTAATCAGAGATGTTGGTGGTAATTAAGACGTCTAGACATTTTATAGACTAAACAATAATTAGGAGACTAACGGATAATGAAAAGAATCATTAGTTGCAACCCTTCACAGTAATAATTGATTACATAAATAATATCACAGCAGCATGAAGATTAAACTCTTTTTCCTTCCATGTGTTTATGTGTGTGTCAGTCTCAGAGCCACACCTTTCATAACCGCCTGGAAACCACATCAGACGTCACAGCTGGACCACTAAAAATATGCACACACTTTGTGTGTGTGTGTGTGTGTGTGTGTGTGTGTATTCACTTATATCTGTGTATATATAACCTTTATGTAAGAGTGTGGTGGGTGATGTGGTGTTTCCCTCAACATGCCGGGGTTGGTGGTGGTTTTTTTTACGGTCGTCATCAGTCTTTGAAGCCCTCAGACACAGCTAGATATTAAAAGTCTCAGACCAGGCTGCAGCAGACATTTTTAGTTTCCAGATCCGCAACATTTTTATGTTCGTATTGCAAGACGCTTGATGTAAAGGGGGTGATGGAGACATGTAAATTTCACACGCTGTAGGATTTTTATCAACGATATATTTGAAAGTACAGTATGTTCAATAAATGGTGCCATATGGTGCGACTTAGTAAAAATCATATCGTCTCTGATGCTGGACTAAAAAACATTATATAACTGATATTATGAAATAAATGGTACGCTCCGTCCTGATTATCATCTGCATTCATATTTAGCAGATCGTGTGTGTGTGTGTGTGTGTGTGCGCTTTCCTCTCTCCAGTAGCAACAGTGGAAAAGTGATGTTTAAGTCATTATACAGGAAGGAAAAGAAAACTTTCCCAGAGAGTGGTGCATGATTCTGGATGCTGGACAGTGTCCCATGTTTACACTAATACAGACAAATCTGAAAATACATCTTTTTCTTTCTTACTGACGGCACTGCAGCATTTTCCACAGCTGATAACTGAGCTCTCTGTGGTGGGCACGTCTGAAAACACTGTTGTTGTGTTTTATTGTGAATGGAGTAAATGGTTCCTGATGTACGGGTGCTGTACATTAACTGGGTTCGGCTTCTTAAATTTGAGCGTTTCCAGCTTTTCTTTTGTAACAGCCAACAGAATATCTTTGTGTTTGGGTTGTTGAGTTGGAGGATGGGGAGGTTAGAGGGCTAAACACACAGGCAGGGCATTAAGAGTTTGCTACAAAAGGGCAGTGAACTCAGAAGCAAACTGAAGCTTTTACATTAATGCATAATGCTGCTGTTCTTTCCAACTAATCTGCCTGAACTCCGTGTGGCAGTAACCTTTATAACCAGGCTAAAATGCATTTTACTGACTTGTTTCCCTCTGTTCATGTCCCCGTCCATGCAGGCAGTCGCCCCACGGTTCAGTATGTGGCTTCCCTCTCTGAGCTGCCCCAGGCCCTGCAGCCCTACTACACACAAGGCTACGTCCTGGCCGCCCTGCACCCCATCATCCTGTCTGTGGGCCGAACCCGCTCGCTGCCCTTCAGTCTGCTCTACAGAGCCATCCTGGCCCGTCCCAGACCCAGGTACACGAATCCTAACCCCTCTTTTAAACCTGAAACGAAGCTTTAATTTAAATACCTGCCCCTTTGAAATGAAATTTTCTTTTTTTTTCATCATTATAAGTTTAGATACACATCTTTAAAACTTGATTTAATCAGCAGCCTCAAAGAAGAACACGAGTCCGGATTGGAGTGGAGCCGTGACATATACAGTTGTATCATCTGTATAAAATGGACATTGACGTATTAATTGGTGTGCAGATTGACTAAAATCCTTTTTAAAAAACTGAATTATTGCTTTTTTTTTTTACATTTTACAGCTTTAGAAATATATAAAATGTATTAAATACTGGATATGTTTATCTTGTCTGGACTCTAAAATGCTTCTAAAAATCTCTAACGAAGTAAAATGCTGAATACATTCACTTTTACAGGTCTCTGAAAAGTAAAATATTGGATATTTTCACCTTTCAGGCCTCTAAAGTTCTTAAGTAAAGCTTAAATTAAGTGAAACACTGAATATTTTTCACTTCTGTGGGACCTTACTGGTAGAAAAGATTTCCGCACACTTACATCTCTGCAGTGTTTCACTTTATTGTTAAGCTTTCGGTCTGTAAGACCTTCATCAGAGCAAACATTGTAGGACTCTGAAAGGTAAAGTATTGAATATTTTTTCCTCTAAGGCCTCTGAAATTCTTAAATGAAGCTTAAATTAGGTGAAATACTGAATATTTTCACTTTTGTGGGAGCTTGAAATCCTTATTTTATTTTATATTTTAGTGAAATTAAGAATATTTTTTACTTTTTTGTCAGGACTTGTATGTGCTTAATATAAGTAAAAAAATACCAAAAATGTTCACCTTTTCAGGACTCTAAAATCCCTTAAATATGTCATAATATTGCACACAGGATTTTAAATAAGGACTTCAATAAGTAAAATATTAAAAACAGAAAAGCAACAAAAATACAATCCTTAAATAAGTAGAATATAGCACATTTTCATATTTTTAGGTCACCAAATATCCTCAGAATAATTTAAAAATGTGATACTTTCACCTCTTGAAGCCTCTGAAAATTCTTAAAGTGAAATGCTGGATACTTTCGTCTCTTTAGGGCTGTAAAGTCCTTTAAATAAAAGCGAAATGTTTATACTAGCATAAAAGGCAGACTGAAGATGAGCCTGGGTCAAAGTGGGGACATATAAAACTGTATCATCTGCATAGAAAATAATATTGAAATATTAATGAGGAAGAATTATGTTATTTATGTATAATGTGAATAATAATGGGCCCTGAATACACCCCTGTGGAACCCCATTATTGATGGTAAGTGGACTTGAGTTCTCCCTGTAACCTAAGCTTGGATCATCTTGACTTAACGGCTGCAGTTTAATTAATGATCGACGGTGTCAAATGCTTTTTACAGGTCAGCAAAGATGACTGTATACAGTCTGCAGCACACGTGCCGTCCCGCTGTGCACACATGTTCACCTCCATACTGTCTAGTAAATAGATGAATGATGAATGAAGTCAGCTGCATATTTAATGCAGAGCTTCAGCAGCAGGTCAGACTGGCGTGCCTGGAGGAGACAGCAGGATGTTTTGGTTTGACAGGATTTCCATTGGCTAGAAATCCACCCAACAACAGAGGCCCCACAGCAGCCAATGGAGGGGAAGCATCTCTGATGTTTGATTGGTTGTGATACTGTTACTGTGATTATAATTTTTATTTCATAAGATGGCAGTAGAGGTGAATTAATCATGTTAATGATGGTGTTCTTATGCAAACATGAACAAATGAGAAATACTCTGTTCAGTGGTGTAAAGTATTTATCTGAGACTCTCTGCCCGTTAATCCTTATTTTATTATTATTTTGCTGTGTTCAGGACTTTTCAGGGCTCAGCGTTCAGGTGAAGTCAGGCTTTATATAAAGGTAGCAACTAGGGATGCATGATAATATCCGCACGTCATTGGAATCAGCCAACAGGCTTTTACTTGTTTTGCTCAATGAATGAGTACAACACACATTGAAAAGTAGTTCATGTCTCTGTCTGCTGGTGGGCCGTCACCATAAGAGTATGCAGGCATAATATGATGTTAATTCCACAAAGATTAGGTGGAGAAAAAAACACATATATCGATATCGGTTATCAGTTAAATGAGTTGTTACATATCAGTGTTACACCCCACCCTTTGGCGTCCCTATGTGACGAACAAAACTCCGCCACTGACCCAAAATATCCACTTAAGACACCTTAAAATAAACAAATTTGTGGGATTTGTTAACAAATGAAACAAGACAACTCCCAGGCTGAGAGGCAGCAGGACCAGCAGTCCACACACCAGAGGCCTCTCTCCTCTGCTGCTGGCACAGGAGCTCTTAAGCACCTCCTCCATGCCAGGTGCACTGCACCACGTTAAGTAATGCAGCACACCTGGGCAGATCTGCAGTGGAGGGAAAAGGGACAGCAGCACAGATCGCATACAGCCATAACAATCAGCATATCAGATATCAGCAACAAATCTCATATCATGCATCTCTAGTAGTGTCAGACTGTGAGCAGCAGGCATCCAAGAAGAGCGACAAAAGTCACCGACACAGTGCTAAAAAAAACGCAAATACGCAAAGCACTTCTTCCACTGTCTCTGTGTGACTACTATTTTACGCTCTACACTTTCATGTTGAAGCTGCAGCATGTCGTGTCTGACCTGTCGTCACTTCACTTGCCTAAATTGTTGTTTACCCTTTGAGTTAATTGCTCAGACAGTAGGTGGTAGCCGCCTCCTGCTGAGCCTATAAATGATGGATGTGTTGGCGTCTGCAGCTCTGTGACAATTACAGCTGAACTATGAACCCTCCAGCTGGACACGAAATCCAGAAGCTCCCCACTGACCTCCACTGCTCCAACGTCACACACTGTCACTGCTGAACTCCTCTCACTGACCGTGTGTGTGTGTCTGTGTCTGTGTGTCTGTGTGTGTTTTCAGTAAGCAGATGGCGTCCATGTGTTACAGCGTGCCCATGTTGAAGGTGGAGGAGTGGCCATTACCTGGAGAGTCACTGACGGGCGACACGGTCAGAGCGCTCATCGACAGGGTCAGTGGGATTTACTGTAACTTATAGACCCACAGATATAAATGAACACATGACAGAGCTGCATTTTAAATGCTTATCGAGTGCAGTGGTTCCCAACCTGAGGGTCTGCACCCCTCTGAGAGGTCCCAAGATAAATCAGAGGGGTCACCAGGTGATTGATTTAAGCAATAAAGAATAAATTCTGTAACTTTCAGCCCTCAACTGGATTATTTCCCCTTTTCAGGCCTTAAAGCTGCAATTTAGATATTTTCATGACCCTAAAATCATTAAAGCAGTGAAATGCAGGATATTTTCACCTTTTGAGCCCACTAATAATCCCTAAAATAACTGCGATACTGGATACATTATCTCCTCTGGCACCTGAAATATGTTAAGGCATTTAAAATACATCAAATACTGAAGACACCCATCTTTTCCATACTAGATACGAGATATCTAGATATTTTCACCTTTTCAGGTGTTTAAAAATCCTTAAAAAAGTAAAATATTCGACCCTTAAATATTTTTAGTGCTCCAAAATACTTAAAATAAGTGGAATGTACCATATTGTCATCTTTTAGCCCACTAAAATTAACCAAGATAAAATAAATTCTGGATACTTTCACCTGTTCAAGCCTGTGAAATATTGGATATTTTCATAGTTTTAGGCATTTAAAGTCTCTAAAATACGTCAATTGCTGAATATGTTTGTATTTTCAGGATTCTCAGATGATTAAAAAAGTGAAATACTGAATAGTTTCACTTTTGTAGGACTAAAATCTTTACAAAAGTCAAAATGTTGACTATTTTCACCTTGTCAGATATATAAAAAATTCAGGCCACTAAAAATAACTAACATAATTGAAATACTGGAAACTTTGACCTCATCAAGCCTTTAAAATTCTCCAAAAACTGAAATATAGCGGATATTTTCACATTTAAAGCATCAATAATAAGTTAAATACTGAAAACATTCATCTTTTCAGGACTCTTAAGATGCTAAAAAAATGAAATACTGAATAATTTCACCTTTGTTTGGCACTAAAGTCCTTGCAAAAGAAAACTATTACATATTTTCACCGAAAATAAGTAAAATATTGGACACTGGAACATTTTCAGGGCTCCAAATCCTTCAAATAAGTGGAATATAGCATATTTTTACTTTTCCGGTCACTACAAATCTCTAAAACAATTTAAATACTGCATATTTGCTCTTCTACTAAAATAAATAAAATATAGGATATATTTACATTGTCAAACCAGAACGACGATGCTGTTTGTTCACTTGGAACTGTAGTTTCATTGCATGTGTTCTCATTGAAAGTTCTGTTTGTTTATAAGATTTACAAATCCAAAATGATCTGGTACCTTTGACTTTCTCAACACCACCTCATCTGTGGTGCTGAGGAAGTAAAACAGGTGTGTTTTATCGTGACGTCACCGTGTGTCTGGTTGTTGGTTCGTCTCTCTGGCAGGTGAACAGCAGCGCCCGGGGCGGCGTTCGATTCGTGGGCTCGGTCCTCCAGCAGGTGAGTGGGATCACCAACGGCAGGGTGCACAGTCCGAAGAGGGGCTGCCGCTCCCCTCCACGCACCCCTCCTCATACTCCACCCGGAGACAGAGAGCTGGAGGAGAACACCTACAGTCCAGGTGAGACACTCGTTCCTTTATTATCTCTCTCTGAAATTTTTTTTGGCCTCAGTGGACCTGCTCACACACTTCACTTTATCCTGATAAATTAAAACCTTTCTTTCACATCCTCATAAGCAGTACGTTAAAAGCTAAACTTCATGTCTTCAAATTCTAACGTGTATTTTAAATACTAAAGTTTTGTCTCCTCGTCCGTCCAGACTTGAGGCTGCTCGTCTTCTTCCACTCCTGGGCTCCTGGCTGTGCTCCTCTGGACTCACTGGCCTGTCAGTACCACCAGGGGGCGCTCTCCATGCGCGTGTCCAGGAAGGGTCAGGCGGTCAGCTCCCTGGAAGCTGATTGGCTGGAGCTGACTGCCGCCTACTACCGGAAAGGCTGGTCATTGGTGGACTCGTTCGTCTACTGGGACACGCCTAAAGGTTGGTTTGGTGTTGGGTGGACTCTTAAAGGGACAGTTCACCCAAAAATCAAAAATATATATGAGGACAAAGGAAGCTGCATCTACCATTAGCTCACCTCGCACCACTGAGTTATTTATCGTTACAGCTCAGCCGAGGAGGACGCCATTAAAATTTACATCTCGCGCTGTCAAGGGCTCGAGCCTCTTGTCCATGAGTAGATGCACGCTTCCTTCTGTGTGGTGATACAGTGCCAAAATGATCACAGTACCTGAAACCTCCTCATTTTGCTGAGGGTTAATGACGCACACCTGGGGCCACTCGTTAGCCTGTTCCCATGTGTGTTCACTGAATGATAGGAAGGACTCTTGCCTTGTCTCTGGAGGATCCTTCCTTGGAAGTACTCGTCCTACTTTGAGAAACAGTATAAGTATAAAGTTGCCAAACATGGAAGAAGTCAGTTACAGTACTTGAGTACACCTGCGTAGCAACCTGTGGACGTGCAGGTTGGTTACACTCATTTGACGATGATGTGATTCTCCATGCATACAAAGGGAACACATATGACAGTGTGTATTTCTTTGCATCTTAATATTTTTTTTAAAAAAAGACAGTGAAGAAGAAAAAGACTCAGATTTAAGTTGTTTAGAGCTCCTGGTGTTTGTCCTGTTCCATGATTATCTCCTCTCATAGACCAGTGATTCATACATGCTCTCAGACTCAGTCACTTCCTCCCTGCTCTCTCCCGCTGCCTCTATATTTGGAGCCGTCTTCCCGACCTCAGCAGACCTCACTTCCTGTTTCTCTGCGGAGTGGCAGACATCCACATCATCTGTAGACCTCTGAGGCCTGGAATAAATATAATACACACACTGACACACACATTCAGGCTCAACCAGAAGCCTCCACACACACATACACACACACACACACACACACTGAGCTCAACCTATTTCTAATAAGTGGGTCAGCTCAGTGACTTTCTCTCATTGTCACGTTCCCTCGGCGGTCTTTGAGCACTAAAAGGATTCCCTGTGTGTTCTTAATTGGCTCCCTGACAGTGTTATTTATGTAGAATATAATGTTTAATGATAAAAATATGACTTGATAAACATTAGTTCACCTTTCAGAGTGACGTCTGTGTGTGTGTTTCAGGCGAGCCGGTGCCACGATCACTGGAGGGACTGTTTGTGTATGAGGAGAGAAGCACCTCTCCTCCTGCCAATGACACCATCGTCGTGGAGCAGTGGACTGTCATTGAGGTCAGTGTGTGTGTGTGTGTGTGTGTGTGTTAAAAGGATCATGCATGACCTCATTCTCCTGAAAGCAACATGAGGTGAAAATGAAGTGCAGAATCAGGCCGACAGTGAGATCTGTTCAAGGGTGAGAGGACGAAGTGTCTTACTGTAAAGGGTCCATTCACCCAAAACCCATTTTAGTCCCTGTTACACTGCAGCAACTTCACACTGTTACACTGCCTCGCAGGTTTGTATAAAAGTTGCAGTGGGGGAATGGGAGGACACAGTTGTCTTGCCTTTGATGCAGCAGCAGAGGAAGTAACAGTGCCAGAGATAGGTGTGACATTTTGACGACGTGTTAAGGCTCATTTATGCTCCCTTTACGTACGAAAATGTATACGTCCGTTTCAAACGATGTTACCGTCACTGCCCACATACTTCCATGCGCCCTTTACGTTGGCATGGATGTTAACCAATATATCCACCAGGAGGCAGCCCAGCGTCAAAAGTTTATGACAACAGCAAACTCAAAAACAAACATGGCGACTGTGGAGGAGATATTGATAATGTACCTCTTGCATAAAAGACAAAAACAGGCAGCGTTGTAGGAGGCGGTGGTCGGTGAGGCCGTTAAATACATCGCGACTGGAGGACGGAGAATTCTTTTCTCTAGTACTGCCGATAAGAGAAATTGACGACGAGCGTCATTTCCAGTACTTTAGGATGTCCGCCGGAGCGATAACTTGCTTCGCCGGGTGGCCCCCCACATCCGGCATGACAAGTCGCACAGCGCACCTGTGAGTGAGGCAGAGTGACTAGCTGTCACCTTGCGCTGCCAGGAGAAGTAACATCATAGAGATGTTTATAGTTTCTAACTAACTCGCACAGCCTTTCCTCAAAATGTTCCGCCATTGTTATTTCTTCTTCATGTCTCACTAGAGCTATGTATCGGGTAGTGACAGCAACACTGCCCCCACGGTCTCCGGTGGTACTGCTCCATTTGGCCCGTATCCGTAAGCTTTATGGAAACGTGCAGAAATACGAATGCGGAGCGCGGACAGAAGGCTCCGTCTGTATCCGGATCCGTGTTTATCGTTGAGCATAAATGGGCCTTTAAGCGTGCAACCCACTGAGGGAGATTTAAAAAGTAGCAGTTAGCAGCTAACTCAGAAAAGAAGAACAGCGGCCGAAAATGTCCGCAAATTGGGAGAACAGCAAAGTCTGAGAGCTCCTAACCCTCTGAGCAGAGGTCGAGATCAGCCGCCATAAAACTGACACTGATAAATGACACTGACATTGATAGATCCACATTTTCCCCACCTAATTTTAGTGATCATCAAGTCTCCTCTGTGGTGAAATAACATCATATTATACATACATGCTGTCATGGTGACAGCCCAGATGGAGACATGAATACTGTTCAGTGTCTGTAATATTCAGTCATTGTGCGAATAAGAAGATGCATGTTGCTTGATTCTAATAGTTCATTATATATACCGATGACATGCCGATATTATCGTGCATCCCTATTGATTGTTATTACCATTTTATGGTCTGCTGTAATGCCTCACCTACTTGGGGCAACAAAAAAGTGTGTCTTGGTGCATCAGTACAAGAGACGAACAAGAAAGGACAGCAGAGACACCTGCACACCAGTGTAACTGGGCTAGAAAAAGGTCCACAGGCTGAGATCAGAGCAAAAACAAGTCTATTTGTTTAAGACATCTGCGCACAAAAATGTTTTTCTTTTGGTGCACAGATTTTTCTGTGTGCTCCATCTGCTGGTGAGCCATCACAAGAGGTTAGATACTCGTTTGGCAAACTGGAGATTCAGTTTGTGTTTGAGGTTTGAAGTCTAGTCTGAGTAACAGATTAATGAGTTTATAGTCTTATCAGACGCCAGAACACGTCACAGTGGTGTTTAAAGGTAGGATCTGGAGGATTTTCAAACAAAACAAAATATAGACATATACAAATGAAATCCTGCTTAATCATCACCTATTGGCTTCTACTCATGTGTGGTGGTGACTCTGTTTGCAGAGCTCCTGCCCTTTAACTGTATTTTGATGTTTTTGTGAGCTCGGACTGCTTCTGGGCGGAGGTTTCCCCAGCCAATGAGAGAGCGCAGGTGACATGCCCGAGCGTGTCCGAGCATGCACCAGCACGAGCCTTGCCTGAACCTCTTCTGTGAAGCCTTCTTCCGTACCTCCGGGCTCCGTATACCCGGGAGAGTTGAGCCTGATAGGAGGGGCCAAATTTGAATGTGTGTTTACAAACAGCAACTGGAAGATCCTCCAGACCCTACCTTTAATACTCAGATTGGATTTTACAACTTCGGAAAGCAATCACGCCAGCGATTATTTTATATTACAGCACAATGATTGTGAGGTAAATACCTTCATAATACAGTTAATCCAGCAGAAACATGTGCCTGCATGTATTTGATTGGCCAACGCAGCACCCTGCCAGATGACACCATATTGTGTTGCAGCAGAAGTTGAGCCAGGTTCAGTTTCTTTTTGGACGACCTTGTGTTGTTTTGTCTGAGCCCCCTGCTGCCTCTGCGGGCCGGCTCCGTACAGATAAATGAGAGAGATGCTTTATTTTATGCAACTTGTGAAATACCTTGTCTGTGTGTGTGTGTGTGTGTGTGTGTGTGTGTGTGTGTGTGTGTGTTGTTACTGTTTCAACTGGTCCAGCCCCAGGGTCCAAACTTCTTCTTAATCATTGGTTCAAGGTCCACACAGCTTTATATATTCACTGTCATACTTGTGTTTGGCATTGTAGTCAAGTTAGTTTGCTTCTCTGTGAAGTAGCTGTCAGGTAGTCACTCACTCTACAGCAGGAAACAGCACTTCAAAATAAAAGCTCTGTGCTGGATATTCACTGTCCCTCCAAATGAAGCGTTTTTTTACAGACTTAACATGTTTGTGAGTCACTTGCGGTCCATTCAGAGTCGACCCGTGACTCACTTTTAGACTGCACCCCACTAGTTGGGAACCAATGCGGAAATACGAGCTCCCTAAAAGAAAACATGACAGCTTGCAGGAACAGTTGGATCTGGTTGTAAGCCGGACCTACTGGTGTCTTCTCCCTCTTTAACAGCTGACTTGTCTCTAAGTGGCTCTTACATATCTATATGTATTGTGTTGCCTCTCAGGGCTCCAACGTGAAAACAGACTACGGGCCCCTCCTTCACACTCTGGCAGAGTTTGGTTGGCTGCTCACGTGTGTGCTGCCCACTCCCATCATCCGACACGACAGGTAGATCTAACACACACTGTAACACTGCTCTGTATCATGTTAAAGCCTCTATGAGCTAACCATCACTCTGTGTGTGTGTGTGTGTGTGTGTGTGTGTGTGTGTGCAGTGACGGGAACTTGGCCACAAAGCAGGTTGTGTTTCTCCAGCGGCCGGTCAGAAGTCAGGCAGCAGCTCAACCCAGGAACCAGGTGAGAGAACAGATGACTGATGTGATGCAGAGTAGAGCCTGAGGCATTATGGGAGTTTTCAGGTTGTCCATGCGTACACACATGTCCGTCCCATCCTGGTGAACACAATATCTTAAGAACACCTTTAAGGGATTTTTTTCAAATTAGGCACAAACGTCCACTTAGACTCGATGATTAACTGATTGGATTTCGGCAGTCAAAGGTCAAAGGTCACTGTGACCTCACAAAATATGTTTTTGGCCATAACTCAAGAATTCACATCTTGATTCTGACCAGACTTGACACAAATGTCTAACAGGATAAAATAATGAAGGTCAAAAGGTCAAAGGTCAGCTTGACTGTGACATCATCATGTTGTAACGTCGTATCTCAGGAACAGAAGGGGATGCTTATGCTTTGTTTTACACCATTTGTGCCACAACTGTAGTTATTAAAACGCTGTGACACAGATGTGTGATGAGGCAGGATAACATACAGTATTAAACTTTACCATTAAAGTGAGACGAGCTGGTGGATATAGTGCGGTTGTTTATGTTCGTTTGTTTTATTTAGATTTATCTTAAATATATTTAAAAAAAATAAAAATAAAAATGTTTTATCTTGACTTAAAAATGCATTAAAATGAAGCATGTGTTATGAAATGTATAGCGCCTTCCGAGTCTTCCAATCATTCAAAGTGCTTTTACACTACATGTCACATTCACACACTGGTGGTCGAGGCTACCATACAAGGTGTCACCTGCCACTCAGTAACCATTCACGCACACTCACACACAGATGGAACAGCCATCGGGTGCAAGTTGAGGTTCAGGATCTTGCCCAAGGACACTTTGACATACAGACTGGAGGAGCTATTGATCGAACTGCTGATCCTCCAATCAGTGAACGACCCGCTCTGCCTCTGAACCTCTGTCTGCCAACGTATACAACCCCACTCACCGACCCACCTGTGATAAGCCCATATTGGCCCTTGTTACTCCTAATTATTGATGAAAAAAATTGATTAAACTTTTCCTGCAAACAACAGCCATTTTAAAAAAGACACATAATTAGTTTAGTGGAAAAAGAAGGCCAATATTTATTCAGTCAGTATCATCCATGCGGAGGAAGATTGACTGATGGAGATCCATCACTGTGTGAGGCTGTAACTGCAGGGAGAAGCTGTTTATGTGACAACACTGCACCCTGGTGAACACAGTGGGAGCTGCACTTTACTTAGAGCGGCATTGCTCTGACTGAAAATGTGGCTCAGTGAAGGTTAACAGAAATAAGAGTTGTAGCCTGTTACTTCAGATTGTCCTCTTTAAGATGGGTTTTAAAGACAAATTAAAATTTCTGGGACATAATTCAAAAGTTAAAGACTTAATGGACAGATTCTTAATATCTGTACTACTCTTTCTACTATACTACAAAGAAGAGAGAGATATTTGCTTTTGACTCTCAGTAATTTTCTTTTCCAGCCATATCCAGCTGCAGGCTGGCAATATTCATGATAGGCCCAAAGCAACAATTAAAGGCCATTAAAGGCCAAATAATATGTATTTATTTTGGGTATTCCTAACTCCTTTTTGTTTCAATGCTTTGGAAGTTTATTGAGAGCAATTCTTGTTTTTTTTTATTCCCCCAGAGAAACATTATAAAAAGCTTTTTCATTTCTTTAAACTAAAATTCAAGTTATTTCAATGGAATCGAAGAAATAGTTAAAGAAAGTCAAGGAAAACCGTTCATTTTAATTTTCTTCGCTCTGCTCCACAGAGTAAGTGTTCTCCATCTAGTAAGATCTCCTCTAATAGTTTTAATCAACTCAGGGACATGTATCTTAACATAATTTCCCCTCTTGAAAATATTTTTAAAACCAAGATATTTTAGTCCCTCCTTCTTCCAAACTATCTCGGCTGCACCAGGATGTGCTGGAAAAGTCAGACAGTTGCTTCACTCTTGTTCCAGTTTACTTTATACCCCGAAAAGTTGCAAAACTCCTTCATGAGATTAAATAAGTGTTGCACTGAGTTTGCTGGGTAAATAATATGTCATCTGCAAATAAATGTATTTTGAAATCATACCCATGCAAAAAAATAAAAACTTGGTGATGAAGTTCAACTTCGCCCGGCACTCTTTGGGTCACCTGGCTTCACTGAGTCTTACATTGTTCATCTTGAATACCCAGAAACCCTCTGGCTGTGAGGCGACAATATTTACCACTGCGCCACCGTGCCGCCTCCAATTGGACAGTTGTGCCAAATATGAAGAAATTCCCTGAAGGCGTTTTCGAGGTATCGCGTCACGGAATTAAGACAGAAACGGTCACAGTGTCCTTGGCTTTGACCACCAAAAACTAATCAGGTATCGTTTACTACATGTTGACATTTGTGCCAAAGTTGAAGAAATTTCCTTTAGGCGTTCTTGACATATTGTGTTCTCAAGGATCGGACGGATGGACAACTGTCTACCTGCGTCATGGCTATCGTTGGTGCAGAGACATAAAAAATACCTCTTGCTCTTTATTTCTTGTTTCTTTATTATAAAATCAGTGCTGTTGCTGTTGATCTGAGCTGAACTCCTGTCTGTGTGTCCTCCAGTCTTTATCTGTGCACAGCGATGTGTCCAGTCGCTCTGTGAGTCGAGCGGTCAGCAGCCCCATCCCTCCAGAGGAGCTGTCTCCGACCGCCGGAGGCATCGGGGGCTTCCCGGTGTTCGGAGGAGGGTATCCCAGCGCCCTGTCTCACCTGGAGGAAGGAGGCTTTGAGCAGGAGGAGGGGAAAGCTGAGGTCACCTGTATGTGAGCAGGGCAGACAGACGGACGCAGACTGAAGCTGAGGATTTAAACGTTGTTGAAAAATGACCTGAACTCTGGGAAATCCACAGACTGTTGATCACGTTCATTTTAACAGAGACTTTAATGTAGAAGAGCGCCGCACTTTTTAAAAAACGTTTTTAATGAAGCCATAATGAGGTATTATTTACATCTACATCCAAACTTTTATATTCAGATCTGTTGGGGAGAGACACGGGCACGTCCATGGGAGACACTTTACACTTTAATGCTTCTGTTTTTCTGATGAGTTCAGGTGTTCTTGGGAAATTGCTCCGTTACTATAAAGCACAGACTTCTGCACAGTTTGTGAACAACACAGGAGGTGAGATGAGGAACAGAGGGCTCTACTTTCTTTTGACGCAGCTCACACGTCTCACAGTTTAACACATTTTTGTTTCCCCTCAGCCTTTTTCTTTAGTGTCACATCACCCTCACCTCAAACTCACAGCTCCTCTCCTCGTTTGTAGACGGAGGCAGGATGTGAATATTTATCAGGGAGTCTGTCACAGTTTTCCTGTGCACATCGGTACTGAAAATAGTACTGCCTGACATCGTACACTCACACAGAGAACAGTATTTTCCTGTGACATCACAGCCAGCAAGGTGCTACCAGGAGCTTTTCAGTGTTGTAAACTGGAGACATTTTATATATCAGTGTTGACCCCGTCCTCATGTTTCATCTGACTGGTGCCATTTTAAAATAACTCTGGAAACGTCTCATCATGCATTCATTTATTAAGTGTTATTTTATATTTCCTCTGTGGTACTTTCCTCAGACGAGACTGCAGACTGCTGCTTTACAGCTGACATGGTACTGGACACACACCTGATACTTTCTCTGTGAGGATGAAGTCATGATGAAGACGATGTATTTTAGTTTTATTTTAAGGGAACTCCACCGATTTTACAAATTGAAATTTGTGTGCAGGGTTTTGGGAAGTATGAGTGCATATGTGGGAAAAAAGGTTGTATTAACGAACGGTTGGGGCTGAAGAGAATCTGTGGAAACTAATTTCTGCTAGTGTGATAAGAAAAGATCCTGTCAGACAATATTATGAGACTTTCTCAAATAAAGACTTGTCACAAAAAAACAGACTAGAATCTCAAGATAACATGAAAGACTTTGTATCTTAAAATAATGTGAAACAATGCTAATTATTAGATTTAAGAGTCGCTTTTGAGACAGTTTTTTTAAATATTTTGAAATACTAACTCTACATTGAGAGAGTTCCTTTTTATTTTGAGGTAATTAAGTCATTATTTTGGGCGAGTTTCTCATTATTTTGTGATACTGGGTAATTATTTTTGAGTAATTATTTTTTATTATATTTGGAATATCTCATTACATTGAGAACATTTCTCTATTTCAGAAGTGACTTTAAGAAAGTTTCTCATTATTTTGAGATGCCACGTCATTTTGAATTTGTCATTTTTTGGGGAGTTTCTCGTTAGTTTTACGTTTCTCATTATTTTGAGATCAGTCATTTTTGAGGAAATGCATAATTATTTTGGAACACAAACTGTTTACAATTAGAATATTTATCTATATTTGAGATAAGTCATTGTTTTGAGAAAAATCCTCCTTTTTACAAAGTTTGTCATTATTTTGAGATCAGTTATAATCGAGCATGTTTTCTTTTTTTAAAACACTAACTCATTACATTGAGAACATTTCTCTGTTTCAAAATAAGTGATTTGGGGAAAGTATCTCAATTATTTTGAGATGCTAACTCACTACATTGAGGTTTCTCTATTTAGATTTTCAAGTCATACTTATTTAATGACACTGAGTCATTGTTTTAAGAGTTTCTCATTTTGTGATACTCAAAGTTTCTTATTAAGTCTCATTTTGAGATCCTATGACTTTATTTAGACTGAGTCATTATTTCAAGATAATTAAAGGATAACCTGCATTTTTCAACCTAGATCCTATTCCCCCATGTAAATTAGACAAATTTTAAATCTGGTCCAGTATTAAGTGAACAGAGCAACAGGCTGTAATGGAGGCACACAGGGCAATTAACTATATGTCCATTAAAAGTGGTTATTTTTGCCCCAGAGCGACACAGACTGTTGTTTTAAGTGGCTGAAGCGTCTCTTTACCGTTTGCTTGATCAGGTCTGTTGTTGCTTTGTTAAGCTAAAGTCTCCTTCTGAAATATCACGAGATGTCACTTGTTGCAGTGGAAAATTGAGTGAACATAAAACCGTTGTTCACATCAGTCTCTTTGACCAATTTGCACAAGGACATATGGTCCTTGTTGACAAATGCCAAACTTAACCTAAGTCTTTATTTTTTGAGATATTGTCATTATTTCCAGGTTTCTCATGACTAAGATCTTTTCTGTCATCACATTGGCAGAAATGTGTTTCCACAGTAAAAGACAAGTTTGAAAGTGTGAAGAAATCTGGGGATTTGTTAGAAAGAAATGTTAACCAGACCTCTGCAGGCTTAATTTGCAGCTACTAGCTTAACTCACCCAAATCTCTTCTGAGCTGTCGGTGGTCGGGTTGCATCGTGGGTAATGTAGGCACCAGGTTTAGACCAGGAAGAATAATTTGTGAAATTAAGAGACGACTCCTTTATAAAAGTGTCCACTGAGTCTGAGAATGTTTCAGGAGTGAAAGTGTAAAATCGGTGGAGTCGTCTTTATTAAATGCCATGAAAGGGATGTTGTTTTAAAGAAGATATGATGCTGCTGTATATAAATATATTAGATGTTAGTAATCATTGTGCAAATTCTGACTTACTGTGATGCATGTTATTTTGCGTCTTTGGAGGGAAGTAATGAGATCAAAGGAACTGATAGTATAGTTTTAGGTTTCCAGTGATGTACACACACACACGCCGCCCACATCTTGACTGCTCCATGTTTTAAATGTGTTACGCTCCACAAACTCCCCGTCAGAGTTTACTAAATGTCAGTATTAATATTCCAGCCTTTCCTTTTTTTGGAGAGTACATTTTGCCTCCTTTTTTATTGCATTAAACACTATTTCCCATGGTTTGTGCGTCATGTCTGATTAACAGCGTCTTCTGCAGTGTTGGTTACGACTCACTCTGGTTATGATTAAGCAACACAAGTGTCAGATTTCACACCTGTCTGCAGGAAAACACTGAATAACTTTCAAATGTCCACAGCCACCTGAATAATAGGTCTTTTTTATTAACAGACATCATGAAAATGTCAACAGTAACAAAATTTTTTAGTCCATTAAAAAAAAAAAAGTGGGTTTGGATTGACAAGACTCCTCCCACAAAATAACTTAATGAGGGGGAGGGTAAAAGAAGGGAGGTTGTGCTCCGATACGTAAATGTGGCCAATATTTCATCCTTTCCTCGAGGTGTTTACTCGTCAAATATCAAGTAAAGAACTGGCCTACAGCAGCGCAGTCCTGTCACGTGTCTATCAGTCGAGGAGAGGGGAATATCAGGCACATTTCACACAGTATTAAAATGGGGGCATGTCACAAAGCAGGATCAGAGTTAGCCAACGAGCCTTCCTAAATACTCTGAAACACTGTTCAGAGGCCAAAGAGAAAGAATATCTGACTGCTAGTACACTAACAAAGCTAGAGATTAAGTTTCTTTGATCACTACCACACAAGCCACACACCTACAGTTGTGTTTTAATAGCATTATTAAGTCAGCAGGCTAATTTAGTGATCCATTTCATGGGACAACCCCCCGAAAAACAGAATGGTAGGCAACACAAGCAGATAGAGAAACAGAAGCAGACACAAAAAGTGAAGCACCATCAGAAAACATGATAGTGAATTAAGAGAGGAGGAGGAGGAGGAGGAGGAGGGGGGAGTGGGGTTATATACAGAGGGGGGGGGGGGGGGCTGTCAGTGTGTGCCTTTGTCAACAATACAGGTCACCATGATTACATTTTTTTTTGCAAATCCAGCTGCTTAAAGAAGATTAAAAGGAAAAAGGGGTTTCCCCTAGAGGAGTAGTGTGAGAGCAGGGGCTGCGTCCAGAGACACAGTGTGAGTCTGGACAAACACAGAGAGTGTACATAGGATAGAAAACGTCATCTTGTCCTGCAGGCATGGCTGAACTCTGCTCCCGCTATTCTTTAACCCTTACTTCCTTTGAGATAGACACAGGTGACGAGGGTGGAGGGACATGGACAGTGTTACTAGACAGGAGCCTTATTACACTGTAGTGTGTTTATATATTTATATGTGTGTGTTGTGTGTGTGTGTGTGTGCGTATGCAGGGTGTGTGTGTGAGTGTGTCTCCTCTGTCGTGTGTGAAGTCGTGTGTTTTACATGTGTCTCCCTTTATGGCAGCAGCTTGTTTCTTTAGGCCTCGCTCTCCCCGGCTGATGAGGTGTTCTGCACTTCCTCCTCCAGAATGGGCACGATCAGGTTGTCCTTGGACATCAGATTGTACTTCATGACGAAGCGCGTGAACCGGTGACACAGGAACGTTTCATTCTGTACACAGACACACACGCCACAACAAATGAAGTCCTGCAAACTGCTTTTAAGAAAAGATTAAAGACAGAAAAGTTACACAAGGATCTGGTTCATGAAGTCCTCCCTGACACCGACTGTTTACTGCACCTGGGAATATTATCTATGAGCATGGTCTTTTTTTGTAATTAAATTCTAATTGCATTTTTAACATGAAAATTGTTCATAAAATAACGTTCGAGATGAGCAGGGCCTGTGCAGAACTGATCACCGGCGATCGCTTCACACGGTTTGCCAGTTAGATTCATGTCTGACTTCATCCCGACTCTGACATCATACAAAAGTGGACAGCGATAATCTTGTGAGATCAAGGCGGCCGCAGTTTTTAGAGCCAGGTGCTGCAGTTGCTCTTTACGGACTGCAAGACCCCGAGCGTGATGGGAAACATCTGGCTCTCACCTGATCAAACAGCTGACTGGTTTAGATGTTGACTCAATGAGATGATGTTTAATATAAACTCCTAATTTTTGTTGAATGGGAGAGAGTTTGATTTTACTTCTCTGCTTTTTTTAATAGTTTACATGTTGAGTGACTGATGGTCAAGTTTAGTAGTCACTCAACATCTGTTCATGTAGTCATGTACATAAGCATGTGGTGGGAGCCCGCAGGCCAGAACTGAGCCTGTAGCCACTGTGGCAAGGACACGCGCTCTACCCACTAAGCCACCGGGCCATGCCCTGCCTTACTGTTTAGAGACTCGAGTTTAAATTTAAGAGACTAATCGTACCTAAACAAAAAACAACAACAAGAAAACCCAGAATTAATTCCAAAACACGGGCATCTTTAAGGCGTACTCGCTTCATGAGATACTGCCAGTGAAACCTACCTCATACTTGTCAAATATCTGGCGGTGATGGAAGTAGGCATGAGAGAATATCCTATAGATACGACGACAGACGGAGCCCAGTTTGGCCACCGATGACTCCTTGATGCTCACCCTAAAAACAGAAGACAAATCACACAATCACAATCAGAAATACTTTATTGATCCCTGAGTGGAAATTGTGATTCATTACAGCTGCTCCGATGTAAAGAATAGAGATTTATATTATAAGTAAGACTAGGCGTATGAAATAGAACTATGTAAATATGAAGTAATAAAAAAACAATGACAAATAAAAATGTGCATTATACTACAATGTCTAACACTAGTATCTAAGATATTAAGAATAAAATATATATCTTCACTGTGCTGAGTCTGTAAGTGTGTAAAAATATACAAATCTGCAGCTGACTTTTGTAACTAGAGTGTCTGCTCATTGTTTTTGTTTTCTGGCTCACAGCTCTACAGTTCTGGTTCACTCTTGTTGCTCTCATAGTGTTGTTTTCAGAAAAATCTGTAAAACGCTACAGTGCACCAGCTGCTCAGCAGGAAACAGCAGACAAACGCAGTGGAGCATTTAGCAGCTAAAGAGACAGATATGTCCCTTGGGAGATTGTGTTCACACTGTATTTCTGCTGCCCCCACGCGGCCAACTAAAAATCAGGTTTAGGGAGGGCCACTGACCTGCTGGGGAAGTATTTGTTGCTATTGAGAAGACAGGCAGCTCCGTCCAGCGTGTGCCTGGTGTAATCAATGGCAGGGCACTGTGGACATGTAAATATGACTGTCAATAACAGACATAAATCATACTTTGGGATACATACATACATGGAGATAATTCTACTTATAAACGTGACAATAACAATGTTCCTAACTCACCTCTTTGGGTGTTTTGTGGGCAGCACATAAAAAGATCCACTGCTCTGTGGCTGTCATCTGAGTGCAGGTGTCTGGATGGCATTCACTCTGAAGGAGGAGAGACAAGTGTCACTACAGCTGATGTGATGTCAATACAAAGTCACAATAAACTTATTTAAACCACTCCTCAGAAGGACCTGCTGTTTCACCTCTTTTATCAGATGTGATACTGGACATGACAATGTGTGACTACAGCAATTATCTGATAAATTGGCTAAAGAGATGCTGATGATTTTGGTGTCTATGTTCCTTTTATAAAAATGGGTAAAATAACTGCTCTTTACCCCAAAAAGTGCTTTTAAAACATTAAATTGCATCTAATTTAGATCTTTGTCTTTAGTACTAACACAAGATTGACAAAACTTCCTTCAATCTAAGCATCCTCAAAATAGGAAAATTAGAAGTCTGTCTATCTAGTGAGTTCGATGACTTACCTGCAGTTTTACAGCTAGTCCATTGAGCTCCAGACAGAACTGCCTACAGACACACACACACAACAAGAGCAACATTAGGAGAAAATAACATGAACGAGTCATCCTGCTGTATCTAATGACAATTTAAACACAATTTATGGGCAGGGGTTAAAGGTTACTTGAGGGGCTAAGTACATCTATACTGCACCCTGCTCTCCTGTTCATTATCATCTATTCATCTCTTGTATAAATCCTATGTCCTCACATTTTTGACACTGTAAACTAAACAAGAAATCCAGAACCATTTATGGTATGTTTGGGGTACCTTCAAAATAGCATAACATTATTTCATATTAGTTAAATACAATGCATCAAGGAGGTCAAGACGTCCTATGTTGTGTTCATACCAGGCACGAAAATAAAACAATTCATGCAAGTGAATTACATGTAAAGTCAATGTGATGTGGTCAGACGCGACATGGATGCAGCATGATGGATGGAGTGAAGCAACGAGAGTGACACGAATTAAGCGGCATGAATGAAGCAAGCAGCGTTTTTTTTCCATTGTTTTCCATGTAGACATGCAGCACACGTGCGCACACTCAAACGTCAGAGCGACGCTGTTGTGGCACACAAACGTTCCAGAGGACCTATTTTTATATGGATATTTTTTAGGGCTTTTTTGCCTTTAATTGATAGGACAGATGTTTTAGCGTGAAAGGGGGAGAGAGAGGGGGTGACATGTAGCAAAAGGCTGAACGCGCGGCCACTGCAGAAAGGACAGAGCCTTTGCACATGGGGCGCCTGCTTTACCAGGTAAACTAATGAGTGCCCTGCGAGCACCTATTTTTCAGGACGCAAAGACTGCGCCTTGAGATAAACTGAGCTCAACTTCTGGAACGCCGCAACCTGCTGCCATGCTCTTGAAAGCTGGCACAGAAAAGGCACAAGAGTAGCACCCAGCACCCGATCTCAAGTTTTTCAGACGTTTAAAGACGCAACATGTGTATGAGCCCTAGCACGGTTCTGCTGAACTGGGTTAAGTGAATGAATAAAGAGATCAAAAAAGAAACAGAAAGAAATCCACAACCCCTGAACCTTCCAAAAACATATAAAATAATGTGTCAAAAGTATTCAATCTTCTTCAACATACCTGAGATGCTCATACTTCCACACTCCTTCATCCTGACCCTCTGGAGGCTCCAGGATTTTGTCGATATTGGAGCAATCTGATCTAATGTTCTGCTGAATGTACTGAAACAGAACCATCACACAACACATTGTTATTAGAGACCCTCACCCAGCCACAGCAACATACAAGATCTCCATCACCTTTATATGGCCACAATACACTGGTATCACTACTCTCTTCCTGTAAGCTCACACACCTGAGGTCCCCAAACATGAGGTCCACAGCTGGATAGTTTTCATATCAGTGTTCATCTTACCAAGTGACTGTGTGACATTTTCTCTTTGCGTTACCCTGAACAGTGTCTCCATTGTACTAAAACTTTGGAGGAGAGTTACTTGTTGGGTTAACTCAACCTGCTGAAGCCTGATACAAACCTCCTCTGATATTAGGAATACATTTTGTCTTTCATCGCTTACATTGGAACAGCATTAGAAGGGGATCTGTTCATGACAAGTAGGGACAGGACGAAAGATTACAGCAAACATTCCTCCTGTTCACTCAGCGACCATATGGGCACATGAATATTGTGTCAGGACACACATGGAATAATGTCCTTAGACTGCGATTGTTCAATTTTCTGAACATATTTATTGTAGCTGCTGACTGAAATAAGCAATAAATGCCTTGAAAAACGTACACTATTAATGATTGTTTATACTTACATAAAGTCAACCACTCAGAAAAAGCATGTTACCTGATCATTCATTTTAAAGCCATTATCGGCTGATACTGATAACATGCTGATATTACCGTGCATCCCTAAAACATAGTTATGAATACTATATAGCATTTATGCCAACATATCCCCCTAAATCCTACAAATTGGAATTTTGACTGGACCTTTGATACCTTTATTTATTGGTTTATTCACAGATTCAGATTACCGTAAAACTTCAATTTTAAGCCAAGCCCCAATTAATCACCTAGGCCCTTGTACTTACCTGGTGTAGTAACACGTTTTAAGAAACAAACGCCTGTCTCAATTAGAGGCCTGGTCTGATTGACAAGCAGTTTTTTATAGAAGATCTTCTGAGGTATAAAAGTGGGCTTTTGGCTCCCTCAAATTATGTGTCCATTCCATGATAACCCTGTAAGTTATTCTTATTAATCAGAGGGCTTTTTCATAAAAATAATCCAAGCTGTGAGGATTGTTTTAACAGGATAGAATGGTGTTGTGTCAGTGTGCAGGGTGCTGTAACTCACTCTGTCTCTGACACTCTGTCAAAGCTAAATCAAATGAATGATTCATAGGTGATATATTGTCTGAAGCCTAATTTTTAAACAAGTTATATTCATACTGGTTTAAATACACAATTTGATTGTATGTCCTGATCTTTGCTGAGCAACAGTTTTGTGTAAAAGGAATTAAAGGCCTGTCTCAAATGCAGGCCTGTTGATTTCAGTGATTTAAGCAAATAATAGTCCAGGCTATTAATTCAAGTTTTACAATAATAATACTACATATAATGGACAAATTAATCATGTAGTATTATCGTGGGTAAGATAAGAATCTACTGATATCTTGGAGGAATTCACAAGCTACCGTGCAGTAAATATAGCAACATTAATCAATAATTATAATAAAATAGTATGACTTGCGTTATTCTGAAATGGGCCTTTTTGCGTAATGAGTACTTTTACTTTTAATACATTTTAAAATGTAGGAGTTTAACTTGAAACATGGTAGTATTACAGTGTGACACTGCTACTTTTACTGAGCTCTTCAACCACTGACAGATGGGTGGGGAACACACACACACACACACACACACACACACACACAACATGTCAACACACCTGTTGGACAGCCAGGGTGCTGTCCATCTCCTCAAATGATTCATCCGGCCAGTTGTAGAAATCCTACACATGAAGGGAGGATAATTTTAGTCTACACACTCAGAGTGGACAGAGCTGCTATTGTAGCATAAACAATGCTAACCACATAACTATCATCTGACGTGAACTAACGACCCTGCCGTCATTACACATATATGACCAATGACATGACGAAAGGAAGCTAACGTTAGCCATGCTACGCTAACTGAAGTTTGGTGACAAGCCCTCTGTTGAGAGAACACCTTACTGTTAAAGCTAGCAGCCGTTTATTTTTCTACGTTATCACACAGCTACGAAGCTAACCTGACGCTAGCTAGTTAGCTTGATAACGTCAGCCGGGGTGCGACTGCTTCCTGCAAAGAAAACAACTAAAGAGCAGTAGATAAGTTAGCCACAGTGGCGATATAGACTCGTTTGTGAACCAAATTGGCTGAGTGGCTATACAAGCAACATCTATTGATACGCAACGGAGCTGATAAATGTAGAGCAAACCCTATTTAATATAACGTTCATCCAGGAACTAGACGGGAGCAGCAGCTAACGATAGCTAGCTGGCTATTTCCAGGTCAGGCCCCTTCTTATGTGTAGTCTTCGACCTGAGTTATCGACAAAAGACGTGAAGTAAAACACCAGGACTCGAGTGGGACTTTATCGCAGAGTCGTGGGAGGCTGTTCGCGGTGTTGTTGGGGTGTTCCTGCGGGGTGGAAACGCACCTTTGCCTTGGTTCCAGGCCGATTCCTCCTGAGAACTGCAGTACCCTCCGCCATGACCATCTCGACAGAATACCCGGATGTTCGTCAGCCGCTGTGTTGTAGCAGCGGACTCGGATATGAATCACAGACGGTGCAACGAGCACGACGCGACGGGCTCATATTTAATTTATTTTAGGTTATTAGAGGTTTATTTTAATTAATTACACATTTATAACCAACACTGGAAAGTAAATAATTACATTTACTCGAGTACTGTGCTTTATTAAAAAAAAAAACACACACAAGGTAGCTGTAGGCTCCTCAGTGGAGGAGTTTATGTCAGTATTCAAATACTTTACTTAAAGGGAAACTTCACCCATTTCCAGAGTTCATACATGTAATCTCTAAGGTCTGAGACAGTCCAAAATTATTAGTAAAATTGAACCAAATCTAAAAACTCAAGTGCTAAAACTCAAATTTGTGATGTCAGAGTATAAATCTGGAGCTGCTCCTTAACACAATGCCTGGTGGAAAATGTGAAAGATGACACTGAGAGGAATGTTCTTAGTATATGGGTATATTTGCTGTTTCAACAGAACAAAGCTCATTTGGATATCTGGAAGGAGTTTAAGTATCTCAGGGTCTTGTTCACAGTGAGGGTAAAATGGAGCATGAGACGGATCGGTGGTTTCGTGTGGCCTGCGCCAGACCGTTTTGGTGAAGAGGGAGCTGAGCCAGAAGACAAAGCTTTCGATTTACTGGTCCATCTAAGTCCCAACCCTCACCTATGGTCATGAGCTCTGGGTAGTGACTGAAAGAATGAGGTCACAGATACAAGCGGCTGAAATGAGTTTCCTCAGTAGGGTGTCTGGGCTCAGCCTTAGAGATAGGGGGAGGAGTCAGACATCTCAAGAGAACTCGGAGTAGAGCCGCTGCTCCTTCGCATTGAAAAGGGTCAGTTGAGGTGGTTCAACATCTGATCAGGATCCTCCTGGACGCCTCCTGTTAGAGGTGTTTCAGGCACGTCCCACTGGTAGGAGGCCCCGGGGCAGACCCAGAACACACTGGAGGGATTACATATCTCATCTGGTCTGGGAACACCTCAGGATCCTCCAGGAGGAGCTGGAAAGCGTTGCTGAGGAGAGGGACATCTGGAATACTTTGCTCAGCCTGCTGTCCTCACAACCCAGCTTTGGATAAGCAGTTGAAAAAGGATGGACATCTGGACAGAGGCTATGATACGGTATCATATCATCATAATGGTATCTTCACAGCCTATCAGAGGGCGGCACACACAGAAAGAACCTGCCTCATTGTCAGACGGAAGCACACATCTACACCACGCCTCTCAACGTTTTCTGTATTGTATTTGGACAGACAACAAATTCTACCCTGTATGTACACAGAGCTTCTGCTGTATTAACTGTTGTCAGAATAAACACAGATTTGTCATAAATCCTTCTTACATAACGACACAACCCAGAGGCCCACCAGTAAAATCAACAGGGGCCTAACAGAAGGCCCTGGGGGACTCCAACAGGTCGATCCGGCCTTGACAGTCGCTCAGTAAATAGTTAAATTAGCTCCACGTTCACCAGCTGCAGCTTTAAATACTGCTGAAGACAAGAATGTATCACTAATAATACTAATACAAATTACAGTATGTAATTTATTTTACACAACAGGTACTTTAACTGTTAAATAACATACCTCACTTTTGACTGTGTTAATATATTTTGTTGTGTATACACTATACCTAACTATATAATATTACACCCAGACTATGTATCAGTCATGTTACACTAAATACCATTACTTTGCCATATGAGACTGTATGCTGTGTGACCCACTGGTTGTTCTGGTAGTTACTGGTTTGTGAACGTTGGATGTTGTTTGTGTAATTCAAAGCACTCTCTGGCACAAGAATTTCCTTCAAGATAAATAGTTTTATATTGAATTTAATTAATATTCTTCACAAAATCAGACTGTCATCAAACTTGCAGGTTATCTTACAGTACAAATTTAGTTTGGACTTACAGTATGTCGCCCTTTAGAGTAAGATTTGCCTTTTTAAAAATCAACATGGAGTGAAATCGGGGGGGTTTTATCGAGCACTACGTCCCAAGGTTTCATTTGTTCTTGCACAAGTCATGTCCATTTCTGTTTGAGGGAGTAAACAGTAGTTATACAAGTATACACGAGTACTGAGGGCGGCTGCAAGACGCAGTCAAAAGCTACAGAAAAATTTATTAAGTGGACCTTGACTTCAGAATATTTAATCATGGGTACACTGGACATAAACTGCTTAATATGTTCAGCAACTGTTTGAAACGATGAGACAAAAAGACAACGATCAACAGTTCACCTTTATTATTGTAACAAAATGTGGTTAGAATTATTTACAATTGTATAACATAGAAAAAGAAAAGAAGAACAGACATGACAGAGGAAACTTAATGTCTTCTCTCCGGGGATGATGACAGGGACCGACATGATCTACAGCAACAACACGATGAAGACTCATTCGACGTATTTGCCGAGGATGTCTCCGTCACGGAACAGGAAATAGTCCTGGAGGATTAAATAAATAAAATGTAAACAGGAGGGCAGAAGAGGAAACAAATCTGAACTGCTTCCTGTGACGACTGTACCATACCTTGTCTTCTAGGGTGACTTTAGTTCCTCCGTACTCTGGTAGAAGAACTTTCTCTCCAACCTTCACACTGACCGGCAGCACGTTCCCTTTCTAGAAAGAAACAGAAGATACCAACCATAACACCAGTCATTCCTCACAGCAGATACACCTGTATATCTCCACCCAGAGAACAAGCTCCAGCACCGGGCTGAGATAATTATCTCACCTGGTTGACAGAGCCGGGTCCGACCGCCACCACTGTGGCCTGCAGCACTTTGCCTTGAGACTTCTCTGGCAGCATGATGCCCCCCTTTGTTACCGTCTCTGCGGTGAAACGCTCCACCAGCACCCGGTCGAACAGGGGGAGGAATTTTCTGAAGGCCTGTGAAGTGACCACAAACATTATAACACTTTACCTCTGTTACACCACTGAGTGAAGCCCTGATATGTGCTGTAAGAACCCCAAAATACCACAAGGGGGCCGTGTTGAGCCAGTGCTTCTGTTACTGAGACCCAAAGTCAGTAGACTTCAGACTGAGTTTTAGAGCTGTAACTATGAGTCGACCGACAGAAAATTAATTGGTGACTTTAATGAAAATCTAATTATCATTTAATTTATTCAGCAAAAAGCCAAACATCATTTGCTTGTTTCTTAGATGTGAAAATTTGATGCTTTTCTTTGTCACAACATGATATTAAACTGAACAGCTTTGGATTTTTGGACTGTGGGTCAGATAAAACGTGCCATTTGAATATGTCTCCTTGGGCTCTGGGAAATTCTGCAGGGTGTGTTTCACCATTTTCTGACATTTTATTCACAAAACCAAGGATCAATAAATCAAGAAAATAATGGGCAGATTAAATGATGACGAAATGACTCATTAGTTGCAGCCTTGATGAGTTTCATCTGCAAGCACCAACTGATAAAACACAATCTCTAAATGACTTTAAGTGGCATAAAAGTGATGATGACCAAACGAACAAACTCAGGATTAAATGTTTTAAACAGAAATATATTTGGATTACAATACAGGAATGATTAATCAGCAGTTGTGGTTGGTGTTTAAGAAATTAAGTAATTTTTTAGGCAATAATTATTTGTTGATTTCATGTTTCATGTGAGAATTTAATGCTTTTCTTTGTCATACAGGATCATAAACTGAATTTTAGGATGAAAAACATGCCATTTTAAGACTTTCCCTTGAGCTCTATTGTCACCATTTTCTGACATTTGATTGGCAAAGTGGTTAATCAATAAATCAAGAAAATAATGGGCAGATTAATGAGTAATGACACGTATTGTTAGCTGCAGCCCTGGTGGGTTTTGCAACATCTACAAGCACAAGCTGATAAAATAGAATCAAAGTGAAGTGATATAAGAACAAGGGTAACTCTTATGAAACTACAATACAAAAAAACTCAGCTCAGGAGTCAGTTGAAATGTGTTTTCAACGCAGAAAAAAAAATCTGGTTAAAATACAGGAATGATTAATCTGTGGCTGCTTTGAAGGAGGGAGGAAGGTAAAGAGGAGGGAGGAGGGAGGAGGAAGGGAGAGGTTACAGAGAGCTTAATTAAAGACAGAATCTAACCAATAAATGAGCAGCTCCTCACAGACGCAGCCTTTGTCAAGTCAATTATTACAAAACTCAAGTCAGCGTTTCTTAATAATGTCAGTTCAGGTTAGGAGCAGCAGAGGAATGAGGGAGGACCAGATTTAAAACAGCAGCTGCCACCATGTCTGATAACAGCAGATGTTCCGGTGACCTTGGGTGAAGGTTGTTTGGGAAAGAGGTGGTGGTGCTGGTGCTGGTGGAGGGGAGTGGGGGGGGTAAGGACACGTCCCAGTTTGTTGACAGATCAGATTCAGTAAACGACCAAAGGAGGTGGAGTTACTTATTCATGGTGACAGTTTAACCCGAGGCCGCAGACGACTGCTGATAAAATACTTTGATTATAACGTAGATGCAGAAGTTTTGGGGACTTGGTTACAAAATCCAGTCAGAAACAAACAAACACTGAACGATGATAACAGCTTTGATTTGTGATGAAACGTCCTCCAGGTTTTTAAACAAGATAACGCTCAAGGACGGTTCTTCCAGAAGGTTCTCTGTTATGAGGTGGTGGTGGGGGGATGTTGCATAAGGTGGTTATGATTAACTTCACATTCCCTAACTGCTTGCTCCTAAACGTTTTCATACTCAAGTGTTTTACACCATTTATATAACATGGAGATTAAAACCTTTTATTTCAACAACATCTCAAACTACAGGCTCAAAAATGACAGAATGAAATCAGTTTTTTAAAATGTTCATAAAGAGTGAACCTTACTGCAGTTAAATACAACTAATAAACCATCAACTTTTTTGGGGCTATTTTTTTTTTCATAATACGCTGCTATTCTACTTAGTGTTGTAAGAGTCCAACTTCCCCACAGCATCACTGTGAAATTAAATAAGGATATTTTGCAAATCTAATCATGCACAAACATGTAGTTTGTTATTTCTGCTGCTTTGTAAATTCAGTTTCACTCTGATTTGACTTTTTTGTTTTTCTTTTTCACTATTTTTTTTCTTTTTTCTTTTATTTGATAAGGACGATGCAGTTTAACATGACCAAGTATGACACTGAGAGTTTATAACTAATGCCAATTTCATCTATTTCCCTAGTCGGGCTTTTATATGTTGGCCTATAGTGCTGATAAAATATATCACAACACACGACAAATTTAAAACCATGCAAAGTTGAACTAGTATTTAAGTCCTAGTGCATCTTTAGTAGTACAAAAATGTCTAAATAAGAAAATAAAGTATAGAAATTGTAAATAATTAAATGTAATATTTAATACATACAAAAAATACATAATAATGATAATATTTAATCAAAAGTTAGAATAAAATGTCTAACATAAAATAAAAATAAAATAATAAAATATGGAAAAAAGAATATAAATTGCAAATAATGAAATATAATGTTTAATATAATAATAATAATAATAATAATAATAATAATAATTTAATTAAAAGTCAGAACATTAAATCTCCATTCATTTAGCAGTTATTTTAAAGACTTTTAAAACATATATTCCAGGTTTTTACATTAAAACCAAATTTAATTATAAAAACCATTAAACACGAGACTGATCTGTTCTATGGTGAGCATGGACAGGTCGTGAGGTCACAGCTACGTAACGGAAGCCGGAACTGGTTTAAACGGGCATGCAATCCAAATTATTCACTGACCAAGGGCATGCATTGCAAAATATATTAATTATCCTACTAACAGGTAATAATATTAACAGTAAGAGAGGAAAGGCACAAAATTATTGTGAACACTGGTGTGTGTGTGAGATCACTGAGACTTCATTCATCCACATGTGCAGCTGCTGAAGTCATGAATGAATGAATGAATGAACGTCAGGATCAGTTAGCTGTAGGATTATTACTGTATCTGCACATGATCGCAGCTCTCCTGTCTGATAATCACTATGTGAGGCAGCAGAAACATGTGTTAGCTAACAGTGAGTGTGTAGCTGCACATATTGAACCTGTGTGTTCTCCTGTGACACTTTAAACAGTGAATAATACAGATGAACATGTGTGTGTCTGACACATGTCCCTCTCCTCTCTCTGCTCTCCAACAGCTTGACCTTGTGAGTCGATATTAAAGGCAGCTAACACATCATTAGCTCGATGCTAACGCTAACTTAGCAGCCTCCCTTTCACCCTGTATTTAATTATCTGTCTGTCTGCTGTATTAAATATGAACACGGACATTTTGTGGACAAAGTCTCTTACCATTTCAGGACGTGTGAGAGCTGTGATCGTCCACGTGAAGCTGCTGCACCCCGGTTTCTTCTACTGACACTGAAGGGGAAGCTCTCCACGTGAGGAAATATCCAGAACGCGCATGCGCAGTGCCTGCTCAGAACTTGCCTGAAGATTTTTGGACAAACAGAAAGTTCCAGTACACCTGAGGCAAACCGGAAACACACGTGTCCATCCATACATCTTATTTTAATAGATTAATATATGCTATATACGTGTTTCTGCAGTGTTTTCTCTTTTATTCACACATTAGCAGCTGGAGCAATATTGCACAATGTCAACTTTGACCTTTGTTTTTTTCCTCCAATGGCACACAAGAAAATTCTAGAAGCGGCGGCCCCGGAACGAGCATGGACACATACTCTGAATTATAAAATCACACAGAGAAATAAACACATGGATGTGACAATGATAAAAATCACAAGTGATGACGTTTATATTTAACTTTTGATTTTATGTCATGGATACTTTAAATGATATGTCGCCAAAGGAGCTTGTTTAATTACAAACATTAATATAAAAGATTGATATAAGCAGTGTTGGGAAAGTACTCTTTACTCAAGTAAAAGTACTGATACCACACAGGAAAAATACTCCGTTACTGGTAGAAGTCCTTCATCAAAAAAGTTACTTATAGTAGCCGAGGTAAGTATTTCAGGAAAATGTATGTAAAGTAATAAAGTAAAAGTACTCATTCTGCAGGAAGAGGCCCCTTCAGATTCATAAGAGTAAAACTACTACTACTACTACTACTACTAATAATAATAATAATAATAATAATAATAAAGATAGAAAGTGGATGAATGGAAGGTTACCAGCTTGTGAGTAAAAATAAATAAATAAGAATAATTATTTTATTTATATTATTTTTTACTTTATTATTTTGTATATGATTTTATTTATTATCTATGTATTATCATTTTTTTAATTTAAATGTAAAGTACTCATTAGTAAATAGGTACTTTCACATATATTTAACTCTAATAATTAATGTGCCCTCACTTAAAAAAATAAAATAAGAATTAAAAAAATATATGTAATTATTATTTATTTAAACAATAAAATAAAAAATAAAAATAAGAATTTAAAAAATATATTTAATTATTATTTATTTATAAAAATAAATAAATAAATAGATATTTTTTAAATAAAAAATAAAAACAATACATGAAATAATGATTGTATATATTGTTTTTATTTTTATTTATATTTTTTTAATTCATTATTTATGTTATTATTATTTATTAAAATTTAAAAATAAAAACAAAATAAAATGGCATGTCAGATAGTAAAAAAGCATGATGTATAAATAAATAAAAAATATTAATAACTGTACGAAGCCTTAAAAAAAGATACGACTCTGCATAATAAGTACTGTTACTTTTTTAAGTATATTTCAATTCTAATAATGTGTGTGCCTTCACTTGAGTGAGGTTTTAAATGCAGGTCAGAGTATTATAACACAGTTGAATGTATTTGCACATTAGAGTCAGTTATCTAAAGCGGTGCTGCTGTTATTCATGGTCCGGGGCCCGCCGGTATATGACCCGGATGTAGAAGGCCATGTGCAGTCCCCTCTGTGGAGCTCATCTGCGCCGCACGGCTCGTCCTTTTACCTCCTCTCGCTGCATCATTCCGCGGTGAAGACGCGCTCCTCGTAGCACCGACACGCTTTTTACCTCACAGGTGAGTGCGGACGTTTTTGTTAAGTATGTTAAAGCTCACGCGACTAACAGCACGAGCTGGGTAGTTTTAATGAACGCTGTCTTTTCGTTGTAGATTTGGGGCTAGCTCAGAGGGAGCACGAGCTTTAATTAGTAGCAGCTAACAGAATTATATCCAAACAGGAAGCACATACGTGTTAACATGTCACTGCACAGTTTGGTTAGCTGTATGTGTGTCAGAGACATGTTGAATATTAGCTGTGTGTTTATTTAAATTAAATGAGGAGTGTCTCGTGTCAGACATGATGAAACCTGTCCTCATCAGTCCTCCATAGCGCTGCACACAGCCTGCTCACTCAGCTGCACGTGCCTGATTAAACATGATTTAATGTCATTATTAACATGTGAAGCAGTTACTGTTGTTCACACACAGTGATGGTCAGTGTGTGAAGGCTGAGCACAGATGGTGAGCAGAGATGGTGAAGCAGTTCCGCACATGCTTTTTACAATTTGACCTTGTGACGCACGACCTGGAGACAGCGCACGTGGGGGGGAACCAGGAAACGGTTTTTGGGGGAGTTCATTTCATAATAGAATCACGATCAAGGCCAAAATACACACTGCACTAATTCTTTATTATTATATTATCACTGATGAATTAAGAATATTTAAATGATCTGTGAGCACAGTGAAGACAGCTGAAGGTACATTTACTCAAGTACTGGACTAATTAAAAGTTACTGTATTTTGAGTATTTAATGTTGTCAGCTGTTTTAGATTTAATCTTGAGTCTTATTAATTTAGGCACATTTTACTCCTTTTTAATTTTAGTCTAGTTTTAGTCTACGAAAATTCATGTAATAGAAATTAAAATCAAGGTGACAGGTTGTTTAAAACTTTTCTATAACTACAAATAATTTTTGCACACATGCATTTCTCCAGCAGTGTTTGACAGGTTTAAGGGGCATTATTACACTTTATTACACTTTATATTTTTACTCCATTATATACTCTAAGAGGCATATGTTATAGTTGTCTTCCAGAGCCCAGCTGATATATTTGTAGGCCAATATTAGCCTCACAAATATCTGTATCAGCGTACATGTTGTCTGATAGGTACTGATGCAAACTTTTTTTTTCCTTAACAAAATGAAATGTAGAAAAATATGCTTGGGAGAATTTATAATTATTAAATCACCATTGATGCTCACTGTTCATGTGCACTGATGTCATTTGAAAAATAGCCTTTTGGCTCTTTCTGGCATTTTCATCCAGTGTGTATTTATTAATTTGCACTGTGCCTTTTTTTAAATAAATGAAACTAAACATCATCAGTATCAGCTTTGAAATTCCTGCCAATACACAGTCCAACTTAATGATTTAAAAAAACCTCTTTAGAGTTATTTTTCTATCAAACTTCCTTTTTTATGAAAAGAAAATGTGGTGAATGGCTAACCTCACCCCTCATATAAAACCATACTTGACTGTAGGGTTACACGATAATATCAGCTCGTCATCAATATCAGGTTTAAACTGAATTATCAGAACCAACATGTTTTTTCTTATTTCGCACAATGACTGAATATCACAGACACTGAACAGTGTTTCATGTCTCCATCTGCTGGCGGGCCGTCACCATCAGAGTATGCATGTATAATATGTTAATTCACTACAGAAGAAACTTGATGATGATCATTAACATTAGGTGGGAAACAAGTGGATATATCTATCGGTTATTGTCCAAATAAGTTGTTGCATATTGACATATCATGCATCCACCATTTTTAACAGTAAAGTCCATTGTTGAACTGTCAGACATCCTGCCTCCATTACACCTCTTTGTCACAAATGTTTGGAGTTAAAATGACACAACCTTAAACATCTACAGAATATGAATCCAAAAACATCAAGATAAAATAGAAGAACACTGACAGCACGAAACATTAACTGCATGATGAGTCCTTTTACTTTGACACTCAAAGGTACATTTTCCTGACACACACACACTTGTAGTTAAGTCAGGTTTTGAGTGGATGAGTTTGACTTGTGTTGGAGTTCTTTCACAATGTGGTAATAACATTATTTTGCATCTGAGTTCTTTCTCTATCACAGTTTAAAGCCAGTGCTGACTGTTTGTCCTGAGGGGGTTTTGGGCAACGGCCAAATGAACGTCTAATCAACACAACAATCTGCATTTAACCCTTTGTAAATGCTGATCAGATACTGATTGTCTTTCTGTCAGGTTCTCAAATGTAAGAGTTTTGAGTTGTAATTTATTATATTTGGGACATTTAACTGACACGAATGGAGGTTCATTCATTCACTGGTGGCTTGTTATACCACGTGTGACCACTGGAGGCTCCGCTCACCTTTAACACACTTAATCTGTCCTGATGTGACAGTCTGAGGAGATGGAGGAGGGGTGGAGGGGTGGAGGTGTTGGGTCTGGAGAATAATTATTTAAGCACTCAGGTCTTTAAGGTCAAAGTAACAGAACCACAGAGCAGAAATACTCTGTTACAGGTAAAAGTCCTGCAGTTAGAAATTTACTTAAGTACAAGAATATTATTATCAAAATAATATTGATGCATTCATTTGTGTAAGAAAATCTGCTGTTAAAGGGCAAGTGTTCTGAAAAGTTCAAGAATGCAATTATTTGTTTTAATTATTTTATTTATCTTTTTAGTTAATTCATTTTTATATTTATATAAAAATATATATAAATCCAATTATTTATTTATTTTGTTTATCTATTTTTTAATATAATTTTTGTTTGTTCTTTAGTTAAATTATTTTTTTCAGTTTATATTAATATATCTAATTATTTTTATTTTTTGATTTCTTATTTTTATAGATTTTTTTTAATGTTTATTTTTTTGTTTGATTTCGGTTAATCATATATGAACCCAATTATTTTATTTATTTATTATTATTTATTATTTTATTTAATGATAAATAAATATCTACTATTGAAGGGCAAATGGTTTTAAAAGTTCAGTAAATGCATCAAAACCAGTGAGTAATCGTATAAATTAATAGTGCTCTCTATATTGACCAAAATAATGGTGATTATGATCATTAATGATCTCAGACACGTTGTGTTAATTTCCCTCTGTATCTTCTCGCTCCACAGAGATGTTTCGTTTACCGACAGTCATGAAGCAGGTGAGGCCCGTGTGCAGGGCGCTGGCTCCTCACCTCACACGAGCCTACGCCAAGGATGTGAAGTTTGGAGCTGATGCTCGCGCCCTCATGCTGCAGGGCGTCGACCTGCTGGCTGACGCTGTGGCCGTCACCATGGGCCCAAAGGTAACGTAACATTTAATATTAAATCATCTGACTGGATTATTACTCATGTTAGTACTGTAAATTTGAATTCGCTCTCACCACTTCCTGTCTCTACTCAGGGTCGCACTGTCATCATCGAGCAGAGCTGGGGCAGCCCGAAGGTCACCAAGGACGGCGTGACAGTGGCCAAGAGCATCGACCTGAAGGACAAGTACAAGAACATCGGTGCCAAGCTGGTGCAGGACGTGGCCAACAACACCAACGAGGAGGCCGGTGACGGCACGACCACCGCCACAGTTCTGGCCCGGGCCATCGCCAAGGAGGGCTTCGACACCATCAGCAAAGGCGCCAACCCCGTGGAGATCCGCCGTGGAGTCATGATGGCCGTGGAGACCGTCATCAAGGAGCTGAAAAATCTCTCCAAGCCCGTCACGACCCCCGAGGAGATCGCACAGGTAAACAGGAGTAGTCGTAAACTGAAGTATTTTCACAGAGCGGTACTCTTGCTTCAGTAAAGTGTCTGAATACTTCTTCACACCTCTTTCTACGGAACATCATGCTAACAAATTGCTTTACAAACGTCTTGCAGGTTGCTACAATCTCAGCCAACGGAGACGTGGAGATCGGTAACATCATTTCCAACGCCATGAAGAAAGTTGGCCGCAAGGGCGTGATCACAGTCAAGGTTAGTTTCATGGAAGACTAATGGTTGCTTCATCCGTCAGGAGTTAATACAATCTAATGACAGAGCCTAACTGATACATGTTCTCCACCTCAGGATGGAAAGACGCTGCACGATGAGCTGGAGATCATCGAGGGAATGAAGTTTGACCGTGGTTACATCTCTCCCTATTTCATCAACACTGCTAAAGGTAAAGGTCCCAGTATGACTTCATCTGTCTGATAACTTCACGTGGCCTGTGGAGAAATCTCACGTTTAAATGTGCCGTCTCTGTTTCAGGTCAGAAGTGCGAGTTCCAGGACGCCTACCTGCTGCTGAGCGAGAAGAAGATCTCCAGTGTGCAGAGCATCGTGCCGGCTCTGGAGATCGCCAACCAGCACCGCAAACCGCTGGTGATCGTGGCCGAGGACGTTGACGGAGAGGCCCTCAGCACCCTGGTCCTCAACAGGTACATATAAGAGCCTTATAAGAACTGCAAGTAGTCAGTGTGTTACAGTTTTGATTTTCATGTGGAGGGGCGTGTAGCGGTATTACTGTAGCCACTTTAAAATGTTTGGGTGGTATCTTAACTGCCAACTGCTGTAGCTGCTGCTGTTGGTTGGTGTCACACTTGACTCAGCAGCATTTCATTTATTTTATTAATTCCTTTTGTAAATGTTTTTAAAATTTGATTTGTCTTTTATTAAAGAGTTTCTTGGTTTGTTATTCACGTTTTCTTTCTGTGCAGTGTTTGAAAAAAGAAGAAAAAAGAACAAAGTCATGAATATTGAATGTTTTAATCCACAGGCTGAAGGTCGGGCTGCAGGTGGTCGCCGTCAAAGCTCCAGGCTTCGGAGACAACAGGAAGAATCAGCTGAGGGACATGGCCGTCGCCACCGGAGGCACCGTAAGTCCACACCTCGCTCTCAAGTTACTAAGACTGTCTGTGTTAAACTACAGTGGTATAAAGTACTTTTACTCAACTTGTACTTTACTCGAGTATTTCCAGAAGATAATACAGCAGTTTTTACTCCACTACATTTATCATCTTTAACTTGATTTTTAAATGTTGATTTATCCGTCAGGTGTTCGGAGACGAGGCCATGGGTCTGGCTCTCGAAGACATCCAGGCTCACGACTTCGGTAAGATCGGTGAGGTGCAGATCACCAAAGACGACACGCTGCTGCTGAAGGGAGGCGGCAGCCCGGCTGAAGTGGAGAAGCGTGCGGCGGAGATCGTGGAGCAGCTGGAGAACACCACCAGCGACTACGAGAAGGAGAAACTCAACGAGCGGCTCGCCAAGCTGTCTGACGGAGTGGCCGTGCTCAAGGTGCGTCTCAGACTGAAAACACAGACGCTGCTCGCTCCTGCACAGCGATGATTTGCTTTCGAAGAACAAAGTTGTGACGCTCTCTCTTTCAGGTCGGAGGAACAAGTGATGTGGAGGTGAATGAGAAGAAGGACCGCGTGACGGACGCCCTCAACGCCACACGGGCAGCTGTGGAGGAGGGAATCGTACCAGGTGGAGGCTGCGCCCTGCTGCGCTGCATCCCATCACTTGATGCCATCCAGACTGCCAACGCTGACCAGAAGATCGGTGAGTGACACACACACACACACACACACACACACACAGGCTCAGATACACCAAAACAATATCATATAGTTTAAAAAATAAATCTTTGGTTCCAAACAGGTGTGGAGATCATCAGACGGGCGCTGCGTATCCCCGCCATGACCATCGCTAAGAACGCAGGCGTGGAGGGGTCACTAGTGGTGGAGAAGATCCTGCAGGGGTCAGCTGAGCTCGGCTACGACGCCATGCAGGGAGAGTACGTCAACATGGTGGAGAAGGGCATCATCGATCCCACCAAGGTACACAGCTCTGTTCATCATGGCGTCTACTGAACACAGATGTTCCCCACACACACACACACACACACACACACACACACGACACACTGATACTGCATGTGTAGCTTCGTTAATGACCTGAACCGGAGCAATACTGCCACCTAGTGGTGAAAAGAGTTTAAGGACGAAGGGGCTGTAAAGATTTTTGTGGAAATATTCTGATTACTCATTTCATCTTTGAGGCCTACATCATGTTTTGAAAGTACAGGGAAGCATGATGTCACAACCAGTAAAGGACGATAGTCTGAACGCTTTCAACAGAATAGTTTTATACTAAACTTAATATGGTAACAGTGACGTGAAAGTGTGAGGGTCCATGTTAGGGCTGTCACTTTTCATTCGGGTTTCGGACATTCATTCAGACATGGGGTCAAAAGTTCATGTTCGAGCTGTAACTACCTGTTGGAAATGTCGGCTGCAGCCTCTGTAGGTGCGTCTAGTCTCGCCACCAGACAATCAGAGATCTCCTCCTTCTGATAGTCTGGGGACACTCCTTTCTAAAGTGTGTTTAATGGCCGGCAACAACGCAACGCCTGTGCATTTTTGAAAAGTATACGCCCTCCTGGAAATGTGCGCTCCTCCTTTTCTTGTCTGCAAGGAAACAAACACACAGAGAGCTTGAAAATGGATGCCGAGAGATCTAACTCTGTTTTATCAAACGTGTGCTCAGTCCACAAGATTGTGGAAATGAAGGACTTACAGCGACTTTGTTTAAAATTTTTAACGCAGTTGGACTATGTTTATGAGCACAAGAGTTCAGCGAGCCACCGAAGGACCGCCCTGCAGATTTGCTATTGGTTCTGCAACGTAGGGAGTTTTTTTAAACTCTGAAATTGTATCCGCCCATCTAAACACAAAATCAGGGAGAAAGTCATCAGTCTTTAGTTAAGCAAAGCGTGTAAAGACTGACTTGTGAGTCTAAGGTGCGTCAGACAATTTGATGTAGTTTGCCTTGTGATCCAACAGAGGGCGCTCCAAGAATTCACTATCATGTTGACCTATTGCAGGCCCTACTGACCTATCGCTAAAGGAAGCCAATGTTAATGTGGTGTTTTGAAATGAAATGAAAATGGAGGACAGTAGCGAGCAAAGCCGTCCTGAGCGGACAATTACGACACCAAAACATGTGAGAAGCAGCATGTGGAAGTATTTTGGGTTCTACACCGTAGATGGCAAAGTCACGCACAAAGATAAGGCTGTTTGTCGACTTCGTAAAAAGTAGCTGTCTTACTCTCCAGCGACAACAAACCTGCAGGCTCACCTGCTACGTTACCACCCAACCGAGTTTTCAAGTGAATTTATACTAATAAATTGTGGGTCATTTTAAATTCGCTTGAGCTGTGACAGCCCCAGTCCACGTGGACCTGTGTGTGGACCCGTGTGTGGACCCGTGTGTGGACCCGTGTGTGGACCCGTGTGTGGAGGTCTGTGTGCAGCCCATTTTTGTGACTGTTCAGGCTCTGTGCACAGCAAGCCTGCCAACTGCACACGTTCCAATCTCTGGTTCCAAACACCAGTCCAGTCAGGTGTAGCACTGTGGTGGAGTTAACACAGTCACGTTGTCACAGAGTCTGCTTCCTGCCTCAAAACACCTCGACTGAACGTCATTTCAAGTTTGTATTTGGTCAAAAAAATCTTCTTTTGTTCAGTGTGTGAGCCCCATGTCACCGCTCTGTTGCACTTGGATCTTCATTAGGTAATAAAAAAATTCCAAGTAGGATCAGAACGTCTTTATTAAACCTTTTGTGGTGCAGAGTGTGCAGGTGTTTTTTATATCCCTGCAGCTACATGATGATCTACATGAACTGTGTCCCGTGCAAAAATAGACATGCTGTAACATCGTCCCTCCTCTCTCCACAGGTGGTGAGGACGGCCCTGCTGGACGCTGCAGGAGTCGCCTCTCTGCTCTCCACCGCCGAGGCCGTCGTCACAGAGATCCCCAAGGAGGAGAAGGAGATGCCAGGAGGCATGGGAGGAATGGGAGGCATGGGAGGCATGGGCGGTATGGGAGGTGGCATGGGTTTCTAAGCCCGTCCTCCTGACTTGATGTACAGACTAATAGAGGCAGAGCGAGTGGTGCTGGGTGGCTGAGGAGGAATCCTCAGAAAACTGCACCCACCTCCACCGAACTTTGCCCAAACTGACTGGTGATGACGATGGAGCTGCAAATGTTTCATGACCTCCCCTCTCCTTTCACTACTTCACATGATTCTGCCTCCCGCCTCTTCGTCCAGGGTTTCTGCAGAAGTTTCATTCACCCGGTCTGAGATCCCATCACACCCAGTCACACCCTGATTCGACTCAAATGGCTACAACACTCGACAGATGTGACGTGACGTGTCTGAGAGGAGACTGATAGAGTTCACATGTCGTATTACTGCAGAAGAGAGAACAGACGTATAGCCAGGATTGTCCTTTTATTTGTCATAGCATTTTGTTAATTCTTTTGTTTTTTATATATCTGTTGTTCGTTCCCCCGCTAATATAATGTCAGCTAAAATCTGTCTTTTGATTTATTAAATCGACTTTCTTACAGAGCTCTGAGCATTTCCTGTGACTTGTGTCTAGTGTATCACAGCTGGGTGAATAGTGCCTGAATGAGCAGAGTCTGAGCGTCACCACGGGCCTGTTAGAAAACTCAAATTTAAAATGTTTACGCAGATGTCTGTGGGAGTCATTTAATGCATGCAGCATCGCAAGGTTTATCTGAGCGTCAGCCTGAACGACATCAGCTCGTTGATTTCACAGCAAACGGCTGATTGAATGTGAAGCAGGGCTCTAGTTACAGAGCAGTCTGGACCATTCAGCATCTCTAAATGTGAAGAAACACATTGTGCTGTCAAACATCGACCTTCATCATCCTCCCCCTCGTTCGCTCTGCTTTAACTACAGAAAACTACAGATGGATTACTTACAGTAAACACACGGGACAAATAGCGGTGATCATTCGACTTCTGTTTGGTACAATGTAGACGATTTAATGGTGATTTTCTTTTTTTTATTTAATAAACTCAATTGTTCAGACGTCTTTGGTCCTCGGCTTCTTTTAAAACTATAATTTAGGTTTTTGTTTAAGTCAGGAAATGAGAACCAAGCCCCCTCGGTTCATACAGATGTGACAGACCAACAAATCTGAGGTGCTTTACTTGAATAATTCTATTTTCTGCCTCTTAATATTTACACTCCACTGCATTTCAGAGGGAAATGCTGTACTTGTTACTTGATGAATTCAGGTATTAGAAGGGCTGAGTGAGTACACTGTTACCTGTATCTGTTCAACCAACTAAATTGTTTGTCACAGGCAGAGTTTAAGATGAAAATGGGTGGCACTCAGAGTACAGATACTGACACATTACTCTGATGGTACTCGTATCAAGTACATTATCTGCACTAGATACGTGTTTATATAGATACACTCACCTGCCACTTTATTAGGCACACCTTTTCAACATGGCAGCAGCTCAGTGCATTTAGTCATGTAGACATGGTGAAGACGAGCTGCTGAAGTTCAAACGGAGCATCAGAATGATGAAGAAAGGTGATTGAGGTGACTTTGAACGTGGCATGGTTGTTGTTCTGAGTATTTACTGGGATTTTCAGCACAACCATCTCTAGGGTTTACAGAGGATGGTCCCAAAAAGAGCAAATATCCAGTGAGCCAAAATGCCTTGTTGATGCCAGAGGTCAGAGGAGAATGGCCACTGGTTCAAGATGATAGAAAGGCAACAGGAAGTCAAATAAGCACTGGTTCCAACCAAGGTGTGCAGAAGAGCATCTCTGAAGCAACAACACCTTGTCCAACCTTGAAGCAGATGGGCTACAGCAGCAGAAGACCACACCAGGTGCCACTCCTGTCAGCTAACAACAGGAAACTGAGGCTACAATTCACCAAAACTGGACAATAGAAGATTGGAAAAACCACATTCAGATGGAAGCATGGATCCATCCTGCCTTGTATCAACGCTTCAGGCTGCTGCTGGTGGTGTAATGGTGTGGGGGAGATTTTCTTAGTACCAACTGAGCATGGTTTAAACACCACAGCCTACCTGAGTATTGTTGCTGACCGTGTCCATCCCTTTATGACCACAGTGTACCCATCTTCTGATGGCTACTTCCAGCAGGATAACGCACCATGTCACAAAGCTCACATCATCTCAAACATGACAATGAGTTCACTGTACTCCAATGGTCTCCACAGTCACCAGATCTCAGTCCAATAGAGCACCTTTGGGATGTGCTGGAACGGGAGATTCTCATCATGGATCAACTGTGTGATGTCATCATGTCAATATGGACCAACATCTCTGAGGAATGTTTCCAGCACCTTGTTGAATCTGAACACCAAGAGTTAAAAAGGGGGTCCAACCTGGTACCAGCAAGGTGTACCTAATAAAGTGGCCAGTGAGTGTGTATATATATATATATATATATCCATGTCCTCACGTTGGCCACTGTAGTCCTAGACACTTGGCACATGAGAAGTTTTAATTGGCTCCAGTCTGTAACCTCACAGCTAACTGCTCCTAAATCCGACACACTGGACCTCGTGTGCTGCACTGATGGACGTTACCTTGACCTGACACTTGACTTTTCTTCAACACACAGGTCAAAGGTCAGATGGAAACCACATGCGTTGAAGTTAAACGCTAACCTCTGGCAGCAGTGACATTTCCAGACCTTGTGACTGACTTGTTCAGACGCAGCCACGCTTCATGCCGGTCTATTCTTAACACTCACATGACGACCTATTTCTGTCCCGCGGGGCGTGAACCCTCTGCTGCAACAGGGTCCAAGAAAATAAACACCAGGCATTTTTTTTTTTGTTGAAAAAATAGTTTATAAATCATGCAGTCGGTACATCTTCCTGAAGACATTCAACACAAACATCATTTACACAACAAGTCCTGTCCCCTTCCCTTCAAACACACACACACACACACACCCTTCTTCTCTAAAAGCAGTGTATCGGTCTTTCTGATGTTGCGATCTTCAAACCAATATTTACACTTAACCTAAGTAATAAATATGATAAAATGAGTATGTTTAAAAATAAAAAGATAAATATGCTGCCGGTCGGCCTGGAGGCACTCTGTGAGCAGTGTGGGGTTGGACAGTGGGTGTGTTTGGGCCCTTTGTATGGACAGTGGGTCTGTAGACATATTTGCTTACCATTATGCTCTGAACAATAACAACTGTATTCGGCTGGTATTGCACACGTCGCTGTGTAATTTAGCTCTAACTCTGACGTCCAGCCTTGCTCCCTTAATAATGACAGAGCGCAGTATATGTAACACAGAAGAAGAAATAAACCGTCCCCTACTATAGCTAATCACAGAGGACAAGAACGGATGTGCTTGCATTTTGTCTTAATACCATTATCTCGAGATCACAGTTAATTATTTTACTGTCGGGATGTCACTACATCAGATTTTTGTTATTATCATTATTAAATTATTTTTAGTCTTGTGGCCAAAATTGTCTGACCTGATATAATTTATCGATAAAATCATCTTTACGTCTGTTTATTAAGCATTCTGTCTTTTTTTTTTTTTAGTAAATAAATTTCACTTTAAATACAAATGTCAGGAGGTGGCGAGTTAGACGAAGCGATAACGGAAATAAAGGGAAATAATTTAAGAGGATTATTTATTGTGTTATTAACACAATATACATATTTCTTTTTTAAATATTACAGTTATTGTCAATACTGGTGCACAGAAACACCCCGAGTCATCATCTCAGGATGACACAGCTCGTTTTCTGGTGATAACATGAATTTATGTCGATTCTTAAGAAAACAAAAGGCGGATTTCTCACGATATTTTACGACAAAGCGAGTTTCGGGACGTAACCGACTGCTCACGTGACTGCAGTATAATTATCCCGTCATCTCAGAAATACATAATACAGTATATTATCTCGTTATCTTGAAAAGCCTGACTTCTGTTATATGTTAAATTATATCTAAATTCTACTGATCAATTAATAATATAAGAATTATCACGAGAAAACAAGCTTTATTATCTCAAGACAACAAATCTTGTGATCTTGAGATAAATGAATTTGCCTTTAGTTATTTCATTTATGATTTAAAAAATAACTGCAAGCACGTCCACTCTTGTCTTCCATACAAAATAAAAGTTGAGCACCCTTTGAAAGGCGAGTGTATTCCTGACAGTTTACAGTACATTTAGTACATCTATCTGCAGTCATCTGTACACACTCCTCACTGACACAGTGTCTAACCTGCCTCTGCACTTTACTCTTAATATAATCTTATAATATATTCTCATTATATACAGTTACATGTGGCGACACAGTGGAGGTGGAAGTTTAATATGTCACCGTTCATCAGCCTCACACCCATCAGAGTTCACTTTGAGTTTAAACATTAATTTCTTTTGTGCCCTTCACGCTCAAGTCATTACAGAAAAGGTTTTAATAGCTGGTGCTGCTGCTCATATCATCACGTCACCTGCGCCCAACAGAAGCATCGCTGCACTTGATGCGACCTCTGTAACATGATCCGTGAGGTCCGTGCGGACTGTGAGCTGTAACCCTTCTACATCTTTAACCCTTCAGAAACTGTGTTCATTTCCACTGTGAGCTGTTCTCATTGGCTTCCTGCACTGCTTTAACCAGCGTTTGAACGATCCAAGGTTCAACTCGTCTACAACTGCAACTAGTAGTCAATTAGTTGGCAACTATTTTTCATTTTCCAAGCAAAAGTGCCAAATATTCTCTGGATCCAGCTTGTAAAAGATGATAATTTGCTGCTTTCCTTTGTCACATGTGACGATAAATTGATTATCTTCATGTTTTAGACTGTTACATCTCACTGGAATTGTACCCAAGATGATTACTCGTGACAAATACATTGATTAATACTCAGACACAAGAAGCAAATTCAACACCTTGTAGTCTTTTTCGTTAACATTTGCGACTGTTAGTTGCAGCTAAACTCTTCCCAACACTCAACACAGCTGTAACACTGCAGAGAAAGGAGTGTAACGATGTGTACTTCACTTCCTCGGTCATCACACCTGAGTCAAGCTCTCACTGAATGATGAGTAACCGTTCTCCACTGAGCTCCTGACTCACGTCAGATGTGGGTCAGCTGTCAGAGGAAGTGTGTTGCCCTGCGTGTCGAGCAAACCCAGGCACAGGATCATTGAGATTACACTTGGACCTGTTCACGTTGACCCGAGACGAACCGTTAACTGTCTGACCCATGAAGCTCCTGTAGCTTGACTACCGAAATCTAAACTGTTTGCTAGTTCCCTAAAATCTGCACAGTATGTTTTTTTGCACGCACTCTGGCGTGGAGCTTGAGTTAAAGGAAAATTTCACATCTTACACACTGATGAGTTACGGTGCATGAACACTATACGCTGCCAATTCACATTAACTCACGTCCGCCCTGCCACGCTGGTCACTTTTGTCAATCCTACAATGCCCCGCCTGCTTCTTTACTCACTAAGCAACAGTGCAAAACCGTTTTCTGTCATACTTTACAAATTCAACGTAAATGGCTGATTCACATGAACAATATTGTCAACATTCGCTGATTATCATTATTCTCCGGGGTTCTCATATTTTCATGGTGAAAATTTAAAAACTTCTCCATGACTTTTCAAGGACCCATAATTTTGTTTGTCTTGCCCCACTTGCCTGGCGTTCTTTAAACATATCAGATTCAAACATAATTTCAGCTAACGGGCAGACGTGACGGGAGAGATGGAACGTGGGGAGAAACATACGTAATGATAAACAAAACGCTGTCACACATCGATGCATGTTAGAGTCACGTTACATCGTCATCTCCAGAAAATAAACTTGCTGTTACGTTACATTACGCAGAGGGTAATCCATGGAAGATTATTCTAACAATTTCAATCCGTGCAACAAAATAATTCTTTTCCAGACTTTTCCAGGCCTGGACTTTTCCAGGTTTTCTATGACCGTGGGAACCCTGAGTCTCGATTCAGCAGTTCCACACAGAGCTGTTCAGAAACTCGTCGCTGCTGCAGCTTGAGTGTCTTGATGTGAGCATCATTTGAATATTTAAAACCATCACGCCGCCAGCTTGGTTTTGAATCAGTCGCTTCTTGTACACAATGAACGGGAGGGAATTTCTGGTTGCGTATAGCAGGGCTGCATCGTCAGCGTTTAGTCTTAATCACATTGCAACATCCAGTAGCTTCACCTGAGCCTCTGCACACATCTGTAATATGCTTCCTTCTCTCCTACAACTTCAAACGGCCCCATCTGATTTGTTTTGTTCCCGACATCTGCAGTATCACCGACTACACATCCTGACACCTGTTTATGGAAGACATGCACTTAGAAAATGTCTCCCAAAGCAGCTTTTTAAATTAAAGTTCATTACATTGGTCACTAGATGGTGGTTAAAGCAGTGCAGTTAACTGCTGAGTGTCGCTGATGTTTACAGATGTGATGACATACTCGCTTGACCCAGTTATGACCCAACAGCACAGCTAGGCCCTGGAAACACATTCATATTAACCTGTAAACTCAAGTTGCACAACCAGGCACAGATTTCTAAGTTCTGATGGTGGAAATGAACTGAAAAGGAAACATGTCCGTGTGTTGTTAGCACCAAGATGAAATGAGCTGCTGGATCCAGATCAGTTCTAACAATGAGATAGGAAACTGTTGGGATGAACTTGGTCATTGCAGTGAGAAAGGCACGGCAGTTTACAGTTAGAACACAGGTAGTCTCTTCTTCCTCTCCACACTCCTCGTTTTTCCTCTGACGTTGTCATGGTGTTTGTGTGTTGGTGTGTGTGCGGCGCTACGTGTGGTGAACCTCGTGGAACATGAGCTCACGAGGGATGGCCGTCTCGGTGCCGTATATCTTGGAGGTGCGACGCTCAAACGCCGTAACCATCTGCTTCACCACCTCGTCGAAGAACATATGGGCGAGCTGGGAGTGGAGGAGGGAGCGAAACTCGAAGGAGATCTGAGGATGGGGAGAGAGGACAAGCTCAGACACACGGAGACAAAGGTGTTAGACATGAAGTTTTAACATGTTGGACTGCTTCAGTTAGCGCATGGCGTCTACTTACAGAAAAATCCACAGTGCAGGTGCGAGGATATCCCGGGAGGCCAGGGCTGAAACGCCAAACTGTCTCCAGGTGGTTGAACAGTTTACCATCTGAACAGGACGCCTGACAAGCAACATCATACACACGTCAATTTAGTTTGCTGCAAACAACGAGTACATGACAGACTTAATGAATCTGCCAGTTGTTACTGAGATCACCAATCATTTAACATCAAACAGTTATAACCTTTTAGAACCCTTTTCCACTGTCATGTTTGACCGTGCTGAGTCAAGCCATGCCACAGAGATTTGCGTTTCCATTATCAGTTTACGCTAAGCTGCGACAGAGATGGACCCTCTCAAAAAGCCTGGCCACCCAACCACAAGTGAGCAGCAGTAGATAAGATATTTTTGGGGTTTTTTATCTTTCTTATAACAGGACAGCTACAGTCTGAAAGGAGAGAGAGGGGCGACAAGACATGTCGCAAAGGGCTGTGGGTTAGAATCGAAACTGCAAAAACAGATGAGGATGGTTGATGAATTTTCACTTTGTATGTCTGCAGCTGCAATGTTCAGGAAGGTATTTCACAGGTGCTGCAGGATGTGCGTCGCAGCACGTCAGCTCCTCAAAAGTGGAGGTTTGCTGTTGGTTTAGGAAACACTTGATTTGGTAGCTGAGGTTTTTCTGAGAAGAGTGTATATTTTAAATGTCAGGAACACAGTCGATCATGTTCATTAAAACCTGGAGCGACATCAGTTTTCTTGTGTTGCTTTCAGGCTCCTTTCACAAATATTTAAACCAATGTGTCTCAAGATTTTTTCAAAAACATGGAAAAATAGGCAACAAGCAACTTGGTAAGAGATGTCCCGCAAATTGCAAGAAAAAACAAGTCAGATAATTATTTTAAAAAGGGAAAAAAGAAAAAAGCTAGGAAAGAACTACATTTATAATTAAATTAAATTTTAAACAAATTTTCTTGTTTTTTGTTTTCTCTTTTTACTAATTTCTTGTTAATTGTTTGGGTCATGTCTTCTTTCCTTGCTTATTACCTTCTTTCTTCTTCTTTGAAAATAAAATCAAGCCAATTAATTCAGGTTTCAAAAAGATAAACTGTGAGAAGCCAAAATTTTGATCATGATTAATATTAGATTAACCGTGCAGCCCTGCTTGAGGGCAATAAAACTAAATGGTTAAAGGAGCTATATGTAAGAAATCGAAAGCAAATAGTCATAAAATCCTCCTAATATGTCACAGAGACTAAGGAATAATGTTCATATAACATACTGATCTCACCAACAACAATAGTACAGCCAGAATATTCACATTTAAAAAAAAATTTTTACAGTCTGCAAATCATGTTTATGTTTTGAATTTGTGTTTTGGCCTGTTGCGCCACCCACCACCGTCTACCAGTCACGCAGTCAGTAGAGTCTCAGCATCAGTTACAGTTACGACTGAGCTACAATGGCTGACGGTGCGACTAAACCCAAACAACCTCGTTATTATTCCCACAAACACCAAGACAAAACTCGAGGCAAAGCGAGGGTCTATATAGGAGATGCTTGTGAACGGTGGAGATGGTTGAAAGCGGAGAAGAATTTGAAATCGGATGTCGAAGTGGCTACTCTTCTCCTCGACAGGTAAGCTTTAGCCAAAGTTGGCTAACTAGCGTCATAGCTAGACGGGGATGGACATTTCGAATACTTTCAACTGTTATTCATTTTCAATCATACATTGTAGCCCATGTGCAGGTGGGTCATTGACCCGACTGATGTTTTTTGAGAAACAAATGTTAGCAGCACGTCAAGCAGCGTTAGCAGTGTCCCGATACATAGCATTAGCAGCCGGCTCGTCCTCAGCTGTATCCCGGCAGCAGCGTTAGCAGCAGAGAAGCCGGACTTGCTCGAACGGTCCGCTGGAAAACCGAAGATCAAGGACGCGGCGACACGGCCCTGCCACGGCAGCCGCCCGTGGGCAAACAAGTCACCCCCAATTTCCACCAGATGCGTGTTGGTTGCGTCTGCGCTCCGGCACGGCAGAGGAGCCGATAGGATTCAATTCTAGTCAATGTGTGTGCTTCCACCGGCTGCGGCTGTGCTGCGTTCCGGCTCCGTCTCAGCTGTGGCACTCCGGAGCCCTCCGGAACAGATACGCAGGACTTCTATTTTTGCCGGACGCCGGAGCACAACGCAACAATTCAGCACAGAGCAGCAACCTCGAATCTGTAGGGGAGGGGGGCGGACACGACTCGCAGCAGTATTTTGAATTTGAGTGCAGTAACCGTTTTGGCCACATTCTTACATACAGCGCCTTTAATAGGCTGAAAAAGCTTTTTACTTTTTACCAGCCATGTAAAGCTGAGACAGAGTACTCCTCTGTGCTAATAATGATCCTGTATGTTCAGGGATGCAGCCTATACCTGAGCCGATCCTTTCCCTTTAAATCTATTGCGACGGTATTTCACACTATTTCAACTGCTGTTGCGCAATTGTTTGTTTTTGTTAAAAATAAATAGTTCATCATTGCATTAATCTGTGTCATCTTGTTTCATTTTATCTTAGGAAAGAACTGTGTAGTCGTCAATGCCTGATGCCTCTAGTCTTTACTGTTCTACATGTAAAGGTATATAGCTTTTTAGGTCAACCACGGTGTCGGATCGGTATTGGTTATCAGCTGATACTCAAAGCCACAGCATCAGGACTGGTATCGAAACTGAAAAAGCTGGATCGGTGCATCTCTAGTATGTTAATTATATTTGGACAAAAACTACAAATAAACATCCTGTGTGTTAGAAACAGGTGTTTTCACTGCAGACAGTTTATCTTGTGACATGGTGCATGGTGTGAATATGGTGTGAAACTGTATTTTGTACTCTTTGGAAACATTTTTATGAATGAAACTTGCCCACAGACTGAGCAGCTCAGGCAGCCTGATATTATAATTATTGTGCTAATGTTGACAATGTTTACAACAAGTCTGTGCATTTAATAGAGAACAGAAAAAAGTAAGAGCAGTTTGGGATAGGAAGATGTTCTTGCATTGAGCAAACGTGCGCTTGGCTGCAGCACCGTACCTTGACCAGGTGGGGGCGCACTGAGGTGATAAGAGAGGTGTAGCTCTCCATCACAGGTGGAAAGCCCACAGATAGTTTGGCCTTGCAGAATCCAGCTCGCTTGAACACCACTTCAGACTTCTTACACCAGGGAACAAAGAGGCGGTAGTTTTCCACTCCGGCCACCACTTCGTACATCTCCTGCATGGAAAACCTGCAGAGCCAGAGCAGGGACAGAACAGCCATAAGCTCCGTGTGTGTGTCTGCGCGACAGGAAGCAGGTGAAGGTCAGTGCTGTGACATAACATTAAACACTAAACAAAGCTGGCACGGTACAGTCATGACCCAGTTGAGTCTGAAATAGGTCAGTGAGGAACAAAGAGAAAGAGAAGAGGAAGAGACAGAGAGGCAGACAGAGTGAAAGAGAAGATATGTTTTATAAGCTATCAGATATCTAAATAAAGAAAAGAAGCAGTGAATGAGACACAGATGGACACGGGTTCCCACACCACTGTTACGTAACTGCATCACTCCAGCTGAGGGAAAATAGCTGCAGCCACCCGCGTCTATTTATACAAGCAGATTTAGTGATTATGACCTTTCTATGGAACACAGGAGGACATTTAGTGCGTCATGCACAAACGCATGTTCAGCCTCATGTAGGGCACCAGCATTAAAACAATCATTCATACGTTCACTTGTGATTTATGAGGGCTGTGACCAGGAGCACAACGTTTTAACCTTACACCTGCACAAAGATTGTGTACACACAAAACTACGTTCCATTTCACATGCATTCCTGGCGCTGTGTGCACGTGGTTAAACACCGACTTTGAACTGCAACTGCTGCAATTTCCCTCAGGATAAGTAAAGTTACCTCGACAAAGAAGATCTTATTTTATCATATATATTTGAATGTGCTGTTTGTTGGTGTCCTTCAGTAAAGTGTCTGGAGGCTATTCTTTTATGATGACCATAACAAGGACATTTTGAGGGCTGGGCAATTATTCAAATTTTATCTTCAGGTACAATTTCAGCTTCCGATGATTATGAAAAAAAGGTAATTGAAATAAAACAATTATTGTGCCACTTTCATTTTCAATTTTCAATGATGCTCTTGTTATCAAACCTATTGCACGAAATCTTGGAGTCTTCATGCCTGGATCACGGTTACAGCCTCTTTTCTCGTCTGAATCAAAAATCTATTAATCGACATCAGACTGTTCAGAATTCAGCTGCCAGAGCCCTGATCACATCAGTCCAGCTTTAGCCTCTTCTCAGTAGGGCTGCAACGATTAGTCGACTAATCGACTATTACAATAATCAGTGACTATTTTAGTAGTCGACTAATTGGTTTGAGTCATTTTTCATAGAAAAGTACTATAAAAGTACCCCAAAATACTCTTATTGCAGCTTCTTATGTTCAGATATTGACAGCTTTACACACTCTCCCATGATGGTGAACTAAAACCCTTTGGCGTGAGTACGAAACAAGACATCAGATGACATCATTTTGGGGTTTGGGAGAGACATTTTTCAACATTTTAACACATTTTTTGATAAAATGATTAGTCGACTAATCGAAAATATAATCGACAAATTAGTCGACAATGAAAATAATCGTTAGTTGCAGCCCCACTTCACACCAGCTCCCAGTATGTTTTAGAATAGATTTTAAGATTTTACAGATCACGTTTAAGACTCTTCATGGTCTCCCTCCCTGCTATATCTCTGACCTCTTAGTGCTGTATACTCCAGGATGTACTTTGAGGTCCTCAGGCAGAGGTCTTCGTTCCAGCTGAAAACTAAAGGGGACAGAGCGTTTGCTGTCGGGGCCCTGAGGCTCTGGAACAATCTGCCCGAGGAGATCAGGTCGGCTGAGTCAGTGATCTCTTTTAAGTCCCTTCTTAAAACACTTTGATCAGAGAGCCTTTCCTGAAGTTTATTTAGACTTTTATTTTCTCAGTTTTCATATACCAAAGTGTTTTTACCAATTCCTACAAAGTTGTTTTCATGTCTTGTCTGTTTTAACTGGCGACATGTAAAGCACTTTGTAACTCTGTTTTGAAAAGCGCTCTATAAATTACTTGGTTTAATTAACTTGGTAACGTTCTCACTATATCTAGTGACTTTTCAGACCCTCTTAGCGACTTTATTTTTAAAAAAAGACAACCCACAAATGAACAACTAATTCAGTAAGAATGTCCTGATTCAACACTATTTCTACAGATAATACAGTTGCACAGTGCAAGTACATAATTCAATGTATACACACATTTAAAAAAATATTTCCTGCCCTGTTGCTGCCTCGAGGGAATTTCTCTCTCCCTTCAAGAGTATCCTCCATTGTTTGTTCCTCCAGTGCAGCCTTTGCCTGAGTAACCTGAATGAACTATAATCCATTTGGTGTTCATATTCATTGCCTGTAATTCTTTTGTGCAACTTAAAACCGGCAGTTAAAAAAGGCATTGATCGACACCGATACTGATCTTTGAGATCGGATCGGGACATCCCTATCATTCAGACCATCAAGGAAAAGGTGAGAAATAAATCAAAATATATCATGTTGTGTTTAATTCTCATGCATGCTGCACAGACCAATCAAAGCAGCAATCTTCCGCCAACAGCGCGGAGTCCTTCCTCCTCTTGCACTTATTTCATTTAGTCCCACTGGTAGGAGGCCCCGGGGCAGACCCAGGACACACTGGAGGGGTTATATATCTCATCTGGCCTGGGAACACCTTGGGGTCCCCCAGGAGGAGCTGATAAGTATCACTGGGGAGAGGGACGTCTGGGGTGCTTTGCTTGGCCTGCTGCCCCCAATAAGCAGATAAAAATGGATGGATGGGTGAATGGAAATTTTATTTATTTATCTTTAATTTTACATTTATGTTTGGCTTTCAGTTTAATTTTGTTCCCCCAAAGTCAGTGAGTTATCATGTTCAATAAACATGATCTCAATATAGAGTAAAATAATTGTGATTATGATTTTTTGCCATAATTAAGCAGCCCTATTTTGAGTTCAATTCAAACTAAAAAACGTGTAAAGTATGTCTCATAAAATGCAAAAAGGAAGTAACAAAGACAGTGAAGAGGATATATTAAAATAACTCTCAAAAATCCTTTTCCTTTCTACATCCCAGAGGCACTAACTCACCCAATGATGCGTCTCTCAGAGTACTCCTTCCTCTTGGAGAAGGAATCGGCCAGGTTGAAGAAGCTACGAGCGGGTAACGCGATGCTCCGCCCGGGCATGGCTGCAACCAGCGGGGGAGGTACACGAGCCATTAGGATCCCACATGATGACAGGTATCTGTGCACGAAGCAAACAAAAAACAACAATTAATACTCTCATAAAGCACAAAACAGCACACTGAATTCTATTTTGTTGTTTCTGTAAATACTTTTGGATAATTTGTTTATAACTCTGTTGTTTCCGGTTCTTTATCTAGCCTCAGACAAATCTTAAACTTCTGTACGTCAGCATGAAGTCTGGTGCTCATTGGTCTATCATACCTGTGCATTCAAAGCAACAAGCTGCAACATACGCCTCAACAGGAACAAGATACTCGACATGAAAAGCTCTCTAGCAAAACCAGCCAAGCATTTGTCATTCAAATTAAATGAGTCACAGATGCCATATAATCAAAATGGAACGGGGTCAAAGGTTAACTTTAACTTCTGAGAGCTCCAACACTGTACAGCCCAACCAGCTGGGCTGGCTTGACCTCGTTTTGTTACTGCTTGTCTGCAAATACACATACTTTCTGTTTGCCCTCGGGGGAGAAGTGACAGAATTAGGTTAGGTTTCTCTTTTACCAATGTTCTAAAACACAGAGTACTGAAATCAGCACCCTGCAAAGAAAAATACAGTTAATATCAGCAAATCGGATATGGGCAAAAAAATCTAGTATCATGCATCCTTAATTTTGTCTCATGGATTACTTGTATTTTATCAAGAAAAAAATTCTGTCTGTTTTCAGCTTCTAAAATGTGAGGATTTGCTGCTTTATATCTTTGTATGTTTCACAGATTTGGATTTTGTGTTTTGTGTTGTGAACCTGTCACTGTCGTCACATCTTAATTCTCTTAGGGCAGAGACAATTTTATTAGTATGGCACATTTCATTAACTTAGTGGTTTCAATGAAAGACAACATCTAAAAAAGAAAACGAGAACACAGGTAGCATAAACAACATGCCGCAACACTTCAATTAAATGTCCAGTTCCTTTTACTAGCCTGGTGTAGCTGCACATTTTGACAAATGGGCTAATGCCTGTCTCAATTAGACGCCTGGCCTGGTTGCCATGTAGTTAATTCTTATAAAACGTCTTTGGATGATTGCACAAACAAATATAAATGTTTAAACTTCTTTCAAGCCCTCGTGACAGTCTGGCAACCTGTCCAGGATGTACGTCACCTGGCGCCTAGTGTCAGCTGGGATCTTTTGTCAACATGGACATGCTACACATATTGTTAGCTTAGTAAGATTCTCTACAGTTCAATCCTTCCATTCAATTCACTGAAACCACAAACACCAAAGAATAATTGATTCAGATTTACCGGCCTGGTGAACACAAGAGAAGAAAAAAAGTGGAGACTCCTTTAAACTTTTAAACAAGTAATATTCATACTGGTTAAAATAAACAAGTTGATTTTATTTTTTTGCGGTGCAGCATTTTGTGTGAAAGGAATTAAAACCCTGTCTCACATAGACGCCTGGTTGAGTTCAGTGATTTAAGAAAATAATAGCACAGGCTATTAACTGAAGATTTATGGTAAACAAGAATGTAGCATGAGCATGAGTCATCAGCATCAACACAATGAAACAGAAACTCACGTTATCATGATACTAAAGCATTAATCATGCAGTTCTGTTTCCCCTTTCCACAGCACTGCTGCACTGATTAACAGGGATCAATGTGATCATGGCAGAAGCCCTGACTCAGATCCTGTGTAACACCATGAATGGAAGGACTCTGCTAATCCTGGATTGGTAAGAACTAACTTGTAATCTCCACAGAGGCTATGAACACATTAAATTAACCCAGCCCCTGCAGAGAGGAGGGATGTGTCAGGCGGATTGATTGGTCCATTGTGCCTGGCTGTCACCCACTGCACCTGTGGCACCCTGTTCCACAATGTCCCTGGCACCGGATGGTTTGGAAGCACAATGCACCTCACAGGGCATGTGTTTGGATTTAACCAGCCTTAATGTCACCACTTAATGTGACGGGACAATATCAATGTCATCATCAACTTATAAAACGTAGCCTGTGCTTCTCATGACATGCTGCTTCAAATTCCTGTTCCAATACTGGCTTGCTGATCACTTCAAAGAGAGCCCATTCACTACTACCTGAAATGTGATACAGCTGACACTGACCTCAAAGTGTCAAGTACGTGCAACTGAATGGGTGCTGATATGGAGAGTTGTGGTGGAGAAATTAGGACTTGAGAGCAAAGAAAAAGGACAGTGCACACATCTAACACCAGCAGGGTGCAGATGCAGATACTGCAAGCTCCCACAAGTTTAATCATCAATCATTCGACCATCATGGCACAGAAACCATGCAAAATATCACCAAATTAAATTTCTGTGAGTGTGCGGATTACCTCTCTTTATCCTGAGAAACATTTTGAAGCAATTTGCCACCTTCCACAACACTGTTCCAGAGACTAAATTGGATTTTAGCTGTGTTCCTCAGTAATGGCAGTAGTTATATCTTACCTAACACCTGTCAGCCGGCATTAAAATCACTTTCTCTTGTAGGATTTTAAAGTCGAGATAAAAACGTATGTCGTACGTATTGCAAAACACCACGCAGCTGATGCAATAGCAGAAGCTATTAGAGGTTAAAAAAGAATCCTGACATACAGCTGAATCCATAACTTCTCACCCTGGGGGCAAAGTTGAGTGGGTCAGGCTGCAGTCGTGGAAGGTAACTTGACACACTTTTCTAAATGGTACCCTTATATATATCCATTTTTTTTAATACTTGAAAACATTTCAGGGGAAGGTATTATACTTTTTACTTCATTTAAGCTATTAGACAGGTTTAGTTACTGATTACTTTACAGTTTCAATTTTTAGTCATGGGTTTCTCTCTACATTCTCCAGACGCCTCTCTGTGACGCCCCCTGACGCCAAAAATGTATGCTAACCTCTGCTTTTTAAGTTATTTATAATTATCAGTTATACTTTTTTTGATTAATGTTGGACCACTGAATGATGAGCCATGATGAACTGAATGAATCCTAAACACTGACATTTATTTATTATTACTATTACTACAAATTGACAGAACTGACAACAACTGCATTTCACTGAAATCATATTTTATGATTTCATGTAAGAAAGGAATTGATTGAATTGGATTGAATTGAATTGATTGATTATACTACACCATAAATAATACTCTATTACATGTAAAAGTCTGCATTGGAAATGTTACTGCAATAAAAAATATGTAAGCATAATCAGGACAATGTACTTATACTAGACTATTAAACGTAAAAATACTCAATACTACAGGAAAATCTAAAGACTAAAAAAAACAGAAAAGAACTAAACTCAAAATTATTTCAAAGGTATTTAAATAATTAAAAGGAAGGAACCACACATTTTTTAACCATTAGCAAAATAGCTGCAGATTAATTTTCAGTCAATCGACTAATTTTTCAATCTACTAGTCATTTCAGCTGCACTTGTTGATAGCCTTCATTATAACAAAACATTATGTTTTAGAAGCTCTTTGCGTGTTTTGTGAGAAAAAAAACTTGTAAAGTAACTTAAGCTGTCACATAATTAAAGGTATAATTAAAAGAAGTAAAAAAGTACAGCATTTCCTTCTGAAATGTGGCAGAGCAAGAGAACAAAGTGGCATGAAAAGAAAAGTACAAGAAGTCCCTCTTCAAATTTTATACATTACTTAACCAGGGCTGGAAACTAGACAGACAGATGACAGTCAGACAGACAGACAGACAGATTGATGCACTTAACTGATCCCAAGCTGGGAACGTCTTGTACTTCAATTGACTTTTTCGTCCACCTGCCACAGTTGCAGATGGATTCTGACATCCATCAGCCTCTCAGCAGATCACCACTGTGTGTTTTCTGGCTGATGAGTGAAGCTAACCCAGCAGCAGCTTGCATACTTTAGCAGCATCTGGCTGGTGGCTGGAGCTCATTTCCAACCCTGTACTTAACTGTTACTTAACATTACATTCCTGAGAGTTAGCATATTTATTAGCCTTAAAATCCTAACTTTTCCAAACTGTACTCAGTCGAGCAGAGTCCATGAATACCGTGGTGAAGCCCGTAAACGTTGCTAGCTTAAGCCGTGACATGTTTACCACCTAACTGCCGAGTATCGTCGGTGCTAACACTACTGTAACGTTAAGTTAGCTAACCAGTTGCTATTATCGGGGGCGTGTCTCCTTCTAATTCTTTACAGATTAACTCGACAGTTATAACATTTAAAACCTCACCTGACTCTGTTCCTGGTCTGTATTTCCCGGGTGGCTGTCGACGGAAACTGTTTTATACACTCAGCTACTTTTCTCAGGCTCCGGCTGCCTCTCGCCATCGTCTCTTTCTCTGACGGATCTCTTCGCTCGCGGAGCAGACAGCAGCGCCCACTGGCTGGTCCCGCCCCCTGACGCCACGCCCCCTCCAAACTTCGCCCTGCCATTGGATGACCCGTAACGCACTGAGCGCTCTCATTGGCCAGTGCTCTGGTTCGTCAACTGTCATCGCTGACGTGTATGCCCCGGGCGTGCACGAACGCGCACTCACGCAGGAATGTCACGAGATGTTGGCTCATGTTTCACTGTGGCTGAGTACACTCAGGTTCACTGCACTCACTGTAGCGTTACACACACACTGGAGCTGTTTCATTTGGACCACAGCACTTAACCTGCTTTAATTCTCCTCATCTTGGCCCTGTGGAGCCCTCTGTTAAATCACACACATCAATCAATGTTAAAAATCGATTTAGTCTATAAATAGATGAAACTCTAATTATATTGGCCTCTGAATTGTTTGACAAACAAATCAATCAAGGAGTGAAATTAGGTTTCAAGCAGCTGCACCATCTCTACACTCAGATCAATACTCATCACGTCTGACCAGGAGAAAGTCATCCACGCCTTCATTTCATCCCAAACTATTTTGGTGTCACTCAGTTTTGTTCATGCCGCCTTCATCTAGTCCAAAATGCAGCATAACAAGGTCAGAAAAGAAGGAGCACAATGCCCCCATTGTTGCCTCTCTGTTGGCAGCCTGCTGGCTACAGAATTCATTTAAAGATTTAGATGTTTGTCCACAAAGTGTTTAACAGCCTCACCCCTTCTGACATCATAGAGCTGCTCTCAACATATCCCACTGAGAGAGACAGTGGGGCAGAGGGTGTTTTGGAAATGTTACATTTCATTGGTGCTACAAACATTTTTTAAAATTAATTGGTTAAAAATATATTGCAAATCCAGATTCCCTGTGGTTTTCCATCCCCAGTCACCATCCATCCAAGGCAGGGTCGCAGGGCCAGCAGGCCGAGCAAAGCACCCCAGACGTCCCTCTCCCCAACAATGCCTCCCAGCTCTTCCTGAGGGACCCCAAGGTGTCCCCAGGCCAGATGACAGATGAGAAATATAATCTCTCCAGCATGTCCTGGGTCTGCCCCGGGGCCTCTTACCAGTGGGACGTGCCAGGGACAACTCTGACAGGAGGTGCCCAGGAGGATCCTGATCAGATGCCTGAACCACCTGAACTGACCCCTTTCGACACGAAGAAGCAGCAACTCTACTCGGAGCTCCCTCCAGATCCTCGAGCTCCTTTGGACATTGAGATGGTGATGACTATTGCACTATACAAGACAGAGCAGACTATCTGTTGAGGAGACCCAGGTCTTTTGGTGTACAGGGGACACTCCTGAGGACCCTCTTTGACTCTGTGGTAGCATCAGACATCTTCTATAGAGTGGTTTGCTGTCAACAGCTGACAGGAAGAGACTCAACAGACTGATTAAGAAGGCCAGCTTTGTCCTGGGATGCTCCCTCCACCCTCTGGGGGTAGTAGGAGAAGAGAGAATGATAGCCAAGCTGTGATCCCTTATGGACAACATGTCCCACTTCATGCAGGACACTTTGACAGCACTGGGCAGCTCCTTCAGTGGCAGGCTGCTTCACCAGCAGTGTTTGAAGAAGAGATACTGCAGATCCTTTCTTCCTGCTGCTGTCAGACTGTCAGACCACACGGCCTAAAACTATGGACAATCAATCACTACACTTGATACGTGCAATAATGTAAATTCTGCCATTCAGCCTGTCTATTTATTTATTATATCTTTTATTGTTCACTTTGTACAATCAGCACTCAGGTGCAATATCTATACTTCCATCAGTCTGTCTCTTTATTATATTTAGCTTATTGCTGCTTACTTATCATATTGCTTTGTGTTTTTATAATGTTTGCACATTATATTGCTTTTGTTTTGTACAGTTTACTTATTACACCGACCTGCGCGTGTCTTTTTTGCCAATACGTAGTTATATATTACTTTGTAATTTTTTTCCACAGATGCTTCTGGCTTGCACCGTCCCTCTGCTGCCATCATGTTACTAATTTTCCTGCTGTGGGACAAATAAAGGATTATCTGATTTTATCTCATCTGTCACAATTCACTGTCTATGGAACGGCTTTAGACTGTATACCCTATAACATCACAAATTTGAGTTGTAGCGCTCTAGTTTCTCAACTTGAAAAAGAGTTGTTCAGGTTGACTAATATTTCATAAACTTTATCTGCTGGGTAGCTTGTGAATTTACCCCCAGGGATCAGTACAATTGTTATCCTTATCTAGCAATACATCACAAATTACTGTTTGGGATTACATTTTTTTCTTTTTTTAGTGTTGACCTGAATCTGCAAAGTAAGTAGAGTTATCAAGTAACTGTAGTGGAGAAACAAATGTGGAATTGCCTCTAAAATGCTGTAGAAAGTAGCAGAAAATGGAAATCCTCAAGTATAATTGTACTAAAGCACAGTACTTGAGTAAATGCAGGCCTACTTTTCACCACTGGATGTAACACTCTGCATATTTCTTCAAAGTGAACACATTTACTTTTACAACTTTAAGAACATTTTCCTTTTAACACTGTGTGCAGGACTTTGACATCTGATGTTCAGTCATCATTTTAGCCTGACCAATCGATCAATACAGCCTCAGAAATCACATTTAATCACTTCTAAAGGACTGAGTCAGAAAATGATGTTTAATTATTTAATTTCACATTTAGATAATATCACATTATCAAACTGTCTTTGTGGTTGAAGCACTTTACATTTGATCATTACTCTGTTATTAACTTGTCAAATATAAACGACAGGACACTACTGCACCAAAGCATTAGAAAAATTAAATTAAAACGATCAACAAAATAGATGAAAGACAAAGAGTCAGACTGAGGAGGGGCTCAGATCCTCTTCAGCTGCTTCAACGATGTACTTCAGATTTATTTCTACCACACTGAGTTTTTTGTTTGTTTTTGGTTATACGTTTTATTGGCAAGAATAGTTTGTTTGTGATTTCCATGTCCAGCCTTTTTGTCCTTGTTTTCAGCTGTATGTCTTTACATAAAGAGCAACATGATGGATTTTTATCAATTATTTTGTTTTTATTGTTTTTGAAGTTGTTGTTTTTTGTCTACTTGCCCAGGGACAACAGATGTAAATTAGCCGCCAGCTGACTCAGGTGCTTTTAATTGTGCACTGTCCCTGTAAAAATAAACAATAAAATAAATAAATTAATTAATTAAAAAACAAAACAAATAAAAACTGGAGATAAAATCCTTGTGAGCACAAACATGCATACATTTAAAGCCGATTTTGGCTTTTACAAAACAATTGACGTATCAATATTTGTAAACTGATCTGAGAACAGCTGCAGACAGACGGAAGTCTGGCTTAACACGCTTCCGGTCCCAGAGTCGAACAACCACCACCAAAATGGCGAAGATCGCCAAAACGCACGAAGGTAAATTAATTGCAAAAATTTGACTAAACAGCTTCAGTTTCTGATTAAATTTCACATTCTTATGTGTAAGGGAATTTAGTATTAAATGCTGCAGCGTCTTGGGTATATTATGATGTATGAATTTGTTGTTTTAAAACGCAGTAAGCAGCAGGCCGCGGTACGACGCAACGCGGACGCTTTGGATAATGGCGCTGGTTGCTAGCTTATTAGCTTGCTAGTTAGCTCCGTCACCGAGCCGGATTTGCCCTTTTTCTGTGGTTATATATGCGTCTTCACCACCAGACTCATCAACATGCTCAAATTAATATTCAGGCATATGTTTGATTGTATATATACCTCGAGTTAATCACTATACATTGTAGTTAAATGAAAATAAGGGTCTTATTTGGCAGTTAGCAATAGCTTCATTTAACAACACCGCTCGACCACACGTTACGCAGTGAACTGAGGTGTGAAGCTATTTGTGTCGCGTTAAGTGTCTTGTAATTAGTTATGCAGTGTAGAGAGTAAGTTATCCAGATCCTTCACTTACGTAAAAGTACCAATACCGCACTTAACAGTCATCCATTATTAGTTAACGTCCTTCATTTAAAGCCTCTCCTTAGCATCGTCTTAAGTATGTTCAGGAAAACGGCCTTCTTAAAGTAATAAAGGTAGAAGTATTCAATGCAGAGAAGTGTTCCTGTGACTTTTATATTATTATATATATATATATATATCATAAGATGATTATGACTCGTGCATTAATGTAAAAGCAGGATTTTTCTATTGTAGCTGGTTGAGGTGGAGCTCATTTTGAAGTGTTAATGATTATTTTCTCCGTTAACTCCTTGACTGTTTGACTTGTAAAAATCCTTAACAGATGTATAAAGTGGCACATCATCTACAAAGTTCGTTTTGCCTCTGTTTCCCAGTTAATTTTCTGTCAGTAAGCTATTGAATTAATAGACTTAAAGTTTCAGCTACACTTTTCTAAACTGTGGGGCAGCATATTTATTACAAAACATATTTTATTAACTCTTCAGGGCATTATTCAGCCCATCCAACTATACTGTTCCACCCTGCTTCTTTACCATGTTGTCGGTTACCAATAGGGTCAAATTCACATGTGTAACCAGCACCGCTGCCAGGATCATTTGTCTCCTCTCACCCCATCTCACAGAGTCAAACATCAGAGTCATTGCACGCATTGCTACTTGAATAAAACAGGACATTACACAGCCTCTCAATCACCGCCTTATACCTGATCCCTGCAGCTGTCTTATAAATTAGGCCTTTCCAACAGGTCTGAGTGTGCACTCCTCTCTGTGTTGCTACTGTGATGCTGTCTGTGTTGTTACTGTGCGCGGTTGTATTTGCTGTTGTCTGATAATATACAGTACCGGGAAAAGGAATCCCCCACTGAGGACAACGTCTGAAGTCTAATGTGTTTTGTTTACAAAAATCTTCCTTCATGAGAGCTGTTGAATAAATGTAATGAAGTAAAAATATATTCAATAATATTTACCTCAAGTATAGTGGAGTCGAAGTAGAAAGTGGCATGAAAACAAACAAGTACCTCACATTTGTATTTAAGAAAATCACTTCAGTGAATGTGCTCAGTAATAATCCTAGGCTTCCCATAGCTTTAAACACTTTTTTTCGCTTTTTCTCACCCTCTCTTCTTTGTTTCTTCGTTTCTCTGCAGATATTGAGGCCCAGATCCTGGAGATCCAGGGGATGAAGGCCACCCTGCTGGAGGAAGGAGAGCAGGGAGTGGGCCTGGACTCCACTGGATTTTACGACCAGGAGATCTATGGAGGCAGCGACAGCCGCTTTGCTGGATATGTCACTTCCATCGCCGCCAATGAACAGGAAGATGTAAGTATCTTCATACCCAGGGGGGTAGATATATTTCTCCAGAATAGTTGCAGAGCGTTGGCTCATAAACCACAAATCTGCCGTCATCTAAATAGTGTTCTGGTCTGATGCAATTCCACAGTTTTATTTTGGAGCTTGACTGCTCCTCTTTGCCTGTTGCATGTGAGCTGGGAGAGTCTTGCCGTTTTGGTGAGATTTGACTAGACTCGTGTTTCTCTTTCTTTCCTCAGGATGATGAAGAGGATTCATCAACAAGCCTGTTGGGACAAAAGAAACCAGGGTACCATGCACCAGTGGCGATACTTAACGCCATTCCTCAGTCAGACGAACAAGTAAGTGTTGATTTTATGTGTCTAAAATATCATATCTTCATCCATGTGTTCAAATGTGTTCTCTATTTTTTAAGTTTCTAAATCCACTTACATTCTGTATTCCGTTTTTGTTTTGCAGTATGACCCATTTGCAGAGCATCGTCCGCAGAAGATTGCAGAGCGGGAAGATGAGTACAAAGCCCGGCGCAGACAGATGATCATCTCACCTGAGCGTCTCGATCCTTTTGCAGACGGTAAATTTAGCTTTTTTTTGACTTCATTACACCTTCCTCATTTCCTCCCCCCTTTCACGGTTCACCTTTTTGTGATCCCCCCATGACTACCAATGGTTTCACACCCATAGTTTTGCTGTTTTAACCCTTCGACCACAGTGCAATAGCTTGCTTCCCAGACTTGATGCCTTCCCGGTGGTCAATCCTCTGTGGTCCAAGGACATTTTGTGTCATTGTTCGTTTTCTTCTGCATTGGTATTGACTTCCAACTTTGCAGCAAATGTCAGTGTGGGCTCAGTTATATATTTTCATGCTTTTAATGTGCAGCCTGTGCAATAAAATACAACTAAAGCCACTGTAGGGTTGCCATGCTTTTTGATAGGGGAGGTGGTTAGGTGTCCGATGTTCAAAGGAATAATTCACCTAACAAACGTGGGTCGCAGATGGGTTGTGTGTGAGTCGAAGGGTTAAGAATCCCATGTGAGCGCCAGCCTAAATTATGATGGGAAAGGGCAGTGTCCTCTTGTCTTAGCATATGAGGATGAGAAATGTTAGTGTGAGGGTTAGTTACGGTGTAACTCACCTGGCAACAAACCATGCTGAGCTCAGTACCTGATGACAAACAACAACTTGTTCGCTAACAGACAGCTTTAGATACTAAGGCAGGCCATGGAGGGAAATATTCTTCATCATTTTGATGTAGACAACTCAGGATCATCGAGGTTATATAATAACATAAAACTCATAATTAGGTCTAGTTTTTTTCCCCCAGTTTCTCTTTGTCTGGGCTGTAATTTAAGTCTTGTAACTTAACCATCTCTGTTTGATTGTTAGACACGATAGACATGCAAAGTCTTTTGGCCTCAACATAGGACATGACAACTTAGTTGTAACTTACTTGAGCCCTTTTTACACAGATCGCACTATAGGGCCGCTGCAAAGTTCTCCTATACCCCGGCTTTGCATTTTTACTCAGAACCAAACAACGGCAGCATCATGCTGTCCCTGTGCGTGATTTTAGACGGCACACCAGCATCCCGGAAACAAATGAGGTGTGACGGGCATCCGTATGGGCCTCTAAAGTGACTTATGACATACGTGACAACAGGACATTCTGAACAATAATAAAGGCAATAACAATAATATACCGTCCCTGTTACTGTTATATGGTGGCCGATCTCACATTTTGTTCTGAGGGTAAGGAGCTCCCGGACCTCATTGTCTTCCCCGATTTTCTGACATTTTCAGCTGCTTATTCTTCTTTGAGTTAGCTGCTAACTGCTTCTAGCAATACATTAGACATCATCAAAATGTCAAACCTATCCTGTCCCTGGTCCTGTTTCACCGGCAGTCCTTTTTATACAGACATTAATTCGCTGCTGTTACTACCCCAGCTGCAGGCTTAAACATGAGACAACTCTGTCTCTCCACTCTGCGATTATACGTTTTGTAAAGAACGATGAGGTGGAATAACGGCGTAATATTGCGGCAGTGTAAAAGGGGCTTTTCTTACAGATTTGAGGACTAGGCTCTTTGGGTTTAGTTAAAGCGTCTTATCACAAATTAACCATGTTTCTAATTTTGCAAGACTAAAACACTTCATAATGATAATATATTTTGTTTAAAAGGCGCCTTTCAAAACACCCAAGGTCACCGACTTAAGAAACATGCAGGAGTCTGAGCCAGCTAGTTTATCGTCCTTTCCATTTTTATTGCATCTTCACTTCCACTGACAATATGAGCTTAAACAGCCTGAGTGCTTCAGGTGTGGTCTAGGTAGGGCTTACCTGAAGCCTGCATGTAGAGAGAGCTCTTTGTACAAAGTTGTTGTGTAAATATATTTTTATTTTACAACTCTCTCTGTAAAATAGAAATATGTTATCAAGAAAATTGTGTACCACAATACCACAGGCCCATACTAACTGTCCTTAATTTCTCTCCTACAGCAGTACTGCTTTGCCAGTCCTGTACTGCACTCTGTTAAGGGTGCAGCAACTCGTCCTGTGTAGGTTATGGGGAACACAGAGAACTGTGCACTTGTCAGTTTGGTCAGGGTCCACGTTGGCTGCTTGTTTGGGGCCTGTGAGGGGAATCAGATGCAGCCCAGCTACAACAAACCTCAACCCCCAAGAGCCTATTAAGTTTTTTTATTTGGCTTATCAATGGCATACAAATTTAGATAAAATTTCCCATGTATTCATGATGGAAAATTACAGCCCAAATATTTAACTTCATATCTTACCCCTATTTTATCAGCTACCCTTTGTCCTGAAAAGGAAGTCAAGATCTGAATGTATGGTGACTGGAGAACAGCCAGAGCTGTTATAAGACAGTGAGGCTAGATTTATCATTATTTATTCCTCATATTTATATTTGAATGCCAAAGTAGATGCTCATATTTATATATTCATCTTTACATGCTAGTATTAAGAACTGGGAATCTGGAGCACAGGTATTCCATGTGATTTTTCTTTCAAGTTTTGTGGTTATGCCCCAAGAAGATTTGTTTTTTTTTTTTGAGTGCCGTAAATCAATGCAACACAGGTGGTATACTGTTGTGTGTGAGTTCAAACCCTTTTCCAAAGTGTTACTAATGGTAAAGAGAAATTTTCTAGGCTTCTTTTCTGCCGGTTGAAGTCTGACTGCAGAGGGACCCTTGGCACTGAAAGTGTACGTATTCTGAAGAGCACAGCCCAGGACCCCTGCATCAGTGATGGCTATAACTTCTTAATCCACTTTAAGAAAACACCACAACCTCAACTCTTCTCTCTATGTATCTGCTTGTTTTTCCATTAGAATGCTATGACTGTATGTAAGAAAGACAAATGTATATTTGTATGTAATTCAGTAGGAATGTTTTGTGAATCAGCTGTTTGATTAAAAAAAAAGCAACAGGAACCTAAGTTAATCTGTTGGTAAAGAGAGTCAGGGTTAGCTGGCTGTGTTTGTGCTTGCTGTGTTTGTATTCACTTGGGTCCCCAGAGTGTATACTGATGATTGTCCTATGTTCTTGTTGGTGCTCTTTCGCGCAGGGGGCAAAACGCCGGACCCCAAGCTCCAGGTCAGGTCGTACGTGGACGTCATGTTGGAGCAGAACCTGTCCAAAGAGGAGGTGAGCCACGGTTTTCTTCAGCCCTTTTTTACACAAATGTGCTATAGGGCCGCTACCACGTTCATACAAAGTTGTGAACTGATTTTTTACAGCGCCGTTTTATTGTTTTTACTGACGTTTGTTCTCGTAGAGAGAGATTCGTCAGCAGCTGGCAGAGAAGGCCAAATCGGGGGACCTGAAAGCTGTCAACGGGTCCGCCGCCACACAAGCTGCTGCAAAACGTAAGCGTCGCTGGGACCAGACAGCTGACCAGACTCCCTCTAATGCTACACCCAAAAAGATGTCCAGCTGGGACCAGGCGGACTCCGCTACTGAAGTGGGCCACGTAAGTCTCTGTCTCTTGGTGCTTGATGGGTAACTTCAGCGTCTTGTAGTGGGTACATATCCAGTGACATAACAACTATTTATAAATTGTAAGTTGTTTTAAATCTCATGTTTTCTTTGTCTCTGGTTCCTTGTAGACTCCAGGACACACCCCCGCACACACACCTTCAAACAGCCGGTGGGACGAAACCCCCGGCCGCCCCAAGGGCAGTGAGACCCCAGGGGCCACTCCCAGTACCCGCATGTGGGACCCCACTCCCAGTCACACACCCGCTGGCGCTGCCACCCCTGGCAGGGACACACCTGGCCATGCCACGCCTGGCCACGGCGGAGCCACAGGAAGCGTACGCAAGAACCGCTGGGACGAAACCCCAAAGACAGAAAGGGAGACCCCGGGACACGGGAGTGGCTGGGCTGAAACTCCACGCACAGACAGAGGCGACGAGTCGGTTGGCGAGACTCCAACGCCAGGGGCCAGTAAGAGGAAGTCTAGGTGGGATGAAACACCCGCCAGTCAGATGGGATCCTCAACACCACTACTGACCCCAGGAAAGACGCCCATAGGAACGCCAGCTATGAACATGGCTACCCCAACACCAGGTAAATAAACATTGATGTTTTGTTGCATTATTCAGGGTGCCCAGGAGTCCTTGAAACTCTTGAAAGTTTGTGAATTGAAGCCTTCTGCCATCCTTGTGTCCGGTTGTATTTTGTTTATATTTGGGGATTTAGTAAATGAAGGAACAGCATGTGCAGAAGTGGAATCATATATTAGTCACATGAGTCCTTAAAGTCTTCGATGGTTTTACTGTGTTTTTAAATTAAATTCCTCCCCTGTTTTCTTCAGGTCACCTGATGAGCATGACCCCAGAGCAGCTGCAGGCGTGGAGGTGGGAGAGGGAGATTGACGAGAGGAACCGGCCTCTCACAGATGAGGAGCTTGATGCCATGTTCCCAGAGGGATACAAGGTCCGTACCCCTTTCATTGCTTTTAATTCTCTACTGACAAAACCACGGGTAAATATAAATTATAAGTTCTGACAGTTCATTGTTCTCCTCCACAGGTTTTGCCTCCACCAGCAGGCTATGTGCCGATCCGCACTCCAGCCCGTAAACTGTCCGCTACACCAACCCCCATCGGAGGCATGACAGGCTTCCACATGCAGCAGGAGGACCGCACCACCAAACAGATGAACGACCAGCCCTCAGGAAACCTCCCCTTCCTCAAACCTGATGACATCCAATATTTTGACAAACTGCTGGTGAGCATCAGATACGTGCGCACGACATACGTAAAAGACACTGTAAAATCAACAACGTGGATGTTTGTCCTGACTGAAGTTCAATGTGTGTATTGATGGCTAACGCTCTGTGTGTGTTTGTGTTAGGTGGAGGTGGATGAGTCCACGCTGAGCCCCGAGGAGCAGAAAGAGAGGAAGATCATGAAGCTGCTGCTGAAGATTAAAAATGGAACACCGCCCATGAGGAAGGTTTGTCCCTGGTGCATTTATCAACCCCCTTATTATCTCCAGTATCCCTGATGTTAAACAGTCCCCAAATGTCCTACATCCTCCCTCAGCTCCCCAATTCCTTCTCATGTCATAACTCTGCTTATAATAGCACAGAAACAGTGCCTATCGCAAGATCAACACCCAGCACGGAGCCTGTATGTGGCTGCAGTGTGAATATTTGCTTGCTAAAGAATCTCCTTTCGGAGGAGCTGCTGCTTTCAGTGGAGGTCTATGTATAGACCATCATGCTCTGCTGGGAGCAGCAGACAGAAACCAGACCTTTCTGAAACGGTCTGTCCATCTGAATGTCTGTCAGTCTGACTGATCGTCTCCTCTGTGTTGTGTCTCCAGGCTGCTCTGCGTCAGATCACAGACAAAGCTCGTGAATTCGGAGCAGGACCCCTGTTCAACCAGATCCTGCCATTACTCATGTCGCCCACCCTGGAGGACCAGGAGCGCCACCTGCTGGTTAAAGTCATCGACCGTATTCTCTACAAACTGGACGACCTGGTTCGACCATATGTCCACAAGGTAAGATGCGGTCTGAAACAATAAAAACAACAGATGTGCTTATTTTTCTGTTTTGTGTGAAGAACTGAACCAACTGTCGTCTTTGTGCTCAGATCCTGGTGGTGATTGAGCCTCTGCTGATTGATGAGGACTACTACGCCAGAGTAGAAGGCAGAGAAATCATCTCTAACTTGGCAAAGGTAATGTTTAGCCCTTTTTTAATGCACACTTCCTGCGAACTATTCTCGCCTGTTCAACCAGTCTGTGGTCAGATCAGGGCTAGTCGTTCGCTAGATTAACACCAACACGAGAGCTAGCAGACCTGACGTTAATGCCTCGTCTGTTCTCAACCTGCACCTGTTGGCCACAGTCAGATTTTACACTGGCAGAATTTTGTTATTATGAATCCCTGCCACTGTTGCAACAGATAAAGTCTCAGTATATGCAGACTTGTTAACACAGATGTACACCAGTGCACGTGAACAAGGTACCAGACAGAATATACTTTAAGTACACACCCGTCTTCTTCCTGTCTGTCCCAGGCTGCCGGTTTGGCTACCATGATCTCCACAATGAGACCTGATATCGACAACATGGACGAGTATGTCAGAAACACGACAGCCCGAGCCTTCGCCGTGGTGGCCTCTGCCCTCGGTATTCCCTCTCTGCTGCCGTTTCTCAAAGCTGTGTGTAAAAGCAAGAAGTCCTGGCAGGCCCGACACACAGGCATCAAGATCGTGCAGCAGATCGCCATCCTCATGGGCTGTGCCATTCTGCCCCACCTTCGCAGCTTGGTGGAGATCATCGAACACGGTCAGTCACTAAATGTACTTCATAGCAGCCTGTTAGGTGTTCTTTTAAACTAAATTTGTCTTGTTTTTATTGGTATTCTAACAGGCACTGAGTTCACTGACCTAATGTTTGGAATAAAATGTGTTCATGCTCTGACTGTTGGTTTTTGACTCTGTGGTGTCACAGGTCTGGTGGACGAGCAGCAGAAGGTGAGGACCATCAGTGCCCTGGCTATCGCTGCCCTGGCTGAAGCTGCTACACCCTACGGTATCGAGTCCTTTGACTCCGTCCTTAAGCCCCTCTGGAAGGGTATCAGACAGCACAGAGGAAAGGTGAGAAGCTTTTGGAGGGAGGAACAAGTTGTATTTCTTGCAAGATCCACACCCAGCACTCAGCCTGCACGTGGCTACAGTGTGAATATTTGCTTGCTATAGTGTCTCCTCTGAGGGGCTGCTGCTGTCAGTAGAGGTCACATGCAAGACGATCAAAACTCTGCTGGCAGCATCAGACACATACATTTATCATTAAGGTCTTTAAACGGTGAGCTGAGATTGTACTCACTGTTTATTTCCTGTCTTTGTCACCAGGGTCTGGCTGCTTTCCTCAAAGCTATCGGTTACCTGATCCCACTGATGGACGCCGAGTATGCAAACTACTACACCAGGGAGGTGATGCTGATCCTCATCAGAGAGTTCCAGTCCCCTGATGAGGAGATGAAGAAGATTGTGCTCAAGGTAAGAGAGGGGAATACTAACTCATGTCTTACCTCTGTATCCCAGAATCACACTCCCATACACTTAAGCTAACTTCCTGCGACTCATTCTCGCCTGTTCAATCAACACATGGTTGCATCAGGGCTAGTATGTCGCTAGATGAACACCAGCACGAGAATTAGCAGAGCTGATACCTTCGTCCTCTCTGTTCTCACCCTGCAACCGTTGGTTACATCCGACCTGTCGGCTTGATGCCTGAAACCTTGTTGATTTCTTCAGTTTCCTTCTCTGACTCTAGTGTCTTTGTCTCACAGGTGGTGAAGCAGTGTTGTGGCACTGATGGTGTGGAAGCTAACTACATCAAGACAGAGATCCTGCCGCCCTTCTTCAAGCACTTTTGGCAGCACAGGATGGCTCTGGACAGACGCAACTACAGACAGGTGAGCAAACACACACACGTTCCTGTTTAACTTAAGATAAAGTCAGTTCCAGGGGACATAGTTGGCTGAGGTGTGTGTTCTCTGTTTTAACTGATCCAGTGAAACCAATATGCCTAAAAATATCTTATAACAAATTGCTGACTGTCCATTACTGTGGGAACATTTTCATCTGTGACACTGGATCAACCTCATGACCTTTGATCCTGGCTCGTTTAAAATATCTGTTAAAAGAGAGGTTTTTTTTTTTTTACCAAGAAGCAGTGAAGAAAATGTGGCATAACCTGCAGGAGACATGCGTCTGCAACCAGAGGGAGGGCAGGGTGCACAGTATGAATTCATAACACAGATAGTCCACATTCAGCAGGTCAGATAGTAATATTCAGGTGGATGATGAGGAGGAGGATGTGGGCTGCACGGAGATGGAGATGGAGAACACCTCGGTCCCTTTAGGTGGCTGTGGTGCCACGCAGAGTGTCGACAGCCAGGGAGATGCACCAGACTCAGTGTGCAGAGTTTCTGCATGTAATGCTTTTTTATGGGATGACTGACTTTAAAAAACACTAATTTAAGAATGACATTTCGCACCCCTTCCTCCTTCTTTTCACTGTGTTACTGTGTGTCGTCAAATGTAAGGGGCATCCTGCGAACTATTCTCGCCTGTTCAACCAGTCTGTGGTCAGATCAGGGCTAGTCGTTCGCTAGATCAACACCAACACGAGAGCTAGCAGACCTGACGTTTGTCTTGTCTGTTCTCAACCTGCACCCGTTGGTCACAGTCACATATTCATCTGACAGAATTGAGTTACTCATTTGATAGATACCGATCAAACTGTGATACTGTTTTTGTTTTAAGTGCCACTTAAGCCAAATAAATGTTGGCATGAGATGTATTACTGTGCTTTAATGTCCCTAAACATGATGACAATGATGTGATTACAGCAGGGAAACTGTTTAAAGTGGCTTACTGAGGTTTATTGTTAAAACATTTAATTTAGAAAGCAGTGATTTATGGTTTGATGTGTGTTACGCTTCACTTAATCTCAAGAGCCTCGGTTAACCAACACAACATGACTGTGATTTGCACTGTTGTGTGTTGCATTGTTATTCATTTATAGCTTTTCTGCCTCACCTGAAAAGTTGCATGTGAAGAATACAATTTATTTTATTGGACATTTTAGTCCCAAACATGTTTTTTTTACCATATTTAAGCAATGTCCATTCGCACCGTTGTCTCTAGGAGTGAGATCTTGTGAAGTTGTACGAGAACTAATCTGATTTTCAAACTGTTTTTTTCTTGAACATATCCCTCACGCTTTTTCTTTTTGATAACCACCTTTCTTCCCTCGTGCAGTTGGTGGACACCACAGTGGAGCTGGCCAACAAAGTGGGAGCAGCAGAGATCATCTCTCGCATCGTTGATGACCTGAAAGACGAGGCGGAGCAGTACAGAAAGATGGTGATGGAGACCATTGAGAAAATCATGGGCAACCTGGGTGCAGCTGACATCGACCACAAGCTGGAGGAGCAGCTGATCGACGGCATCCTGTACGCCTTCCAGGAACAGACCACAGAGGTGAGACGGATGACGCTTACCAGCTTGATTAAGAAGAAATCAATTATGAAATGTACACAAGATTCTCCATATCTGTGTTTTGTTTGTTTTAATTTCATCCCTCCTTCTCTCTTTAGGACTCTGTGATGCTTAATGGTTTCGGCACAGTGGTGAACGCCCTCGGGAAGCGTGTGAAACCCTACCTGCCTCAGATCTGCGGTACGGTGCTGTGGCGTCTCAACAACAAGTCAGCCAAAGTCCGTCAGCAGGCTGCCGACCTGATCTCCCGTACCGCTGTGGTCATGAAGACGTGCCAGGAGGTACACGCTGAAGACAGACGCAGACACACAACCAGATGATGTAATGTTTCAAACTAACACACGCTCTGTTTTTCTGTCACTGCAGGAAAAGCTGATGGGTCACTTGGGTGTGGTGCTGTACGAGTACCTGGGAGAGGAGTACCCCGAGGTGTTGGGAAGCATCCTGGGAGCGCTGAAGGCCATCGTTAATGTCATCGGTATGTCTCCTCGTTACATTTATAAATCTGTTTAGCTTTGATTCAGATTTCAGGGTTTAGAAAAGGAAACCCCTTCATTCATGTTGTTCTCTCTGCAGGCATGCACAAGATGACTCCACCAATCAAAGATCTGCTTCCTCGTCTGACTCCCATCCTGAAGAACAGACATGAGAAGGTGCAGGAGAACTGTATCGACCTGGTGGGCAGGATCGCTGACAGGTCGGTGAAATGAAGCCTCAGACTGAAGTTGATCCGATTGTATTATTAGAGAATGTATCGTAACTTCTTGTGTCATTTTCCAGGGGTGCTGAATACGTGTCGGCCAGGGAGTGGATGAGGATTTGTTTTGAGCTGCTGGAGCTGCTAAAGGCTCACAAAAAAGCCATCCGCAGAGCAACTGTCAACACGTTTGGTTATATCGCCAAAGCCATCGGGTGAGTGCCATCAAGACCTTTATACACACCAAATATGTTTGTTTTTATGTTGGTTTAATTCTCGTTGTTCACAGTTCTCAACAGACATTAGTTTGCGCCCTGCAATAATCTCTGTTTATATATTTTAAAAATCAAACCGTTTCTCTACAAATATCTTAAACAACACTCTGCTCTTACTCTTCCTCGCAGCCCCCATGACGTCTTGGCCACACTACTCAATAACCTGAAGGTCCAGGAGCGTCAGAACAGAGTCTGTACGACCGTAGCCATCGCCATCGTCGCTGAAACCTGTTCACCTTTCACGGTGCTGCCGGCACTCATGAACGAATACCGCGTGCCTGAGCTCAACGTGCAGAACGGCGTGCTGAAGTCCCTCTCCTTCCTGTTTGAGTACATCGGAGAGATGGGCAAAGACTACATCTACGCTGTCACACCGCTGCTGGAGGACGCGCTCATGGACAGGTCAGTCAGCGTGAGACGGCGGTCCTCCGTAGTCTCCACTGAGCACTAATCTTGACACAGGGATGTTGTAAAAACAGAGTCAGAAGAGAACGACAGACTTAAAGTTTTATGGTTTCTAATCTCCACTTTATCGTATAACTGTTGACCCTGTACTTGTGTCGTCCTGCAGAGACCTGGTCCACAGACAGACGGCCAGCGCGGTGGTCCAGCACATGTCTCTGGGCGTCTACGGTTTCGGCTGTGAGGACTCTCTCAACCACTTACTCAACTACGTGTGGCCAAACGTTTTTGAGACGTCGCCTCACGTGATCCAGGCCGTCATGGGTGCTCTGGAGGGGCTGAGGGTCGCCATCGGACCCTGCCGCATGCTGCAGTACTGCTTACAGGTGACTACGACCAGGAGTCAGCTCCAGTGGTGAAGAGGGAGATCAGGCGTAGATCATGTAGAAGACGTGACAGAGTGGGAAAGAATAAATGAGCCAGAAACTGAGGACGTTTGTCACGGACCATCATTGATAAGATTAATAATAGTTGATTGTAAATAACTAATGTTATTTATTCTTAAGTTGATTTAATTTATATGTAAGAGTATCACACTTTTTCTTTTCATGGAATTCAAATTTTGGAGTTGCCCCGCTTTTTCTTTATTACATTTAAAATTTACTTAATTATACAAAATGACCAATTTGTAGATGTCACTGTGAAGCAGATAAAAAAGATAAATTTATAAGAAATTAAAAATACATAAAAATATAACAAAAAATAAATAAAATATTGAAAATAAGTTTAAATCTTGACACAAAATAAAACACTAAAAAATAATTTAAAAAAATAAAAGTGCATTTTTTGAAAACAATTTTAAATAAAATAATAAAGATTAAAAATTAGCAAAACAAATCCTAAATTTAAAAAAAAGTATTTTTTTAAACAAAATAAATAAAATAATCAAGATAAGTTTAAAAATAAGCAAAAAAAGAAATCACTAAAAAAAAATAGAAAATAAGAAAAAAAAAAATTAATTGTGAAAACAAAAATAAATAAAATAATAGAAATAAGCAAAAAATAAAACATTAAAGAATAAAAAATAATTTTAAAAAACATTTTTGAAAACAAAAATAGGTAAAATAAAAATAAGCAAAAAAAAACCCACTAGAAAATAAAAAATATTTAAAAGAAACATTTTTGAAAAATATAAAATAAAAAATTAATATAAGTTTAAAAGTAAGTAAAAAATAAAACTAACAAATAAAAAATAATTACATTAAAAAAAAATACATTTTTGAAAATAAAAATAAATAAAACATTAATGATAAATAAAATTAATAATAAAGTATAATAAGTAAGCACAGATGTTGTACTTCTGGTCCAGTAACTCTGTCAAAGTAGTTATCAGTTGAGAAAGTGAAACATTTTTTAACATCAGGGAGCAAACTCTTGAATTTAAAGTACTGAATTTGTTGTCAGAAGTCTCTGTGAATAATCCTCTTCTTATCATTGTGTTGTTTGTGTGTGCAGGGTTTGTTCCATCCAGCCAGGAAGGTCCGAGACGTCTACTGGAAGATTTACAACTCCATCTACATCGGCTCGCAGGACGCCCTCATCGCTCACTACCCACAGGTCTACAACGACGAGAAGAACATGTATGTCCGCTACGAGCTGGATTACGTCTTGTAAATACAAATCGATGTGCTCTCCACTTCTTTCCTCCTTCCACCGTCACTCTCTGTTGTCGTCTCTAATCTCGGTCCAGGACCGAGTCAGTTTTTATTTAGAAACCCGTAACGTTTCCCGGGATGAAATGATCCGACACAGGCGCAGTCAGCCTCTGATCATTGACCCTGAAGAGAAGAGCGAGCATGTTAGGAGACGTCAGAGGAACATGTAGAGTCTGTATGTACTTTTTATTTTTACTCAGTTTGAGTGTCCCTGTACGGAAATGTCAGATGAGCCTCTGTTTGAAGAATCAGCAACACGTCACCACAGCGTTTTAAATATTTGGATTATTTTTTTGTTAGTGTGTATTGATTATTGATGGGCCTCTGATCCGGCTTCTCCCTTTACACACCCACTCCTCGTTTCACACCTCCTCTGTTCTTACAGGTTGTTGCTTTATTTAACCGAATAAAATGTTTGTGTATAAAACTCCAACTTCTGTGTGTCAGTGAGGTTTTATTTCTTCATTTCTTCATACAACATGGACCAAACACACTGTAGACATTTATACACATGATCTGTTACAGCTGTGGGTGAGTTTAGGATCAGATGTGTTAAATGATTTCTGACTGCTAATTTAAACTTTTCTTCACGTCAGGTTTGAAACAAAAATAAAATAAAAGGATTGTTCAGATTGTTTTGTTTCTGTACTGTATGGAAGTGAATGGGAACTCAGGAAGGTAGAAAACATTTCAAGTTTTCAAAACAGGTCGCTGCATTGTGAACGCCTCGGCATTGTTTGTCACTGTTGTGAAATGAATCCACTATTAAAACATCTGGATACAGCCGCCTGACTAAGGCAATTATGTTGAATTGTTTTCCCACTCCACTTGAAATGTCTAAACTGCTCTTCATTCGAAGTGGAACTGAAATCACTTGTAGTCACACACAATGTGTGGTGGTCCCGTAGGCTAGGGAAAAACACACATTACTGTCCCATAATCAGTACGACACCAGACTGGTCCTGTGTGTTCATGCACAGAACTGGTAAAATAAGCAAACAGGTTCTCTACCATCCATATGCAAACCTAGGCCCTTATGGATGTGTTCACACACACCTTTCTGTAACCTGTGGTGCCATCAGAAATCATTTCTTACAGCCTGCATGTGTCCTGTTAAAAAATAAAGCTCAACATGGAGTTGAGTGATGAAATGTGATCAGCAGGTCAGGCACAGAGAAAACTGATCACGCCACGACAACATGTTGTTTAAAGGTTTAATTGTAACTCAGGAGGTGTTCGTCGTTGAGGACTGATGATTGGATAAGTAGAGGGGTGAAGGTGGAAGAGGGAAGTCTGTCAGGTTGGTCTGGCAGGATGTACTGAAGATTGAGCAGAGGGAGACTTGAGGTGATTTCACAGACTCAGAGCAGTGACTCTAAACACACCTCAGACCAAGTCCACGGTGCGGTTCACTTAACCTGTGCACTGTGACCACAAAGCGCTCCAGGTTCTCTTTGCTGTTGTATTCAGCCCTCTAGATCAAATACCACTGCGCTGGGATGCTTGGATAAAACAGATGAAACCACGTCGGCCTGTAACACTTGCAAGGATGCAGGATGAGGAGTAGTTTGGTCCACAGAAGATACTGCACGTCTCCAGATGTGGAATGTAGAATATAGCACACAGAAACAGTCCACAGCACAGACACACTCAGGTTCTCCTCCAAATTTGAGTTCATCTGAAAGTGAGGAGCTTCATAACTGCACTGCGTCAAAGTGAAAACAAAACTACATCAGTATATATGATATACAGGCTATAGTGTGAACAGAAAGAGAACCGAGTCCCTTTTCCTGTTGGTCCACTTTTTGGTGAACTTACTGGTTTTTCCGCCCGAGCTGATGGTACCTACATTGAGACGTGGGAGAGGTGTGCACCAGATTGAATGAGAGGAGGTGAGGGGAGAAGGGAAGAGAGGATGAAGTGATGTGGGTAGGGAGAAGCAGAGGGAAGGATAGGGTTGGGATGAGACAGGGGAAGGATGGTTGACCAGGTATAAGTAGGCTTGGCAGGTAATCAGAGGTGTGGTTGAGACACGTCTCTGCTCCTGAACTTGAGTTAACAAATTAACTTCAATGTTTATCTGCTCTCAAACACAGACAATAATAAATTCATAAACTCAAATTCCCTCATATATCATAGAGAAAATAATCATGTGATTTAAAATAACACAACTGTAACAATTTAGTACAAAACTGTATCAGAGAAAAACACCAAGAACACTTCATCAACTCCACTGGGCTTCAAACACACAGGAGCTGATTACTGACTACACACAGGTGAGTGGAATAAGACACAGGTGAAACACATGACGTCATCAACGAAGGAAATAAAAGAGGCCGTTTACACGTACACGGTGATTTTGATAAAAGGAGACATCTTCCTTCGTTTGTGCCCTTCGTTTACACGCAAACGGAGATTTCTCCTCTGAAACGAGTCTTTCTAAAAACTCCGGCCAGAGTGGAGATTTTGGAAAACTCCGGTTGCGCGTTTGCATGTAAACTGAGATAAACGGAGATAAACGGAGTTATAGGCAGTCGACGTCACAATATGCGCCAGAACTTGCGCCTGTGTCAAAAGTGCGACCTATGTTGCTATGGTGACAATGGATACATAGAAGGCTTGAGCTTCTCGTTACACTGCCACCTACAGGTTTGGCATGCTAGTGTATGTATACACGGGTAAGTGTAAACGAAGATCTTTTTGAAAACGGAGACGGTGAAATGTCCGTTTATGAAAATAGCCGGCAACGTGTAAACGGCCTCTAAAACAGGCACTGCACGCACACATGAACATAAACCTGACGGAGCCTCACAACATCAGAACAACACAGGGGCGTGGATATACACAGTGCAGGCAGTGTGGCTGCACAGGGGCCGCTGTACAGAGAGCAGGGCCTTGCTGTGATTCAAATTCAATATATTCCTGTGTTCAGGAATGATAAAAAATGTTCCTAATTTAAAAATGGTGCCGTTTGGTATGTGTGTCCTCAAACCTATCTCTGTCACAGTTTACTTCTGACTAGTAAGAATATAATTTTGAGTAGGAGAGATGCTATCATGGATATCTAAATGTGATTACAGATAAGAGTGGTTTGATTAAATGTCAAAATGGCTTGCCGTAGGTAACAGATGCTGATGACTCTGTGTCCTGTGTTGGAAGAACCAACGAAAATGGTTCAACATTGGAAACTGGATGCAAGAAAACCACATAAGTACACACAAATATCACAACAGCTGGAGGCTCCTCCCAGTCACAGCTCTCTGCTGCAGACCAGAGACATTACATCATCAGTCAGACCTCTCACTTTTAACAGGCCCCTGGCATCAACTCTGCTTGATGCCAGGGGCCTGTTAAAAGTGTGTTGTTTGTCTGACAACTGCATCTGAGTGGAGGCCCTGTGCCTCCCTCTTTAACTTCTTGTGTGGCAGCTGTACACACATTCAGTGGAGCAGCACCACGTCTTCCTAACCTGCCTCCATGGACAGCCAGGTAACGACAGTGTTTGTCTCTGTTGTCAAATCAACCCCCCATTAAAACATCTTAATACAGCCATTCTGATGATGCAATAACCCACCGTTACGTTTAACAAAAAGTGAGATTGTCTAGCGTAAAACCACACCGTCTCCCTCCAACTCTCTGATGCCGGTGCACCAGCTGCCCGGTGTGAGTGGAGACAGACGCCGAATTGCTGTCCCACGTCCACCAGTCTTATTAAGCCAAAATTCAATTTGAAATATTGTTTACATCTTTAAATTAAACAAAAATGACATGCAGTTTGGTGCTGCGGTGCGTAAAGAGCGCAGAGGAGGAGCGCGTTGGTTTGTTGGAGTATTTAGAGAGCAGCTTTTCAGTTCACTTTTTTACTTTGATGTGAAACTCTAATGAGCTTCACACTAGAATCGTTCTCTTTACTCACTTCTACATGTTTTTAAAAGATATTTATCATATTTATGCTCATCTCTATCGCCAGATACATTTCCACCATAAATTGATGCAGAAAAATTCACCAGAATGCAGGAAATGAAGCGTTTGAGGCTCAGTGTTTCCTGGAGAATGACGCCCCAATCAAAAGGACGCTTGTCTGCATCACTGGATGGATATTAAATAAATATGGAATTAAGCAAAACCTGTTACTGTATATATCTCTATTTTTAAAATAATAATTATTAGAGGGGGCGGCACGGTGGTGTGGTGGTTAGCACTCTCGCTTCACAGCAAGAGGGTTGCCGGTTTGATCCCGGGCGTGGGAGCCCTTCTGTGTGGAGTTTGCATGTTCTCCCCGTGTCAGCGTGGGTTCTCTCCGGGCACTCCGGCTTCCTCCCACAGTCCAAAGACATGCAGATTGGGGACTAGGTTAATTGATGACTCTAAATTGTCCGTAGGTGTGAATGTGAGCGTGAATGGTTGTCTGTCTCTATGTGTCAGCCCTGCGATAGTCTGGCGGCCTGTCCAGGGTGAACCCTGCCTCTCGCCCAGTGTCAGCTGGGATAGGCTCCAGCCCCCCCGCGACCCTCAAGAGGATGAAGCGGTTAGAAGATGAATGAATGAATGAATGAATTATTAGAGGTGCTCTTTTTTTGCCTGAGCTCCTGCCCCCTAAAATGTCTGTGCACAGGACTGGGATTTAACATGTTCACAACATTGATTTAGTGCCATTAGAGATCATTTCTCACAGCCTACATGTGTCCTGTTTACAAAAAATGAGAAATCACAACTGAAACAGTAAAAACTGGGAACCACAGTTTATTGATTATGTTCTGTTATTATAGAGCGTATTGATTATTGACCGCTGCAGACCAGGGTACAATAAGAATCCCATAATACTGACAACACTGCAAGATACAACAGTTATAAATGCATCAACTCAAATTCCTTCATATATAATAAAGAATAATCACATAATCATCTGATGTCAAATAAAACATGAGTTCAGTAACACAAGATAAAAAAGGTGAGGGTAAAATGAGTTTAAAGAAAAACCATCTCAGGTGAAAGCAATGTTAAAAGATGAATTACCGACATGTTAAAAATATAAAAACAAAATGCCATAAGAGACGAGCCCCCTGCTGTGAGGGTGCAGCCCAAAGCACTGATCCCTATAATCACACAACAACACAAAGAAGAGCAAAATATAAACATATATATATATATACAATATATATTTCTGTGTCTACATTTATCTGCACCTTGTCAGGGTCAAAGGTCGACTTGTAACCATGAATGTGTCACATGCATTGTGTTCAGATCCAGTATATAACACAGTGTATTAAAGACAGTGAGGAAATGAAGATGTGCATATTAACTGTGTGTCTGAGCTGAAAGCTGCTCTCCTCTCTTGCTCCTCTGATTCACAGCCACTACAACAACACAGAGCATCACCAGCAGAGCGCTGAGCACTGAGCATCTCACTGTGTAGAAGGTGGAGTGAATCCCAAAGGGCTCTCTGTACATCAGGAGAGTTTTGCTTGTTGACACACACTTCAAATCGTAGGTCAGAACTACACACCAGTATTCTCCTGTGTCTTTCAGTGAGACATTAGAGACCATCAACCTCTCATCAGGTAGCCTTCTCACTCTGCTCATGCTCAGACTAGATACTGCACTAACCATTCTGCCTCCTGTTTGGTTCGTCTTGAGTCTGAATGGGTCAGGTTGAGGATGATGCAAGAAGAAATATTCTCCCTGCTGATGACTGAAAGTCGTCGTTTCAAGTCCTCAGGTACTGTGGAGTTCTGGGACCAGAGGTCAGAGGTGTTCCACAGGACAAGCTTCTCCTCACCAGCAAATCTGGAGATCAGGCAGGAGTTGGTGTCCTCTGGGAGGTGGAAGGTGTAAGATTCCCCTTCCTCCTTGATGGTGATGAGTTCTCCTGCATGAATGTTGTTGATGAGAGCAAACAGCAGGAAGCAGAGCTCTGTGACTGCAGCCATTCTGCTCTGAGGTCTGCTTGTGAGTGTCGTACAAACACTGACACCACTCACCTTATCAGCTCTGTGCCAACCCATGACAGCAGCTTCTCTTTGCGGTTGGAAGAATGAGACTTCTTTATTTCGTCATCAGAGGAACCTGTGAAGCATTTGACTCTCTATCAAGTAATCAATGTCCTGTGGACGGTTCGAAAACCACAGAGGCTGTCGTGTCTTTAAACACAGATTATTCAGAGATGTGGGGATGTAGGCTGTGGTGTTTAAACCATGCTCAGTTGGTACTAAGAAAATCTCCCCCACACCATTACACCACCAGCAGCAGCCTGAAGCGTTGATACAAGGCAGGATGGATCCATGCTTCCATCTGAATGTGGTTTTTCCAATCTTCTATTGTCCAGTTTTGGTGAGAAAACCCGTGTGAATTGTAGCCTCAGTTTCCTGTTGTTAGCTGACAGGAGTGGCACCTGGTGTGGTCTTCTGCTGCTGTAGCCCATCTGCTTCAAGGTTGGACAAGGTGTTGTTGCTTCAGAGATGCTCTTCTGCACACCTTGGTTGGAACCCGTGCTTATTTGACTTCCTGTTGCCTTTCTATCATCTTGAACCAGTCTGGCCATTCTCCTCTGACCTCTGGCATCAACAAGGCATTTTGGCTCACTGGATATTTGCTCTTTTTGGGACCATCCTCTGTAAACCCTAGAGATGGTTGTGCTGAAAATCCCAGTAAATACTCAGAACAACAACCATGCCACGTTCAAAGTCACTTCAATCACCTTTCTTCATCATTCTGATGCTCCGTTTGAACTTCAGCAGCTCGTCTTCACCATGTCTACATGACTAAATGTTAATGAGCTGCTGCCACCTGATTGGCTGATTATCTATTTGCCTTAGGGGCAGTTGAACAGGTGTACCTTATAAAGTGGCCGGTGAGTGTAGATACAGAGATGAACTGTTAACTGACAGTGGTTTTCCAGAATGTTCCTGAGCCCATGTATATTTGACATGTCCTTTACATTCATGTTGGTTTGTGCAGCCTGAGGGGTCAAAGGTCATGGACATTGAGTGTGGGTTTTTAGCTTAGCCCTTAAATGCAGAGCTTCTCCAGACTCTCTGAATCTTATGATGATATTATAGATTGTAAATGGTGACATCCTTAATTCTTTGCAATTGTGTGTTCAGAAACGTTCTTAAAGGTGGCGTCTGTGATTCTAAGCCAGAACACTTGTTGTCAAATTCAGCAACTATATTCTCCTCACAGTCTGTCGGCTGTCTCCTCTGTGTGCACGGAAAAAAAAAATGTTGTGTTCAAACGTAACCGTGCCTCTGTAAATTAAGTTTTTTTTTTAGGATAAAATGACAGTAAAAGGCAGTCTGATTCTGACTCTGTACTGTGGATGCATCTAAAACCACCGAGGCTGTCGTGTGTTTAAACACAGATTATTGAGAGATGTGGGTAAACCACCAGTGAGCATGTGTCTACATCTGTGATGGGGAGATAGAGATAAGCGTAACTTACATAACGACTTTGATGTGAAGCTTATTAGATTGTCACGTTAAATGTTAATTTGACTCGTCTCGTTTTTTGTAAAAAGATAAAACATTTGACCAATTTTTCTTGAACGAAATGTTTATTAAAATTTGAATTATACATTGCAACTATGTCAGGAAATAAAAAGAAAAATAATTCACAGTTAATCAATCAAACTTTGCTGCGATCTCCTTCAGCCATTCATGTTGCTGCTGCCAAACTTTATATCTGTCCTCCTCTCTGCTCCTGTGAGCTGTCATTTTAGGTGGAATCGGCAATAAAGATAAAAGTTATTCACAGATTAGATCATGGAGAATATGTGCGGTTGATGTCATTAAGGATACACACACATATACCATCTTACGCTATAATGCCAGAAATAAAATGATCAACACTAAGATATCTGTAAAACTGTAAAAACACATCAGTGCAGCAGGGATGAGTTGAGTCTGTCTCAACCTTCCGTCAGCAGTGATCACACTAACAGTGACGACACTTTCACAGTCAGTAGTTCATTTCATTTCTACTGAGTGTCCACACCTTACAGGTTCACAAAAGGGTGTGTCTGTGACAACCAATCACATCTGTTAAAAAAATGCATCATACATAGCAACGGAGTTGACCACACTAAGGTAAAAGTTTCTGTCCCTTCCTTGCTCAGAGTTGCTCTATGAACACATTTCTTGGTAGGACTCATCCTAACAAGGAAGGATCCTTGACTTTGAGAAACACCAACAGGTTAGCGAATGCCCAGGTGTGCATCACTGAGGTGGCCCCACCTTCAATTAAGGCAAATGGTGTACAAAGAATTGCATGGATCCTTAACAATTCTCTGAAGGAAGGACTCAGTTCTTGGTAGAATCTGAAGGACTCTTGGCACTGCATTTATAATTCCTCGGCAGGATTTGAGGATGTAGCGTCCTTGCAGTTCAGTAATTTAAGGATCCTTCCTGGACTTTGAGAAACACCAGAGGACTTACATAAACTGAGACAAGGGAGACAATAAGGCACAGGGGAAACACATCAGGGTGGGGCAAGTAATCACAAAGGAGGTTAACTTGACAGGATGTGGGATCTGAAACAAGATGAGACATTAGGCTCTTCCGAGATGAGCCAGGCCTGCGCAGATTCGATCACCAGTGATGCACAATGCATGCCACTTAGTTTTGTGTCTGACTTCATGGGGACTTGACGTCGCGACGACGCTCTGACGTCATACAAAAGCGGACAGGTTATGTGCCTTGCTATGTGCTTTTGTCTAAGGTTACCAAGAGCTACATTTTACAAGATTACATTGAACACATCATGAGAATGTTATAATTTACCTTCATCCAATATCAATCTTTACTGAATAGAGCTTGAACGCCTCTGTGCGCTGTTTGTTGAAGCCACTGGCTGCTTGGAGGTAACGATAACTAGCTGCTAACTGCTAACAGCTAACAGCTAACTTAACGAGCTCCCCTCCTGCTGATTTCATGTTCTCTCTCTCCACACACTCCTCTCAGTAGCGGTTGCTGAAAGGGCCCCAGAGAGCTTTTGTGGTTTTGAGATGATAACAGTGTGTTTTGGGGTATACGTGACATTGGATAACTCCTCCCATCTCCCCCAGGAGAGCAGGTAAAATGTACCGAGCTGGGGGGGGGGGACCAGGGGGTGGTAGGAGCCCAGGAAAAAGGCCTCTCTATTATTTAGTAGGCTTTGCAGTGTAGTTATGTTGTTGTGGCCTTATGTCATATTTCAAAATAACAGTAGTGATAGTTTTGGTATAAAACAGTAAAAGAAGAACATTTAGATTTTTTTTTCTTCCCCCATTTGTGGAGCCCCCCTATGGATGAATGCACCTTAGCATTTGCCTACACTGCCTATGCCACGGGTAGCACTGAACAGGACCTGTAATGCATTAAATGGAGAGATGTCAGAGCGACAGGGCTACACATGGACCGGAACCTTGAGTAATTGGGTGTTCGGTGCTTTGCACCTTGGCAGTGCCCCGGAGGCAAACTGGCACCTCTCCAGCAACCAGTCAACGCTTCATATTTGGTCTGGACGGGGACTTGAGTCAGTGTACCCTCTAGTTTCCTAGATTTCCTAAGTCCCTATGGACTGACCTACTGCCGCCCCAGTTCGTTTTGGTTGAGTTTAAAAATAACTTCAGATCAGATAGTTGGTGATGAAGGGTGTTGAAATCATTCTTTAGAGATGGCAACCTCAGCAGTGACAAAACAGGACTACATGACTCTGTCATCTGCATACAAATGGTAGCTGCAGAATTTGAACACAGATGTTTAAGTAAAAAAACCCACATAAACAAGGGTCCTAAAAGCGATCCTTGTGGACCACCAGTCTATAACTTCATGACTTACCCAGGTTTTTATGGCATTTAGGGACCCAGGTCATGTTGAAATCCTGATCCTTGTTTTCACGTGCTTCACAGATACCAAAGCTTGTGAACAATTATGTGACTTGATGTTGAAAGATTGTCTGCAGAGAGACGTGTCCATGCTCTGTCCTCACCACCAGACCTCAGCTACTGAGGGGTTTCACAGCCTGCTCCTCAGGTTCACCCTGAAGAACGTTGTGTTCTCTTATATATGAATGCTGTGCAGGTTGGTTACTTCATGTTCTGCATTCAGTTTATTAGAATCTTTCCAGATTAATAGAAAGTGTTTTTTTCACCTTATCTTTTTAAATTCAAAATTTGGTCCAATGTTTCATCTTCTTACAAGAAACAAGACGGGCCGAATTAACTGCAAACATCTAATGTGAAAATCTAATAAGCTTGACACTAAAGTCGTTCTCTTTACTACCTCACTTGGACATTTTTTTAAAGATATTTATCATATCTATGCTCATCTCTATCTCCCCATCACAGATGTAGATATATTCACACATGATGTCCCTGACTCACACTTCTCACTGATGGTTTCTCCACATCTTTCAATAATCTGTGTTTAAAGACACGACAGCCTCGGTGGTTTTAGATACGTCCACAGGACATTGATTACTTGATAGAGAGTCAAATGCTTCACAGGTTCCTCTGATGACGAAATAAAGAAGTCACGTTCTTCCAACCGCAAAGAGAAGCTGCTGTCATGGGTTGGCACAGAGCTGATAAGGTGAGTGGTGTCAGTGTTTGTACGACACTCACAAGCAGACCTCAGAGCAGAATGGCTGCAGTCACAGAGCTCTGCTTCCTGCTGTTTGCTCTCATCAACAACATTCATGCAGGAGAACTCATCACCATCAAGGAGGAAGGGGAATCTTACACCTTCCACCTCCCAGAGGACACCAACTCCTGCCTGATCTCCAGATTTGTTGGTGAGGAGAAGCTTGTCCTGTGGAACACCTCTGACCTCTGGTCCCAGAACTCCACAGTACCTGAGGACTTGAAACGACGACTTTCAGTCATCAGCAGGGAGAATATTTCCTCTTACATCATCCACAACCTGACCCATTCAGACTCCGGCCCATACCAAGAGGAGTGTTGGACCGACGGCAGAGTGACACATGAGAAAAACAACATCATCATTATTTGTAGTACAATAAAAAAGATGTTTCCATTCTCTGTGATGCATGAAGAAACTGTACACCTGACATGTGCAGGAGCAACTGATGCTCTGGATTTCCAGTTGCTCTGGCGACACAAGAAAGAAGACCAATGGAGCAGAGTTCATGAGGACAATACGACATCAGCGATGGACAATGTAACAGGAGGATTCAAAGTGGTGAACGACAAATTATTTCTCAATGTATCCAACATTACAACAGCAGTCATGACAGTGTTCAACTGTCTGCTGATGAACCAACAGCAGTGTGTTCGCAGTAAACCTGTACAGATTGACCTGGAACAAGAGACAATCTATCGCTCACAAGGAGAGACGGCGGTGTTACCGTGTCTTGTCACTGGTTTCAGTGATGACCAGCCCCCTCACTGGCTGTCCTCCAACATTAACTTCAGACAACAAAACCAGACTGTGTCTTCAGTGGACAAAAACTACTCCCTGGTGTTTTCATCAGTAACGTTAAATCACTCAGGTGTGTACCGCTGTGAAACTTCTATGATGAAGCAAAGATATATTCTGTTGGTGTGCCCCAAATTTGACCCACCTGCTGTAGAGCTCTTCACAGAGGGAGAAGACGTCACTCTCAGCTGCAAAGATTTCAAACAGGGTATGATGTACATGTGGTTCATCAAGACGAACCAAACAGGAGGCAGAATGGTTAGTGCAGTATCTAGTCTGAGCATGAGCAGAGTGAGAAGGCTACCTGATGAGAGGTTGATGGTCTCTAATGTCTCACTGAAAGACACAGGAGAATACTGGTGTGCAGTTGTGACCTACGATTTGAAGTGTGTGTCAACAAGCAAAACTCTCCTGATGTACAGAGAGCCCTTTGGGATTCACTCCACCTTCTACACAGTGAGATGCTCAGTGCTCAGCGCTCTGCTGGTGATGCTCTGTGTTGTTGTAGTGGCTGTGAATCAGAGGAGCAAGAGAGGAGAGCAGCTTTCAGCTCAGACACACAGTTAATATGCACATCTTCATTTCCTCACTGTCTTTAATACACTGTGTTATATACTGGATCTGAACACAATGCATGTGACACATTCATGGTTACAAGTCGACCTTTGACCCTGACAAGGTGCAGATAAATGTAGAAACAGAAATATATATTGTATATATGTTTATATTTTGCTCTTCTTTGTGTTGTTGTGTGATTATAGGGATCAGTGCTTTGGGCTGCACCCTCACAGCAGGGGGCTCGTCTCTTATGGCATTTTGTTTTTATATTTTTAACATGTCGGTAATTCATCTTTTAACATTGCTTTCACCTGAGATGGTTTTTCTTTAAACTCATTTTACCCTCACCTTTTTTATCTTGTGTTATTGAACTCATGTTTTATTTGACATCAGGGGGGCAGGAGCTCAGGCAAAAAAAAAAAAAAGGAGGTGCCTCTCTCATAACTATTAATTCAAAAAATAAAGTTATATACAGTAACAGTAACACTTCATTTGCTGAATTCTGGTGATTTTTTTCTGTATCAATTTATGGTGGAAGTATTTATTAATATAAAGGAAAAAATTCAGGTGGCAGGTGACAACAAAAAATAGAATATGATGCAGTAAAACTGATGCATTCTGTGCTGCTTTCAAATATTTATTCTCCTCTAGATCAGCTTGTCTTATTTCATGTTGTCTGCTGAGTCAACACACGTGTTTTACTGTGTGTAAATGAGGGAGCGTGTTCTGCAGTGAGGTTTAAATGGCCAGACACACCACCAGTGTCTGGACTCCATGGAGGGATTTTGATCACAAAATATCTCCCTTTAGTGTCCAAAGACATCTGTTAAATCTTCAAGGGATAGTGCACCCAAAAATGAAAATTCAGCCATTATCTACTCAAGGGACACATAATTGAAACCACAAAATATCTCTATACTGCTCATCCGTAGTGATCCAAGTGTCCTGAAGCCCACATGTGAGTGCGGTGCACAGAGAGGCAGTCAGAGCTACAGGCTACAGTGAGGCTACTGTGAGTTCAAATGAGGTTTTTCCAAACAACTTTTTATGTCGGGGCTTCAGGACACTTGGATCACTACGGACGAGCAGTATGGAGATATTTTGTGGTTTCAATTATGTGTTTTTGGACGTTTGAATCTGGGGCGCCGTCAGCCTCCATTAGGTGGAGTTGTGTTGCTACCTCCTCTCCCCTTGGATCTCCGCAAGTGATGTGAGGACTCTAAAACTTCACCTGAGCCTCACTCGGCATATGGGTGAGTAGATAATGGCTGAGTTTTCATTTTTGGGTGCACTATCCCTTTAATCTGCACAATTCATGTGTTATTCTGTTCACTCATATTCCATATAAAATATTATCTTTATCTTCCGTTTCCTGTTTCAAATACTTAATAATCCCACAGAACAGGCGGCTGCAGCTTCGTGCTCCTCCCTCCTTCTCTGCGCTTGTGGCACAAAACATGTGCACCACCAAACCACATTTCGGATTTATTTCAATTCATTATCAGAGCTGCGGTGTCTGAGATGTTAACATTATTTCGAACTGAGTCTGGGTTTTTAAAGACATGGAAGTGGGAAAGCAATTCGGCATCTGTCTCCACTCACACCGGGCAGTTGGTGAACTGGAATCAGCAGAGTCTGATTTTATTCCAGATGATCTTATCTTATTGCCTAAACTAGGCTGGCTGTACGAGATGTTTTAATATACATACCAAGGTTTAGAGCAAACACTTTCGTTACCTGGCTTTCTATGAAGGCAGGTCACAGGGAGACGTGATGCTGCTCTGCAGGTTGCTCGGTTTTAGTGTGGTAATTGTGGTGACTGTGATGGGGACGTTGATAAAGAAGGGGCAGGAGTTTACGCGGTCTGGCAAAATTAAACCTCAAGACACCCAAGTTGTGCTGCTTAGTAATATTGTTTGAGATTGGGGAAATTAAAGGCTCCTTGATTTTTTTGGGTAAGGTAACAGTTTTTTTTCTGCTTTATAAATGTAGAAACCACCTTGTCTAGCATTTCTGAACGCAATACTGGTCCAAATTTTGAATTTTAATGGTTAAAAAAAATCAGTTTATATTGAGCTGTAAAGATTCTAACAAACTGAATGCAGAGCATGAAGAAACCAACCTGCAGAGCATTCCTATATAAGAGAACACAACGTTCTTCTTTTTCAGTGATCTGAGTGTCAGATACTGACGCACAGAGGCGCGTTTTACAGTTGTCACAACCTGGCTCAGGGCAAAGAAGGGAGACCACACATGAGTTGTAACTTAAGAGAAATTTATTTTACATAACTAACATGGAAATGAGAGTAATGACAAACTGAATGTAATCAAAACCAGACTGGGTGGAAGCCAGAGGAGAGAAAGACTGACTGATGCCACCAGCTCATATCGTCCTGCAGCCCAGGTGAGCTGAGTCTCACTGATGACCTGACTCCACCCACCAGGCTCCTGAGGGGAGGGGCAGATCAGAGAGGGTCATCACACAATCCTTAAATAGTTATAAATGAACCTTGGCTTTAAAGGTTTAAATTTAGAGGTGGATCTTTAGTGTAAATGGATAATGTTAGGCAGGACTGTCCTCTGTATCATCCTGCTGAGACACAATGACCAGTTAAAGCAATGAGAGCATGAGGGAATAAGCAGCCCTGGTGACCTCGTTCAGGATGACCTCATCATCATTCACATAATCTGTAGTGAAGTGACATCATGGAGGCAGCACAGATCACACAGTGACATGTCTCAGTCTCCTGTTAAAAACTATGCTGTCTGCTGTTCTCTCTTCTGTTAATGCAAAATACTTTTTACTTTTACTTGAGTTATATTGTTTTAAAGCAACAATACTCTTACTTGAGTACAATATTTGGCTACTCTACCCACCTCTGAGTACATAATTACATATATATATATATATGTGTGTGTGTGTGTACAGTATATATAAGAATATATTTGTGTTTCTTGTGCCTTGATTTATGTTATGTTTGTAAAGATTTAATTTATTTTTGTTTTAGTTAAAGGGGTATTGTTTAAAATACATGAATTTGCAGATTATTATTTTTGATTGATTGATTACGTTCATGTTCTTATTTTACAAATAAATCAGACGTTACTCAACAGTTACTCAGTACTTGAGTAGTTTTTTCACCAAATACTCTTTTACTCTTACTCAAGTAATTATTTGGATGACTACTTTTTACTTTTACTTGAGTAATATTGTTCTAAAGTATCAGTACTCTTACTTGAGTACAATATTTGGCTACTCTACCCACCTCTGGCTGTTCTTTAATCTTTAAACGAGTGTCACAGTGGTGGAAAGTAACAAAACACTTTTACTCAAGTACTGTACTTCAGTAATAAAGTTGGGTTAACGTTGGCACAACATGTTGGAGCGCTTCACTGCTGCACTCCTGGTCTGTTGCTCAAAATAATATAACTTTAGTTTATGAAGAGATCAGACGGAGCCCTCTCCTCTCCTCTGATGCTGTACTCACAAGTGTGTGAATGGACCTGGATATGAAGCGTCCGTAGCGCCAAATAATATAAGGGTAGTTTCTAAAGAGCCGAGAAAAAACAATAAAAATAAATCAGCAGGTCATATTTCAGCAGCAGAGCACCACCGCTGCTAGTTGCATATAGGGGAAACACTGTTGCTCAGTGGATTTGTTCTGTTTTGGAATACACAGTATTCTTCCAAATTAGTGTTAGTGTGTTTTGATTCGACAAGCTCTCTCTTCTTTGACCATACACCTGTTTGCATCCCTGAGAATAACGCCCAACAACATTGCTCAAAAAGTGGCTCTGTGTATCATCAGTCTAACAGTTGTGTGTCAAAATGAATGAGGGCTGCACAATATTAGACAAAACTGACAATGCAACGACGATTTTGTATACTGCAATATGTACTGAAATAACTAGAATAGCTCTATTTGTAAAGAAGTCATCATTTGGGATTTGGAAAGGCTGTATTTGTATGAAATATACATTTTATAATCAAACTGTCCTGGAAACTGAGAACTTCACAACCTAAAGTATTAACCAGCAAAATAACTAAAGTGACTAATATCATACTGATATGGTGAACTCATACTGCAAGCCACAGTAAAGGTACTTTTACTTGAGTAGAATTTTTCAGTACTTTTTCCACCTCTGCAGCTAACATAAATGTAGTGAGGTATAAAGTACAGTATTTGCCTCTGATCTGTGGTGGAGTGGAAGCAGAAAGTTGCATCAAACTGAATCACCCATGTAAAGCACCTCAAAGTTATACTGAAGTAAATGTACTTAGTTACTTTCCACCAATGCCAGTGTTTCCCCTCCATCATGTAGTTGAGGTATAAATTCACTGGCACTAACAGCATGCATGAACGCTCACAGACTCACAATGGAAAAAACCTCCCCCACTCTCATTCACTCAGCACTGCTGCACAGTTTCATGTGCTCTGACCCAGATTCCCCTGGCAGACTCTGGGTCTGCTAATCTGAGGACCAAGTGTGTGTGTGTGTGTGTGTGTGTGTGTGTGTGTGTGTGTGTGTGTGTGTGAGGCTGTAGCTGAGGGATATCCCTTCAGAACTAGAGGGTGTATAAATGTGTATTTAATAGAGGGTTTGTTGTATGTAGGTTATGGCTGACAGTCACATTTGGTTGAGCAGCAGTTTGTCCGACCCCGGTCACATGTTCCTGCTGCTGTGCGGTTTCCTTACAGGCTAATTTGTTGAATACGTGTATTTATCATGTGATGCTTGTGGCTCTGTGAGGCTGTGCTAAATGCTAACGTCAGCATGTTAGCATGCTCACAGTGACGTGCTCACAAACTCAGTTTAGCACAAGCGGTGACCTCCTGGGCCGGAAAGCAAAGCCAATGTGGAAGTGCCAAACATGGCAGTTCCTCGAGTGACTGTCTAAAGCTGATACCAAGAATGAGTCAGACCCCACAGACCTCTGTGTTAAAATGTCACACTTTACAGCAGAAATAAACATGTTTACAGCCTGGTACAAACACAGTTCTGGTCTTTGTAGCTAATTTCAACATTCACGTCAACCATACGAGCTCAGAAATCTGGGAGGGCTCGGAGTGGAGCTGCTGCTGCGTCGGGTCGAAAGAAGTCAGTTGAGGTGGTTCAACATCTGATCCGGATCCTCCTGGGCGCCTCCTGTTAGAGGTGTTCCAGGCACATCCAGCTAGTAGGAGGCCCCAGGGCAGACCCAGGACACACTGGAGTGATTATAAATCTCGTCTGGCCTGGGAACACTTCGGGATCCCCCAGGAGGAGCCTTGCTGAAGAGAAGGACATCTGGAATTTGCTCAGCCTGCTGCCCCTGTGACCCGGCTTTGGATATGTGGTTGAAAATGGATGGATGTGTAACTCACCTGTTTACATTTGATTAGGGCTTCAAGTTACGCATATTTAAGGGCGGGCTGATAAATATGGTCACGTCTGGCTCCTAATATCTCAGATGGCGGCTGCTAGAATAGACAAGCTAAGGCCTCAGAACGGGAGTCCACAAACCAAGGGGTGACGTCATGGTGGCTACGTACATTATTTTATACAGTCTATGGTTTAGCGCAGGGGTCGGCAACCTTTACTATCAAAAGGGCCATTTTTGGCCCAAAACAATCTGTCTGGAGCCACAGTACATATTTGTGAATCTAAATTAGCCTGTAAACATTCGTAAAAGGTCCAAATGAGCATTCATTAATGCATTTTACAGCAAAGCAGCTCCTCGATTAATGATTATTTGGTACTTGAACTTTGCAGTGTTGTTTGTGAAAGCAAACAAATCTGTCCAACCATTATGGGATTCTCTATTTTCCTCTGAGACGGTATTTTTTTAGGATTTGGAATCCATAGCGAGCCTCACTGAGGAGACTCAAGCTCTGACATCACTACTGACATTTGGCCAAGCCACAGACGTATGACGCACATAGCTGTGCATGTCCGTGTGTCAGAATGTTAAAGACCAGCTTATGACTTAAGACCAAACAGAACAAATGTTGTGGCATTTTTTCTTATCATAACAAATATATGTAGACTTTGGGCACAGGTGTGTTAGTTTACGTCGTCTATGGACCATTAATGTCTGTGTCAAGTTATGTGCCATTTAATCACAAAAGCTGTGGCGGTATTTCACAGGTTGAGTGAACCTTGAGCTGCTGGTGGTGATGAAGACGAAGAAGAAGAAAGGAAGAAGAAGAAGAAGAAGAAGAAGACAAATGATCATGAAAGTCAGCAGAGTTCAGCCAGGACTCGAGGCTAAAAGCTCCTGAACTGGTTTTAGTTCTGATGTTTTTATCTTCAGACACGATCAGGAGCCTCGTCCATTTCCTTCCTTTATAATCTTTGGAATGCATCATGAACTCAGTGAAACATACCTGGTGATGCTGCTGCCGCTCTCTCTGTGTGTGTGTGTGTGTGTGTGTGTGTGTGTGTGTTGAGTGAACACTGGGAGGTAACCTGCCCTCGGGGGAGATGACTGTGATTAGAAATGTTTCCACACTGAAACACTGTGTACATGAAGCGACGCAGCAGTGATGTAGGAGGATGATAAATGACTGCAGAGTGTCATTTACAGTTAATAATCACAACAGGAGACAACAACCGTTGATTTATAGCTTTAATTTACACTTCCTCTGTATTAAAGGGCCATTCCTCTGAATTTACATGTTTTTAACCATCTGCTCAAATCACATAAGATATATAGTGCTGTAAAATACTTTGAATAAACCACTGTGGTGTTTTAAATGTTTAGAAGAAAATAAAAATTTCCAAAGATTTTTTTCCTCATGTAGCTCAGGAAATATATGTCGGTATATTTGTGAGTGTACACTGAGCAAAAACTCAAATGCAACGCTTTTACTTTTGCTCCATTTTTTCACAGGTTTAAATTAAAAATCTAAAACTTTTCTGATGCACTCAGTGGATTTATTTCTTCCACATTCTGATTGCAAATTTGTTAAAATCTGCGTCTCCTCCTGACAGGTGTGGCTGATTAAACAGCATCATTAACGACACAGGTGTACCTCGGGACGGTCACAAAAAAGAAAGAGAATCTTCAAGGATGCATGTGTGTATCCTCAGCAGGTATAAAGTGGGCTACCTCTGTAGGACCCGACTTGGAAGGGCCTGTCCTCCCAAGGAAGCATCTTTGACTTTGAGAAGCACTGCATGGGCTCATCCCAATATCCCTCCTTGACTCCTCTGTCCTTAATCACTTGACCTGGAAAGCAACTGAGACTCGCCATCTCGTAGGACGTCCCAGTTCATTAAAAGTGCTCAGAGGAGTCAAGGAGAGAGGAGGCTGTGAGTGGAGAAGGAAGTGAGGACACACAAGTGCAGCCTTTGCAGATGCTAACAAACAGAAGGGTGCAGAGATCAGCTGTAAGTTTCTTTTTATTTTATTGGTTTGTATTTACATACTTCTATTTCATACTCTCATTTTTACTTCTTATAATGATCCTTTCTTTACATCTGAGTGACTGTAATAAATCACACTTTCCCCTCAGGGTTCAATAAAGTATTTCTGATTCTCATTGATGCTTCCTCATTATATTGCTTTATGTTTTTGGTCAGTTTATTTATTTTACTTACGTATATTGCTTTGTATTTTTTTCTTACCGATGCTTCCTGTTTGCACACTGTCCCTCTGCTGCTGTAGTGTTGCAAATGTCCCCGCTGTGGGACGAATAAAGGACTAACTTATCTTATTAAATCTTAGATTGCTGCTCACTATTTTACCAAAAACAAGAAAAGAAAGGACAAGAGAATCATGACAGAGATGGGTTTGCATTTTTGAGGGTGTGTAGCCCACAATTAATGGCCCCATTTCTAATTTAATGTGAGTTTGTCTTTAAGCACAGGGCCCCCACTCCCCCAGGGGCCTCAGTGCAACCACACTGCCTTCACTGTCTATATTTACGCCCCTGTGGACAAGGACTTCTTTCTTTCTTTCCGTTAAAAGTTTTTTGGGGAGTTTTTCCTTCTCTGTGAGGGTCCAGGGACAGATGGGTGTCATATGCTGTAAAGCCCTCTGTGATTTGTGATATTGAGCTTTATAAATGAAACTGAATTGAATTAAAGCATCAGTGTGTTTAGTTTGCTGCATCTTGTCTCATCACTCCTGGATGCTGCAGTTTAACACGTGTCGTCCCCTCTGTGTCCAGAGGAGGGCAGCAGCGAGGAGGTGCTGCTTGTTGTTGATGCTGAGGAAGCTGCTCCTCCACTTCTGCATCTGAGAGGAGGAGGAGGAGGAGGAGAGACAGGCTCCAACTTCCTGTGTGATCTCCGTTCAGCTGAGTTCAGCCTGGCCGCCTCTGCGCTCCGGCTCCGGGAGGCTCGTGGCTCTGCAGACCGGGGAGGAGGGAGGCTTCTGTGGGTGGTGTATGGCTGGGAGAGACGCCTGGGAGCTCCGTGCACCAGCAGCAGCACCATCAGCAGCACCAACAGCACCATCAGCAGCAGCAGCAGCAGCGGCCATACATGTGGATTGCTGTGGGTCAGACCGTTCCTGCTTCCCCGTCTCCCTGCGCCTCCGAGCGGCCGCCTCGGTTCAGCTGCGTCGCCGCAGATAGCGTGAGTGCAGCGGGGCTGCCGGCCCTGGTGCTCGGCCCGGCCTTCATCACCATCACCCGCCTCTGCTAAGACAGCTACGAGAAGCCGCTGCAAGCCGCTACAAGCTGCTACGTCAAGTCCCGCAGGAAGTCCGGAGAAAGGAGGGGAGGAGCGGCCGCGGCGCAGCATCGCACCGTGCATGGTGCTGCGGTGTCGGAGGGAGTGGATGAGCAGCCGGAGCTGACCCAGAGATGGCTGTCCTCAAACTGGCCGACCAGGTTAGACCCGCTAGCTGCTAGCTTAGCATCAAACAGGCAACACATATCATCCTGCTGCTGCTGCTGGGTACAAATGTATTTTTAATGTCTTTGTATCGCCACTTTGGCTCAACAGAGAGAACACAGAGCTCATATCTGTCCTGCAGACTGAGCGCACAGTGTGTTCATAAAGCTGCACACAGCTGCTCAGTAATGTCTCCAATATTTCGCCTTTTTGTCGGTAAACTGTCGGTGTTCCGTTAAAATGAGGACAGCCCACTTCACAAACACTTCCTGCTCTGTCTCCTTCCGCAAAAGCATCAGAGCTGCACATATCCTCAGTCTGTCTGCAGCTGTATGTCTCCACATATTATCATAACCACACAATATGTGCTGCACACACACACACACTCTCATGTAAAGGACATCCACATGCATCACATTTTTGAGATATTCTGATAATACTTCACACCAAGGACACATATTTGAGGAAGAGTCTGACCTCGAGCTGTGTTCAGGAGCTGCTTTGGTTTTATCACATGATGCTCAGTCTCACTTTCACACTGACACAAGAAGTCCTGACAGTGTTCAGCAGAATGGAGACGGAAGACAGTGTGACACAGTCGAAAGCTCCAGAACAGCTACTTAATGGATTTTATGAACTAGTTAAGTCAAGGTCGAGAGTGAGTTTACATTTGATGCAGAGCTGCAACTAATAATTATTTTCTTCATCTTCTTTATGGATTAATTTGTAGATTAGTTTTTCTATTAATTAATTATCAATGTGCATTGTATGAAATCTATGAAGCGACCAACGTTGCAGTTTCAGTTTGCTGTGTAACGTCATGATTTATCAGTGAGGTGATACTTAGATAATTAAAGGTCCAGTGTGAAGGATTTAGTGGCATCTAGTGGTTGTGTTGCAGATTGCGACCGTATTGAAACTTCTCCTGTGCCGATAAGCCTGAGGGAGAACTATGGTGGACAATGCAAACACACAAATGGCCCTATCTAGAGCCAGTATTAAGTTTGTCTGTTCTGGGCTACTGTAGAAACAACATGGTGGACTCTGTGGAAGAGGACCAGGCCCTCAGGAAGTGCGCTGGATTTTAGGCTGATTTGACATAGTGGCAAAATCGTGTAACTACAACTTGTGGGTTCATCACATGATGCCAATAAGTCCAAAAAGACTTTTCCCCCACAGACTGTAGCCCCTTTTACACTGCCAGATTTTTGGCGAATGTTGGGCTGTTTTGCCGGCAAGCTGCGAGCATTTAGACACACAGAGCCGGATTGGCGAGTTGATCCGAGGTGCCCAATTTTTGTAGGGTAGACATATTGGTGGAACCTTTTTGGTTTAAAAAGAACGAGGCAGCCGCCCTCCTTGCCCTCGCAAACGAAGAGGCCATTAACCGTCAGATGACGGGGACGGTGAATAACGGGCCGACGTATGAGAGAATCACCGAAGGACTGACCAGCCGCGGCTTCCCTCCCACGTCACTGTTTATGTCACACGCTGAGCTACACGTTTTGTTACTTGCTCACGCCCCCCATTGCCCCGAAAAAGGCGCATTCTGTATAAACAAAAGTAGGTAGGCGGCATTTTGCTGCACTCCCCGATTTTGTTTTTATACTGCCAATGCTGAAAAAAGACTGATTGGGCTTCCCTGCTAATTGGCACAACTCCTGTCTAAAAAGGGCTTTAGATTGTGAAAGTATGAAAAAAGATTAAAGCCATGTTAAAGAAAAAACAAATCTCAGATTTTGAGAATAAAGTCAAAATATTTTGAGAATAAAGTCGTAAATCTATGAGTAAAAAGTAATTACGAGAATAATGTTGTAAGTCTACGAGAACAAGGTCATAATATGTGAATCAAGTTGAAATATTACAAAATTAAACTCGTAATAAAGTCACAGATTAAGACTTGAAAGTCGGTGAACACTGTATAAAAAGTGACAAGGTGTGTAGAAACAGTGTTGGAGGTGACAGTAATGTACCAAAGGAAAGACTGGTGATATTTTTACATTTTTACGTAACGTAACGTGTTGTTCTCATTATTCTCGTAGATATACGACTTTATTCTCGAAAAAATTTTTTCTTTAACATGGCCCTATCCTCCTTATATGTTGATGAGTTTTTTCTTTTGAGCATCACAACTTCGGCAAAATGACTCGTCTCACTATCGAGATCGGATCCATTCAGTCTGAGAACGTTCAGAAAGTGTTGAAAAGCTGCATGATTAAATCATTTCAGCCCCGTTCAAGTTAGCGAAGGGCTAAACTGGAAATAAGCTGCTTGGCCGGTGGAAGTCTGAAATGCATTTGCTCTACGGCCCAACGATGTGAAAGATCCAGGTAGTTTTATACCCAGGAAGTGGAACTTTTCATCCACTGAGCAATCTTCACAGGAACAACCTGAACCTGACCTCCAACACTCTGCTCAGCTCTCTTTATGTTGCAGATATAGACGTCTCATTCTGAGGTTAATGTGAAGATGATTCTCAGTTTCAGGTGATCATAAATGAATGAAAACATAGTGATGAATATTTTGATCCATTTCTGCCAGTTTATCTCCTGAATTCCTCCACACTGGAGCTTTAGGTCAAACTATGAATCAGCAAAATGTTCTTGAAGAATCAAAAGTAAAAGTGCTGATTGTGCAGTACAAATATTTGTCTCTGAGATGTCGTGAAGTTTAAAGTTGAAAATACTCAAGTAGATTACGAGTTCCTTTGATCAGTGCCTGAGCGCAGTGTCTGAGGCCTCTGAGGAGAGCAGCCTGAAATAAAACCATGTTTTGGTAGAAATCCCTGATCTGATGCAGCGTCGTCATATCAGATCTGTCGTTAACTTCAAGGAAGGGAAGAGCAGGTTTTTATGTAACACAGAACTGTGGGACTTCCTGTTATTTTCAGACAACATGCTGATGATGATGATAAGTGGAGGCCTCCGCTCAGCACGCAGCTCAGAGCCTTATAGATCTTTCCTTTCATCATGTGCTCATCAACAGTGGGTCACATGAAAATCTGCTATTGCAGGATCTTTTTTTAACCGATGATGACACTGAGTTGTGTTCAGCTTGTTTGTGTGTTTGGTTTTTATTATGGGCTGTAACAGGGAGGGTTTACAGGTGCAGATGTTGGTCAGAGGTCAAAGGTCACTCTGCTGAAACGTCTTTCATGCATCTCTGATGTCTTTATGAATGAGTATAAATGCTGGGTTGTCTCTGTTGCCTGAACTTTGAGGTACTTGTCACTGAGTGTTTCCATTTTTACCACATTTATTTCACAGCTCTCGTTACTTTGCATTTTGACTGGTGCTGCTACTTTTAGGTTGCCTTAGTTAGTACCTTAGTTAAGCAAAAACATTAAGGCCTTTGATGCATTTAAAGAGATTTTTCAGTGGTAAATGGCTTAACTAACTTTAAGGGATTCCTCAAGTATGAGATCAAGATAAGGAGAAAAGTACTTAAGTGAACATTTTAAGGAAACCTGAAGGAAAAGACGTGATTTGTGCTTAAAAAATCCTTAATATGGACTTTAAGGAAAATCTAAAAGTGTTTTGTGCAGCCGGCCCCTGAGTGCTTCTTCAACCACTGTGTTTCTCCTGATCTATAATTACATATATGTTGTGCACATGCATGATAGTGACGGGCTTTTTCGGTGTAGAAACATCATCTGTCCGCCGAGCAGAACACAAAGGAAGCACAGGAAGTTGTTGACTTTTGACTTTCCGGACGTGAGCGTGTGTCTATAGTGGATGTGCGCATGTACGCTTATCAGATTTCCTGTGTTTTTTCTCCTCTCTCCTGGTTTGTGACTTGGGCATCCTGTATTGCCTCCTGCGTCTGTTTAGAGCAGGTGAAACATTCAGTGTGAGGAGGGATAATAACTGAAACAGAAAGAATGAGGTTTTTGATTCAGCACTTTGCTGTGAGGAGGACAGGGGTGTGTTGATGACGCCTGAGGCGAAGAAGACGAGTCAGTCAGAGGCCTCAGGTTTAAGATGAAGTCATGGAGGAGACACAGGACAGGACAGTGTGTGTGTGACTTTTCTGTGCTGCAGGTTAGCCTGTATGTGTGTGTGTGTGTGTGTGTGTGTGTGTGTGTTTGGACTGAAAACAGAGTTATCTGATGGAGGAAGTTTGTGTAGGATGAGACAGATAGGAAATCTGTACGTTCTCCTCCGTCCTGAATCAGCTCCTCAGAGAACCAGCGGAGACTCGATCAGACTCTGCGTGCTGACGACACTTGTTGGTCACTAATGAGGTTTGAGTGACACTGGTTGGGTTAAAGACATGTTTATCAGTGTCACTGTGTGTGTGAGAGCTCTCCTGGTAGGTAACCTGCAGCAGTGTCAGTATTGTTATCAGTTACAGCGACCTTTAAAGGAATGAACAGAAGGATGTTTTTCAGTTGAACAATCACTTTTTTAAATGGAAGTTTGTGTAAAAAGTCCGACGGGCAGCGAAGGAGACGCGCACGTGACATTCTTTGGTACTGTAGATAAGCAAATGTACACCGTATGATAACCATCATTTTTTATACCACAGTATGCTGCTGCAACTCTCGAGAGCTGAAGTCATCATGACATCACTTCCTGTCTAGCTTCTGTGACTTGGGGTGCATCCTGCATCGCATACCTTTTCTTCTTCTCTCAGTAGCTACTGCAGCCGTCCTTAAAAAGTCTGTACTGTTGCGTGCAGTGTGCAGCACACAGTCAGGACAGACTATTTCCTCAAAACGTTACGCCCTGAACTTTGACCCTCTTGCTCATATATCTGTTACCATGGAGATAATGCCATTCGCGGACTGAGTTCAGCCCGGACAGCTCTGATGTTGTTATTTTGCAGTGAGTTATACCTGCATACATTGCAGACTTCTGACAGTCGATGTGACGTATCGTCCGCTGCGCAGAGGATTGTGGGTCAGCATGGGACATGGACAAGCTGGGACATACTAAATCTTTTCTGGTGTACTATAGATAGTATGATAGTATGGGCAGTTGGGCACTGGGATGCACAGTTAATTTCTCATTCAGGATTTCATTCATGTCTCTTTCTGAAAAAAATAAGCATATTTTTTGGTGTTTATTTTCCATATTCTTCACTACAGCAGTTGTTACCAGGTACTGAGCTGTGCGGTTTGTATTTTAGGAGCCAGAATGTGTATTTAACCTCTGTTGTTTTTTATTTGTTAGGCTGCACACGTTCTTTTGGTCACTTTCACCTCCGGTCGTAATCGGCACAGGTGTCGGTTTGGTTTCATTATTTCACTTGTTCAATCACTGGTGTGGCAGCTTTTAGACAAAGAGTGTTGGCTCCGATATTTCTGTTGACCGTTATCACATAACGTTACCGCAGTCACGTAATCAGGAGACGTAATATTTCATCTCAAATAGCTTTAGTTTTTTTTTTTTAAATTTAATAAATCATCATAAAAAGGCAACTTTTGACTTCAGCGTGGACTTTACTGAACGAGTCGCAGTAAAGAGCCTACTCAGCCGCTTTTTTCATTGATAGTAGTCACTACATGTATTTTATTCCACCTTTTGGTCTTGGACGTTACACTTGGTTTCCTTTGTTCTTCGCAGATCATGTTAGAACAGATAAATACAGAGTTTATTAAGTTTCTCAGACTTGTTGTTCTCATGAGTTTGGTTTTGTGAGAAAGGACACCAGCCTATGAACTCTTTGTATGCGAACCTTATTACTTAGTAACAGTTGTTAAAGTGTGATGCTGTTTTGGGGGTTTGTTTAGCAAATGATGGTCAGTGTTTTTTATCACAGATGTTTCTGCAGTGACATCATTTAGGCAGATATGCAACAAGAATTCAAACACTGTTTTGAATAGGCTGGATTTTTATGAATACCTGACCATTTTCTTTACTTGGATTTACCTCATTTTTTAAATTAATTGTGTTTCTAGTAAGTTAATTTTTATTCAATATCACAGCTAAAGAATGACTGTTAACTTTCATATCTTATCTAGCCCCAAGGATATTTAAAGTAGTACTAAAAGTCTTTGATGGATCGTTACCAAATGTGAACACCAAAACAAACACTGGCTGATAAATCATCATCAGATTTTTTTTTCTAGTGCTGCAACTAACCATTAGTTTTATTTTCGATTAATCCACCTGTTATTTTCTCCCCGTGCGGGTCCAAAGGACAGAGGGGTGTCGTATGCTGTAAAGCCTCTGAGGCAAACTGTTATTTGTGATATTGGGTTTATAAATAAAATTGATTGATTGATTGATTGATTGAAGGTGACATCATCAGGTGGGATGTGTTTTTCGACCAACAGTCCAAAGATCCCAAACTATTCAGTTTATTATCGTGTGATGAAGAGAAGCATCATATTGTCACATTTAAGAAACATGAAAACAAAATATTTTGTCTTTTTTGCTTAAAAAAAAAATAACGAAAACGATTGTTTGATATCAAAATAATTGCCAAATAATTTTCCGTTGATCATCTAACCAGTTAATCAGCTCTTTATGGTTGTAAAATATTTATTGACCTAAATAAAGATCCCCAGCATCGGTGTGTGTGTGTAGGTGCTGGTATGTGTCTGAAGAGACGCTCTCATTCATGCTCACACTCCCTAAATCTCCTTCCCGTCCTCGTGCCAGCACCAGTCTCCCCGAGTCCCCATGGCGATCACAGACTTAGCACTGTGACGGGGGACGGCTACCAGCTGAGTTTTAGTGCGCACAGACTTGAGTGTGTGTGTGTGTGTGTGTGTGAGTGCATGTGGAGCACTTAGAAAGGAAAGCATAGCTAAAGAGGCCATATGCTGCCAAGCCTTGGCTCTTTCTTTAAAGGCACAGCCCCCCACTTTTCTGCTCTCCAGCTGGGGCCTTGTTCACTTCTCTCCTACCCTAAATGTGTCCTTCCTCCCTCCTCTCTTATCACTCTGCTCAAGTAAACACTGATTAAACCTGAATCACTAACTGCTTTGAACTGAAATAAAAACTTGGCTCGTCACCAGGAGAGAAAACGGCGAGGAAGTGGCTTCATTCTGGGTCATTACTCCTCTCTTCGTTAGGTGGCTTCAGATTATAACTCAGCGAGAGAATGAGTGGAAGTTTCACAGAGTACAAAGAGTGCTTCCTCCTGTTCAACCAGTTTGACCTCCAGGGGAAGGTCAGGTGTTGACTCCTAAAGTCAATGTCATGTTTGTAGTTTTGTCTTTTACTTTTTCAGAGTCAGATTTTATGATCATGACAGGATTGCACAGTGACGTGTCGTTGCAGCCCTCTCAATGTTTCACACACACAAAAAATGTTTTAGCAGATATTAAAGGAGAAGAGAATGAAAGAGGCAACAAGACTGAGGTGTGTAAAAGTAGCACTGGAGGATGAAATAAAAAGGAAAACAAAATTACATTTACAAGGAATAAAACAGTTGGTCGTTTAACCCTTTGAAACTTGGAGCGACATCACTTCTCTTGTGCTGCCTTCAGATGCCTTTCGCAAATATTCAAACATTTGAATACTTGAATAACTTTCAAAAACATGGGGAAAAAAGGCAACAAGCTACTTGGTAAGAAATGTTCCACTAATTGCAAAAAGATAATAGATCTAGAAAATTATTTTTAAAAAGCAAAGGAAAAAATACTGTAATTATTACCAATAATTATCATTATTACATTTTTTTAAAATTATGTTACTATAATTTTTAAGCTCTTTTTCCAGGTCAATCACTTGTTTTTTTTGTTTTTACTAATTTTCTCGTTTTACTAATTTCTTGCTTTCTTCTTTCCATGTTTCTGAATCAACCAAGCCAACGTACTTGGGTTTCAAAGGGTTAATCAGTTGGTGCATTGACAGAAAATTAACTGGCAACAATTTTGATAATTGAATAATCATTTTAGTCATTTTTTGATACTCAGTAGTCAGACATTTGTTTGTTTACTGCGTCTTAAATATGAGAATTTGATGCTTTGCTTTGTCACATGACGATAAACTGAACAGCTTTGGATGTTTTGGACTGTCGGTCAAATAAAACACCATGTCACAGCTAAACAGTTGATTTATATTTGATCAGTTCTGCCTAGTTTTGCAGTTTAATCGCAGTTCACAGAGTGATTGACATCGATAGCTGCTTCAGAGGCTCCTCGACTCTGATTGGTTGTTTTCATTCACATGTGGTGGATTACGAGGAGAAAGAACGTTATTTTTTTACAGGTTATTTGTCTCATTTAGAGGATAGAAGATATATGGTATTAATCCCTCAAGGTGCCTTTGAGCAAGGCACTGAACCCCCAGCTGCTTGGGGTGCCTGTCCATGGGCAGCCCCCTCACTCTGACATCTCTTATTAAACGCATGTGTCGGTCCTGTTTGTGCATGTGTGTGTAATTCAGGCCTGTGTGTGTATGACAACAGAGTGATAATTAAATTCCCCTGGAGGATTGATAAAGTTAATATGCTATATGACACCACAAATAGATTCTGTTAAATATTCCAAGCGAACATGGAAGACATATTTAACTTTACACACAAAACTCTGAGCAATATGGTCTCACAAATTTTCTCAGGAGTGAGTCCACATCGACATTTTGGCGTTTCAGAAAGGCAACATGTCGCAGCCTTGGCTCGTCGTACCTGTCATGTTTCAGATTCTGATGATGTTAGAGCCTCTGAAATTTGACATGTCAATCAAATGCTGTTTTTTTTTTTTTTTGTAGGAAATACAGATCTGTCCACATGACCTCTACTGTATATTCTACCCAGGGTCCCAAAACAACCTACTTTGCACCTTTTTTTATTTTCACGGGCCAGTGATGAAAAATGTGACGTGTGTGACATCTGTTTGCCTTTCATTCATTTGGATCTGTTACACACAGATTTGTCTGAGCCTCTGCCAGATTTCATGACTGTAAGAGTTATGTTTTTGAAGATATTGAACCCTGAAAATGACTTCCTGTCTAAGACTTATTTTTAGGGGGTGAAATGACTGAAAATTCCCAGGAGCAAAAAACTATGCAGTTCTCAGAGTTCAGTAAAAATATTTTGCAGAATTTTTTTTTCTGTCAAATAACATAAAGTTTGAATAACATTTAAAATGATTTGACACAGAATGATCTGGAAGTGTCGATCACCTGCCTGCTGCCGTGGTCACCTGGGAGACAATGTGATGAAGCGGCATTACACCACAATCAGATTCAAGAGAAGGATAAAAAGTTCATATGAGGAAGTGGTATCATTTAGTTCGTGCATGTGTTCTCTGGTATTTAAAGCAGAAGTGAAACGCTGCTCTGTGGTTCCTCTCTTTAGTTTCTGAGAAGGAGAGACTGAGCAACAGGAAGTGAGGCAGGAGGCGGCAGAACGCACACAGGAAGTGAAGTGAGGCCTATCTCTGTTAGATCTGAGTCATCAGTGGCACATCGAACCTGCAGCCTGCATGATGGTCCCTGCAGAGGCTCCGACATTTACGATTAGTGGTTTAGATTATCAGTGTAGCTGTTGAGGCTTTTCTTAGCTTTTATGCACTTTATTAGATTATCAGGGAACATACATTTTACAAATATATCAATAAACAAGCATACAGAAAATAGCTTAAAAAAATAAAATTAAAATACACAAAAAATTTAAATAATGTACAAAAAATACATTAAAATGATAAATTAATAAATAAAAATGTCTCTTCTGCAGCCAGTAATTGACTCGTTCCAGTTGGTGTTAAAGGACCATACCAGTGATTACTATTATGTTTTACTAAAAATAAATAAACTTTATTTGTATTGCACTATAGCACTAAAAACACAGTTACAAAGTCCTTTATGGGACAGAAAAAAAAGTCAGACTCATTGAGTAGGAGGACGTTTTCAGTCATTCAGCACGTATAATATCTGAGAGACAGACCACAACATGAGAGAGACTGTCGGGGTCACTATGAGTCAGCGGAACACAAAGTTGAGTTTCGTCCGCATAACTGTGGAAATTAATATCATATCTGCAGATTATCTGATGCAGAAGAAGCATTCAAATAGAAAACAGAAGAGGACCCAGAGTTGACCCCTGGGGAACACCATAAGAGAAAGGGGGGCTGGGGAGGAGAAAAATTCTCCCATTACTTATTAAATTATGTTAAATGTTATTATTCATGTTATTTCTGCATCATTAACATGTACTGGACTTATTGACTCTGCTGCTGTTAATATCTTCACAACACTGTCACTTTTTCCTTGTAATTTGTCTTTAATTGCTTCTGTATGGTTTCTATTTTAACGTAAGTTGTATAAATGTTTTTCTTTCTATATTTATCAAATGATTCTGCAACACTTAGTTTTTTATGGTTTTTATTTGACACATATGGAAAGTTCTGTCTCGTGATTCATAACAGTGGAGCTCAGTTAGTTAAGAACATCTTTACTGTGTTTTTCTTCATGGTTTACATTCCTCTTTGGTTTGAGTAGACGAGCTAGAAAGGCTGCATTAACATAATTTATTGATTATAGCTGCTGTAAAGATTGTCAGCTGTAATGTTAAGTTCACATGATTTTTAAAATAACGCACAGTATGACCTTTATGAACACGTGTGGCTCTTTAAGTCACTGACTACGTTTACTCCACATGCACAAAATATTCTGGTTTTTGCCATTATATAAAAAAGACAATGTTCCTACTAACGCCAGGTTTACACTGGACACGGACTCGACTTGTTAACTGTCACACACCCGCCCGTCAGCAGTCACCTGGCTATCGCTGCACAACTGCCAGAGTGCTTGCTGCTGCGCTGCATCCAGTGTGAAGACACGTCCTCCAGTTGAGATGCATATTCTGAATGCACTGAATAGACCCCCAAAGAATGCTCCTAAAACCTGAATACTACGGACATGACTCATGTTGTAATCAGAAAATGGTTTATTCATAAAAAATTCAGAATATTAGAACGGACTATAGCGTTGACATCAGCTGTATCAAATTCAAAGTTTTTGTATGTAAAAATCTTGATTTATAAAGTAACCAAAGCTGTCAGAAAAATGTAGTGGAGTCAAATATTTCCCTCTGAGATGTATCATCCAGAAGTAGAGTGTCATAAAAAGTAAACAAGGTAAAAGTACCTCATGTTTGTTCTAAAGTAAAGAACTTGTACTCAGTTAGATTCCACAGCTGCTGCATGTTGTCGAGTCCCTCATGTTGTTCTGCAGGCTTTTTATTTTACCCACGCCTGCTTTTGTTCCTCTGAGGCCGACAGTATACTGCTGACAGACAGATACTGCTGTGTGTGTGTGTGTGTGTGTGTTAGGGCCTCTATTTAACTCGTATCTGTGATCTGGTAAAGAAAATAGGGGCTTCAGAGACTCGACCTCCACGCAGTGCCCTTCATTAAAGTCTTTTCTCTGCACAGACATTTTATTTTTCTGATTTTATCTACAAAGAATCTTCTCCAACAACAGTGTCTCTGTGTGGGGGACAAATATGTTGGTCCTGTCTTCATAGAAGAAGAAGAATTTTACTGTATAAAAAAAAGTCCTGTTGGTACTGAAGGACATTTTTGTATACAGTGTATAGATGGCTGCAGTCTTGTAGTAGCTCCAGCTTTTGTAAACACGGCAGCTTAAAGTCAAGCAGCTGCTCCTACACACACACACACACACACACACACACACAGTTATATACTGTGGGAAGGATCATGCGTAGCCTCCTCTTGTGTAACATGCAGGAAATATTCTCCCTAACATGTCGTTCCGTCACGTCGCCGCCGTCCTGATAAACTCACTGACTGTTTAAATCGATCGCGTGTATTAATGCGTGTCGTGTTCACATGTTGCCTCTGGTCATGTGACGGACCTTCTGACCTCTTCTTTCTTCTTCTCTCCTCAGCCTCCTCTCATCCAGGCGATCTTCAGCGGAGACCCTGAAGAGATCCGTATGCTCATATACAAATCTGAAGACATCAATGCACTGGTGAGACACAGACACACTCACAGGTCCTTATTGAAACCATCTGTAGTGCACGATCTGAGGTGTGCTTAGGGCCTGTCCAACGCCACTTTTGCTAGTTCAAGGTACATAATCTGGGATTGAAAGTAAAGCACAAGGGGCGTAAGAGTTGTATTTAGGGTCCCAATACTCACTTCCCCTCAAAATTGGCCCTTGTTTTTGGGGCTAGGGTGTCCCAAACTTTAGGGAAGTGCTTTCAGCCCTTAAAATCCCCACGTAATTTGAAAGGCCGTGCGATGCACACTTACGAACCCATCTCAACTGAGGGGAAGATTGAATTTCCCAGGATGCATTGGGAAACTATCCAGACAGGCGATAGTTTCCAGGAAGATGGCAACCTTCATGAGAAAGCCACCGCACAGTTTGAAGTACTATTTTCCCAAATAAGCATGCAAAAACTCCAAAATATGTCAGAATGTGTTGTTTCTGCATATGCATTGTTATCTGTAAGCGTTGAGTTAGAATATGAACGCTTGAAAATCGCTAATTCACGATGTAGCCGACATGAATATCTACAGAGTTCTACGTCGACAATATGCTTGACGTAGGTGAACACGTCTGTTACGCTAATTTGCATGACGTGGCATCCCAATTCGTAGGTAAATTCCCCTCAACACTACCCCTTCGTCGTTGAGGGGAATCTATCTGGCGAGTGCACTTGAAACCAAGGGGTAAGGGTAAGGCAAGAGAATTGGTCCCCTAATTAATGGTCAACCAATCAGTATCATCTCCCATTCCCTTGAAAAGCCAGGTGTATTGTGGCACACTGCTTTTTACATGGCAGACTGGCCCTGCAGCTCATCAACAGACGGCCACACAAAGTTATCACTACTTTTACTGACAGATCTGTTCGTCCTCCACCTCTGCGTTAGCTTCAAATCATGTGTGGACAGCTGCTAATTAAACTTGATGTCTCACCTGAAGAGCCGATCTCCAGAGCTGTGACTCAACAGGCAGTACCTTCTTGGCTGTTGTCTTTATAATGACGGGATTGTGGGTCGTTTAGCTTGGGACATTCCTCGATCTCAACAACAAGCCTCTCCTCATGCATTCATCGTCAGCTGCAGTTCTCTTTATGCATCAGTGGTGAGGAGTTTTTATGGGGTGCTGATTTGTTTTTGGAGGGGTGCTCAGTTTGTACCATATCGCCGCACAGAGGGAAGTGTGCATCTACTGCTAGCTCACCTAGCACGACTGAGCTAGCTGATGTTAGCTCAGTGGAGGAGGACGCCATTAATGTTTACATGTCATGCTAGTTTTATTATATTGGAGGGATGTGTCTGCCACAGTATGTGCATGTTTCAACGCAGAGATCCTGCATCATGTTGTGGGATTTCAGTAATAGCTTCATGTATTTATACCAGTCTTAAAGCCATGATTTAATAGAAACGTTTGCTGCACAGTTCATCCATATGCTACACTCAAGTGTATACACACAGACTTTAGATATTCCTTTAAACTCTCCGTAATTGTCTGTCACCATGATGCAACTCCAGATCTACATACAGATAAATATTCCTTTTCCTTTTTGCATCTCTGCCCAAAATAAGCTTCAAGGGAAATAAAAACCCGGCCCACTTCCTGTTGGAGCCTGCACCCGAGGGTGAGGGGAGGAGGGCCAGAGGTCAGGAGTCAGTGAAGTTCAGAGCGTGTGTTTACTTACATCATATGGGTATAGATTTCTAACATGTGTGTACCCGGGCAGCACAGGATGTGGTCTCTCAGTCTCTGGTGAGGGTTACAGGACTCCCACGTCACGTCATCGTCCACTTCAGTTGTGTTTGTGTCCGAGAGGCTGCGCTTGGCCCGGTCACATGGACATGTGGGGTGGTCTGGGACTCTGCGCTGGTCTTGAGCTCACTGAGAGAACAATGGGTGTGTTGACACTGACGGCTCTGTCACTGATCCTCAGCTCATCATCTGTGGACTGATATCACAGCCTGCTCTGTTCGCCGTCACGGTGGACTCATGGATTACTAATATTCAACATTCCAGCCAGCAGCGTGTGTGTGTGTGTGTGTGTGTGTGTGTGTAACATGAGTGGACTTTTTTTGTGCGCTTTGCAGACATTTAGCTGAGATAACCTCTGTGGGACTTGTTTCTGTAGTGCCAGATATCAAGAAGCGATCCGTTACTGACAGCTGGTACTGAAACACAGAGAGATTATTTTGCGTTATTAATTTATATGATTATTTTTGGCCATTTGAAAACATGCAGCAAAGTGTCCCCTCTTGGTAGGACTGGGAGAGAAATTCATATCCCAGTATTTACAGGCTGAACGGCGATACACGTCATACATCTCGGTATTTTCTATGAAATGAGCTCCATGTTTTCAGCTGCAAGTCAAAGCCACATTTGAGATGTCATGAGCACTTTTATAAAAACACACTGTGATCAAAATAAAATGCAAAGACAAGGATTTTTCCCCTGAAAATAAACAGCTGCACAACATGTGAATGAAAAATGATATGTAATAAACAGCAGGACTGTACGTTAACTTTGTGCACACAGCACTGGAGCTACAGAGGTTTAAAGGTTTTAAAGGATATTAACATATCATGTATAGTCGTTATATCGCCCTGCCTTACCTCTTGGATGCTCCTGTGGTAGATAACACATGATAAAGTGTGCTCTACGGTGGCCCAACATGCCAGACAAATTTCTGCGTGCTGGTGCCCTTTTTAGTTTTTTCACCCCCGCCTGTCTGACAGGTGGAGCTGCTGCTACTCCCGCTTTAATTTAGGAGAAACTGGGTCATCTCAAAAGGTTCCCTTGGTGGAGTATCATACTGTCACTTGTATAAAGATGTCCTAATGTGCACCAGCCCACTCTGAAACCACAGTGCCTGAGCTGCTGATCAGCCTCTCCCTCATTAAAAGCAACAAGCACCAACTGTCTGTCTTCCTCCCATAGGATGCAGAGAAGCGCACGCCGCTGCATGCAGCCGCCTTCCTGGGCGATGCCGAGATCACCGAGCTCCTCATCCTCTCTGGTAAAACATTTTGCTGTTTTTGATCCAAAGACCTTGTTGCTACTTTTTCATGATGTAACCTAAACCTAAAAAAAAATATCATATTTCACCAAAGCGTCACAAATGTCAGTCTGTCTCTCTGGCCACTGTCTGACTTCCTTTTTCTGTCAGCGGCTCTTAACCTCAGGACCATGAGTTCCTACAGAGGAAGTAAACGTTTAAAAACAGTTCACGTTGTCTCACGTTTAAAATTGTGAGATAATTTTCTAAAACAGCTGGGCGCTGTAGTTTTGACTGAAAACAGGAGGAAACAGTGCATTTGTTGGGGACTATTTTCAGCTGCGGATTGATACACATTAGATGTAATAGTGAGTGTTTGTGGCAGCAGGACAGTGTTTGACTCACAGTGAACTGCAGTGCCAGTGATCATTGTAATGACAGAACATGCCACTCAGTAATGTGTTAATACACTGCTCAAAATAATGAAGGAACACTTAAATCACACATCAGATGTTGATGAACGAATTATTCAAGTGGAAAATATTGACTAATGTACGTTATACAATTTGTTGAGAACAAAATGACGTAACTGTCAGTGGAAACCAAAATCATCAGCTTATTCAGGGCTGGATTCAAAATCACGCTGAAAATCAAAGTGAAAAATTGAATTCACAGGCTGATCCAAGTCGCGTGAATTTTATCACAACAACTCATGATGTGACGTGGAGCACGTTAACACTCTGAGTTGAAGCTTTTTTAACTCGAGGAGTTCACAGTACTCCGGCAGAAATGCCAGGTGCCTAGAGTGCAGAAACGCAGGGTGTGTAGCAGCGAGTAAAACCTACATTCTCATTACAGACAATTACAAAAAGTCGCCTCCAGCTGCTAAAATACTTTCTGTGTGATCAGGGCCTTAGTCAGCAGTTACATTTTTACAAATTCTTAAATAGTTAAATTGATCCTTTTCCACAGTTTGACAATAAAATGTTCTTTCAGAGTCTAAAATGTTAAAGTGAATCCTGCAGGTTTGTGTTTCCCACCAACTGTAATGCTGACGCTCGTGTCTCCGAGTGTTTGGTCGGTAAACTTGACGTTTCACCTCCTTCTTGTCTCTGCAGGAGCTCGAGTCAATGCCAAAGATAATATGTGGCTCACCCCCCTCCATCGAGCTGTGGCATCACGGAGCGAGGTGAGTACACACACACACACACACACACACACACACACACACACACCTGCTGGGTCCAAATCCTTTCTTCTTTCCGAAACAACCTTTCCAGCAGCGTGGTGAGTCTGACTGTGACACAGGTGTCAGCGAGCTCGACTGCACCTCCTGGTATTTACCTGAAAACAGGCTGACACGCACACTCATCACTTCTCAGCCTCTCCCGCCTCATCTCACCTCAAACACTGTTCTGATCACCACATGGGACAGCTTTACCTTTGCAAGGGCTAAAAAATCTGGGTCAACACCATCAGTCAGCCTCCGTCACTCCCAGCGCGTGAACAAGTCCTTCAACATGGCTGAAATAACCAGAGGATGAACTTCAGTGAAAAAGACAAAGTTCTACACATTCAGGACCTTTCATGAGTTTGTCTGCATTTTAGGGAGGTTGTGTCTGAAATCAGAACTCAATACTTCCTGTTCATTCATTTACATAACTGTAATTTCTGTGTTTTAGTAAAGACGCATTTTAAATATGGACACAACAGTTTTCAGTCCATTTCTTAATATATATTTACTTTTTAAGAATCAGGTTGGAACAAGTCTTTTATTTAAAGATGTGTTAAAAGTACTCAAATAAAAAATAAAACATTTGAGATTGTATTATTGGTATAATAAATCAAAATAAACTTTAATAAATAAATAAATATATTAGTAAATTAATCAATTAGAATAAATTAAGATAAATAAATAAAAAAAAAACATATATAAAAATAAAAATAAATAATAGTATTATTGGTATAATAAATAAAAATAAGCTTATAAAAGATATTTCAACCCTTGACAAAACTGATATTGGTAAAAATATTAGGCAGGAAGAAATAAATACAGTGAATAAATAAATAAATAAAAACAAACTTATGCACACATAAAAAATAAATAAATAAATTAAAAAAACAAACAAAAACAAAGCAGTAAAAAGTGATACCACTTGTCGACTCAAATTATTTCTTGTATCTTGATACATATTCAAGTAAATGGGTCTTGCTGCATTCAGGTGCTCCTGAAGAAAAGAACTTGTATTATCACAAATAAACTATGTGCATCTTGTCTCGAGATATGTGTTAGTTGATACATGTAAATTTATAACTCAACTCAGCCCACATTCTGTTTCACTCTGACGTCCACCACATTACAGAAGCTGAAGATGGCTTGAGCTAACTTGAGCTTTACTGTGACTTTAAATACGTCCCTCATCTCTGGTGGTCGGAGGTGTGAACGTAAATACAAACAGAACTTAAAATGGCTGCTACAGGAAGTGAGTTATTTATCTGTGAAGTCAAACTCTGTTTTTTTGTCTCTTTTCTTCCTCAGGAGGCCGTGCGAGTTTTGATCCGCCACTCGGCTGATGTGAACGCACGGGACAAGAACTGGCAGACGCCGCTTCATGTTGCTGCAGCCAATAACGCGCTGAGATGCGCTGAGGTCATCATCCCGCTGCTGAGCAGTGTCAATGTGTCGGACCGTGGCGGACGCACCGCCCTGCATCACGCCGCCCTCAACGGCCACACAGAGGTACTGCAGACACTAAACTGAAATAATAATCTGCATCACTTTTCCTTTCTCCTGCTCCATCACACTGGTGTAGCTCGCCAACCAACAGGCTGTGATGTCATCATCCTTTGTGCTGTTTTGGTTGGACAGCTCGGTTGAACAGGTGGGCGAGTGCAGCTGTGTCGCCGGGGTTACGAAGTGGGTTGTTCATTTTGAAACGCTCCTTGTCTCACATGGTATCATTCACAAATATGTCGAATCTAAAATTACCAATGAGAGGCGGCGGATCTCTGCAGCCGAACTGAATGAACCACTTCTTCTATTTCTGCCCAGCACACACACACACACACACGCACACACACTCCAGAGTGTTTATGCAACAGCTGAGCCCAGTGATGAGATGTATTTACAATGCTGTTATATAAAGACCGTCACCCACACACACACACACACACACACACACACACACTGACACATATAAACATAAAAACACAAATACATATCTCTGATATTATTACCCACTAACGTCGCCTCCCTCTGTTTCTCTCTCTGTCAGATGGTGAACCTCCTCCTCGCTAAAGGAGCCAACATCAACGCCTTTGATAAGAAAGATGGCCGGGCGCTGCACTGGGCAGCTTTCATGGGTGAGAGACAAAGACGCAGTTTGTTTGAAATGTATCACGCCTTTTTTTTTCTGGAAGTAAATCAATATAAAAATGAATCAGTGGCTCATTATGGGTTGCCTCACAGCCGAAGGAGCTTTGCATTAGAGCTCACGGCACAATGATTTTATAAAGTCACTCCAACAGAAGAAAGCGTTCACAGTCAACACAGTTAGGAAGGTTTAAGGTTGTGTGACAAAGTTTTTTTTGTATTTACACAACCCCTAACCCCCAAACACCGTCACTGTTGTAAAAATTGTTATCAATAAAGTATCTGTCGTAACTTTGGCCGAAAACATCAGCCTGCTGAAATATTTGTTGACTGTACTGTTCATAATTTATTTTCAAATTATGGGTTTATCGTTTTAACAGTTGATTTCTCCTTTTCTTTGCCTATGGTGTGTGCGCTCTGGTGCGCCCCCTGCAGGTCACCTGGATGTGGTGTGTCTGCTGGTGAGTCAGGGGGCGGAGATCAGCTGTAAGGACAAACGGGGGTACACTCCCCTCCACACGGCGGCCTCCAGCGGGCAGATCGCTGTGGTCAAACACCTGCTGAACCTGGCAGTGGAGGTCAGAGAACACACACACACACGTTTGTTTTTCTGTACTTGTGAGGACCCTTGCTGACGTAATGCAACCCCTAACCCCTGACCTTTACCCTGACCTAAACCTGCATAGGCCCGTTTCCACTGCAGGAACTTCGGGGTAATTTTACGGGGCTGGGGCCGCTGGTGCGTGTCTCCACCGCAGGAACCACCCCCGAAGGACAGAGTTCCAGAACTTTTACAGGGGCTACACAAGTCCCTGCCTCGGAGTAGGTACTCAGAACGGCCCAGAAAAACTCCTGGGTGGGGCTTGGGGTTTACTTGGTGCTGATTGGATATACTCAAGGCGGGATGTGACGTCAACAGAAAGCAACAAAATAGCCGGCATTTTTAAAACTCTCGTTCATAGCTTCCACCGCCATGTAAATGAAGAGACACACCAGAAACCCAGCAACCACCTCAGCTCCTTCCATGTTGATAATCATCTTTCTTATGTCTGCTTTCTTCTTCTTACCTCTGCTTCTTCTTTTTTGTTGTTGTTCTTCTTTGTTTGTTTCTTTGCCACGTCGCCCTGGTCAAAAATGGTGGCGCAACGATTACATCACATCCAGAGCCCGGTAACTTTACAGGAACCTTCCTCCTACTCCGCCCTCTCGTGGAGACACGGTGGTTGAGAGGGCAGAGTGAGAGAACATCCTGTAAAGTTCCTGCCCCCCAAATAGTACCAGGAACTTCTTCAGTGGAAACGGGCCTAATCTAACCTGAACTTTAAAACCAAGTCTGAACCTTAAAGCAGTCCTTTGAGCGTCTAGTCTCGCCACCAGACAATCAGAGATCTCTGCCTTCTGATAGTCTGGGGACACTCCTTTCTAAAGTGTGTTTAACACACCGGAGAAAACGGCCGGCAACAAAGCAACGCCTCTTGCATTTTTGAAAAGGACACGCCCTCCCGGAAATGTGCGCTCCCCCTTTTCTCGTCAACAAACACACAGAGAGCTTGAAAATGGATGCCGAGAGATTTAACTCGTTTTATCAAACGTGTGCTCAGTCCACAAGATTGTGGAAATGAAGGACTTACAGCGACTTTGTTTAAAACTTTTAACGCAGTTGGACTATGTTTACGAGCACAAGAGTTCAGCGAGCCACTGAAGGTTAAGCAAAGCGTCTAAAGACTGACTTGTTAGTCTATTTGAGCGTCCGCCCCAAAGTGAGGACCAGACAAAATATCCTCACTTTCCTAAATGTCCTCACAGAGTATAAAACTCCTATCGGTCCTCACAAAGATAGATGTACAGCCTTGCACACACACACACACACACACACACACACACACACACACACAGATTCTCTGTCTTAGTCTGTTTCACACCCGAGGAAAATAACTCCCACACTCGATGACACATTTTCCATGTTAAACTAGCTTATTATGCACACATACAAAATCTCAACATGTACACACACACACACACACACACACACACACCTTTCCTTGGCCGTTATAACAGGTCTTCTTTTCACTCTTGACAACAGATAGATGAGTCTAACGCCTTTGGGAACACGGCGCTCCACGTGGCCTGTTTTAACGGTCAGGATGCCGTTGTCAGCGAGCTCATCGATTACGGCGCCAACGTCAGCCAGGCCAACAACAAGGGCTTCACCCCGCTGCACTTTGCTGCTGCCTCCACACACGGAGCACTCTGTCTGGAGTTCCTGGTCAACAACGGGGCTGATGTCAACGTACAGGTATGCCAGCTTAATGTCTGCCAAAAGACATACGGGAGTTACAGAGAAACATCAGCATTCATTTGAAGTTGTGTTTGTGTCCACCTGATGAATGTGAGTCCAAAATTTGCCGTCTTTTAGCTCTGTTTTTGGTCTCCACCAACTTCTGAGGGAAACGACTGGCTCTTTAGCTGCTAAATAATCCACTGTGGCGCTGGAAGAGACCAAAACAGAGCTAAAGTAAGAGGGAATTTTAGTCGAGATTTGTCAGAGAGAAGACTTCAGTGTTGCCAGTGTTGGTTTGTGTCTGCTGGATTTTAAATAGGCAACTGTTTGCCAACATGTGCACCATAAAAACAATTAAAAAGTCAATTAATACAGGTTTAAGATAACACAATAAGAAACTGAATAACTGTCGACATGATAACGTTAGCTTGTTGAATTGCTAAACATTTTACCATGCTAAGGGTAAGCATGTTGACATAATAGTTGACTTGTAAAATTGCTAAACATTAGCGCGTTACAATGCATTGTTGAAATAACTGTCTCAGTAAAGAATATGCAAAGAAATGAGATCATAATTGAGATGGATGCTCGTGTTTCTCAAAACTAAATCTACATTTCACATAAAACCTAAAATCTGTTGTTTTATTTCTGCTCCACCTTCCTCAGAGTCGGGACGGGAAGAGTCCTCTTCACATGACGGCAGTTCACGGGCGCTTCACTCGCTCTCAGACCCTCATACAGAACGGCGAGGCCTCTTTATGCTTGCTTTTGTCTCTTAAAGTTTAAACCTGTCACATTTTATTCTTCCTATAAATAAATCAATGTTAAATTTCAGGTGGGGAGATCGACAGTGTGGACAAGGACGGAAACACCCCTCTGCACATCGCTGCCCGCTACGGTCACGAACTCCTCATCAACACGCTCATCACCAGCGGAGCAGACTGCACGAGGTCTGTTTGTTCACATGTTGAGACTTTTGTGTGATATCATCACAGTGACAAGGTGTCAGGTAAAAGAGACTGTTGTATTTCTTCATCTTTCTCCAAAGGCGAGGAGTCCACGACATGTTCCCTCTCCACCTGGCTGCCCTGAACGCTCACTCTGACTGCTGCAGGAAGCTGCTGTCCTCAGGTACTGCACCAATGTTTAGTTTTAGTGTCACAATCAAATTTACTGTGTCTGACGATCATGTCAGGAGTTCTTCAGCTTCTTCTTTTGTGTTTGCATCTTCACAACTGACCTCTGTCTCCTTACCTTTGATTGATGTTCAGCTCTTGTGGCGTTTTAGCAGAATATAATCAGTTAGCTAAAACCAATGCAGTCTGATACAGTCCTGCAATCAGTCCTCTCATTAGAAAGGTGATCATGTTCAGTTTTTGTTGAAATTGTTTTAGAGGGATTATGATCTAGCTCTGTAATTATTTTGGAGGCTACAGTTTGTGGTGCTGTTGGCACGTGTCCCTATAATTAGGCTAGGCTAAATATCAAATATGCCTCTCTGGTGGGTGGTACTTTTTTTACCCCTCCGTGCAGGTGACAGCTGTGTGCATTATGTTTTCGGGTTGTCCAGCTCCTCTACGATAGGTGGAGATATGTCCCCTTTCAGCTTGTTAGTATTGGACCTTTTTCCTGTTGACCTATTACGTCACAGACCAAACAATGGACAAACAAGTTAGCTACGGTTAGCTAGCAGCTAACTGCTACCATGGTGGACAACTTTACAGCTCTGTACATTTGGTCCGTCCAAAAAGTCACGGCTCTGGATGTAGATTTCTCCATGTTGTTACCGGCTTCTTCTTCTCTTACACATTTAATGCTATTGGACTTCCGGGTCAAAGCCCGGGGCGGAAACTGTGGAGCATGCTCAGAGCGCCTCGGCCAGTTTGGCTCTGATTGACTGTATACATGCAGGAGGAATTCAACTCCCAATTGTGTGATCTGGGTGTGTGAGAAATTCACTTTAGGACCATTTCAGTCACACTGACATGTTTACAGGGATTTTCTGGTCTGGTTTTAGTCAGACTGACACAGTAAATAACTCTAGGGCAAAGGACACGATCATAATCTGTACTCACGTTCACTTTTCCTATTGGAATGAATAGACTCAGGGCCGCCACTCATCTCCCAAAGGGGCGGGGCAGTAGCGAAACCAACATAACACAGATACAGGAAATGAGTCTAAAGTGGGCCGTCACGGTTTATGAACCGTCTCTGTGAGGAGTGAGTTGCAGCTGATAAAATCTGCTAGCATCATGTTAGTGAGTAATGTTTAATAAAACAGTTTTGTATTCAAAAATCAAACTTCTCTGATATTTCTGAGAGCACTGGAATGACCGTTTCCACCATGTGTGTGTGTTTGATCAGATTCAGAGTCCATTCTGCCTTACCACTGTCCTTGAGTGTAGGTTTCTGGGAGGATGGGCCTGGTTGTTTTTCTTGCTCCTGGTGGTGAATTCCTCCACAAGTGCACGTATTCAGCGCCGGCCAAATGCAAGTCACAATGTTCCAGCAACAAGACAAGGCCTCAGTGAGTCTAATCACACACTGATGGGACCACTCTCCTCTGGAAACCAGCGTATTCTGCCGAATCCTCCTCTGAGAGCATCGGCACTGGTAGTCGATACCTTGTTTACATCTGAAAAGTTTACTTGTTGCTTTTGGCTATGAAATAATTTGTCTTTCCACTCATCCCGTGTATTTTGTTGGTTTTCCACTACAGAGCAGATTAACTTTAACAAATGTGGAGCAGGAACAGGAGACAGACAACAAGCCCTTCTGAGGATTTTGAGGCAGGCCCTGGCACTTGTGTGTGTGGAGGCCTGGAGCAGGATGAACCTCCTCATGTGGCTCTGCTGAGTCGCCGTATTGAACAACAAAGGAGTCATTTACATGTGCTTGAGCCGTGAGCAGCTGCAGTGTTGCGTCTGGTCAGGACGGTTGTGAGCAGCAGTGGTGCTGAGCTTTTGTATCTGTTGCACTCGGGAGCTAAAAGCCCCTTTGACATTTAAAGACCCGTGAAGATTCAACAAGCTGTGATAATAGAGGATTGAAAAGCGACAGCACGAGACGACAACACGGTGTTATTCATTATAATTTACTCGTGCGACTGTGATGTCACGACATGTTTGTTTGGTCGATCCTCCTCCATTGAATTCTCTAGGAACAAAAACTAGATGCTATTTTTGTTTTAAAGAACTGAGACATGAGCGTAGCGTGTGGTGTCAGGGGTGCAGTCTGAAAGTTGATGGTTTGAATGGATGTTTTGTGTACGTGCAAAGTATGGAGGATCTGCTGACTGTTTTCTGGTCACTCTCATGACTCAGCACTCCACCACACTGAAACAATTATGGAATAAAGTAGGTGCACTGTGTGGTCAGCTTCCCATCTCTGGTCCTAATCCTGGTGACCACTGCTGCTTATGTGCAATGCGGATGGATGCTGTAAATGTGTTGAAGCAGCCCTGAAGGCTTGTGTTTGACCACTCAGTTGTTTTCAGGACACTGTTAGTTCCTGGACCATCAGAAAGTTTTGTCATGGCGGGAACAAAACTGAAACCAGAAGCTTTTAGTTGAAAGTTATGTTGCAAAGCCTGGATAACACTACCTCAAAATAATATATATGATTAAACACTGAAAAATACTTGCAGCACGATTACATGTCCATCACATGTAGGTAAGAGGCTCTTGGAAGATGTTATCAGTGCACTCACACTGATTTCTAACCACAGATTTACTTGAAATAAACCATCTTTCTATCCCATCTTGATCTTTTGATCTGACCCAATGTCGTAAGCCATCAGTCCGATGCTGATCAGTCTCTGAGGGTCATTTTATCATAAACATTTCAGAGGTTTCAGTGTAGCTAGCGGATACATGGGCTAAGACTCCCTCTTCCATGTGCCGTAATTGTTCACAGTTCGATTAGCAACTTGAGACAGGTCCAGACAACACTTTGGCTAATCTCTATAAACAGATATCTGCATATGAATACAGATAAATTTGAAAAACGCTAATAAAAGCTAAATTGCAGATGGGTTCCAAGATGGCATTTCGGCCTATGAGTTGCGCCTCTTTTGCTCTCCACATGGACCAATCACCTGCATGCAACCAAACCCCACTGACAAGCTGCTACCACAGAGACCTGTCAGTCAGGATTAAGGCGTAGCAATGCTTGTCCTCCACAGCTCCATCGCTCTGTCCAAATATGGCCACTTATGGCTCCAAAAAAACAAGATGGCGATGACCAAAATGCCTCAAAATGGGAGTCCACAAACCAATGGATGATGTGATTGTGACGTGTGATTGGTCATTACTACTTGAACTACAAACGGAAACCAGGACACTTCCAATACCAAAATCTTGTGCCATTGCCCACAAACTCTGCATTCATATGCAGACATTTGTTTATAGAGACTAGACCTGACCAAGACTGGGACTGGGATCAAAAAATATATATAAATGTTCTGCTTATCTCATCAAATCTGAATGTACAGACATGATACACACATCTTTAGCAGACAACAACATTGTGTAGTCGTGTGAACCCGGCGTTACACATTCCACAATATCCATCAAGAATAAACATCCATGATTCTGCCGAGAAATCGTAGGAAGGAAGCTCCATCGTCTCGTCCAAATATGGTCACTTATGGCAAAAAAACCAAGATGGCAGCAACCAAAATGCCAAATTTGTGGCGTCAAAATTAGAGTTCACAAACAAGTAGGTGACGTCAGGGTGGCTACGTCCACGTCTTTTATACAGCAGGTGGTCAGGGAGGAGGTTCTGCATGTTGAAAAAAGTTTGAGGTCATTATTATTGTGATGTGATGAATGTTATGCTCATTTAAAGTTAGGGCAGTTTTTACAGTTACAGTTCCTGAATTCTACCCTGGAAGTCCAGAGTTCTCGCGAGAGCACAATTTGAATTTGCTCAGCGAGTCACTCTGGCAATCAGTAATGATGCTCATTACCCATGCTGTTGGAGCCGAGCTGCACCAATCACATCGGTGTATCTGATATAGGTGGGCCAGAGGCGAGATAAACACATGACGACAGTGCTGCGACAACGAAGTCCTGAATCAGTCAGTAAACATTGCAAGATGGCTACGGACGAACACCAGTTGTTTGAAACGGCTTTGGCCGCTACAATGAACGAGTTAGACTTGGCTTTTTCTCTAAAAGAGGAACAGAAGATGGCGCTCGAGTCTTTCCTTTGCAAGAAGGACGTTTTTGCTGTTCTGCCGACCGGAAGAGTCTAATCTATTGTTCTGACTGGTCGTAGTGTTATCCAATTGCGTGCAGTGATATTTACAAATGCATGCTTGGTGCTGCCCCTCGAGTTGAGCCATTTTCATTACTCATAGCCAGACCCTAAATCTTTCTAGATTTGGGTCTGGATTTCCAGGCTACCTGAATTCCCAAAAATGTTCTAAAAGTCTGTCTGCTGAAGAAGGGCTGTTACTTTTTAGTCTTAATCATTGAACTGATCAAACCCACATGAACTGCTTGTTGTTCTTCCTCTGTAAGATTCCTTCCTTCCTCTGATATAACACGTACCGTCTTCAGCTCTCTGGCTGTGAAACACGTAGCTTATAGATGTTTGTGTTTCCCTGTTTGCACGTCCAGCATCATGCACTCTCACCTAACCTTCTTCCCCCACCTGTCGCACTTACACCTGTCTTTCTCTCCAACTCCTCCTCTTCCTGTGTCTCTTTCTCTCTGTGGTGGCTGCTGCTGTGTGTTGTCTGGCCTCCCTCCGTCTCTCCCTGCGCTGCCCCCTTCAGGCCGGAGGTTTAGCATAATGTGTAACGACTCGGTCCTGTCTGCAGGCTTCCAGATCGACACTCCTGACAGCCTGGGGAGGACCTGCCTGCACGCTGCTGCCGCCGGAGGGTGAGTCACGCTGTCTTAAAGACACACATTATATCTGGGTCAGAAGGTTTAAAAGGCCTTAAAGGATCATTCTGGTTCTTTACAGCAGCTCTTACTTTCATAGCTCTGGACATGATTTCAAACAGATGATCAGACGGGCTGTAAACGGTTTAGTCAGATGGTGAAATCCAGATTTTCCCTCTGGGAATCAGTATAGGATTATCTTATCTTATCTCATCTTATCTAAACCTGAGTGTTAGTTTGAAGCCTGTCTGATAGTCAGACTCTTGGTGTTACTTTCCTCATCTGACTGATAAAAACCCACAGCGTGACAATGTGACCCTGGTGTTCAAAACATGAATCATCCTTTCATCATCTTTTGTGTTGAAGAGTATAAGTTATATTTATCACTTCACGTGGGTTATTAAGCATCAAGTGTTTTTGTTTTAACCTTTAAAGCAGTAACTAAATCTGTCAGTGTACACAGTCTGAATGGTCTTTCTCTGCCTGCTCTCTGTGTGCAGTAATGTGGAGTGTGTCAAGCTGCTCCTGAGCAGCGGTGGAGACCACAACAGGAGGGATAAATGTGGCAGGTAAGAGAACACATCACTGTCCAGATTGAACAATGCTGCAGTGCGTACTGTTATGATGTTGTTAACATTTTTAACTTTCTAGCAACAATTTGGAAAAGCTCCTTTCGTATTTCAACATGACAAGTGTGCATAGAGATAGTTTCCTGAGTTTGTAGTCAAAGAATTTGAGCCCAATTAAACACCTCTGTCAAGACTTTATCAGAGTCAGAATAAGTTTTATTATCTTTAGTCTTTGGTTCACACATTAAACATACGATAAACATATTTAGAGCAAATAGAATAAAGACAAAGTACTGCAACACTTAAAAACATAAACATAGAATTGAAACATCAAAATAGAAATGGGAGAAAGTTTCTTTGAAAAGATAATAGAACAAATAATAAACAGCATAACATTTACAATGTAACTGTTTCAGAAGGAGAAAGCTGTACAGTCGTGTGCAGGAGGTGCAAAAATATCCATCAGGGAGTGTGCACAAGTTCACAGGAAAGCAAATTCGTGATGCATGTGATTGGATTTTTTTGCCGATATCTGATATGCTGCAGAGATCGGTCGACATCACTGATGCTCTTGTGGCAGAATGAAAAAATTTGACATTGTCTTGTTTCAGCTTTTTAAATGTGAAGACTTGATGCTTTTTTTGTCATGATTGATATGAACTGAACTTGTTTGGGTTTTGAAATGTTGAATAAAACAAGACATTTAAAGATATTATCTTGGCTGTGGGAAATTATGACGAGAGATTTTATAGACAAAATGATCAGGGATACGCGATAATATCAGTCCACAGAAGAGACTTGATCACTAAAATGAGGTGGGGAAAAAGATCAGGATCAGTTATCAGCCAAATGAGTAGTTATATATCGACATGTCAGATATCGATGATGATTAATCGAGAAAATAATCAGCAGATTAATCGATAGTGAAAATTATTGTTTGTTAACATTGTTTGTTAAGTGACATTACTCACAGCTGCAGGGAATTAAAGTTTTATAAATGAAATCGATGTAGCCAGGTAAAAAAAAGTTTGGTGTCCATATACGTTTGGCCATGTAGTGTGTGTCCTGAGGTTTTGTAATTGAGGGAAACTTGGTGTGTCTGAATATTTGTGTCTTCCGTTATTTCCCAGAACCCCCCTCCACTACGCGGCCGCCAGCCGTCACTATCAGTGTCTGGAGACTCTGGTTGCTTGTGGCACAGCCATCAACGCCACGGACCAGTGGGGGCGCTCCGCCCTGCACTATGCAGCTGCCTCGGACCTGGACAGGAGGTGAGGAGGAGCACAGAGACACATCTGCTCTTCATCGTCTGTTGTTTCAAAGTTAGGAGGAGAATTATTTTTAAACCCAACGAGGAGAGGAGGAGGTGAATCTGAAAAGCTCTTCACACCGCTTCTCTGGTGTTGCTCTGAGAATCTGGGTAGCTGTCTACTGTTACTGCATATAGAAACCTGCCGGTCCACACCTTCTCTGTTTCCATGGTAACCTGGAGGTGAGACTGAGGTAGTGATAGTCATGCTTGGCCTCCAGGATTGGCAGCACCACACTTTGGCGCTCGGCAGCACAGTAACAAGTTATCCACTTGTTAGCATCAGGAGATAGCAGCGTATTAAAAGAGGCTCTTGTTTGAGTGTGTTGATGCTTTATCCTCCTTTATCTCACCCCTCCTCCCTCCTTCCCTTCTTCCCTCCCTCCTCCCTCCTTCCCTCCTTTCCTCCCTCCCTCCTCTTGTCTCCTCCTCTACAGGCGCCGTGTGGCTCTGGAGCCAGAGAGCGAAGGAGTCCAGGCAGAGAGGGAGAAAGAGGCGGCGCTGTAAGTCCACGCTAAGAGATACACATCATTTTGACCAAAGCTGTGTCCAGGTTCACTCTGCATGTTCATGTTTATAAGCTTATGAGGACAAAACACACGAAAGGTGATTTAATCAAATAAAAAACTCACACTTAATTAACACTTAGTGTGCTTTTATTTTGGCGGGCCAAAAAACGACCCATCTGAGGCAGCAGTTGCCCAGCACACTTTCATTGTATGTCAATCTGTCGTCCCATGATGCAATGCATTTATGCAAAGCAAAAATATGAACCAGATCATGGTCTGGTTCGGTGTTACGCGTGAGCCGTGTAGTGTGTTGAATGATAACTGAGATGTTTGTGTTCCAGATGTTTAGAGTTCCTGCTGCAGAGCGGAGCGACGGCCTCTCTCAAAGACAAGCAGGGCTACAGTCCTGTCCACTACGCCGCGGCGTATGGACACAGGCACTGTCTGGAGCTGGTCAGTACACACACACACACACACACACACACACACACAGAGAGAGGGAGGAAATAGTTGTTTTGTGACTCGAGGCGTTTTCTCCATCTGTTGGCTGATCATATTTTCTCCGCTCTCCGCGCAGCAACATTCCAAGTTTCTGCTGTCTCTTGTTTTAAACACAGGTTGTGTCAAAAACGTTTTAAAATGTTTCGAGTATATCAATCAATAAAATCACAAGAGTCACTTCCCTTTGATATGGAAGTGTAGAGCAGAGGTTCCTTACTGGTCCGACCACAGGTTCAGATTTTTTCCTCAGTCATTAGTTTGAGGTCCACACAGTTCATTACACTCAACATCATACTTGTGTTTGGACATGTCATCGAGCTGGTTTACTGTGTGTGTCAAGCAGCTGTCTGTCAGTAACCTGCTCTACAACAGGAAACAGCACTTCAAAATAAAAGCTCTATGCTGGAAATTCACTGTACTTCAAAATAAAGTGTGTTTTGTTTGCGAGTCACATGTGGTCCATTCAGAATGGACTGCAACCCACCAGTTGGGAACCACTGGTGTAAAGTACATGTTATATATGAGAGGACTTCCTGTAGGCTCAGTGTTGATGAGTTGTTGTTGTGACCTGCAGCTGCTGGACAGAGACGACACTCACCAAGACGACCCTGAATCTCCGAACGCCAGGAGTCCACTGCACCTCGCTGTGAGTCTCACACAAACACACACACACACACACACACACACACAAACACACACGATAGCATGTGATGTCACTGTCTTTACATATGTATTTATTGACAGAACAGCTGAAAATATCGTGTCATAAAATATGAACTTTTTTTTTTTTTTTTTTACCAAACCATGTTTATGTTGTTGTTTTTTTAGTTTTTTTATATATATATTTTTTTCTTTTGTTAATTATTATTTATTTATATTTGTCAGCACAGTTAAGAAATATAATGGAAAAAGAGTGTGTGTGTGTATGTATGTATGTGTACTTGTATGTTTGTGTGTATATGTATATATGTACATACAGTATGTATGTGTATACATATGCATGTGTGTGTGTGTGTGTGTGTATGTATATATGCATATATAAATAAGAAAAGAATAATGTAAAAGTCACTTACATACCCTTTTCGGATATCTAAGTGAAATTATTGTGCTGTTTTCTTTTCTAAAATTGTCTTGATTGTCCATTTTTGTATTATTATTTCTGTTTTACTTGTTCATATATATGTTCATATATATATTGTTGTTCATATATCATTTGCATGTTCGGAATAAAAATCACTACAACTGCTACTAGGAAAGACGGAAAAGTTCTTAAATGTTTCAAAACACATGAGCTTTATGGGAAATGTTGATTAAGTATACAAATTAGCTGTGAACTCACTATGAAAAAACACTTAATTTTTCAAAGACAAACAATCTTCTCTGCAGTTTAGTTACTGAAACAGAAAACAAAAATAAACTGATAGAATAAAAAAAAGGAAAGAAATAATTAAGTGTTGGGGCGTCGGTAGCGTAGTGGATAGTGCCGGCGCCCCATGTACAGAGGCGATGCCTCGCTGCAGCGGTCGCAGGTTCGACTCCGACTTGCAACCCTTTGCTGCATGTCAACCCCCACTCTCTCTCTCTCTCTCTCTCTCTCTCTCTCTCACCCCATTTCAATCTGTCCTGTCCATTAAAGGCTAAAAGACCAAAAAAATAATCTTTAAAAAAAGAAAGAAATAATTAAGTGTTTACATAAATTCTTCAAACCTTAACTGTGAATTCTTCTTAAATTAAATTTAAAAAGATCAAATTAAACAGTAGTTTTTCATTTAACAAAACAAGGGAACAATCTTAAATATTTGAACACAGAAGTTGAACAAGAACTTTTCCTGAATAAATGAGTCTTAAAGTGGCTGAAAAAAGACTCTGATGGCGAAAATTTCATGAAGCGTCTCCGTCTCTCTGCAGGCGTACCACGGCCACGCTCAGGCTCTGGAGGTGCTGCTGCAGGGGGAGAGGGAGGTGGACCAGGGGGACGAGGTGGGGAGGACCCCCCTGGCCCTGGCTGCCCTCCGGGGCCACGCCGAGTGTGTTCACACCCTCCTCAGCCAGGGCGCGTCGCCGCGCACCACTGACACCCAGTACGGACGCAGCCCAGTCCACCTGGCAGGTGGGTTCAGTTTCAAGCTCATGATTCACTGTTCCTGTTTCTGTGTCACGTTAACATCTGGTTTCAACACGTTTCAGCTCAATGTGGCCAAAAATATGTGGACACTTGGTCTCAGCTGTTGTTGATGGTTTGGATCAGTTAATGGAACAACACACAGTGAATTCAGTCAATGTATTGTCTGGAAAAGCCATCATTCAATACTAATGTACCTCCACTGTGGGCTCATGGGATATTCATGGGATATTTATGTGATATTTCGTACGAGTCACAACATAGTGATTGGAGGTTTAAATATTACTTTACAACCTTATTACGTGGCTCCAGGTGTAAATGCTTCCATGACTGTGTGTTTCTAATCACCTGAACATATCGTTCAGCTGCTAAATGACAAACTGAACGTCTCCCTGAATCAGCAGTGACGTCTGAAGCTTCGGACGTACAGTCAGTCACAGCTCGTCTGTTCACATGAGTGACTTCAGCTCATATCTGTGTTTGAAAACAGGTTATTTGTTGTAAATATTTGTTTGTATCCAGCACGCTGCTCACCTCGCTGCTTTTAGGCCTGTGCTTCTTATTTTTGCACTCTCTGCACTGGTGACGCAGGAATCCTCCCCATCTGATCAAACCGACTATTAATAAACATCTCTGTCACTTTCTGTTTCTTCTTCTCTTGCTGCCTCACCCTCTCCGTCCTCCTCCAGTGATGAACGGTCACACGACATGTGTGCGCCTCCTGCTGGATGAATCAGACAGTGCAGACCTGGTAGATGCTGCTGACTCTCAGGGACAGTGAGTACTTTGTGTTTTCCTCCCCTTCAGTTTTCTCTTGATCTGTTCCAGTTTGTGTTTAACACCTCCTCGTCCTCGTCTGCAGGACTCCTCTGATGCTGGCGGTCGCAGGAGGTCATGTGGACGCCGTGTCACTGCTGCTGGAGCGGGAAGCAAACGTGAACGCTGCGAATAACCACGGCCTCACTGCCCTGCACCTCGGGGTGAGTGTTCACATTCTCCCTTTCTCTGTCATGACTTCAGGGAGGCTTGAATGTTCCACCAGAACAATCATGGCACTTATCTGTTATATCTTTTCTTTTATCACTGTGTTAAAATTTATTTAGTTCTTTGCATTGGTGACTGTAAATATCTGCTGACCAGGTTGACATGATTTTGGTTTTATGCTATGTTTCTTTGTACTTTCTTTCACTTTACTGTACTCTGTGTTTCTGTTGTCTGCTTCTCATGACAACACTTAAAACACTGTTGTATAAACTAATGAAAAAGTCCAGGCATATTTTACAAGTGTTCCTGAAGCGTTTAAATAGATTTCCAGCTCTTCCAGCGAGTCATTTTTAATTTCCTATTTTGGATGACAGATTCTCAAATCTCATATGATCTGAAGGTGAAGAATTAGTGAGATCTTTTAAATCACTTCTCAAAACTTATCTTTAAAAAAGATTTTTCGTAAATGTTTTTTATTTCCAACTCATCTGTTTTATTGTCTCCATCAGGCATAATAAGCCTGAATGGTATGATGTGTTCAGTCATGTGTCTGTGAGTGTCCACAGCTAATCTCACAAACTACTGGACCGATCAGCTTTATATTTTGTGCGCACAATTACGAGTGTATGCTCAGTGATCTTTCGTGGTTGAGGTAACTCGCAGTTGTTGATAAACCTGTTTTATTGGCTGTTTTATTCCGTCATTTAATGCTGACTGCTCACTGCTCTTGATTGGCCAGCAGGGGCCTAAAAGGCTCAAGAAAATCACGCAGCAAAAGCATAGAGCAAAAGGTGTTTCTGGAAATCAGCTCAGTTAAAATCAGTAACTCTTCCCGTCTGTTGCAGGTCACATTTTTGCCGTCATTGTAGCTAAAAATTAGACATTCATAAAAAAATGTTGCTCTCATTTTGAGCCAGAGTCTCTGCAGATTAATTCCATACCTGATATGTTATGATCCACAGAAGTTAGGCACATTATAAGATGAATTAGTCCCTGTTCTTTGCAGTCTTCGCTGAAACTCTAAGGGAGCCTGCAGGGACAGTTCCACAGTTTGCATTGTCTGGAGTGGCCGTGATCAGCTACAGATCTTTGCCAGGCTGCCACTTCTCTGAGTGCAATTTTCTGGTTGTTGTCGTCACTCCGTTTTATTGTTTGTATTATTTTGATTGTCTGATTTTTGCCTCATTGCAGTCAAGAAATGTTTTAATCCTGGTTCAACCATGTAAAGGACTTGATTTGAAAAGCGTTGCATAAATAAGGTTTATTGCAATTCTGTTAATAATATTCTTATCATTAAATAAACTAAAAGAAAAAGGTTTTCCAAAGAGTCCATCAAGGTGACTGAATGTTGTGTCTGTCTTTTATATCACACTTGTGTCACACTATATAAAGATGGCGGATAATAATGTGAACCAGCAGTGTGTTTGACTTTCATTTAAAGACGTCCATCTTGTTTCTGCAGCTGCTGTGTGGTCAGGAGGAGTGTATCCAGTGTCTGCTGGAGCAGGAAGCCTCGGTTTTAATTGGCGACTCTCGAGGTCGCACCGCCATCCACCTGGCCGCCGCCCGAGGTCACGCCTCGTGGCTGAGCGAGCTGCTGAGCATCGCCTGCTCCGAGCCGCCGTCCCTCCCCCCGCTGAGAGACAACAGCGGGTACACGCCGCTGCACTGGGCCTGCTACTACGGTCAGTGTTCATACAGATACACCTGCAGGAAACTGGTTTTAACTCTGTTGTTGTTTCAGAGGTGACGCTCGTACAAGAAATAATTACTTATTAATTATGAGGCTTTAAAAAAGTGTTTTTATAATTAAAAATAATTCCTCAGGGTGCACATCATGATACTGTTTACAGTCTCAGAGACAATTTTAAGAGAAAACGACAAAAAATAAGAGAAATATTGAGTCACGTCTTTGCTGGTCTGATTTATAGTTTAACATCATTTGTGTGTGTGTGTGTGTGTGCAGGTCATGAGGGGTGTGTGGAGGTTCTGCTGGAGCAGAAAGGTTGTCGCTGTATTGATGGGAACCCGTTCACCCCTCTGCACTGTGCTGTGTAAGTTATTAGATATTATTTATTGATCGATTTTTTATTGACCTTTTTGAAAAGATTGGGTTGATTTAAACACATTTGTTGTTGTATTTATACCAGGGCTCTTAGTTATGATTACTTTTGCTCTCATTGATCTATTAATTAGTTTTCTACTGAACTTATTGATCATTTAATCTGTGAAGTGTCGGAATATGGTGAACAATATCCGTTGTGGCTTTTTGTCAGTTTGATTTGTGAGATTAAAAAAACCCCCAAAGATGTTTAATTTTGTTGAATTAATGATTTTTAAGTTCATTCACTTCAGAATTCATTTAACCTTTATTATATTAAAGAGATCACTGAGGGACGGCCCTCATTACAGTGATATCGAGTCAAGATTCAAAAAGTTTGTTGTCATGCACAGTAAAAACACAGCGGTTTACATCATACAGTAAAATTCATAGTTGCCAGTCTCCCCTCACGAGAAACAATAATAAAATAAGAATAAAAGTTAGACTTTAAGAATTCAACTAATTACAGAAACAAAGAAAAATAATTCCATTATAAAAATAATAAAAGCCATTTCAACTTTCTGTCGATCAGTTTATTGATCAAAATGTTTATATTTACTGTTTCCTTCATGAACCTGTGAATGATAGTGAGCGCAGCTCAGAAAGTGAAAAGAAAAAAGAAAATAAAATGCTGTAGAGCTTCTTATTAAACTGTATTTTCATAAAGTATTCAAAAGAAATGTTGATATTTTAGTGCTTAACATCCTCTGGACTGACACGGAGCAGCAGCATCAGGATTCACAGTTAAAACACACTGAACACTTCAAAAACTTTGCACCAACAGAGTGAACGATCACGAGACCTGTGCATCTCTGCTGCTGGAGGCCATGGGCTCGGACATCGCTGGCTGCAAAGACGCCAAGGACAGGTAAGATGTGTGTGTGTAACTAAGTACATTTACTCAAGTACTGTATTTAAGTATTTGATTTAATGTGACTTCATACTTCCACCCCACTTCATCTCTTGTGTTTTTGATAAACTGAAGGATGTGTTGAGTTAATTCTCCTCCTTCTACATCTAAATAAACTCTTTCAAAACCTGTGATCATATGATGATCTTATAGACCATGATGCATTGCTGTAGATTAAATGACCCAACAGGATATGAAGGAGTTAAAACAAGCACAACCTGAAACATCGACAGCAGGAAAATGACACATTCATGCAGCAGGAATATTAATCCAAAAATATCAGAACAGAAAAACACTGACAGGAAACATTTACTGCACAATAAATACTTTTACTTTCCATACTTAAAGTACATTTTGCTGATACATACTTTAACTTCAGTAATGTTTTAAACGCAGGACTGTTACATGCAGTGGAGTATTATTGTTGTGGAGTCAGTACTTTAACTTCAGTGAAGCATCTTCCTCTCTCCTGCAGGACTCCTCTTCACGCTGCAGCATTCTCGGGTCATGTTGACTGCATCCAGCTGCTCCTGTCCCATGATGCACCTGTTGATGCTGTGGACCAATCAGGTCGCAGTGCACTGATGATGGCGGCAGAGAAGGGCAGAGTCGGAGCCCTGGGTACGGAGTTTTTTTTTTGTTTGTTTTTTTTTTACTCATGGTGTTTTGTCTCCTGTTCTGTGTTGCTGATTTTGAGTGTATCTGTTGTGTGTGTCTGCAGAGGTGCTGTTGACCAGCGCTGGGAGCAACCTCAGTCTGACAGACAAAGATGGAAACACCGCCCTGCATCTAGCCTGCAGTAATGTAAGTCTCCACACGAGGGCTCCACCCTCCACCTTATTTGATGCCAGTGTCTTTTAAAAGTCAGTGCAGTCCCTTTCTTGAAACCTTCCTCACACTCGTGCATTATCACTGATCATGTTTGTTAGTTATTTAAACAACATTGTCAACCACTTTACCTTACCGTCAGACCACCCTTTCTGACAGGGAACTGAAGCGATTATATCCATATATGCTTTCTTAAAAACAATAATTTGGCCTCACAGAACACAGGAGTTTTCTCTCAGATTAAGTGTCTATGTTTAGATTATTTTGACATGCTGTACTATGACGTTTTTTCATGTCTTTGGACGACATGCTATACTATGGCGTTTTTTTCATGGTTTTGGACGACATGCTATACTATGACTTTTTTTTCATGGTTTTGGACGACATGCTATACTATGACGTTTTTTCATGATTTTGGATGACATGCTATACTATGACTTTTTTTTCATGGTTTTGGACGACATGCTATACTATGACTTTTTTTTCATGGTTTTGGACGACATGCTATACTATGACTTTTTTTTCATGGTTTTGGACGACATGCTATACTATGACGTTTTTTCATGATTTTGGATGACATGCTATACTATGACTTTTTTTCATGATTTGAAGCATGTCGTCCAAAATCATGAAAAAAAAGTCTTAGTATAGTAACAAACCTTTTGCTGCATCCCTCGTCCACAGCAGTACATTGCTCAGCTCCGGTGGTGATACGTCCTCCTGCTTGTCCAAACTGGGGGTGTACAGACGACATCTACTGTAGATACACTGACTATAGATAAATGCCTCCTACAAGCCCATTACAAAAATCCGAACTGCTGCGTAAAGGTTTTATTCATGAAGTCTCATTGAGATCAACATGTGAGATCTGATGACACCTTTAACATTAACATCAGAACACGTCAGTCACACAAAAATATCACCAGGTTTGAATAAATGTTTTGTCTCTGTAACTTTGTGTCCTCTGCAGGGAAGAGAAGACTGTGTGATGTTGATCCTGGAGAAGCTGTCTGACACGGCGCTCATCAACGCCACAAATGCAGCACTGCAAACGTGAGTTTCTAACACCTCCATCACATGACAAAAACATGTTCAGTCTCACTGTAATCTGATGAACTAGAAATGATCAACATGATCATGTTTAACTCTGTGTGTGTCAGTCCTCTCCACCTGGCGGCTCGTAGCGGTCTGAAGAAGGCGGTCCAGGAGCTGCTGTCTCGAGGAGCCAGCGTTCAGACGGTGGATGAGAACGGTAGGGTGACCCAGGTCTAAACCAGCCCCTCCTCCAGGACCTTTATCAGCTCGAGCTGCATGCAGTGGTCGTTTGTCAGCATGGCTGTTTTCCTCCGTTCCTGCATGAACTGCACTAATGAATGATTTTAATTTCATTTATTCCACGTGCACACAAATGAATCTCTAAAAGAGGGTTCCCACTGCTCATGGAGTCTAGAGATGATATTCCAAGATATAAAAATGAGACATTTCAACTCTGTTTCAACATTTTATTACCTTTATTTGACAGTGACAGCAGAGAGATGACAGGATGAGGAAGAACATAACATGAATTAATTGCCAAAGTCTAATGAATGGAATACTTCATTTAAAGTACTGATTTATGATGGACAGTTTATAATAAATATATATATAAAAACAGATGCAGCAGATTCAGATATCATCTTTCATGTCACACATTCTTTTCCCCTGTCAAGACCTGGTGCCTACATTTCCCACAATGCAACTTGACCACCTTCAGATTGTTTTCATTTCCAAACAGACTTCACACAGCTCCCTGTAGAGACACTCTTTATACACTTCTTTGTACACAGCTTTAGACTTCAGGACCTGTCAACAGACTTTAACATGTAAAATGATTCAGGCAGATCTGTGGGGAAATAAAATCTTTTCAAAATCTGACTCAATTATAAAAGTCATTAAAATATCTGTGAGTTTCAGCTCCTGGCTCATCTGGCTCACAGGATGTGGACTGTGTGTATGACGGCCTAACACATTGGAGGTGTGACGGGAAAAAAATGACATGCTCATCTGCGGATATTTTGCCTGAAAACTAACATACAAGCAACAATGTGACAACCACCTCTTCAGCAACCTACATGCTGTAAAATCTTTGTGGTGCATTAGCCATGGTAATGACAGAGCTCGCCGCCCCACCTGCAAATGTTCTGCAAAAACCAGTTCCCTCCTGACACTACAGGCATCGATGCTGCATCCTTGGTTTAGCACTGTCTAAGGCAATTGTGATTGGCTGAAAGAAGTACAAAAAAACAAAAAACTCTTTCTCCTCACGTCAGAGGTGTACTTGCTTTTTATCCACATGTTCACGTAGACAACCAGCGTCCTCATGAATGCATTTGTTCATGTACCTACGTTTGAACTACATATCACAGGAGGATACCACTAGAGGGCGCACCTGAGAACTTCGGTGATGCGTGATGTAAACAAACATGGCAACACTCGACATTATTAAACTGTTAGTTCTGAGATCACCAAATATCAAACCTTCATAATGACCTTGTGTGCAGTACGAAGTGTCTGTCGACAGCTTTACAGACGTCTGTTCTGACGGTGGTCTGTGGGGAAAATGCTTTTATTTGCTGCAACATGAAGAGTGGCCAGTTGGAAGCAAAGCTAAAGGCCTTTGCACACTGAGTCTGTTTTTTTAAATCTGTCTTCTGAAAAAAATCGTTAGACACAGAAACCTGTCACACTGATTCTGATGTGTTTTGTTGTTCAATTCATTGTGAAAATTTTCAGCATGTGACAAAATGAAAAGACACATTTCCTCCTTCGCCTTTCTCCACTGGAGCTACCTATCTGCCTTCACCACTCCCTCCCACAGCTGCATGAGGGGGCGGAGCTGTCCTTCCTCCCTGTCTCCATATTCTGTGTGCGGCCCACATCCTCTTCATCATCATCATCCACCTGGATATGACTATCTGACCTGCTGAACATGAGCTATCTGAGTTATGATTCTGAGCCCCGTTCCTCTGTCTCGTCTCAGCTGTGTCCCACCGCCACATTTTCTTCACTGATTCTTGGTCAAACGTCTCTGAAGGATCTGACGGAGGAAAAAATCGAACCTGTTCAGAAAATTTTTATGACAGACAAACGTTTCAGACTCAGTGTGCAAAGGCTTTAAGCTGGATTTCTGGTGCTCTGGTTCACAGAACATGATCGCTCTGCCTATATGTGACAGTGGGAACCTGATTGAAACTGTCCACAGGCTGCTTCTTTGCTTATTATTGGATGTATCTGTTGTGTAGTGATGGACGTCAGCTGTGGTTGTCTCTGTGTGCTCTGTGCCCCCCCCCCCTCATGTCTGTGTACTGTGTCAGCTGGCTGAACACTAATGGAATGCTGCTCCGTCCCTCCTTTGTCTTCTGCTTCGCCTTCCTCGCTTCCTCCATGTCTACGTCTCGCTCTTCTTCCTCCCTCCCCCTCCCCCTCTTCCTCTCTCTGTCTCTCTACCTCAGGTCTGACGCCTGCTCTGGCTTGCGCTCCTAGCAGAGAGGTGGCTGACTGTCTGGCTCTCATTCTGGCTACCATGATGCCTTTCTGCTCCCCTTGCAGCTCCGGGGCTCCCTCCCCAGGCTCCCTGCTGAGGCAGCTGCCCCACCAGGGGTGTAAAGGCCCGGGCACCGGCCCTCGGGGGCCACGCAGCCCCAGGAACCCCTCCGGACCCTCCAGCGAAGGAACCACCGAGAACGACTCGGAGGACTCGGAAACCTTCTGACCCCTCCGAACCGACTCTCTACCCTCCTACCTCCAGCTGTGCACCTGAACTTTTTACCTCCCCTCCAGGAGCGATGCAGTTTTTGGTTGGTGACATGCACTCTGGAGGGAGGAGGGTAGAGATTTGGTCGTGACGTAGCTTGGATGTTTCGTCTGTATCTTGTACAGAATCGGCCTCCTGTGTGACACCAGGCTGGAGACCCCGCAGCGCTTTTTTTCTTAGTGCCCTTTTTCCAAAAAACAATGAGCGGAGCAGCCGCACTGCCCCGGACTGACTACTGCAGCCGAGTAAGATGCTCCACGGTGATGAAGAATTTGATCCGGACCAGTTCTGGTTCGGGTCTGCATGCTTGTGTTGACTCACACCACGGTTTGTTCTTTCTACTCACGGGTGCTTAAATCCAAACCGACCTCGGTACTTCAGTCTCTGCATGGCACAGCAACTCGCCTTGGAGACTCGTTTTGTCTTAAAAAAAGAAGCCATTTTTAACTGTTTGTACAAAATGAAGTCAACCATGAAGACAGCTGAGTGTCCGTTTAACCTTTTTATGATTTTGGCTTGTTGTTGTACCAAATATTTGACTTCCACACGTAAATAATTAACATTTTTAACTGTTAACAACTGAAGCACAAATTTGGATTTTAGGTTTTGATGAACTGTCGCTGGAATGTCGAGGTTTAGTAGTTTAAATATTGTTCATGAAAACGAGGACACGACACACTGGGTACGTCCTGATTCCCTTATTTGGGCGAGGAGACGTCAGGGTGAATCCATGCGAGCAGTTTCTACCAGCAGCGACCAATTTTTTAATTAAAATTCTTATTTGTGTTTATTGATAATCTGTTTGTAAATTCATTTTTAAATAACTCAGATTATAATGACAGTGTCTTATAGAAATGATAAAGTAGCTTCAATGTTTTAGGTAAACTTAATATTTTGTAAATAAATTTTAAATCAAATTCTAGTTGAGTAGCGATCAGATGAGGGACTCAGGACGTACCCACTGACTGAACACAGGGTTTGTGCAGATGTGAACTGAGACTGAGATTTATGCATTTTATCCTGCGGCCTCTGTCGGCCTCCTGCACTGTTTAGACTCCATGTTCCTCCCCACCTGTCGACCTGAGGGCTGCACTGTGAAGTAAGATCAGCAGGTTAGAGAGTCGTGTTGAGTCTGAAGAGTCTTCCATGTTATGAAGATGGTCATGGTAACTTAATGCTGCAGACTGAAGCTGACTGGAGCCAGTTTTTGTTGAGCTTTGGATTTAAACTGGCTAAAAAAAAAAACATCTTTTTCTCATCAACTCCTCTGATAATAGCATCATTCTGTAATCAATAGTCGATCTATAAGCGATACAGATTCTCAGCTGAGGAAATGTTAATAGATGCAGACATGTTGAGCCAAAACATGACATTAGTAATGCCTCTGAAGTTGGGCTGTAAGCTAAGGCATCGACTAAAGTAACCAAGTACCAACTGGTATCAAAACATCTACCCGATACCTGCATTTGATCCGTTTTGTTCTGGAGGTCTGATCCTGGACCGACCCGACTCCCAGTTGGATCAGCAGACTTTCTGTTACTGCCATCTCTGAATGGTCAGTTCAACATCAAGCTAACACAGCAGCAGCGGCTAACATCCAAAACCAAGCTGTTACTTGGGCCTAACAACATCACACAAACATCTCTGTCGTTAGACCCATAAAAACAAATATAAATTGGGCCCAAAAACAGTTTCCCCATTGACTTACATTGTGAAAGAGACATCTGTGAAATGACTGGTGTCGCTATCAGGATTTGAGCCATTCGGTCTGGTAACATTTCTAAAGTCTGGAAGAGCCTGAAGAAGAAAGCCTTGGTTAACAGAGACCGTTGATAACCACCCTCTTGGTACCCGTTATCTCTTTTAGGGTTTGTCGAGCCAGCTGAGGCCCAGACAGCCTGACTGTGTTGAACTTGCTTCATAGTGCAGCCCTCAGATTAGCCACTGGTGACCTGTTCCCACCTGGGCAGCTTTGATGTCTGATCACGCAGCCCAGACTCTCCTTAAAGACCAAATTCCTGAAGCTCTGTTCGGCCTCCCTCAGTTGGTTGTGGTATTTATTATCTCTTACATGATGGTACAAATACTGCCAGCACTTACAATGTAAAGTAACACAGGGCCTTGACCACTCCCCTCCCCCTCCTCCCCTCTGTTGTCTACCTACCAGCTATGTGCCATTGTCTCTAATGTGTCCAGTGCCTTGATGTCCACTCATTTTTCTTTTACAACAAGTCCTTTGTTAGAAATATAATATTCCTGTAATTAAAGGATCAGCTCATTAAAATCACTGAACCCTGGAGGTACTGAGCTGTGCAGGTTTGTCCAGCTTTTCAGATATTTGCCTCAAATTTCTGCTACGACCAAAATAAAAAAAAATAATTTAGCTGCTTATTTTTTGTGCATTTTTGACTCTCTGTATTTTACCAGAATTTACTGACATGATCCTCCAGATATGATGTCAAGGCTCTGGGCAACGTCTGCTTCCTGAACAAGAGCGATGAATTTGCACCTGAAACGCTGCCAGAAAGCGGCAGGAAAAAAGTGTGGAGGAAACAAACAAAATAAGAGATGCCAAATAAACAAGGCGCTGATTCATACAGGACTGATATCATCACATGACGTCTGTGTTTGGATAAATATGGAACATAACTGACTTCAGAATTTTCACTTGACAAATAACAAACATAGCAGATTCGTATATAGTACTCACGTGCTGAAGTGAAGTGCAGAAACAGTCCTCATCCTGTTAAGTGATTTCCACCCTCGTACATACAGACAGATTAGCCTGGTTTACTCCAGGAGCCAAAAGCATGACAATATGTTGACTTTGGAAACTTGTCATCAACTTTCATGTTGTTGTTTTTATCAATAAATTTACTGATGGTGAAAATAATTACCAGGTGAATCAATGATCAAAGTGTTAATTAGCTGCAGCCCTATTGTTTGTGTCTTCAGTTAGCTCTGTGGAGAATCCAGATTAAGCAGGACGTTGTTTGTTTTGAGGCAGAAATCTTAAAATCTGGACAACTAAAACAAAAACTATCTGCACGACTCGACACCACAACATTCCAAGTGTCTGGGTTTTTGTTGCAGTTTTTTAGTGCACTGATCCTTTAATATTTTGAGCATAATGTGGTCGGTTATGTCACATTCAATGACAGAGTTTAGAGGAGTTTGCTCTGCGTGAGTTGACCATTATGCAGATGGGTTTTTTTTGTTGAAATAATGTCTCACTCCGATGTTTTCTCTCCTGAAGGCTGCTGATATTCTGTATTTTTATTGTCAACAAATCCCTCCGAAACAATCAATGTGTCTGTCTATTGATACTTTCTGTGGCTCTTGATTTCCAATGAAGACACAAATGTTTGAGTCAAAAAAACTTAGTTTGAATATATAAAAAAAAATGTTTTTATCATTTCTTAAAACAGCTTTTCAGTGTAGCTTTAGCTGTGGAGGCGCATTTCCACCAGTGTGATGAAAAAAAAAGATCCTGTGAGTCGTAGAGAGGAAATTTTCTCAGAATAATGACGGTATTTATTTGTTTTGAAATACTAACTCAATATTTTGACAAACTAACTCATTTTAACAAACTTTCTCATTTTGAAATACTTCATTTTTTGAGGTAAGTCGTTATTTTAAAATTGTGTCTCAAAATAATAAGAAATTAAATCATTTATTTGAGATACTAACTCAGACTGAAATAGTAACAACATTTTTCCAAGTTGCATCTCAAATAATGAGAAACTAACTCGATCAATAAAATAAGGAGATTCTACCTAATTATGAGAAAGTTTATTATTATTTTGAGACACTAACGTTTGTCATTGTGGTGACTCACAGGATCTTTTTTTATTTTTCTCATCACACTGGCAGAGAGGGTCTCCATACTTAGCAAACGTTACTCTCGGGAGCAATTAAATTTATTGGGGACTATTTTCAGCGGCGGATTAATCTACATTTGGTACTGAAGTGAGTATTTGTGGCATCAGGACAGTGTGTGGGATCAATTTTAAATAAACTACAATGCCGCAGTTAAACGTAATGAAGGAATGTGTTTTTAGCTCTATGGACGCAGACATCAGACTTGTTTTGTCTTTTCGCGGGATTTGTAAACAATAAGAACAAGAATATCTTCAGACTTGTCCTTTAAGTTGTGTGTGTGTGTGTGTGTGTGTGTGTGTGTGTGTGTGTGTGTGTGTGTGTGTGAGAGAGAGAGAGAGAGAGTGTTAGCTTTAGGTACTGATATGAAATTAAACTGCTTTTGTATATAATGTTGACGTAAAGCTTTGTATGAACTCTCCATCACAGATGATTTTTAAGTGACGTCTCCATCCTGAAGGTTTTTATTTGAGCTCCAGACTAAAAGTTGTGAATATTAATGATCTTATTTTAAACCCAGAACCCTGCTAGCTGCAGTTCGACTGAAATGGAGACGACTGATAAGCACACGTTGTTAACAAGCACACTGTTGTTCTGTCCCTGAGCTGAAGGTCCGCTGAGAGACTGAATCTGTCTGCCAGTATTATTATTATTATTATTGTTATTATTCTACCAGAGACGAGCTTCACCAGTCCTGACAATCGCTATCGTCATGTGTCTGATGATTTTCATACCAGTTCCTGATGCAGTACGACATGCTGAGGGCTGTTTGTCAGCTTCCCTTTGTTTTATATAAATTGTACAATTATAAAAAATCTGAAGTTACTGTTGTGCTGTTTTTATTTTCCATTTCATTCTCCACATTATAAAGAAAAATGTTTTTGTCTTGTGTTGCTTTGAAAATGAACGTTCTTGCTGCTGAAGCTGATGAGGAGGATTTTACCATTTCACTGTTCATTTGGAAATTAGATTATTATTATTAACTCTTTTAACAACCAACAGACTGAGAGAAAAAAGCCTTTTCATTAGGGGAAGGGAACTCACGCTCTGTATTATGGAAAATTAAATTGTATATGTATTTGTGGCGGGCGGCACGGTGGTGTGGTGGTTAGCACTGTCGCCTCACAGCAAGAGGGTTGCCGGTTCGATCCCGGGTGTGGGAGCCCTTCTGTGCGGCGTTTGCATGTTCTCCCCGTGTCAGCGTGGGTTCTCTCCGGGCACTCCGGCTTCCTCCCACAGTCCAAAGACATGCAGATTGGGGACTAGGTTAATTGATAACTCTAAATTGTCCGTAGGTGTGAATGTGAGCGTGAATATTTGTTTGTCTCTGGGATAGTCTGGCGGCCTGTCCAGGGTGAACCCTGCCTCTCGCCCGATGTCAGCTGGGATAGGCTCCAGCCCCCCCGCGACCCTCAAGAGGATGAAGCGGTTAGAAGATGAATGAATGAATGTATTTGTGGCAACATAGTGATCTCTGTAGGCGAGGACTTGCTCCCTATGTAGATATAAACAGCTCATTCTGAGGTAACAAGAACACGATTCTTATTTTCAGGTGATTATACACTAGAGAAAACTTTTGATATTACATTTCTGCCAAAATATGCTCCTAAATCCTGCACACTGGACCTTTAATCAAATTGAATTTTGTACATAAAAAGACAGAAAATAGTGAAAATGACGAGGTGATATCTTCAAATTCTTGTTTTGTTTGTTTAACAGTCCAAAATATTTAATTTAAACTGATTATAAAAACACAAAAGCAGCAAATCTTCACATTTCTTAAGTTTAAAACAGAAAATATTTGAAGTTTTTGCTCAATAAATGACTTAATATTTAAACTGATTATTGAAAGTGTTAATTAAATGCCACCTCTCTGGTCATATCATTAACCTATTATTTGACATGTGCTGCAGTGTCTTTATATCACATCTGATGTTTCTCATCTCTGCTTCATTTACTCCAAAAACAAACAAATAAAATCTTGAACAGATCAGAGTTAATAATCTTTTAATAGTTACATCTCTGTACATTTACAAACTTTAAATTACACAAATTAGTTTGTTTACCAAACTATAAACACAAGACTGAAACTTTTCAGCAGGTCCTCTTGAAACAGTTTGGACTCATGGCACCGATAAAAGAACGAAGCCTCTTTGGAAGAGGATAAATTATAAAGTGATAATACTGAAAAGATAAAAACTGGTCTAATCTGTCGCGTTAATGCTGCAGAGTGTCGCTGCTCCGGCGGAATGATTCTGTGCTGTGTACTCGTCTATTTACAGTCTGCACAAACATTTACAGAGTCCAGTGTGCTTGTGGTGAACTCACAGACTGAGCAGAGTGAGTACCTGTGGGTCTGTGTTTAAAATGCACTTGGACATGTCACACTGCTCAGCAGTTGATGCCCAGGCCAGTCCAGTGGTCAGGTACCATCAGGAAGTATTTGTCCATGGCCTCGCAGAATCGAGCTCTGTACAGCTCCGGAGAGACCACAGTGGGCATCTTCCCTGAAGGAGACGCAGACAACACGACGTCACAGACAGGAAACACTCACAAACTCAGAGTATCACAGTAGGGTCATGTGAATTCTCCATAATTATCACGTGATCGAGAGAACAAAAGTCGTTTTTTCTCAAAAATAAAGGTAATTTAACCCGTTGTCATAAGAAAACGAGCTGCGTTATGTCGAGATAATAAACTTTTGATCCTGAGATAATCACTTTAAAAAAACATTGCAAGCATGGTCTTTCTCAGCTTCAGCACAGAAATCTTCTTTCGTGTGATGAAGTCACAGATGTGAAATAATCAGGGACCTCTCAGTTTATTTGTTTTCAACAGGTGCAAAATGCCTCTAGCAACGCAACTTGTTACTCTGATCAACAACTAGTGCAAGACGAGGCAGTGCTTGGTCTGTTTTAAAGAAGGAACAATGTGGTGTCCTGGTCACAACCAGTGCACTAAAATATGTTTCTGAAAACATTTGAGGTGAGAGAATTGATCTTTGTTTCGTGAGCCCGGTGTGTTGGAGACTGGAGGCAGTTACAACCAATCAGAGTGAAATCTGTCATGTGTGATGCTCCTCTGTCCCCATATTGTGATGGGCCGGACCCGGGCCAGGTTAGTTGGAAATCTGTCTTAACTGGAGGGGGACAAACGCATCTGCCAGAGTAAATGAAACATGAGCTCGCAGAATAGTCTGGCTGTTACAAACCAAGATACGTACTGACTCTGAGAAAAATGAACAAATATGTTTCACTGTTTCCACAGTAGGGTTGGGTATGGGTTAAAAAATTACAATACCAGGACCCTTCAAGTTACCTGATACCAATAGAGTACTGATGAAGACTCACCTTGACCTCCCAGGATTCCAGTGGATTTGACGACCATCTCCAGTCTCTTGTCCCAGGTAAATGTCCTGATATAATCTGCAGGAAACAGCAGATGGAAAACTGTTACAGAGACGTCACCAGAAAAATGTTCAAAAACCACAAATATTAACAGGTGAAACAGAGTTACTACCCTCCTCCTCCTCTCACCTATGATCCCGACCACCAGCTGATCGGTGGTGTCGTCACGCCCCACCAGCAGCGAGTAGTCGATGATGAGGTGGCTGGATAGGAAGTAGGCGTCGCTGTGTATGGCGGCTCTCAGGATGGCCTTACAGTGGGAGCGGATGTACAGCGGGTTGTCGTGGATCAACTTCAGAAGGTTCTCGTCCAGAAGAACCACCTCACAGCTTTCCTTCCCCGAGTCCGTCTTCACGTTACGGTTCCTCAGAGAACCTTTGAGGTCAAACACCTGCAGGAGGAAGACCAAAGGTGTGTCGATGAGTTTGTGCACATGTACTGGTTATTTTGTAGAAATGTGTCACTGTCTTGATTTACTAAGAACAAATTTAATATTAATATTAATCTAAAATCATCAGATATCACAGTAAAACACTGACAGTTAACATTTCATTGCACTAAGAGTACTTTTACTTTTGATTCTTCACCACTGCCATGTTGTACTCTGTCGTACCTGCGCCATCTTGCGTCCATAGAAAAGATTCTCCATCACCAGCAGGTCCAGTTTCTTCTCTGTGTTGTTCTGGGAGTTCTTGTAACCAATCCTGTAAACACCCAGGATCTTCGCCAGCGCAGTCGGCCGCTGTGGGACAGAAAGTGGTTTGTTAATTATTTAAATTTAGTGAGTAAACCCCTGATAGAAACTTGTATGGTGCGTACTTTCTGCTGCACAGCTCCAGTGATGTAGGTGAAATAATGAGGTGCGAAGTCGAGGAAGGACTGAACCTCCAGTCTGGGCATCTGCTTCAGGATGAACCGGTCATCTGAGACACAGGAGGGGAGACAGTTCCTGTTATTATAATGTTTTGGTCTTTTTATGGGATTTGTTGACAATAATAAAAATATAGATTGACATAAGCAACTTTCTTTAAACTGCAAAAACCTCCTATAACCAATAAACCTGATCTTACAGCACAAACCTAGAAAATGAGACCACAAACCAACATACTACACTCTGTACTTATCAGGTCCTACTAATCCCAAATAGCTAAGTGATGCAGACCAAACAAAAGCTAGTACGGGCTGCAGTGACAGAAGTCACATTAATCTGTGATATATTAAATATCACAACCTTCTGTTGCATAGAACACAGCTCCAGATTTCCCTCCCCGAGCCTGCCAGTTGACACAGTGGGACAGCGAGCGCACAAAGTCCTCCTCGGTGCTCTCCATGATCTCCTCGCGCATCTTGTGGAACTCCTCGGCGTAGTAGATCCGACAGTAAAACTTGGCGTTGGCGTCTGAGAATTCTGCAAATGTGACAACAGATGAAATTTAATTTTTACTCCTCCACATCTCAGAGGAAAATATCTTTATTTAACTTTTACTCTTTTAACAGAGTACTTTAACAGTGTGATACTAGTACTGTAACTTCAGTAAAGAATCTGAATACTTCTTCTGGAGGATAAATAAATGTCAGAGGAAGAAATACTCACGTAGCTCGACGTGCGGATTCAGAGTCTGTTTCTTCTGTTTATCTGTCAGGTCTGCATCCTCTGCACAAAACAGTCATAGAAATGAATTATTTCACATGTAAATGCTTTTAAATTCTCAGGGAATGAAGTTGTCATGTGACGTGAACACTCACTGAGCGGGTCGGTCTCCAGGCTGATGCGGCTCTGCTGCGATGAAGCCGACTCACTGGGCCTGGCAGGGCTGCTCTTCGCACGACTCTCCCCAGCGCTGAGGAAGAAACAAGAAAATATGTCAGCTCTTCTGTGCATTCTTAACACATGATTATTTCTTCAGTTGAACAGTTGAAAGTTTTTTTTAATAGTGAAATTAATAAAGCTTCAACTTCTGCATGACAACGTTTACATGGCCAAAACATTTTAATCCTTCCTGCTTTGTTGAATGTGTTTTTCCTATTTATTTACAGACAGCTAAAAGTTAACTAAAATCTCTGCAAAACATCTTGTGAATCTGTCCTGATATATTTCAATCTAATAACGTATTTGCACAACTCCTGACAGCTGTGAAAGAAATACTTTTAGTGTCCTTAAGTTAAAGTAGCAACACTGCTCTTTAAAAATATTCGGGCAATGTAAAACTCTTGGATTTAAGATTTGACTTGTGAAGAAAGTATCAACAGCAACATGTACTTTAAGTATTAAAGTAAAAGTAATTATTGGGTAGATGGGTCCCTTTCAAACAGTTGTATCATATTATTATGATGCTTAAACATGTCACCAGCATTTTAATGTTGCAGTTGGTGAAAGTGGAGCACTTCTTTGCTACTTTAGGTACAGCTGGCGACTTTAATCTGAAGCAGAGCATCATATTTTATAAACTAATTATGTTTTATTTGTAAAGTTTTAATCAGTAAAGTAACTAAAGCTGGCAGATATATGTAGCAGAGTAAAAAGTACAGTATTTCCCTCTGAGATATAATGGAGTAGATGTATAATGTAATGTCAAATTAAGAATGCTCAAATAAAGGTGCGTAAAAAGTTCAGAACTTGAGTAAATGTATTTAGTTTCCATCATTTGTTCCTGAGAGTTTCAAACACCACCTCAAAGTTCAACATGAATCCTTCGTACCTGGAGACCTGTGGAGTTTCCTCTCCGCCTGTGTTTGACGCCTTGGACAGATCATCCAGCGCCGTTTTATACTCCTTACAGCTGGAAGGCAACATGTGACACATTTACCGTAAGATTTACTACTATCCCCAGGCTATTATTTGCTTACATCACTAAACTAAACAGGCCTATATTTGGGACAGGCCTTTAATTCCTTTCACACAACACTGTTCAAAGATCAAGAAATACCATCAAACTGTTTATGTAAACTAGTGTGAATATTACTTGTATAAAAATTACACAATAACACAAACGACACCAATAAAAGTCTTTCATGATGTGTTTATCGTGCTAGTTGACTCCGTATTAGAGACAGGATATACTGTGCAGCCTCACCTGAGAGCGAAGGCGATGATGGAGCTCGGCTCTCTCTCACACACTGCGATGGGAACTCGCTCATGTTCGTACATCAGGTAGTGTTTGTCCGGGTCGCTGTCGACACAGATCACATGACAGTCAGAGACAAACCAGTGAAGCTTGTAATAACTGTGTGTGCAGCCTCCTCCAGCGTCACTTACAAAGGGAAGGGGATGGGGTTGTAGCTGTTTCCAGGCAGGAAGTTGGCGAGGATGGCTTTCATGGTGGACTTCTCCTTCACCTGGCTGTCAGTAGAGCCCAGCAGGTGTCCGTCAAACACGTCTGATGACAGGCAAACGCAGAGTTTAGACACATCACACAGATACTGCAGAGGTGTGTGTGTGTGTGTGTGTGTGTGTGTGTGTGTGTGTGTACCTTCAGGGATGCTCAGAGAGTCCTGCTCAGTGAAGGAGGGACCAGGTGTGAACGGTTCTGTTCCTGGCTCGGCAGGTGACGGCAGCATGGAGGAGGAGGAGGAAGTGGTGGAGGGCAGCGTGCAGAGGTGACGGTCCTCTGTCAGTGAAAACACATCAGCTCATCAACACTTGTTCTTCACTCAGTCACAATCAACCAGGAGTCAGGTCTGAGACAGGTAACTCACCTTTGTCACCGTTCTGCACCACAGGAGACGGGTTACGAGGAGACGAGTCCAGAGTGCTCTGTTACATAAATGAAAACAGGTGAGATTCATCATCCTGAATCAAAACTGAATGAGTTGAGGTCACAGCAAACCAGATGTGTTTACATCCACGTCAGTAACTTGTTCACTGCTTCATCTAATGATTAATTTAGGTATCAGTTAATCTGCTGAGTATTTTCTCAATGACCTGATAAATCGCAGTGTCCTGCAGCTGTCCTGTTTTGTCTGACCGACAGCCCAAACCCCCAAAATATTAAATTTACGTCACTGTGAGACCAAGAAAAGCAGCAAAGTCTCACATTTGAGAACCTGAACTGTCACATTTTTGCTTGAAAAGTGACTAATTAATCGTAAATGTCGTTGCAGCTCTAAACTTGGTGACTGTCTGCACATGCAGATCAGATTTCCAGCGTTCCCACGGCCTGATTTTGGAGCCATTACTTTCATTTTGTTTTTTATTTTGTGGCAGACTGTATGGATATGAACAGAGAGCAAGAGGAGAGAAAGCGGTGTGACCTGCAGCAAAGAACTCTGATCCGAATTTAGTCCGACTTGAGGTTTAATCATTTTAAATTTGAAGATGTATCGCTATGTGTAATTGTCTTCTCTTTTGTTCTGATGTTCTGCTGTCATAGTAATATTTCCTCCGTCTGTCCTGCACATCTGCACGTGTAGAAACCAACACACGCCCAAGAACTTGGCTTTCTCCAGGTGAAATTTGGCTGAGAAAAAAAACACCTTCTCTAAAACCCCATTAGAAGAAACTCCTGGATGACATGCTACTGAAGAATTCAAGTGACTAGAGGAATGCTGACTCAGTGACCAAGTCACTTATTGTGATGTAAACGTGATGGATGAAGTTACCGACCTTGCTGTCGTCAGCGGTGGTCTGTCTGTGTCTGCCCGGGCTGGGAGGGACAGACAGACGCTTCCTGCCTTTCTCCTGTTGGAACAAGTCCTGCAGCCTGAGAGGGAGAGAGGCAACAGAGGGATGACTACAGAGGAGATGAGGAGTCCAAGTGACTCTCAGATATACTACAATAAAATACAAATCAGATTTACAACGACAGCTTAAATACAGCTAAGAAAAACGTATGCCGTATGTACAAGTAGCAGCAGCAGCAGCAGTAGTAGTAGAAGAAGAAGGAGAAGGAGGAGGAGGAGGAGGAGGAGGAGGAGGAGGGGGACAATCTCCATCGTCACCTTGGAGAAGTCATGTTTGTTTTTCCACCGATTTTATTTTCTTGTTTTTCTTTATTTTGTTAAAATAAGACAGATCTTTGTGTTATTAATATTTATTGTTGTTATTATTATTTTATCATATTTATCTATCTATTATTATTCATCCAGAGGGACACTGTTGTGCAGATATTGAATAAAAAAGTAGGAAAGAGTGCAAATATAAATATGAAATATAAATAAGGTTCAAATCCAAAATATACACAATGTGAAAAATATATATATATAAATACTGATAAATAACATCCATTGTAAGAGGTCCTTGTTGACTCTGACCTGCTGTTCCAGGACTGTAACATCTCACACAGACTCTGTTTCTTCATCACCAGCGACTCCAGAACCGCCTGAACCTGCTGAGGAGAATCCACACCGCAGGCTTGTAGTCGCACCTGAAGCTTCTCGATCCAGCTCCGCAGCTCCGCCTCCTCCATCTACACACACACACATACACACACACGATGAGCTAATGCAACTACAGCTGAACCCAGAGATACTGACACACACACTAGAGGTAAAAAAAACCCCCCAAAAACACCTACGTCTTTCTGAGCGAAGAGGTCCTCCATCTTTTCCTCTCTCGTCTTACTGAAGGTGTCGGTCTTGAGGGAGGTGAGGCGGTCATCTATGGCGAGGTACACCTGACTCACTCTGAGGAGAGAGCGGAGGGAGACAGGTGATTATAAGGACACCTGGAAACACCTGCTCCAGGTTACTGAGGCGTGTGTGCAGATGGTGGCCTGACTCTGTTTGACCCTGGACTTTGCTGCTGCATCTGTCTGCCCCTCTTTGGTTTGGTTATATTGCTTTAGTGCTTTGTTTTGCTTTTATGCACCTTTAAAACACCTGCACACATTTTCCACTCATGCAGCACACACACATAATAAACATTAGTTGCAGCTCTCAGACCCTCGACATGAAGACATCAACAACTAAAGGCCAGAGTTCAATAAAATCAGCTGTGTATAATTCTGGTCTCAATAACGACCCCTGCATGAGTCTATAAATATTCCAGTTGCACCCTAGTCATTTTAAAAGTTGCTGGACATATTGCCGTGAGTTTCCTGAGCAAATTTACTTTATTTTTACCTTTTACTTCCTCGTCTCAAAAAATAAACTTTAAACCCAAGATAATCTAATGGGCAGATGTCCATGAAATTTTCCTGAGTGCATCTACAATCCCAAAGGGATACACCATTTTGATGCATTCTTTTTAACATTATTGTTGTTTCAATGGGATCTACTGGTCACAGTGCATAATTCTCTGGTGTCTCTCTGTGTGTTTGAGGTGTATAAAATGAATGCAGACTCATGAGCTCTGTCATTTAAATGGATGGACTGCACTTGTAAAGCGCCTTTCTAGTCTTCCGACCACTCAAAATGTTTTTACACTACTGAGTCACATTCATCCATTCACACGCACATTCACACACTGGTGGCCACCTGCTACTCAGTAACAAGTAGCCGTTGGGAACAATTTGGGGTTCAGTATCTTGCCCAAGAATACTTCGACATAGAGATTGGAAGCGCCGGGGGTCGAACTGCCGATCTTCCAATTTGTGGACGACCTGCTCTATATCTGAGCCACAGCTGCCCCGTACTTACTTAAGAGAGAAGTCCTTCAGGTCCTGCTGCAGGTTGGTTTTAGAGGGTCCCAGGTTCCTGATGAAGATCTTAGGACGAGGAAGACAAATCTCCAACATGCGAACAGACGTGTAGCTGAGGAGGAGAGAGACGGAGGTAAATGATGAATGAATAACTAATGACACAAACCAGCATCAACACGATCTAGAGGAAGATTTTCTCAATATAAATACTTTATAGTCATTTATTAATTTGATTCTGGGTACGTCCTTTGTCTGATTCGGCAGCAGGTGAATGGAGAACAGAGTAAACGGACGCACCTGAAGGAAGCCACCATCTGGTTGTATGAGAAGTACTGGTGGTAGTCTTGGTGGATGGAGTGTCCACACGGCTCGGCATTAGCCCTCCTGGTGTACTGGTGGCCGTAGAAGCGAAGCTCCAGGTATTTGGCGAAAGACATGGACCACGAGTCGTTGGACAGGGGCACCACTGGTGTCACCTTAAGATAAAAAGAGGCAAAGACTGAGTGTAACGAAGGGAAGTTTAGCCTGATAATCAGACTCAATTAACATTTAGTTTCACTCCAGTCATTCAGTCATAAGGTACGGTTTCCAGGTTGCCACTTGCAGCCATTTTGAGAAATTAGCAAGTGCCAGTTCTTGTCTTTTGGTTGCCATCAGTGGCGTCCTCTTTTTATCTGTTGAGTTAGTGATATTTAAATGTTGCTGTCTCAGTCAGACCCAGAAAACACTGTGGGTATGTTAATGTGTTTACTCGTGGGCCCTTCAGGCGTCTGTTTCAGAGACAATGGGAAAGCAAATGAAGTTGTTTGACTGTTGGTTGAAACATTGGGTGAACTCGTCAACAGCACTGTGTAAACTGATTCAGCTGACAAAGAACAAGAAGAACCTGACTGAGGACAAACACAAACTAAAAACATTTTGTTCAGTTACTGTAGTAAAAAACAGTTCATGTCACATTTTCATTGTTGAGCTGACGGATTACTGCCAGGGTTCAAACACATTTTCATGGACAAGATTCCATGACTCTTTAATAAGAAAGATTTTTTAAGGTAAAAAGATAATGTGCATATATTTGGCTCCTTTCTATGCAAATGAGCTTCAATGTCCAACAGGCAATCCACAAAAATCAGCGCTAATAGCCAGACGCAGTAAAATCATTAGCATCTTCAGAGAGTTGGACGTCACTAAAACACACTGACAGACTGGGAAATTCCAAATACGATTTCTCTCTGTCGTGTTTAAATTTCTTGCCTGACGTTTTGAGGAATGTCTCTTCACCTCGTCGGTCAGGACTCGCCATCTGAAAATATCAGTTTGCTTATTTCTCTCTCTCATTGTTGTGCATTAATGTGTTCTTGGCACAAATGCAATATTTATATTTTACCACAAGAGTAACTGCAATCAAACAAAAACAAAGGTCAATTGTACTGCAAAACTTCATGGACTTGTTTGCGCTGTAATATCGTTTTATGAATTGGATCTCGAGACAGAGTGGAGAGTGGTGCTAGCAGCGACTGCAATGCTTTCACTGAGAAATCGCCCTTTGGAGTAAATTATCACAAAACATTTAGTGATGATACTGAAGCTCTATGTTAATGTTAAACATTATGTGATGTTCTTACTGACCTGTTTGCAGATACGACACCAGGAGTAGTTGAGGATTGTGTGCTGATAACCAGGCACAGGAGAGTCCAGCTCCTTTAACACAATCTGCACGCAGCCGCTGCCGTGAACAAACCGACGGATGTGGTGCACCATGGGAGTCTCACAGAACATGCTGGGGCACTGGTAGGACGGCCTGCAGAAAACATACACATGCAAATAGATACATTTGCAAAGCAAACTGTGAGGCTTACTTAAATATTTGCAAATTTCACTCGTGTGAAACTACATTTTCAAGTCTGACAACACATTTACAAATTTCTCCCACAAAGGTTAAATACTCAGCTTCCCACACACATTTTAATTTGTTTTTTTGCTACATCTCAGCCCCATAGGCCTGATGTTTCTCTCTGATAATGACTCTCATGAAAGCATTATAATAATATAGTTATTTTGTCTCACCTGAAACAATACCGCTCCAGGAACACGCCCAGAGAGAGGTCGTTCTTGCCGTAGAACTCCATTGTGACAATCCTGTTGACAACAAACGCAGTGACTACAAATTCATTAAAAACAAAGTGTGAGGTTCTTCATTGCTCCACTCCACATGAACAGGTTTACCATGGACTGACGCAGGGGTTTGGTGCGTTGTTGGACTGAGCTGATGAGCTGCTGAAGAGCACACACAGTCTCTGGTGGTTGGTGGGGTTCAGACAGTCCAGCTGAGGACGACAACAACAAACAGGTAAAATGTTGGATACAAATAGAGCCACAAAAACATAAACACACCTCACTCAAAGTTTCCCCTTACAAATGAATTATCAGGAACGGGAGAAGATCTAATCTGAAACCAGTGCTTTTAAAAAGTGGATGGTACACAGAGGAGATGCTTTAACGACGTGTTATTATTCAGCAGGAGGACTGAAGATGATGGAAATGGAAATGCTCTACTTATATTTTGCAAGCAGATAGTTTTGTAGGCGTTCACTGTGACATAATGTTTGGGGCAGCATTTAAACATCAGGTTTTGTTGGGAGTTTTACGTCAAGGCTAAGTTTTACCTGAGGCCATCACTCTGACAGAAACACTTAGCACTGTATGCACAGAGTCAGGAACAATCCTTGTGCAATAACCCTGTAACATTAACATCCAAAGTATCTGTACTTTAAATGTATTTATAGTTTAAATACACAGTTGTTTTAACCAGCCACAAAAACGTTGCTACGGCTGGTATTGTTTTCACCTTGTGAGTCTGTGTGTGTCGTGGTAAAATGTGGTGCTGAGGACACGAATTATAAATTACGAAGTTTTGTAAATGTTTCAGGTTTATTAACTTTATATTATTTATCCCTATTTGACTTATGGTAATATTGTTTGGGCAAATACATAGCCCTCTGTTCCACTGTTCAGGAAACTGAACCGCCTTTCAGTATGTCATGTAAATATTCAGCACAGACACCGCCCTCCTCAAAGTCACCAATGATCTCCTCCTCTCCTCAGACTCCGGTCACCTCTCAATTCTCATCCTTCTTGACCTCACAGCAGCCTTTGACACAATCAACCACGCAATTCTCATTTCCCATCTTGAATCTTCCCTCAGCCAGTACTGCAATATCAACAATTGCAATTCCTCCTTTGCTCATCTGTCCCAAGGCGTCCCCCAGGGTTCGGTGCTTGGTCCCCTCCTATTCATCCTTTACATGCTCCCCCCTGGCAAAATCATTTGCAGCCATGGTTTCAACTTCCACTGCTACGCTGATGAAATCCAGCTCTACATCTCCATTACATCCATCACCACTGAAACTCAGTACACTCTGACACCTACCTCAACAACATTAAGTCCTGGATGCAAGCCAGCTTCCTCAAACTGAACTGTGAAAAATCAGACATGATCATCATCGGTCCCAAATCCCTCACCAAAACCTCTCACAACTTCTGCCTCACCACTGACAATTCCACTCTACATTCTTTTTTCGACAACAAGCTCTCTTTTGAAAAACACGTCAATCACATCACCAGTACTGCCTTCTTCCACCTAAAAGACATCGCTCTCCCCCACTGCTGCTGAAACTCTCATCCATGCCTTCATTACATCCAGAACTGACTACTGTAACAGCATTCTTTACAAACTCCTAAATAAACTCCAGTACATCTAGAACTCTGCTGCCCGTCTGCTCACCCATTCACATCACCCCTGTCCTTCAGAACCTCAAGTTTCAAAATGTTGCAAAAATCTTCTTTTCAGATGTTTGAGTGAGGAAATGATATTCACAATTTGTTCTGGTGATTAACAGCATGTAAGCCTTTGTTTGTTTGTGAGAAGCTGTTACATCACCTTGGGGGCCCAGCTCATGTCATTCAGTTTACTTGTCTTCTCCTCTTCGCTGTCAGCCTTCACCGGTGCCTTCACTGGTGCGTCCGCCGCCTTGCTCTGGGCTGTGACAGGAGCTGCAGCGCCGGCGCTGCCGAAGAGGTCAGTGGTAACTTCTCTCTGTCGAATACGACCTCCCTTTGCTCTGTAGTCTGCCAGCATCTTGGCCAGATCCTGGCTGCCGCTCAGCTGCTCTATGATGCGGGTGCTGGTGAGACTGTGGGAGGGCAGGACATCGATGGGCTTCGGCTGCGGGGTGCCGTTGGTCTGTCCGCTAACCAAAGAGGAGGGGGCAGAGTCTTTAAGGAGCTGCCGCTTTCTGCGCCCGTCCAGTTCTTTGAAGTCCTTGTTGAGGAGAGGAGATAGGTAGACCTACAGGACAGGGAAAACACAGGTAAGCATTGTACAAATAATCACAGTCTAGAGCCGCAGCCATTCATACTGAAATACACATTTTGGTAACTGATTAATTGTTGAAGTCATTTTAAAAGCTATAAAGCCAAAATATGCTGTTTTCATCCTCTCAAATATCAAGATTCTCTACTTATTTCTGTTTTATGTCACTGGAAATGGAATATTTCTGAGTTTTGGACCCATGGTCAGACAGAACAAGACATCTGAAGAGTTCCCTTGGACGCTGAGAAACTGGGATGAAATATTTTCTGACTAACTGAGGCGATAATCAAGTACATTATCGTCGGATTATCACGGACACTTAGAACAATCTGAGCCTGTCAGTGACAAAAACAAACACTTTTAGTGGACATATATAGACTGTGTGAACATGTGGCTGCTGGCTGAAGCGCTCTCGCTCAATACTGGACCAGACTCAAAAACTGCTGTTCCCATTAGACACTCAGACACAATAACATGAAAACAGTGTCCAGGTTGAAACAAACTGAACTCATCCTTTGAGTAAATGTAAACAGAACAGACAACATGAAGCTCAGTACCTGTTCGGGGAAGTAATCCCTGCTGGGACAGTGCATGCCAGCAGGTGTGAGAAGAAATGGTTCTCTAAATGTGATGAAGGGCGAGATGCACAGGATGATGTCCTTGAGCTCTTGCTTGAAGACAGCAGTGATGGACTTGAGACGGTCGTCAGATGAAGCCACCTGTTCGGCCACAAACATCCCCGTGTCATCCTGCAGAGGGTCTCGGAACAGCCTGGGAGTCGTTGTCGTCTCTGAACCGTCCCCTTCATCCTCCTCCTTCACCAGGCTTACCTCTTCCCCCATCTCCCCCTCAGATGCTCCGACGAGAGTGTCCGAGCTCATCTCCTGGTCGTCCTCCATGAGGAACGGAGGAGAGACAGACAGAGGTGGTGCGAGGGTACTAGAAAATGGCGAGGAGGTCATTGTCTCTCTGTTAACAGCCTCCTCCTCTTGGACAGCGGAGGGTGTGTTGGGGTTCTGCTTTTCTTGGAGAGTGTCTGTTTCTCCGTTTTTGGACTCCTCCTCCTTTCCGCATTCTTCCTCAGGTTGTCCTCCCTGTGCAGAGTCTTCGCTCCCTGCAGTCTTCTCCTCTCTGTCTCCATTTGTCTCTTTCCCTCTCATCTCTCCATCCTCCTCCTCTGTGGAGGCGCCCTCCAGCAGACAGGGGAACGAGGTGCTCTGGGCCAAGCTGGGCGGCATGGCAAACTCGTCCATGAGGAAAGAGATCTCCAGCTGGGAGTGGTAGGCCACACACACCATGAGCATGATGATCTCCTTCACCCGGGCCAGCTCGTACTCTGAAGCTCCACGCAGCTTGATGGAGCATCCGAGATGAGGAGGACAGCCCTCGAAGAACATCAGGGTCTTCGCTTCGTCTGGAAAGACAGGTGAAAACATATCAGGATTTATTCTACAGAGTTTTCTCACACTGAGAGTGGAGGTGTGTTTCTTACTGTTGGCCAGGGTGAAGGGCTGCATGTAGAACTTGTGGCAGGTTCCCAGACGAGGTTTGGTGAGGAGCTGGTCCATGGACATGACCAGGTCTCCCTGGGTCATACGACTCACCCGGTCCAAGACTTGCTAAAAAGAAAGAGTAAAAGCTTTTAACACTGACAACATATTAAGTTATTTGAACTCTTAGTGTTTTTAAAACTTGTTTACTATGCTGTTTAATATGCTCTTAGTGTCCTCCAGCAACACTCAAAGAAACACAGAGCTGCTCCTCTGTTTAATCTGTCTGTTCATTAGTCTACAGTGAGACACTGGTCTGTGAGCTGAATGAAATGGCCGCAGCACATGTGCAGTACAGCACCGCCCTGCATGTGTGGGAGACAGAGCTGCTTTATTTTGTCAGGTGAGTGTTCGTTTGCTAGTCTGTGTGTGAGGTGGATCATCACCATTCTTCTTGGCAGTTGTAGTCTAATGTGAGACACTGAGACAGCGCCTGGATGCAGGCGACAGATGGGTTTACAAAATGCAGCGACAACACAGACGTTTTACAAACAAGATGTATGTAACGAGGACAAAGTGTCTCTGTCTCCATGCCTCCCTCGGCCTCTCTGTTGATGCTCTGTGCAGAAATAAGATTTAGATATCTAAATCATTTTCCAGCTCTAGTTTCATTTGAAAGACCGACAGATTGAAAACTCCTTTAAACTCCGTCTGTAGAAAACGTTATTCAAAGATCTCTAAATGTTAACAAAAATTCAAAACTGTTATGCTTTATGCAAAAACTGACAAACTAATACTATACTGACCGGTTTGACGTTGATGACCAGCGTGATGCCGTGCTCCAGCAGCATGTCCTGAGCGATACGAGACACAGTCTTCTCCACCAGCACCAGGGTTGGACGCACGTCTACGATGCGCTGCACATAGTTCTTCAAAAACTCTCGCTCCTGAGGGACATTAACAAAAAATCTTAGATTCAGGTAACTGAAGCAAATGCAGCTGCCATCAGGTAAAAAGGGTTAAATGTAAAGAGAGTGATGCTCTGACCTGCAGCACGATGGGGTCGATGCAGGAGAACTTGGTCTCCTCTCTGTACAGATACTCTATGGAGCACTTCAGCAGCAGGATTTTGGGGTTCTTGATGTAGGGGTTCATCTGTAACATCAGGTTTCCAGTTAGTATCAACACCTCCAACACAATATACTGATAGTTTTAACTACCAATATACTCAGTATTTTTGCTAATTTCAAAAAGGGAAACTAATGTGAAAGGGAAGAACTTGACCTGACCTTCTTGTGGGCGATGTTCTTAGTGCATACGAAGCCGTTCACCACCGTCGAGTCAAACTTTCTGCCTCCAGAAATCTGAAGCACAAATGAGATTCAGTTATATTTCTGAAACCACCTGAAGAACAAAGTGTAATCAGCTAATTTTAGTTTCTGTGCACAGTTAAATGAATGTGTATAATCTCCAGAGAGTGACACATAACCACAGTTTGACTGATGTGATGATCCTGTGTCTGACCTTCTTGATGTGGACCAGCTGGCGGATGTCCATGTCGTCATCGCAGTTGCGAACGTCAGGCCGCACTGTCTGGACGACCTGACGAACCACGGGGACGATGATGTCCCTCCAGGACAGAGACAGAGACTCGCTGTAGAGCAGCTGCTGCAGCAGCGCCATCATGTGGCTGTGGTTGGCAGAGCTGCAGAGAGGTGGATGGTTAGAGGCCTGGTAAGACCATCCTGACGACGTGAGCTCAACATTCCTCCACTAAATTCTAATCAGTTCATTGCTGAGTCCAAGTGGAGCATTGTGCCAAATTGGAAAGACATCCCTTATGGCAGTGTTGAGATATCACGTTCAAAGGCAGTGCTCGTCTACTGCAGAGCTGTTTACATGATCTGGGCTACGAGTGTTTGGAGAGGAGTGTATCACTGTACTTAACGGCTTTTCTCACTTTTAAAAAACCTGCATATGTGCGCCAAGTTTGCTGGAGAAAGGATCAGTTTCAGGTAATTCAAAACTAATAAACATAGTTATGAATCTTATGTTTTATGTGTATATATATATATATATATATATATATTCTATGAATTAGATGCTCCTAAATCCAAACAATGATCCTTGAGCATGTCCAGAATAAACTTGGACACTGGAGATTTTTCACATTTTGCTTCATCTAGTCTCCACAAACATCAGTGAGTACGTTCCTCTAAATGAAAGTGCTGAAACGATTGGTCGACTTATTAGTCTGACACTTTAAATCATTTATTAAGCAAAGGTAAGAGAAGACGAACGTTATTTATTTTACAGAGGGAAAATTCACTTGTTTGTAGCAAATGTTTGATGCTTTTTTTTTAATGTTCTGACACTTTAAATTGAATTACCTTTGGGTTATGGACTTATCATCAGATAAAACAATGAATTTGGAGAAATCATCTTGTGCAGTGGGAAACTGTAATGAGAACTTTTTTACTATTTCTGACATTGTATAAACTATGTGGGAAATGATTATTATAATTAATTTATTGAAGCTTTTAAATCTATCTTATCGAGTTCTTTAAACAAAACTTTTTTTTTTTACTATAATTACTGTTATTAAAGCTTTTTCAGTCTGTTTTATTGGGGCACCTAGTAGCTCAGTGGGAAGAGCAGGTGTCCCATGTACAAAGGCCCTGTTCTGCTGCAGTGGCTGCAGGTTTGATTCCAGCTTGGGCCCTTTGCTGCATGTCGTCCCTTCTCTCTCCCCTCTTCCCACTTCCAACTGTCATGTCATTTAAGGCAAAAAGCCCCAAAATAATCTTTAAAAAATATATATGTATCTTATTACATTTTTCTAGGGGTCTACACTTGTGTTATTATCGGCTTGTCAGTCATCTTTGAAGCACTTTGAACTGCACTGACCTGTGTGTAAGGTGCTGTACAAATAAAGTTTGTTGATTGAATCAGTAGATGAAAGTGAACATGATAAGTTCTCACAGCCCACACGGACCGCTAACATGATGTATAATGACACTGGAGACAAACAGAGGTATAACTGTCTCCACTCACAGCAGCCTCTCCATGGCCTTCTTCTCTCCGTTCTCCTCTCGCAGCTGATCTAAAGAGCTGTGGTGCCAACCCAGCGGAGTGAACAGCATCTCTTTGGCCTTTTCCTCCACACGACGGTTGAATAGAGACTCTGCAGGAAGTCAGGAGGAGGAAGCAGGTTTGCTTAATGAGGGAGGTTCAGCTTGTTGTCTAATGAAATCGATAAGGAAGTGCAGAGCTCTTACCTTTGATGAAGGCATCACTGATGACAATGTTCTGACCTCCATCCTCAGACAAAAGAAACTCAGCTGAAAGATAACAGAGAGCTCGTCAGATACACGACAAGTGTTGTACCTTTAAGTGTTGAGTTGGTTTGTAATGTTGAAGATCAGATCATGTGATTCTTTTTCTCTGATATGTTTGTTTGTGTAATTATATTCTGCGTGTGTTAATGTTTACCTTTCTGCTCAGCGCCAGTGGGCACGTGCGGATACTTGGACTGTTTCTTGATGTGGAAGTTGACGTTGTTTTGCTCCATGTTGAGGTTAATGGAAGCAGCAGAGTCACTGTCAACCACGGACTGGAAGCTGCTGACAGATGTTCTCTTGCTGGGGCTGGCAGAGTCTGGACAGAGAGACACATAAGTCAGCTGCAGCCGGGATTTTAATTCACAGAAACCGACAGAGGCTGACAAAGTATTCAGATGCTTTACTAAAGTAAAAGTACTCATACCGGGCATCCTTTGGTGTGAGACGCTTAAATTAAAGATCTGAATCTCTATGTTTAAAAATAATCTGATCTCAGAACAAATTTCACAGGTCCATTAGGGTTCAAGTCCATCATTTGGGACCTGTGAAGAGTTCTACTTTGTACGCTTACTGTGTAAAAACCTCACTTTGTAAAGGAACTAAAGCTGTCAGATAAATGTAGTGGAGTAAAAATACAGTATTTCCCTCTGAAATGTGGTGGAGAGGAGGTAAAATGTGGCCTGAGAAAAAAAGAAAAGAGACTCAAGTATAAAGTAAAAGTACATCACATTTGTACTTGAGTAAAAGTACTTAGTTACATTCCACCACTGGAAACCAAACACAGCTAACTGAAGGCAGCCTGTGCAAAGAGGACTGATCCAAGCCAAAGAGGCTGCAGGTGTGAAACAAAATGTTTTATTAATAACGTGTGACACATACTGGGCATGTTGTACTCCGTCTCATCTGCGAGCTGCTCGGTGTCGCTGTCATCAAACTTGATGTCCTTGAACCAGGACGGCTCTGAATGTCCCTCCACAGAGTTCACGCTGTCGCTGTCTGGAGACGGTGTTTCTGAGAACTCTGTACTCTGGAGACCAGACAGAAAGACGTCATCACGAGCTACAAGTGACATGTCCTCAGGTGTCATCAGAGGATGCCGCTGAATCAATCAATGTCAACACATGATTTGTTCGAGTACGCTGTGGAGATGTGGACTGCATTAAACAGCTGTTTCCCAGGGTGAAATAAGTGGTTACCTGGAGGGGGCGGTAGAGAGCATACTCATCCCGAAACAGCTGGTCATGGTGTGTGACACAATCCAGCCAGCGACCGTCCACTAACGCCTGGCCTATGGCAATAGCCTGGGCCCTGCAACACAGAAGCATCAGGATGGGAAGGAGGGTGTAACAGGAAGAGACTAGATTAAGAGCAGCTTCAGACTTTGACATGGAGTCACCGTGGCAGCAGGAAGGACTGAGACAGAGAAAACAGTAGCCATCTACACACAGATTCACTTTCAGCTGCAGTTTGATTTGCATGTTTGCACAATGTTCCTGCGCTTAGATCAAGTTCATTTGTTAACACAGCATCAGAGAAAATATATTTACATCTAACTCATCAACAACAAAAAGAAAGATCCTCAACCAGTCGGACGAAGCTATAAAATGTTTTTTTACTTTTTAGAACTATCATTTTATTGTTATTCAAGTTTTAACATAAAGACTAAAATTAGTTTCTCTAACCCTCTTCGTAACTCTAAGGCTTATTAGATTGAAGACATTCTACAAAATCAGAAAACTGTGTCCAAGTTAAAAAGAGCAGATGTGATAGAAAGGATGAGCCCATATCTGAATCAACTCTCTGCACAGGGAAGTGCTCTGACTCACAGGATGTACTGCTTTCACACCAAATCAGGAGGTGAGGCCATTAGTGGCAGGGTTGTGTGGCGGTGTCAGAGTGTTACTAATGCACCGTTTGTGGAGGAGTGAAAGGTGGAGAGAAATGTCCTCATCACAGCAACTGAGTATTTGTCTTTGTTGGCTCCTGTTGATTGTCAAAAATATCACACGTTCGAGACAAACAAACCGAGCGCTCTCCTTTGTAGGATAACACACACACACACACACGCTGTTAATACACACTTCATTCCTTTTATTCACTCACATTACTGTTACTTGTTCCTGTGGGGTGTCTTCCAGTCTACTTTCTGGTTACGTGATTAGCACATGAAACGTGACGTCAGACTGCATTACACTACAACTTCTCGCAGCAGCACTGCCTTTAAAAACAATTTTTTTTGGCCATCATCTGAGGCTTCACCACCGCAGCTCAGATGCACTTCCCATATTCAAATGACCATTTTCAGTGCCTGCTTTGGTGTTAAAGCAGCCTAAACCTGCCATTTGTTGCCTATTTCTGAAGGATCTTCTCACCTCCTGCTGTCTTCCGACATTATTTTGTGAGGCCACCATCGCTGCATCCTGAGCTTAGAGCTGCCCAAGTCATGTGTGATTTAAAGCAAAGACTGTGAAATAAAGATGGATGACGTGACAGCTCCCCAAAAGTGAAGCCAAAACATCTTGATCGCTCCCTGGTGGCTGGCTGCAGTACAGGTCATAAAGCCCTCCCCCTCCATGTTAGCGGATGAGCATGGGCCAAACTACAAACTCCAAGTACACATCAAATTTTTCCCAAAGATTGTTTCTGTCATTTTAGGTAGTTCTTATCCCGCTGATGTTTGTTCAAGTGTTTGATTTTCTTTTAAGTTTTGTTTTAATTAGCTGTTTGATGCTATAAAAAAGGGTTTGGCATCATGATTAACAGCTATGTGCGTCAGTCGGTGTGCTCGCCATTAGGTGGGACTGGTATTTGGGCAGTAACTCAACACAGCAGAGATCGCTACTGCGCCGACTCTGGCCTCCAAATAATAGCACGAGCACAAGATGGCAGCAGCCTATCTGTATTCTGGCTTCAGCTCTGTACAATGATGGTAAGTAAAGACCCGTCGTCCATCTTTATAAACAGTTTATGGTTTAAAGAAGAATTATGATGTTTTTAGTCAGACCTTTCTCCAGCTCTGGCACAGTGCTCAAACAAAGTGTGGAGATACTGTAGGTGTGGACGTACAGGAAAGCAACTCTCTGCACAGAAAAGAACAGCCCAGTAAGATGTTACCTGGTGGAGATGGTGCCATTCCTCAGCAGCCAGTTGACAAGCTCTTTTCCCACAATGCAGTTGGGGTAGGTCCTCAGCCAGTATCTGTGGTCCTGGAACTCCATCCCTGTGTTGTTGTGGCAGATTTTCTTCCACAGGTCCTTCAGCTGCGACGAGTCCTGCAGGGTGTCAGGAATGTTTAATAATGGGAACGATTAGGTTTGTTCCTCTTTTCAGACTGGATGAACAGATCACAGGATAAATGTGTCAGAGGCAAAACAAGATGGTGAACTTTGGTTTTAGGATTGTTTCTGTTGCGGACCCAGTGCTGCCCCGTGAAGCTTCAACTTTTTCACAGAGTTTGTGTCATATGGGTAAGTTAACGTCTGACGTCTACAGTGAAGTGTGCAAAGGGAAAGTTTGCAGATTTTCAACCAGATCTGTGTCATCGCAGTGTGTGCAGATGAATCACGTTTGGCTTACTCCTGTGGCGCCAGCGCCCCGAGCTCCCTACTCGTTTGCAGGTAGAGCTAAAGTCCGGACTTTTGCTGGTTGATGGGGACCTCAGGGCACTGGAGAAAAATCCTCATAACTTATGTTAAAGTGACTGCTATCGTCATGCGTGCTAACATCCATGCTACTGTTTTGACACGTATACTTGGACAGTAATCTGGTTGTCATGGTAATGGACTACATTCAGCTGTTAATCTGTGTGACAGAGAACATTAACTGAAAAACAGGAAGTAACACTGGCTGGAGTGAAAAGGAAAGAATCAGGCAATCACCAGTAGGATCTTCCTCTCCTCCTCGCTGTGGTCCAGCTTGGTGCCACTCTTGGTGCCCGACATGGCCCGGCTGGTCGGTGGACTGACCGAGCTGTCGTAGGAGGGCACCATGGAGGATCCAGAGCGGTCCAGTGACATGTTGGTCACACTGGCCGACCTGAGAGGACACAAACAAGGACGGTTCACTCTGCTGGCTTCACTCACTGCAGCTGGAACACACTGTACTTTACAAAGCAAAGTGAGTGACCTCTTCCTGGCCGGTGATTTGCCAACGTCTTCTTGTAGCGTCGTGAGTCTGGAAGTCAGGCCGCTGTTCTGCTGCTCCTGGTGAATCATACTGACGAACACACACACAGAGAAACTTTGATTTATAATTGTTCTGTGGTTATCTTCACACTTCTCTATGTTAGCACGTCTAATTTATGATCAGTGAATTTGAGCATGCAGAAGACTATTTTTTACACACCTAGAAAGCTTTTACTGACAGACAGCTTGAGCTCAGACAGATGTGAAAAATGAATAAAACAAACAGCAAGACTCACTTCTTTCTCATCCCAATAGGAGTTTTTCTATGCCAGGAGAGAGAGAGGAAACAGATTGTCTTTGAGGCAGAGAAAATGAGCAGGAAAGCACAACGAATCACAACAACAGCAGCAAAAACAAGCACCAAAGAACATTTATTTTAGCCTGTTGTGTGCATGGTTAATGAAATCTTTTTTTTTTTTTAAAGTCCATTAACATTGAGTTAAAAAGTAACTTAAAAGAAGAGGATGAGAGCAGTCCTCGTGGCCAAACAGTCATGCTTTACTAAAGCCTCCTAAATTAGATGTGCCCTCGTTTCTTCTTTGAAGTTATTAATTAATTAATTAGAGACAGTTTTCCACACTGTGTTATTGGCCCTGTCAGATCACATGCTGCAGAGACAGTCTTATGTTTTCTTTACTTCTTATTTGTTGCACTTAATTCCTCTTAGTCAGGGCCGACTGATGCAGATGCTGCATGTCTAACATGATGTGATATGATTATGTTTCATGAGCCTTGACCATGCACAGGGTACAGGACATACAAAGCACACACACACACTAACACACATTTTTAACAGTAGATAATCAAGATGGAAAAAGAGCAAGCACAGACTGAAGAGGGAGGAAAATATAAACTAGGGCAGTGTGTTTCCATCGCAAGCAAAATCAGAACATGTCAAAGGAACAAATCTGTACAACAGCAAACAATATGTAAAATACAAAATCAGGATTTTGGTTGTTTGTACACACACAGCATGATGCGTGACACTCACTCCATCAGCAGCCCTCTCTTTGAGCCTGTTTAAACCTGGTATTAAAATGCATCTCAAGTGATCGGCTCACAAGTCAACAGCGATAAATGCAAGTGTACGTTGCGTCCCTGTGACATGGGGCTAATGCTTTATAAGTTGCCCATCTTATAATGAGTTGGATGAAGTGTTGCGTGTCTTTTTCTCCTATGGAAGGAGATGTCTTAATTTCTGCTGATAGCAGTATCTCCAGTTGTACCGTCACAACTTCAAACGTGACTAGTGAGCATGCTAGCGAGAAGCTGGATGTCATAACGGTGCGTTTGGCCCTTTGACCTTCTGACGTGGGCAGTAATGAAACCTAGGATAGTGCTTTTGTTTTGCCCAGTAGCTATCAGTACATATGCCCAATTACTAAACAGTATCAGTGTCAGATTTCTGCAGTTACTGTAAAATATTTTGTTGCGTTGACTCTTAGCAAAATGTTCTGAGTTGAGTTAAGTTCCCTCTAAGCAGTGAGGCAGTGTGTATGCCAAGGGCTTTTATTGTGAAAGGTAAAAATGGTGGGAGTGAAGCTGAAGTTGACGATGTGGAAGTTTAGTGTCTTGCTATCCCAGGAGCAGATATGGCGGACGATGGAGCAACCAAGTAACTGTGGAAAATGATAAGACCACTTGTAAATGCTAGAGGGCAGGGTCTAATTCCACTTTACCTCGATTATTTTAGGGTACATACGTACGTTGTTCAAATCTGACTTTACAAGGCTGCTGCGTGTGTTTGTGTGTGTGTCTCTGTGTGTTCACCTCTGCCAGGTCAGGTCTTCCTCCAGGAAGATGTTCCTGCTGGCCTTACGCCCACCCACAGGAGTCCGAGGCTCACTGGGCTCCAACACACACACGGAGCAGGGAGAGTCTGACAAGGCACTCAGGTCCTCTCCAATGGAGCCCGAGTCAGCGGAGTGAGCGTAGCTTAGCGCTATCTTACGGCAGTATGTACAGGCCCGCAGGTCTCCTGGGATCAGGGAGGGGAAATCCAAGAGACGATGAAGGACAGGAGGAGTGTTTTTAAGTGTTTTTCACTGCACAATGTAACAAATCTGACCAGGTGATGATAAGTTCACAGCTAGTAAAGTCTTCAATAGATGTCTGAGCCTTTAATAACCTCGACTGCAGAGGGTACAAGCTTTATTGAAGTAGGCCTACAGGACTTCCTGTGAGGCCATGCTCAGGATGGACACATAAGTACATACTCTGCCTCAATCGGTCATAAAAACAAACCTACTTGAAAGCGACCAGCAGCTCTGTGGCTTGGCCACCAACATCTCCCCACCTTTTGACAGCCACAGTTTTTACCCTTAAAGACTAAAACTTGGCACAGAGATCGCAGCGACTGTGATTTCACGCTTGTTGGATTAAATAAAGGAACTGTGCATTATTCTTAGTCGACAAATTATGTAACAGGCAACAGGAATTAACCTTGTTTTGTTTCCCCAGCCATTAAGTAATCGTGAGTATGTCACTTACCCGTGTAGCCCATGAACTTTCCAGGGATTTCCTGGTTGCAGCAGCGACTGCAGAAGATCTGGCCACACAGTCTGCAGTGATGGCGGCGGCGGAACGTTGTGAACTTCTCATTGCAGTCGTAACACTCTTTACACTGGCTATCTGGCATCCAGTACTGCTTCAGATCGCTGTCCTGAAAGGGGAAAAAGAAACCAGAGCAGAACGCTTTTATCCACAAAGAGGAACTGTGTGGGTTCAGCTCACTAAAGGCTTCCAACGTGCCGTGGCTAAAAATATTTCTGTTTAAAATGTTCTCAGCAGAGAAAGTGTTTGTAAAGGTGGAGATGGGTGTGAATACCTGGCTCTTCCCCTCCATTATTTCCTTCAGCCTCTTCAGTGCAGTGCGAAGTTGCACAGCTGTGCGGGGGTCATGATTACTGAGAGGGGTGTCTGATTTCCTGCTGCCGTCTGAAGGCACGCATGTAGACAGAAGCACACACACAGAACACACATAAACACAAGAACTGAAAACAGTTAACATGTTCTTTCAATCCAGCCTGCTGCTGCTGCATTGTCAAATATGCCTTTTTTAAATATACTGAATGTAAAGTGATAACAATTCAATTCCTTTATATCAGAATGTATTTAATGACAGCTACGTGACAAACATTTGACAATGCACTTCAACGCCTTATAAATAATTTCCTTATATGTTGCAAATGTGTAAAATAACACATGATGCGATCAATAAAAAGAACTGAGAAACAAAAACATGTTGAATATAAATGTTAGCTTTAAGTCATTCACGATGACAAACATCATTCCAGTTATTATTAGTACCTGAGTGGAAAACATTAGAGCAAACAAACCAAAGCGCCTCATAGAAAAATGCAAATATCAAAACACACGCAGACACTCGCATGCACTCAGACACACAAATCAGTTTGTGTCAGGTTGCTCGTTCAGACCGAGTTGTTAAAGTCAAGCTAAAAGCATCTTTAGTGAAACCACACAGAAAACCCTCACCTGGCCAATCCACTGGAATCAGAAAAGACATGAGAGCGGATGTTACAGCCTGATCATTCACTCATTCAACAAGTATCTTTAAAACCCCAAACATCATATTCAGTTTGTTTTTGAGTCCCACAAGTGTCTGCTTCTTTCTTCTGTAAATTATATAAGAAGTAAAATATGAAATGCAAACAGAATTTTTCTCTTCATGTGAATAAATACCAACATTTAAGTTTATCTGACGTCTAACGCTTTTCATTAGGGCTGCACAATTTATTGAAATATTACATCACAATATCGCCAATTGCAACATCCAAATCACAGGACCTGCAATTGTTTTGATAGAGGTAAAATGTGTCACCACATAACATTATAGACGAAGCACCGGCCCACAAATCACATTCCAGACATGAACATGATGTGCAAAAATTACCACCAGCATCTGTCAAAAATAATTGAAAAATAATTTTTTTTTCGCATATTATGTAGCACTACTTTTCATACAATTACATGCAATGATAAAGCAATTAATCAATGAACCTATAAGTTGTCAACTGTTAGATTAATCACCAACTAACTGGATAATCAATTAATTTGTTTGAGTAGTTTTTAAAGAAACAAAATAGTCAAAGTTCTTTGAATTTAGCTTTTTAATTGTGAATATGTTCTGATTTATTTCCTCCACTCTTGACAGTAAACTGAATATCTTTCGGTTGTGGACAAAAAAAAAAAAAAGACGTTTGAAGACGTTCTCTCGGGCTCTGGGAAACACTGGTCGAAATTTTTCAGCATTTTCTGACATTTTATAAACCAAACATTTATCCATTATTGGAGAAAATAATCAACAGTTTTCTTAACAATGAAAAAAATGTTAGATGTAGCCCTATTTTAGATTTTAAAACACTTGTTTCTCTACTGTTTCTCTTCTTACGTTGACTATGTTGTATTACTGATTGTATAGTCTCGCTCACCAGACCTTTCTCAAGAAAAGAGGTCTGGCTGGGCCGACTCTCACTTTGAGATTGGAGAAAAAAACGCCCCGGCTGCTTGTATTTCTTTCAACCAATCACAATCGTTCTGGGCGGTGCCACAGCAACGGTGCGCTTGCAAAAATATTGCCGGGGGGAAACAGGTTTTGGTGTAACACGCCCACAAAAATATCGCCTACAGGACGCGAACCATGGCAGAAAAATGGCTACATCCCCGCAGGATCAAACACCGCAAAAGTTAGTAAAGGACATGTTGAAAACGGTTGAAAACTGCTACACAACCGGAGGTGGTAGGGCGGGACTTCAGCGGGTGGCTCGTTCTGCCCAATGAGAGGCTGATCTATGCAGCGAACTTCCGCCCACTCAGACTACTGATTGTATTACTCCAAGATCAGTGCTCCTATACTTCCTGATTTAATTCTAAAAGCCAAAGCCAGGGACAGTGGTCCTGTATGAACCTGTATGCATCTACTTTGTATTGTACATATGAAGCAGTGTTTTATGCATTTGTCCTTGTCAAATAAACAAGTAAATAAATACAGGAATACTTCAACTTCAGTATTTTGATGCGCAATATGATTTTTAGAGTCTCATCCCTGCTGAAAACGCCATAGTTATGCCAATCTATATATGAAAATAAATCTTGGCAGTGACAAATAAAAACACAGGAGGACATGGATTCATATTTTTAAATGTTGATTTAAATGTTTGAGTCATTTGCAAACTTCCTGAGATTTCAGAACTTTCTGAACATGTGCAAAAAGTATAGCAGAAAAAAATACTTTTAGGTCTAACATATAAAATGTATGTGTTTCTGCAGTTTTTGTAACTGATCCTGTCCTTTACTTTACTTTGTCAGCACCTGACCGGACCAGAGAGGTTATAAGACGTTGCCTCTCTGTAGATGGGCTTCATGTTGTTTAGACTAGATGATTTAAAAGAGGTGCACACCTCCATTTGTGACCCTGTTCCAACTGTATAATTTAAGTTGGAGAGATTGTTTCTTTAAGCAAACTTCTAATGAAAATAATGAAAGTGTCTTTTTACCAAATACCTGACCTGGATGTTAAAAATATATGTTCAACAAAAAGATACTGAATACTGAACTTTAGAATGAAGTGCATGAATAAAACACATCTGTCCCACCGTGCAGCTTTAAATCTGGAATATGTATAATCCAATTTAAAAAAGTTAAATATGAAACAAACTAATTATTTTTCAGAGAGCGAGTTAGGGAGCTGTAGTTTAATAACAGACATGGTCCTCGGTGTTATCAGTGAACTCTGATTAGTGCACTCGCCACAGCACAGAGGCTTTCAATCAACTCACAGAGGAGTTTCACATTCCAGATAATGTAATCAACAAATGTGACGCAAAAGACAGCAAACAACCTGATTTCATAATGATGTCAGAGACATTCTTAATATCAGATGGAATTGAATAATTGTCCTCAGATTGATCATCCGATATGATCTGCCAACAGAAGGAAAACAGCAAATACTGACTGACTTTTAAACTAAAACTAAGATGTCAATAATTCAGTCCAGATATAAAGCGATACATATAAGTTTACTTTAAGAGCTTTAAACATTTACAAGGATTAATTAATCACTGATTCTGGAGAATTCTGGAGAACACCTCACCCCAACAGCTGGAAAAGTTGTTGAAGCATGAAAAACAGCACCAGAGATGCTGTATAATGAGAGCTTCTTCAACCTGTTTCTTACTGAAGACAACTTTTCTGTCTGATCAAACACACTCAAGCTTCAAATAGCAACATCTGTGTGTGTGTGTGTGTGTGTGTGTGTGTGTGTGTGTCTTACCTGAGGCAGTGGAGGTGCGTCTGAGGTGGTCTGGGTGCTGTTTCCGGTGCGTCCTGGAACCGTACTGAGAGTGGGTCGGACTGGAGGACCAGCTCCTCCTCTCCGACTGAGGAGAAGGGGACGGCACATCTGGCTTCTCTGGAACCGTCGAGGGAGGACGTCCCTCCTCTAAACACACACATACCATACACACAAACACACACACACATTAGTGAGATAAAGTAAAGAAGAAAATGTGGTTAAGATATAAAAAAGCCTCAACAAATTAAAGCTAATGTGATATGTCGTTCCCTCTGCTTCCCTGCTCGACTCAGATTTGACCTCGCTTCAGTTAAGTTGTTCACTGCTTGGTCAGTTTCCTTTAGAGAGTACTCTGTAAACGTCATTGTCGAGCTCACAGCAGCACCCAGTTGCATTCTGGGTCCTGCATGCTTCAAACTCATGGTGTGACTGGCACTGGGGCAAAATTGGCATGGGATGTGGTGAGACATAAGGCGACTCTCCAACTTAAAAATAAAACCAGCTCTGCGCTCCATCCAACATGTTTGCGCTTGTGTTCCCAGCTCGCTTCGCTCACACACCTTGCACCAGAACAGGTATTTCTTTCACCTTCTAAGTCTGCATGAGTGTCATGTCTTGGTCCTGGAGACACCAAGTGTAGCAGAAACTGCCATGAAAGCAGTTTGGAGTATTTTGCCAGGGCTTTATATTTCTGTCTGTCTGTGCATAGATTTTGTCGGGCTGATAGCGTCACAACTGTGCAAGATGCAGTCGCAAAACTCTGGAGATGTGAAGATGAGATCAAATAAAGGCTGAGTTCAAAGATGGTGGTTGTCCGAGTACGAGATTAGTAAGGGGCCAGTGAAGAGCAGTAAACACATGCTGATACAACGGTTTTTGTTGTGTCTTTGTGATGGCTTTATTGAGCAGTGCACTTGTGTTGAATTCTCAGAACACGTGTGAGTCTGTTCTTATCGTATATCTCTTCAACACTGTGCTTTTTTCTTAGAACGTTGAGGACTTTGGAGAATAAAGAATACAAATGTTTGCTTGTAATGGCTTCTCAAATCTTTCTGCTTCATGATATAATTATTATTTTTATTTTTTATTATTATTTATATATATTATTTTATTTTTATTATTTTTATTTATTTTTATTATTTATTTTTATTTTACTGCTAATTAACTGGGCATTTTGACAAAAAAGCATCTAGTATGTGATGGAAGTTCATTTACTCATCTTTTTTAAAAACATTTTTGATGCTAAAAACAATAAGAAAGATCAACTGAGGATAAAAACAGTTCAGTGTTAGCTGCAGTCCAAATCATTCAACGAAAGAGTTTAAATTAAGTTATACCGCACAGTAAAATGTGACATGATATCCTTTATGGACACATTTTCTATCTGCTCTAATGTAACTAGAATAAAGTGCAGCACTGCTCCTTTAATCTCATCTGTAAGATGTCAGTGTGAGGCCTGAGCTGCCACAGAGAGGGAGGAGTGTCAGTCAGAGAGCTTCAGAGGTGGGACCATGATCACACCAGTCATGTGCTCACTGCTTCCTGGACGACTATTTCAATCACATGACCTCATGAGACTCTCCTTAATTACCCCGACTTCTGTAAAGTGCAGCGAAACCCAGCTCAGGAGAGGTTTTAACACACTGTGATGTTTGATGTGTTTTACACCACATCTGAACTTTGGAACAGTTTATAAATCAGTGAGCCGTCTCATAACAAGATGGAACAAATACAACACTGACCTTTGATTTAATAACATGATTCAGTTTGAAAAACACTGTCTATGGTCATTTTTCACCAACTTTTAAGGAACAGAAATTAAAGTCAAAAACATATTTTTTGTTTTATGATATATTGCCTCCTGTCTGGTCCTATTTTCCCCCTAAATGAAGTCATGACAACAAACCTCAATCTTCACTGCTGGTTTGTGTAAAACTTTGACTTTGAATTTAAGAAACGCTGCATTGGTGTTATATGAAGTTCATTCATGATTCCTGGGTGCCACCTGTCTTGACTTGTTTGTGTAGTAAAATACAGTTACAGTATGTTTAAGCAAAATGCCCTTCCCTATGCAAAGAGTCAGTCAATAGTGAGCTTCTGAAGGCTTTATGTGAATAAAGGAGAGGTTTGACTGGATGGATGGATGGATATCCATAACTACATCTACATGTTTTCGTGTGTGTGTGTGTGGATGGGCAGCCCTGACCTTTGTTGTTGAAACGAAACAGGTTGACAAAGGAGCTGTATGCGGAGCGGAGGGGGGGCTCATCCTGCTCCGGGGTCAGTGGTTTGAAGTGCGTCAGGTGCGAGGGGCTGGTGGGCGAGGTGACAGGCGGCTCGACGCTCCAGTCCGTTGAGGATGAAGACGAGGACTTGTCATCAGCAGCCATATCACTGCTGCTCCTGCTACAGATGCAAAATATGTTTATTGCTTAACCTCATGTAACTGATCAAATTTTCTTAGGTTGTGTAAGGACTCTTTAGCTCTGCAATCACATCAGTTATGGTGATAAAAAATATCAGCAGCTGCTGTGTTTTCATTTGCTCGTTTCCACACCATCATCATCATCATCAGCATGAAGTTTCTCTTATCTAACCTGCTTTATACACAGAAACTACTCATTGCTGTTTGTTTATAACATAGTGCATGTCACTGACTCTGATCCGGACACACTCCTGACATGATACATTACATTAACACACATCCTACGATCATTACTATCACTCCTCTGACACATATTTTTGTACCTGTATTAAACTGTGAACTTTTACACCCCCTGGACAACAATTTGCACATTCCTGCACCACTGTACACTTTACTTTCTTTTTATTTTATATCATGTCTTTACATTGTTGCACCACGTTTAATGTTATGCATCACATCACCAAGTCAAATCCCTGTGGATGCAAAGTTACTCTGCAATAAAACATGTCTGATTTCCTAATGTTGATAACTGACTTTCAGTGATTTGTTCTGACATTTAGTGACAGTTAATCAGAGCATCAAAATCATGTTCAGTCAAATCAGCACCACAATAAACCACTTTCTCACCAAAGCACTCAGCCCTCTTGTATCTCTGTGGATCTGACAGGATGTTAATACACCAGACTCAACTCAACCTCATACTTACTTATGAAATGCAATAGCAGGCAGCTTTAATCACAAAACAGCAGCAGTGATATAAACATAACAACAGGTATTTCAGCTTTATAAGCTCACCCAGGGACACTGCTGTGATAGTCATCACAGCAGTGTCCAATGAGCTGTAAAAACCCTGTGATACAATACCACCAGCTCATAAACAGGAAGTCAAAATGTGCAACCTGCTGTGAAGCCTTTCAGGTTTTCCATAATAACATTTCTAAAACATCAGGTGTTAGCTGTATAAGACACCTTACTGATTAAAAACTTGTAAAAAATTAAACACTTGTTCTCATGATTCTGAAGTTTTCTGTTTTCTCAACAGGAAACAGATTTTAGTTTGTACTGAAATGTTTTTGAATCATTCTGCTGCTACAGTCAAAATTTAAACCATGTAATATCAGCTCACTGGATTAAAATGGTGGAATGTGGCACATTTATTAAAATACTGTACTTAAGTGCAGATACGTTAAGTGTACTTGCACTTTACCTGAGTTATTTCTTTCCCTGCTACTCTCTATTGCTACTCCACTGAGATTCAAAGGAGATATCGTACTTTTTACTCCACTACATTTATTAAATGGCTTTCACTACTTTACAAATCAAAACTTTTTCGTACAAAACACATAAAGAGCTGATAAAACATGACGTTTTGTCACAAATTAAACTACTACTGTTCCTGGCAATACAAACAAGCAGAGCTGATATGATGAGTTAAATAACTGATTGCTGATTAACAGAAAATTAACAGAAGTTTTTTATGCAAACAGATTTCATGGCTCCAGCTTTATATTGTAATTATTTTAACAAATGAAATTAATTTTTAAAAGTTTTGAGGTTTGGACTAGGGGTGTTGCGATATACTGGTATTGACGATAAATTTAGAAATATTAGTGATATTTGAAAATGTTCACTATTCATTAAAGCAACTGCTCTTTTTTGTACAGTTTGACCGATGGCATTTTTTATTTCAAATTTTCCATAGATATCACCATAATATCATTATCGTGACGTGAACTCTTTTGCCCACGATAAACGTGTAGTGAAAACACTATTGTGGAATTATTTGAATATTTTACAATTATTTTTAAGAACATTTAAGGTTTAGACCTGGGGTGTCGCCATAAACCGGTATTGACGATAACTGTGATACTGAAACAAAATCACTATCCATTAGGCTTAAGTGGAAGTGCTCCGCTATGATTCTGACAAAAAATGAAAAATGAACTGCTAATTGAGAACTACAACAAGCTAGTAAAAGGGACTAGGCTTTTAATTGAAGTTTTAAAGTACAATAATAACTCTGTAATACCGTGATACTGCGATACTTTCTAAGACGGTTATTATACCGTGACAATCTCAGACCACTGCAACCCTAATCTTATCTCATTTTATTTCATCTTATCTCCTGAAAAAGAAATTAGCTCCACCTCAGTCACTCCAACGGTAAAATGCTGCTTTTATATTAATGCCTGAGTAATAATTATTTTAAAACTAAAACAATCATAGGAGACATTTTCCTGACTTCACTTACATACTCTTACTTTAGTTATAATTCAGTGCCAGAGTTTAACTTTTAAGAGCATTTTTTACAGTATGGTATCAGATGTTTTCACTTATTAATCTGAGTACTTCCTGTACCACTGCTGGGCTGCCCAACAGATGAACTCAGGATATGAACGGATGATTGATTAGTTACAGACGGCTGACAGCGCTGCCCCACAGCTATCACAAAAACCTACATGTCTTGCCTTGTTCATTTAATAACCGTGTAAAAACGGGGAAACCCCCTCAAATCAACTGTAGACTTACCCTTTGAAGAAAGCTACAGAGTTTGTGTTTGCTATGCATGCCATGTTAGATCATAAGAAGGGGAAGAAAGCAGAAGTAGCAGGCAGCATCACATTCCCCACCTCATCATGTGATCATAACAGGCCGGAGCATGACTACTGTAACCCCCTGGTCATCTGACAGCAAAGGACCAAGCCCTCCAGCCTTATCACACAGCTTTATCACACACGGCTAATGTACACAAGATAGCGGTCACTGTCACTTGGATGCGCTGCTTGCCTGCTGACAGATTACGACACTGCAGAGGTTTAATATTTAAACAGGTTGACTTAAACTTAGCCTGAAACTGGCTTGTTAGCTAGCACTCAAATGTAGGCTCTGCCAGCTAATTCCACTTCCATTGATTTATCTAACATGTCGGCGTGTTTGTTAGATGCAGCAGTTACAGCCACATTAATGCAGATTATAATGAATGTGTATTTTATTAGCAGCAGCTCCCTGAAACACAAAGTGTTTAGCCGAGCTAGCTAGCGTTAGCCTCCTAAGCTAGCTAGCCGGTTAGCTGCAACAGCCTCATTGTTGGAAGAAATGACGCATGAACTATGACTGAACCGCCGTGACAGCGAGAAATGAGAATTACCCGTTCACTGTGTGAATCTGACATCAATGTTTGAAGCAGTCCGACCTCGAAGACATCTGTAAAAAGATCTGGCAGAAGGAGCCGAGCACCGTACACGAGCAGCCCTGACGAATCGAGACCTGCGCTCAATGCAACTGTTGTGATCGGGAGAAAAGGCAGAAGAGGTCGAACACAGAGAACTCGATTGAGACATTCTGTTCTCATGACAGGATGAAATCTGGACACAGTGGTGTTGCAGGGATGTTGACATAATAAATATAATCTTCTATCTTCTTATGGGTAAATATCATGTTCATTGTAGCAATTGGAGGAACAGTAAGCCCTGTAACTGGTTTATAAATGAATGTAAGTTGTTTTTCTTGTCACTGGAAAAAATGAACTCTAGCAGGACTGCAAGAAAGATGTGTCGACTTTTCTCAGTTTCTTTTACAATTCTTATTCTTTATTCATTGATCCCCCCCCCAGTTTATTTATTTTGTTTACTGATCTATTTTTTTCCTCGTCTTATTATAGAAGGAACATACTCTACAAAATGATGGTCTACAAATGACCATTAAAAATAAAATACGTATACAAAAATAAGAATAGTGACAAAAACACGAATAAAAAAAATCAGAATAAGAATAAAAAATTGAATAATGATAGAAATTAAAAGAATAAAAATAAGGACAAGAACTAGAATAAAAAAATCAAAATTTAATTAATAATAAGAATGAGAAAAAATAGAATAGAATAAAATAAGGATAACAGTAAGAATAATAAGAATAAGAATAAGGACAAAAATTAGAATAAAAAATGTAATTAAAATAAAAATAAGAATGAGAAAAAAATAGAATAGAATGAAAATAAGGATAACAGTAAGAATAATAAGAATAGAATAAAAAATAAAGATAGAATAAAAATTACAATAAAAATAAGAATAAAAACACAGGAATAAGAATAAAAATAAGAAAAAGATTTAGAGTAAAAAATGAGAATTAAAAAAAATTAAAATTAAAAAAGAATAAAAATAAAATCTACTCTAAACTCAATTTACACTCGCGTAATCTCGCTTCTGATTGGACCCGAGCATCTATGACACGCCTTCGGGCGCATGCGCAGAGAAATCGCGGACTTCTTGTTTATGTTTAAATGAAATCAGCAGCGTTTCCTGAGGTGAATTTAACTCGTTAAGATGAATTATTACGGCCATCATGAGCTTAATTTGATCATTTAACGAGGATGTTTGTTTGCAAGTGACAAACAAATATCTGCCGCTGGTTTACGTTTAATATCGGTAAGTTTTGTTTAAATTAAGAGTTACGTTACACCGGGTGAGCATCATGTTAGCAGGTTTACCATTTTATATGTTAAGCTAGCTAACGCTAAAGTTAACGTCAGCTACAGTTAACGTTAGGACGAGGAAATACGCAGTTTTTTGAGTTTGTTAGCAAATTCAATTACAAACCGTCGCTTTAACATGTTCAGCTGCTGATGGGGAAAGTGTTGGTCGGGTAACGTTAACGTAGCAAACGGTCATCACCGTTGGTTAAGTTACGTTAACGCTAACTTAATGTTTATTGTTCAAATGTAACGTTCGGGTTGTCATTTAGGTCAGTAACGTAGGCATTATGTGGATAATGTGTGTAACTAGGCGTATTTAGTGGAGTGTAACTAATATTAGCTGTAAGTACATTTACTCAAGTAACGTTACTGTACAAATTTCAGGTACATGTCCTCTACTGGACTATTAACATTTTATGCAGCTGTGTACTTCTACTCTACTACATCTCAAAAGGGAAATATTGTTCTTTTTACTCCACTACATTTGTCTGACAGCTTTAGTTACTTTTTACGTTACAGTTCTTCACCCTGCTCCCGTCCATTGAAGGCAGTGTAGCTCCAGATTTGGTTTTAATTTACTTTCATAACTTTTAATCTGAGAGACTTTGAATACAGAACTCCTAAGTGTGGTTCAGAATTTTCACTGTGAGCTAATAATACTTTTACTTCACTAAAGGATCTGAATACTTCTTCCACCACCGCACATCACTCATCAGAACCAGTGTTGGCCAACTGTCACACGCTGCCGCACGTGTGAGTGTTAGTGTACAAAAGCAAACATGTTTTGTTTTCTTTCAGATTATTAATTTCATCACTGGTGCGGCTCTACATATTCATCTAGTCATGTTACCTTTGAGTGTGATGAGGCCTTCAAAGCCTGCCAAGCAGACGTCAGCTGCAGCATCAAAGATCAAAAATAAGATCCTCAGTGAGTCTGTCCCTCATTTGAGCGCATTTACAAACATATATATATATGTGCGTTTGTGTTGCACAACTGCATTATGCCATGAGAATATGTTAAATTAATACTGTGATGTTTCTTCTTGACCACACCAGACACCTCCTCCTTCTTCAAGGTCTCTTTGAAGACCAACAACAAGGCCTTAGCTCTGGCTTTGGAGGCCCAGAAGGAGAGGAGCAGGCAGCTGGAGATGCACGTGGTGTACCTTCAGAAACAAGTGGAGGCTCTGTGCTTCGAGTTGGCCACCAAGAAATACAAGCACAGGAAATTGGTAGGTTTGTTATTTGCTCAGATTTATGTAGCGTGACAGTAGCTGACATCAAGACCACAATTTCTGATCATATTAAATATTTGTTTTTCACAAACTATCTCAGAATTGTTGTTTGAGCTGATGCTGTTTTTCTCTCACAGCTGGTCATCTTGAAAACCCTCCACAGCAGCACGCTGCAGCACCTGGACATGGTGGCCGACCTGTTCCCTGACAGTGTAAGGATTCCTCTCAAGACGTATTAACAACTTTTGTTTCGTATGGCAAGTTTGAGATGTAGGGGGTGGATATGATCAAAGTTATACTCAAAAATAGCACCGCATCATCTTGTGTAGAGCCTTTCAATCAAGAACGCATACATTTATTTAAGCCACTGAGGAGTAAACGGGGAGAACTTGTTCGGACACATGTTCTGGGCAAAACAATAAACCAGTGTCCAATACGCAGTCGGTGCACTTGCTCACCTTAGCACAGGTAGAAAAAAACAGCTTAGTCCATATGATCACAGGTAACACTGCCAAGCTGCCACGCTGCCACACTGACACACTGACACAGTCAAAAAACTGTTTGCTTCCCCTTCACACACACCTCCAGCTCCTGACCTGGAGCTTACCTATATGCACTTCCTCTGCTAATGCTACACCCAGTGTTTGAACACAAAAACTACATATACATGCATATGGTCACCTGTATTATATAAACATAAAAAATAATTTGAAAAGACAAAAATTACATTACATCCAACATCTTGATTTGAAAATTTTACAGTATTTAAGTGAAATATCGACAATTTCATTCATCAAAAAGTCAAATGAATGTTTGTCCCAAGGAAACGAGAACTGTGGACCATGATAGCTCACAGAAAAATTGTTTTGGGATAATATTTTATTGAAGGATTGCCCATCTCCTCTGTGACATCTGAGGCGTAAATATGTATGTAAGCTTTGTTTAACCAGGTGATCTCATTGTTACAAGATCTCTTTTGAACTGGTTACAGAGGAGAGGAAACACACATAACAGAGCCAATCACACACGAGCAAATGCATACAAACAACATTGGCATCCAAAAAGAAAAGTCCAAAATTAAAGATTGGAATTATTATTATTATTATTATTATTAATTCATCCAGTGGGATCACACTCTAAAGTTTTAAAGTCCTTTGTAAGTCATTCACTTTGTTTGATGCAAAATAATATGATTATCATATATTAATTATGTCATGTGAAGAGTCAGGCACCTGGTCTGATGAACAGATGCTTCATATTTGAGAACAGAAGTGATGGCAGCTTTGTGTAAATGCTCGTGTGTAGTTCTTTTCTTGTTGCTAATAAGGACCAGCCTGCTTTTGATATTTATTATCAATATTCATTTGCTGTAATGAAAAGCAGGGCACAGTAGTTATCTGCAGCATGTTGTTTTAAAGCAATATGAGCAGCATATGAGAATGGGATATCTTCAAAGTCTAACACCTCATTTTCACACTGGTTTTTGTGTTAATCATTTCACACAGGTTGTAAAAGTCAGACTGCAGTCTTACCAAATTCACACATATTCATAAGACTGAAAGATAGTGGTAGAAAATACCTGGCAATATCAAATCATACTGAACATAAAGTAAAAAGTTACGCCTAGAACATAAACATAACGTTTCCAAGAGCACACAGCTGTAATAATAGGTGTTCAAAACTTTCTATTTTAATTTTCCAATGTGCTCTCTGTTCGTCTACATTCATTGTTTTCCTTCATTTGAGGTTTGACAGGCGATCATTTAATTACATCAACTGGTTGCACCATCTACTGCAGACTTCTGACTGGAGAATTAGACCCACCCACTGCTTATCTTGACAAACCAGCTAAATTTGCACTTTGATTTGCAGATTTTCTTAAGATCCTGTTAAATTTTGTACTACATTTGAATGGAAACCCAACTATCATCTGCGATTGTGACTGTATTTATTACCTGCAGGATCTTCCCAGACTATCTGCAGACAACGAGACCTCATCTGGTGACATTGACACAGAACATCTTGTAGTGGGAAGGTAAGTAAATACTGTACACAGATTGATAAGTGCTATGAACTTGGTTTTAGGTACCTGTGAGTGACATCTTTGTCTTTGTCTCGCTCCCCCTTTCCCCTCTCTAACTCCCATTATCAGTCTAACAGATCAGTTACCTCCTCAACCAGACGTTGCAGGGCGTTTGATGTGTCCCCTTGAAAAAGAAGCAGCAGACTTGCCTGAAATAAAATTTGGTGCAGATGTCTTCAACACTCAGAACAGACCCCAAAAGGCCACTGATATTTGCAGTGGTAGGGAGCTTTAGAATTTTTTGTGTTACTCATCATACGTCATCATATTTGTTGTTCACTGCCCTGAGATATTGACGTAGAATTCCCAGGAAATTAGTTATTTGTTTATTTTTCACAGATGCAGAGAAAAGGCGATCGAGCCAGCTCGTACAAGCCCCCCTGGCAGGAGCATCCCGTCCGTCCAGCAGACTCAGGGAAGAAGTAGAGAGGCTGTCAATGATGTTCTCTCAGTCTGGTTTTGACATGAATTCAATCCCCCTGCTTCAGAACAGTCAAACCCCCTCAGCTGAGAGCACATGTGAAAGACCCGAGCCATCTGTTTCCAGTGACGTTCACCTTCCGAGCAGCTCAGTTGTGGAACCAGAACATAGGAACAAACACGAGAAGACTGTGCTTCTGAATACAACTATGGAAATGACACTAAGTAATGCTGCTGAGATAGTCACCGTGGAAACCAAGGCCAAAAAAACAGGCCGCTTTGGCAAGCCGAAGGGTAAGAAGAATAAGGAACAAGCCTGTGGGTCGAGTGAGGCTGAAAATCCACAAGTGAAGAACTCTGAAGTTTCTCCTGCTGACACTTTGTTACAGACAGAAAGCAGTGTGCTAGATGATGTTACACACCCAGAGGTTACTGAGGTTATTCAGGCACCCAAAACAAAGAGTGGGAGTGTCCTCACCTCACGTATCCCGAAATTTAACAAGTCTGTAGCTAGCAACCATCAAAAAACAGCAAAGGACAAAGTTGTATCCCGTGACCATACCAAGTCAAAGACAGAGTCCCGTGAGACGCAGGATCTGGACGATTATTTCATGGATCCTGAAAATAAATTCTCAAAATCCGGCAAAGGTGTAAAATCACCACGAGAGAACGATACAGCAGAAGAGGCACAGTCCAAAATCACATGCAGGAGGACTAAGAGCAGGAACATGTCTTCAGTCAGCAGGAAAACGTTTGTCAGTTTGTCTCCGCTGTCGCATGAAAGTGAGAGCAGTCCGTCCAACATGGAGCAGGTCCACAGTGAAGTGGATGAGGGAGATAAGGGAATATATGAAGCATGCAGAGACCAAGAACCACCTGAAGAGTTCCTGTTTTGTGCAGATGAGGTCACACATCCAGAGTCGGAGCATGTGGGCAAAACACCACAGAGCAAACTGAACAACTCTGGTCAGAAGTCGAGATGCAGAGGGACATTTGTCGTCTCAGTTCCCAGGGACAGCACCTTATCAAACAGTGCATCAGTGGAAGTGAGCGCTGTAGAGCAGGACTTAATGTCTCCTACAGGTTCCTCCACCTGTGAGGCAGAAGCAAAGGATGTCCCTTTGAAACCATCAGAATCAAACCCACAGACACCGAGCTCCTGTAAGCGTCCCTGGCTCGCCACCCTGGATTCAGGAAGCCCTCAGGAGGATTTGAGCAGCAACGATAACCATGAAGCACTGCCGCTGGACCAAGACTGCACTTTAGAAACTGCGTTTCAAAAACCTAAAAAAGCCAGGAGAGAGGAAACGAGTCGATCCAGTAAGAAGAAAGCCGAGTGTGTTGATCATTTAAGTGACAGGAAAAAGAAGAATAAAAGCACCCGTAGCAACAGAAGAGTTAGATCTGAGGATGAAGCAGGTTATCTGGAGGACCACGGTGATGCCTCACCTCTCTGTGGTTTTGATGGCACTGAAAGAAACGAACAATTAGATGATTTACGAGTAGCAGAGTCACACTCTGACATCACTGAAGAGCACAACATCTTTGAACATTTATATGAGTCAAAGTCCAAGACGGCTCAGAATCCAAAAAGATGTAGGAAGGCGTCCAAGCTGCAGACACCCACAGAAACTAGAACCCCAAGAGAGACGTTTGTCGTCTGCAGGCGGAAAACTCAAGACAGTGTTTCACTAAATAACACGAGGACATCCAGTGTGTCACACAGTCACACGGTGGACATCAGTGAGGAGGTGCTTCATCAGAATCTAGGCGACCTGCTGACCGATGAGATACCACCATGGCTGGACATGGATGTCAGCGTTGCCGACACTGAAGTGGGCTCTTTACTCGCCACTCCCAGGAGGACGGCGTCAAGCAGGGCGGCAGTGATCGAGGAGCCTGCTGCTGTCACAACTGAAGCCTCTCCAGGTGAGGTTTCCTTTGATGTGTCTTTTTTTACTCTTACTAAATGTCTCGATAGACAGTCAGACTCCTGCGAAGTCTTCTATTGTCACATTTGTTCAGTTTTTCTGTATGGAAGCATTATGGATTCACCTGAGAGTGTTAGTGAGTGAGTCAGTTTTTCTGAATCAATTAGATTATTATCTCACAATTATGAGAGAAGTCTTCATGGAAAAAATTCTGTTCTTGTTTTTCTGAATTACCGACATAATCCTGTAAATTGTTGTTTTCTGCGTGAACAAGATTATTATCTTATTCAGAAAAACAGGCAGAATTTTTTCTCCATAAAAGCTTTTGTCGTAATTCTGAGGAGGGCTAATAATCTCATACATTCAGAACCTGAGCAGAAAACTTTAATGGAAACTTTTTACATAATTCTGAGATAAAAATCTTGTTAATACAGAAAAACAATTTTATTTAATTTATTTATTTTTAAGGAAAATCATCACGCTTCCATAGTTCTGCAGTGACAACATCAAGTAATGAAGTTAGGTGATACATTACAACCTTAATATCCACCATAAAATAATAATAATAATCAAACTAAGGAAATAACCAGCGAAAGACAATACTGTCAAATGTCTAATCTTAATATAGCAAACATCTATAATCAAACAACACTATCTATTATTGATTTAAAAAAAAACAGCTAAATATTAGGGGTGGGGATCTCCAGAGGCTCCACGATATGATATTATCACCATACTCATGATGGTACAATATTATTGCGAGCTTAAATATGTTCGATGTGCTGAGTATTGCAAAAAATGTATTGTAATATATTACCTTTTTTTTTTTTTTTCAACTGTAAATTATGTCCACGAAGGAAAACTGTGTCGCTATCAGTTTTATCTAATAAATTAAAGGTTTCAGCAAAATGTCTGAAGTGGACTGAAAAAGCAATTGATTTTATTATTCTAGTAGTTAATAATTTATATAATAAAAATATCAATACTTGGCACTGTGTGAGGATACGATATTAACACACAAAAATATAACGTTACTTTGCTATATTGATTTTTTCCCCCACCCTTAGTAAACACTGACAACAAATAGCTCCCACATCCTCAAAAACCCTTTGATTCATTAAAGAAAGCTGCTAAAATTCTAAATGTTAAATGTGTGGAGACCAGAACATTGTAAAAAAAAAAAAAAAAAAAAAAAAAATTAAGGTCTAAAATTGGGAACATTTTGTCCTAAATCAGGAACTATCTAATCAGAGACTAAGGACACAAGATTACAGATCTGACCAGACATTCACGGTCAGCTGTTGGTACTTGACAGTTTTTAATGATCTGCTTCTTGAATACATTTCAGTGGAAGAAAAAAGTAAAGTACTTGAAGTACTAGCTCACAGATAGTTTGGTGGTATAAACTCGTTTTTTGAGACATTTCTGCTTCCACGGCAATAAAAAGGAAGTGAAGGGATTTATTTTAACACACAGTTTAAAGAGGTTGACAGGATGGACTGTGTGTTATTCAGAGTAACAGATGTGGCTGTTGATTTTTTTTATTAAATACCACTGTTCAGTGCTGTGAGAACCAGATGTGAAGTGAATCAAATTTACCCACATTTAATGGTTGTCAAGGCAGAAATCTCAGAGAGATATATATTCTAAAATGGCAAAAATCAGCACAGCTGGATACCCAAACATATAAGTGAGCACATGTTGTCTTATAATGTGAGTGAACTGACACTTAAGTGTTGGAATGGCTGATTTTATTTCTAGTTTTTGTGTTGTAGTAAAGAGAAACCTGCAGTTAGTGTCTCTGTAAATGTGTTTTAAGTCTTTATTCCTTCATTAACTGAATCAGATTTATTGTGTTACAGCAGGAAGAGCGTTAATGTCACTGACCAACACCATTACAACCCCAGACAGTGAGAACGGAGGCAGAACCAGGAGACGAAAAGCTGCCATCAGCTACAAGGAGCCGTCCCTCAACAGGTGAGGACATCATGTTCATCATCTGTACCTACGACACTGTTTCAGTCCTGATTATACCGGAAAACAGCAGGAAATAATTGGTTCTATATCTTTTTTTTTTCTTCTGCAACAGCAAAATGAGGCGTGGAGATAAATTCACCGACAGCGAGTTTCTGAGTTCTCCAGTGTTCAAGGACAAAAAGAAAAAGAAGCAAAAGAAAACTGCAGCGACCCCCAAACTGGATCATCCGTTTTGATGGACTGATTATTCTTTTTCTTTTCTTTTATCTTGATTTATTTTAAGTTGGTTTCTTAATAAAGGCATGCAAAGACACAAACATGTTCTCCGGCAGCCATGTTTTGCAGATTAAAGCAGACAGATGTGTGTGTTCCTCTGCAGGATTCACCTTTCACATCACAAACACTGAAACTAATCTGTTCTGATAACCACTGCTGCTCTCATTCACTGTGTGTGGTTGGTAATGGTATGAGAGATTGACAGGGGGTTGGTCATGAATGATTCATCCCAGGCTGTTCACCTGAGACGTCTGTTCCACATCGCTGTCAAAGGCTTGTGTTGCCCAGGAAGGTTACCACATAGTGTCACTGCAGCCAACCATGTGTAGGATTATGTATCATCATGTGAACTGAAGGTCTGTGAGTGTGTTGACCGTCAGACAGAGTTGTGTGGTGAGTACTTGACTGTTGGATCTTCATAAAATATACTACTAACTGTTCTTTATTTCTCTGCACATTAAAATTTATGTCTGCACAGGAGAGATGGATTCAGCTTCGGATGTGTTGCACTTGAGTTTTTAAAGTGGACTTGTTTTACTGGACAGTCGACATATTTGTTGGTAACTCTCCATGTGGGAACAACAAAGTGTCAGGTTCATGTCCTGTCTATGTCGCAGCAGTAAATCAACCCCTTTATTGTTTAGTTTTGTTATGGTGTGTGAAAGTAGCCTTCCTTCCCACCAGTGCATTTGTTTTTACTGGATTTGCCTGTTACTCACAGGGTCCCCACAGGTCTTTGGAATCCTTTAAAGTTTGTGAATTTAAAGGGAAAAAATCATGGCCTTGAAAGTTACAAAAAGATAAAGAGACAGGTCATTGAAAGTGCTTGAATTTATGTATTTTGTACAAGAATAAAAAATTGAACTAACCCTGATCAGTGTCTCAAACTATTCAGTTCAACCTTATTGTATTCCAACTCGCATTTGTGATTGTATTTCTTTGATTATGTATGTATGCATACTATCATGCATCTCTGAATCTATATTTATCTGTAGCAACATTACTTGAAATAAGGGGTAGGTCAAGATAAGTGCATCACTTCTACCTACTCCTTTTCAAACGCTAAATATTTACCTCTGTTACTATGATTGATTTTTTGTTGTTTTTTGTTTTTCTTGTATGACTGATTACCTTATTGATCACCTACATTTTGTTCTATTTTATCTATGTTCGAAATAAAGATTAAAAAATATATATATATATATAAAGCTCAATATCACAAATCACAATTTGCCTCAGAGGGCTTTACAGCATATGACATCCCTCCATCCTTTGGACCCTCACAGCTGATCAGGAAAAACTCTCCAAAAATCCTTTTAATGGGGCAAAAAAGTGATGGAAACCTCAGGAAGAGCAACTGAGAAAAATATTAAGATGTTCTTTTTTTTTTTTTTTCAGGGGTCCTACATTTAAAAAAGCGAGATTCATTCAGAAAATGGAGGCACGGCAGCTGAAAAGAGACGTTCAGGCTCTTATGTAAGTGAATATCTGCAGCCTGTTGGGGAAAAAAAAAACACATTACAATCACAACTCATTGATTTTTCTCTCTGATCTGAACAGTGGTGATTACATTGGACAGAAACTCAGAGAAAATTCTTTTGATCCAAAAGGGAAGGGGACCTCCACGATGCTGGATGACCTGGTAACAACATGAGATAGTTTGTGTCTAGAGCAGTGGCGTAAGGTAGTCATGAAAGGCCCTTTAGTGCACGCTATCGTGCATCTGTCATCTTGTCACATGATCAGAGACCTGACAGTGGATAACATTAACATACTGCAATCATCGTTGCATATCTGTATCACAAAAAAATACCAAAGAAAATTAGAAATTATTCATTTAACAATTCCAAGGTTATTTTGAATAAGCATATAATTTTGTGATAGATGTTGGTGGAGACGTTTCCCTTTTTGAAGGGCATATATTAAATTAGATTCAATTTTATTCTAATCTAATCTGACATATGTCTTTAATGGGGCAAAAAAGTGGTGGAAACATCAGGAAGAGCAACTGAGGAGGGATCCCTCTCTCAGGATGGACAGACGTGCCATAGATGCCGTGCTGAGTCCTTGAATTTGATGTTCAAGAAGGCGTGGGAACCTCCAGTCATCATCCTGGCAAATGGCCTGTTTTTAATTTAATGACAGTTCTTCTTTGAACACATATTTCAAAGGTGGCAATAACTCATAAGGGCTCATTCTCCACCCAACACATTGTTCTCTCTATGGGCCCCCACCTTACGGGCCCTGCGACCGCACTCTGTATTTACGCCCCTGCTCTGGAGCTACGATGAGTCTGTGTTAAAGGTCTAGTGTGAAGGATTTAGTGACATCTAGTGGTCAGGTTGCAGATCACAACCAACTGAGACTTCTCCTTTGTGCAAAGTGTGACGGGAACTACAATGGCTGACGCAAAAAATGTGAATTACCCTGTCAAGAACCAATGTTTGGTTTGTGCATTATGGGCTAGGAACATAGCGGACTCTGTGGACCCGCTCCATATGTAGATATAAACTCTCATTCTAAGCTAATGAAAGTCATGAATGTTATATCTTATTTCTGACAACAGATGCCTCTGAATGCTTCACACTGGACCTGAAACTGTGAACATCAGTGGATAGATGACACAATGAAGCAGCAGAGGTGTACAAACAAAATAATGTTTGTAACTAATGTTACAGGCTCACTATGACCTGGCCATCAGTGTTGCCCTGTGGTGGTTGGACAGAGAAGAGGGACGGGACATGCTGGACAGAGACATCATGTAAGCTACTTGTCTTTTAGTAGAGGTGGAAGACAAACTTGAATCTGTTGTTATAGTAAAAGTAGTACAGTGTTATACGTAAATATCCTGCATTCAAAATCTTATTATCTTAAAGTTCACAGGTGTTGCCATCAAAATGCACTTACAGTTCTAAAAGTAAAATTACTCATGCAGAATAATTATAGCTTATTGAGTCGCCCCCTAGGGGCCACTTTTCAACAACAAATCATGTCAAGATTTTACTGTAGTAAAAGTACAAAAGTATTTGCAGCAAAATATAGTTAAAGCTCCATCATATCAACATTTCTAAAGTGACGTAGCTCTGATTACATGTATATGAGCTGAGTTCTCATCAGGAGGTGGAGAGGATGGTGGACGGCGTGAGACCTAGATGTGACAGCAGCAGATCACTGTGATCACCAACAAACAACAAATCTAGTCCTTTTTAACGAATGGACTGGACATTTCCAGATGTGTTTGTAGCAGCCAAACATGATCTGTCCAAACCTGATCCAAGTTGTTTTTGTGCCTAAACATAACCACATGTTCCCACAGAGCTGTCACAACATAAAACTGAAACCTGAAATGTAAAGAGGCGTAAAGTTTCAACAAACCAGCTTCTTATAAAACGTACTATTCAAACATATCCATGGTTTGCAGAGACGTACATTTGTTCTGGTGACTGGGTTCATTTGTGTCTCTAAATGTCAGAATGGTGTCACTTGTGTTGGAACTAGCTGTGCTGTCACACTGTGTGAGGAAACAAGGTGACATTAAAAATGTAAGAGGTTAAACAGCACTTGACAGGTTTATATTTAGACACTGAGAGGGATGATGGCTGACCCGTGGCAGGTGACCATCTCCTGGAGGCCCCTGACCTGGGTAGAAATACTCATCTGGGTTCTTTGGCTGTGGAGTTGCTCTAAATGAAACTTTCCTCTTTACCACAGCGGAACAACAAGCAGCGCAGGAAGTGCCAAGTACCCAAATCGCTTAGAGCGGGAGGCCATGATCCTGTCGTCCTTCGCTGGGATAATCATGGTAGGTGTCATCGGTACAAGAATGCAGCTTTGATTAAAGCCTGATGACCCAGTTAAGTTTGAGTTACCTAAGGCCAAAGAAGGAGCATCTATATTTGGGTATGGGCTCAGCTGGGGAAGTCAAACATGAGAATCTGTCCATTGTTTTTTAGTTGCTTGTTTCTAACCTCTGCAGTGTTTCTTTGTTTCAGAACAGCCTCCCAGTGGAGGAGATCTTGGCTCTGTACAGGTGTAAACCAGCTGCTTCGTATCCCAACCAGCAGTCCAAGGTATCAGAATATCCTGGCTCAAATTTTAGTCTCATACTCAGATGTAACAGATACACTATGCGTCTTAATTTTTTGGTACATATTTGTAGTACATCATTTTGGTAATAGGAACTTTTTTTAACCGCAGGGCATGATTGTGTACCCCTTCACTCTGTCCTACCATCCCTTCGCCATGCTTGGCTCTTACAAGGCTGTGCACCACTCCAAGAAGCACAGTAAGTGTGTAGACATGTTGTCTGGTGTCATCTGGTGTGTGATGGTGCCTTCTGAAATGGGTTGGGCTGAGTGTGTCTGAGAGACTCACAGATGAGGCACGAATCCACGGTTAAAATAACTAGTCCATACCCATTGAGTGCACTGTTGCCCACGTACAGTTTCACATGGTGTGTGTTTGGGATACAGGTCATAGGAAATTGCAGATTAAATAGTCAACTGAACCCATTAAAGGCGCTGTATGTAAGAATGTGGCCAAAACGGTTACTGCACTCAAATTCAAAATACTGCCGCGAGTCGTGTCCGCCCCCCCTCCCCTACAGATTCGAGGTTGACTGATTTGTTTGCTCACGGGCGGCTGCCGTGGCAGGGCCGCGTCGTCGCTTCCTTGATCTTCGGTTTTCCAGCGGACCATTCGAGCAAGTCTGGCTTCTCTGCTGCTAACACTGCTGCCGGGATACAGCTGAGGAGGAGCCGGCTGCTAATGCTATGTACCAGGACACTGCTAATGCTGCTTGCGTGCTGCTGTAGCTCAGTCGTAACTGTAACTGATGCTGAGACTCTACTGACTGCGTGACTGGTAGACGGCGGTGGGTGGCGCAACAGGCCAAAACACAAATTCAAAACATAAACATGATTTGCAGACTGTAAAAAATTTTTTAAATGCGAATATTCTGGCTGTACTATTGTTGTCGGTGAGATCAGTATGTTATATGAACATTATTCCTTAGTCTCTGTGACATATTAGGAGGATTTTATGACTATTTGCTTTAGATTTCTTACATATAGCTCCTTTAAGAAGAGCAATGTATTCAGACAGAGCTTTTGTGAATTTGATAGTACGATTGCTTTATTGAAAGTACAGTAGATTGACCACATCAGTGAGTAGAAAAACGTGGGACAGACAGAATGACTGACTGACAGAATGACACACTGACAGTTTCTGTGATTATGTACAGCATACCATACCATGACTTAGTCATACCAAACATTAGAAACAACACCAACATTGGTCCACAGGGGGAGCCACAGCGATCGGTCGCTCTCTAGCGCCCCCATTTTGTTTGATGGGGTCAATAATGGAGGGGTCCCCTCAGATTATGTGTGGTCATATGCCTACAAAGTTGCGTGGTGATGGGTGAAACCCTTGAGATGTTATACACCTTTATGTGATGAGCCACGCCCTCCGCAATATTCATTGCCTTATAGAAGCTCAGTTTTAGTAAGTTTTCCAACTTTTGCCAAGAGGGAACTTTAGATATTGGTCCCTAGATTATGTTCACCCAGTTTCATGCAGATCGCTCAAACTTCCTAGGAAGAGATCCATTTGAAGTGTTTTTCAAAAAATTCAAAATGGCAGAAAATCTATATAAGCGGAAGTTATGGGTTCTTGAGGCAAATGTGTTCCTCATGAGGAGAGGCATCTCTGTGCAAAGTTTCATGTCTCTACCACATACGGGGCATGAGATATGCCCATTCAAAGTTTGACATTTCAATGGGTTGCTATAGCGCCCCCCTTTGGCCAATTGATGTAATATTGCTTCATTGGCATCCTCCCATGACCCTCTACCACTGTGCCAAATTTCACATGGATTGACCAAGTCAGTGAGGAGAAAAACGTGGAACAGACACACACACAGAGGTTTCATCATTATACAGTGGTGGAAAAAAGTTTTCGGACACCCCATGCATTTGTGAAATATTGCATTAAGAATCACTCTTAGGTCTTCAAGTGCAATTTCTTTTAGTACAGTCACAGCCAAAATACTAAATAAATCCTAAAAAAGCCATTAAAAACTTAAAATTGATTGGTTCCATAAAAATACATAAGAAATTTTGAGTATTGGGTCATTTTGGTACCAGTGATGAAGGTCGTTCTTTTTACTAAAAGACACAATTTTTGTTGCCAAGCTTCGTGTCTACATAAAGCCAGCACATTTGAAAGTTCTTCAGACACAAAAATGGCTAAAACAAGGAACCTAACGCAGGAAACACGCCTGAAGATAAAGCTTCTCAGCCAGGAAGGGTACAGCTGCCGCCAGATAGCCAGGAAGTGCAGATGCAGTCCTTCAGCAGTTGGATACACTCTGCAGAAATACAGACGAACCAACAGCTTGGAAGACAAACCAAGATCTGGGCGTCCAAAGGTTTCTTCAGCAAGAAATGACCGCATCCTGATCCGCATGTGCAGGCAAAACCGCCGAATGACATCACAGGAGCTTCAGCAGCAGTGGTCAAACCAAACTGGTGTCCAGTGTTCCACCCACACTGTACGTGGCCGACTTTTAGATCATGGCTTAAGGTCCTACAAGGCTATCAAGAAGCCCCTGATCAATGAGAGACAGAGGTTAGCCCGGTGTCGTTGGGCCCAGGCACACAAGAACTGGACAGCCAGGAACTGGAAGAAGATTTTGTGGTCAGATGAGTCCAGTTTCCAGCTTTATCTTCCTCCTACTAATGTGAGGGGATGCAGAATGTCAGGCGAAGCATTATCTCCAGCATGTACAGTACCTACTGTCAAGCATGGTGGAGGCAGTATCATGGTTTGGGGATGCATGAGTGCTGCTGGTGTTGGTCATCTCACTGTCTGTGATGGCACATTGAACTCTACCAAGTATTGTACCATTCTCGAAACCCACATGCTCCCTTCTGCGCGTGCACTGTTCCGTCAAGGTGAAAACTGGATGTTTCAACAAGATAATGGCCCTTGCCACACATCCAAGGCCAGTAGAACTTGGCTGCAGGAGCACAGTATCCAGGTCTTAGAGTGGCCAGCTCAATCCCCGGACATGAGCCCCATTGAAAATCTGTGGTGGATTATCAAAAGGTCTGTTTCAAAGCATAAACCAAAGAATTTAGAAGAATTAAAAGCAGTAATTCAAGAAGAATGGGACAAGATTACTCCTCAACAGTGTGAAGGGCTCGTGGGGAACATGCCAGCCAGGATTAGAGCTCTACTACGTGCCAATGGCAGGACTACTAAATATTAATTTGATGATGTGATGGTTTATTTATTTTTTGTTCAGTTTTGAACACATTCTCTGTTATTGATACCGACAATGTTGAGAACCGACATATTGAAACTGTCAAGAATTTAGTTTTGTTAGTTTTGTTAGTTTTTCTTGAACAATAAACAAAAAAATATAATTTGTATTTGTTTGTATCTGTCTAATGCAGCCACACCTTTTGAAACACAAAAAAGATTTTTCCACAAATATTTCATGATAATATTTGAGATTGTGTAAAATTATAAGGGTGTCCAAAAATTTTTTTCCACCACTGTATAGTAAGATAGTGGTTTTATTTATTTATTTATTTTTAAATATCTTTGTCTCTTTGTCTGTGTTTGTGTGTGTGGTGTAAGCTTTGCAAAGAAAGAACAAAATGATTAACATTAAATCCAACACCTCAAGACACGTTGTGTACAATAGTGAAAGAAAATCAGAAAAATTTAAAGCTGAGGAGCTGAGCAGCAGCTTTACAACTCGATGTGCTTCAAAGCTTTGGAAACAGCAGATGAACTGGACCTCTGTTGGAACCACTGATGTCATACATGTGTACATTAATTCAAAGTCATGTCTCACAGATCAAAAGTTGAAAAGATGGCTGTCTGAGAGGGCGAAGGTGAGTGCACCGTCTGGACGAGCGTCAGCATCAACGTCTTCCTCCTCGTCTCACTCCTTCCTCAGTGTGAGTAGCCACAGACAGCCTCCTCCTGTCTGCAGTAATAATCGCTAATATTATTTTAATCCAGAATATTTCAGAGGAAAATCTGAACAATAATGGGAAAACAGGATGAGACTTAATCTGGTTTCCTTTGTGATAAAAGCCATGACAGATTTCAGAGCTGTGCATGTGTGAGACAGGCCTCTGCTGCCCCCCTGTGGATGAACAGACAACATGTTTCTTTAATGCCTCCTCTCCTCTGTGTCTCTCTCAGGACAGCAATGGCTGCAGAGGGGAGAGAACTGAGCATTATGAGGGCTCACTGGAGTCTCTGCGCGACTGACGTCAACCTCATCATAGACTTTATATCTACAGTATTTTATTGAGGAGTGAAGTGTCTGACTGCTGGAGCTTCTCGCTCTATACTGTCACTCTGACCATCTTTAAACTTCAGTCATCAAACTGATTCAATAAAGACATTTTCTGACACTTTACATTTGTACTCTACATTTCATAAAGAAGTATTGTACTTTTTATTTCACTACTTTTATACGACAGTTTCAGTTACTAGCAGTGCCGTGCACAGACATTTTGCAGGGCAGGTGCTCAGTTGGAATAAAAGCACATCCCTTCCACAATTTTATTTTGCATGCACAAAAAAACGTGCGCACACAAAGTTTCTATCTGTCAGCACCAGAGGATTTCTTGAGTTTGAGGCCGAAGGACATACAGAACATTTGTTCACAGAGCTGAGCAGGGAAATGTCTGTCCAACTTACATATGAGGTGTTTAAACATCTGTACTGTTTACACTCAGCAGCTGCTACATTCACTTTCTACATTTATCATGACCAGTGTCACACTGTGCATGCTTTAATGATCTGTAAAATAAATAACATCAACACATCCTGGAAAATTGGAAAATGCTGTTGCTGGAATAAATAAAATAATAAGCCAACCAATCAACCTTCCAAACTTTAAAGCAGGCCTGTGTTCAGCTGCATCGTTAAGGCTAAGTCTTGTCTCCTCTCCTCTCCTCTCCTCTCCTCTCCTCTCCTCTCCTCTCCCCTCCCCTCCTCCTTTCTTTTTCCTTTCTAGTCACATGCTGAAACTATCTTCTAAATCCGCTTTACACGTTGTTAAAGAATCTCAGAGAACAGAAACAAGCAGCACTAGCGCTCCTCCTCTCCTCCTCTGCGCTCTTTACACAGCACAGCTCCAAACTGCATGACATTTTTATTATTATTATTTAAATTAATTATCAGAGACGTAACGTGGGAGACACAAATCTGGCAGAGAGTTGGAGGGAGATGGAGTGATTCTACGCCAGACTATCTTACCTGTTGTTGAGATTAATGCTGGGTTGTTGCCTAAGTTAGACTGGCTGTATTGAGATATTTTAATAGTGGTTTAATTTCACAACAAACAGGTTTGAAGTTATTATTTGTGAAAATGTAGAATGCCTCTCTGTAAAAGCATGTTGCTGATGTCACCTCCTCCTCTGCGTGTTCTCACATGTTCGATGCCAGTGTGTCTCAGTGTGGACAGGTTGTGTTTGAATGAGTTAAAATACACAGCCACAGAGTTCTTCTGGTCGGGTCTTGAGAGCACATGTTGTTTTTCCTGTACTCTGAGCCACAAGGACATTTGATTATGTATATGACAGTCTTTGTGTTTCAAGTAATGGTGGGAATGTTATGCTAGGTTGGTCAGCAACTTCCTGTTTACATATTTGATTGCTTCTGATTGGACCGTGCTGCAGATGTCTCCTTCCAACCAGTGGGAGCTGATTTAGTAACTTGGTGGTGTGAAACTAGTTAGTAGTTACCAAGAGCTTTGGAAGAGCTCTTTGTTCAAATTCAAGCCAAACCACATGATTGATAATAAATAATAATAAAGCTGGATTATTTATTATGTTAATATAAATGGATATTCACATATTCTATTGAGATTTTTCAGCTACATCTGTTTCCAACTTCAACAAACAGTTAGAGAGCGTGTTGTTTTGTGATGACCTCTGACATTCTGCATGCAAAGATTAATCCACCTGATGAAGGATTAGTGGATGAAACGTCTCTCTGATGTCCATATCAATAAAGAGGGCACAGTGGGTCAGTAATTTGCCTGCTAGGACTTTTGCATTGATGATTCAGGGATTTTTGTTCTATGCCCAGGATCAAGACTTTTGGCAGAGATGCCAGCGTGTTAAATCCCTGCTCATTGAAAATACAGCTAAAGAGGGATCTGCTAACCCTTTGATTGAGGTTTATAAAGCGGGGCTCGGGCGCTGCTTTGTGAGACCACCATTTTTCAGTGGGTGACTGGCTCCAGCACTCTTTGCAGGATGAGTAGTAAGGTATGTATTCTGTTTAGAATCATCTTCATAAGCCTGGGAACAAATTTGAACCTGTAGGTCAGTGCAGTGCGGGGCATACTGGGGACAAATAGTCTCTAAAAATTCAGATTTCTTCAGAAAAGGCAGGTCCTGGGTGTGAAATGAATTGTGCAAAAGTAAGAGGAAGGCTGCTGTAAGGATTTATTAAAACTGGTATTAACTGACCAACAGTTAAAGCTCTCTTAAACTTATTTAATTGGCTTCATGTTGGAGAAAATGTGCAAACAGGAACAGAAAAACTGGATTTAATAATAATTTAAATCACATAATGTCTAGCTCACACAGCAGGGGCATGATACATCCTGCAACAGCTATATATTTAGAATACTTCAGATTATTTTGAGCTTTAATCTCGCCCTGCTTCTCTTCTGAACTCAGATCACATTTTATGAGGACAGAAACTTCCAGGGCCGCTCCTATGAGTGCGACACCGACTGCCCTGACATGCACCCCCACTTCAGCCGCTGCAACTCCATAAAGGTGGAGAGCGGCTGTTGGGTGCTGTACGAGAAGCCCAACTACACCGGCTACCAGTACGTTCTGACCAGAGGAGAGTACCCAGACTACCAACGCTGGATGGGCTACAATGACACCATCCGCTCCTGCCGTACCTTCTCCTATGTGAGTGAATATTTCATTTCACATATTTTGTTTTGTCTTCAAGTTTTTGTTTCTGTGAAGTGTGTGGGGCCCCTTTTTTAACTTTAGATATGTTCTGTTACAGATTAAAGATGCAAGAAAACAATATTCAGTGACTGAGCAGCAACTTGCTGTATGTGTTTTATGTTGTTTGTTTCTGAGTGCCTCAGTTTGTGCTTCAGTCTGTTCTCTGTACTTTTCTGTGGGCATAAGAAAAAGAACAGCAATATATAGTTTATTTAGTTTTTTGCTCATCTTCCTACCAAAAATAAACTTCCACGAGATACTAAACTAAGTGGAGATAAGTGATTTGTCTGCATTTCATTTGTAGAATAAATAATGAAATCCACTGATTGATGGTCAGGTGTTGAAAAAGCTTGAAATTCCAAATTTAAATGTTAATTTTAGGCAAACGATTGAAGGATATTATCATTAGAAGATTATATCCTTCAATCTTTTGCCTAAAATTAACTTCTAAATTTGGAATGAAGGATATAGTCTACTACTCTCTTATAACCTTTATTTTTTTGTTTCATGTTGACATTTAAATATGGAATTCTCTAACATTAACATTTAAATTTGATTTTTGATATGACAGATATAGTTTTAGCAGATTTTATCCTTCATTCTTCTGCATGAGATTAACGTTTAAATTTGGAATGAACAATATAATCTACTTTTCTTTATATTCTTTATCCTTTTGTTTCAGGTTAACATTTAAATTTGGAATGAAGGACATAGTTTTAGTGGATTGAATTGAAATGAATATTTCAATTTGGGAAGAAATCATTACATCCTTTATTTTTTTGTTTAAGATTAACATTTAAATTTGGAATGAAGGATATAATCTACAAATGATTATATACTTCATTTCTTTGCCTAAAATAAGCATTTAAATTTGGAAAGACGGATACAGTCATCAGTTTATTCTTTGCTTATGACTAACAATTAAATGTGGAATGAAGGATATGATCTATTGATGACTGTATCCTTCATTCTTTCATCTAACATTAACAGTTAAATTTGGAATGGATATAATCATAAGCATTAGATTAACATTTAAATTTGGAATGAACATTATAATTTTCTTTATATTCTTTCGTTTTAGGTTAACATTTAAATTTGGACCTTATGTCCTAACCCAGACCTGATACAGTCAGTAGATTCAGGACAAAATAAACTAGAAGAACGTTCTGGTTAAAGAAACACTTGAGACACACATGGAGGGCTGTGGAGAAGAAACTTCCTCCTCTAACTTTGTATTTCACCCCACTGTGTGTGTCCAGACCAGCGAGGGGCCCTACTGCATGCGCATCTACGAGCGTCCCAACTTCCAGGGTCAGATGATGGAGTTCAGCGACGACTGCGAGTCAGTGCAGGACCATTTCCGCAGCCGGGACATCTACTCCTGCAACGTCATGGACGGCTACTGGACCCTGTACGAGCACCCCAACTACCGCGGCCGCCAGTACTTCATGAGGCCCGGAGAGTACCGCAAGTTCAGTGACTGGGGGGCCACGTGCGCCGCCACTGGGTCCTTCCGCAGAATCACAGAGTTTTAATCAGGAATCTCTCTTGATGCTATTGATTTTATTTTCAGTTTCACCAAAAACACTCATTTCCTCCTCTGAATGGCATCTATTTGTGGTAATGTTAATAAAATATGTGGTACAATAAGGAGTGGAATGTTTTCATTGGGCTCCCATACAGAAATATGATATGGTTTTAAATAACAAAATAAATGAATCTATTGTAAACTATCTTCTCTGTGCTTGTTAAATATTTTGGTATTGACTGGTTTAACTACCTGGCTCATTAAAAAAGGAGAATGGGCAGAAATAAACGGCCATAACAGAATCAAACTACCATTCTTTGATGCTTCATAATTATTTCCATCATTTAAATCTGATCATGAATACGTTAATTTCTTGTTTACTTGTTAATTTAGTATTTATTTATCTTTAAGAGGCATTTTGTGTTTATGAGATTCACATTGTGGGGCACTCAAATAAGTTTATTTTCCTGTATTTCAGTCACGTTCCTCCACACTGAATGACAGGAAGCTTCAACAGAGACAATGGGGCTACTATTCACACTCATTCATGTGTTCCCGGCTGTAGTACAGAACATATTTACACAACACATTGTTTATGGTTATTCATTCATATTTCTATCTGCTCATCTTTACATAGATTTTCAGTTTCTTACACACTGTATGAACACATTAAATCCAGCCCATGTAAAACAAACAGAGGATGGTAAAAGCATTGACTGTTCCAGCACCTGCCCACACTGCGGCTCGTACTAGAAGCTGCACAGTGTCTGTTGCGTCTAACAGAGGAGGACGTGGCAAATAGGAAGAGGAAGACTCCTGTAGAGTCTCTGCTGACACCGGGCCTCATGTGAATAACACCACATGGCAGCACCTGTTCCCACTGACGTGTATAAAGATGGACTCCACCTTTGGTGGGCAAAGACACAGGAAGTGGTGAGACCAACATCATGGGAAAGGTTTGTGTCCAGTTGTGTTTTACAAATGAAGACAGTGTCCAAGAGTTGTGCACCAGGCTCTCTGTGAGTCACTGTGGTTTACTCTGCTCCATCAGATCATCTTCTACGAGGACAGGAACTTTGGAGGCCGGCACTATGAGTGCATGGGCGACTGCGCCGACCTGCACTCCATGTTCGACCGCTGCCACTCCATCAGGGTGGAGAGCGGCATGTTCATGATCTACGACCGTCCCAGCTACATGGGGACCCAGTACTTCATGAAGAGGGGAGAGTACTCGGACTACATGGGCATGACCGGCATGAATCACTGCGTCAAGTCGTGTCGCATGATCCCCACGGTAAGGCCTCCTGGGAAATATTATCTTTGTCAGTACAATCCAGAAATCTTCTGAAAATGTGCTTTTACGCTTTCTAGTCGAGAGTTAAATGAGGAGATTGGTAGTTAGTGGTTAGTCAGTTAATGTCAATCCCTCGATCCTCAAAATGCTCCAAAACACTTTGGCTGTGTCCTCACCTTTTGTTGTTTGAGGCATTAGTTTTAGGCAGCAGAGCTCCTTCCTTACATTCCAGTCACCCCCAAACACGATATGTCATTCACATCCTCCGTTGCCTCTCTCAGTGGCAGCTTTCCAGCTCTGAACCGAAAATGGGAACATGCTGGCTTATGGCGCGTTCCAGGCAACCCGTACCCCGTGCTTTTACAACCTTCTACCTGTGAAAGTGCACTGGAGCGTAACTTACCACCCGTCAACTCGTACCAGATCCATGTACTCCCAGTTACACTCTCTGACGTCAAGCAAGGTATTGCTCTAACGTTAATGTTAAATCTGCTAATGTTAACGCATTATTGGCAGCCGCTCTAACACCTAGTTTCCAGACCAAGAATAAATAAATTCCAAACACACAGATAACATAAAATAAAAAGTATAATAGCATCTGTGACCTTATGCGCCGTTTCACCTCCTCCGTTTTGCTCAAATGAGCAAGGAACTGGCACCTTTGTGTTGTGACTTAAAGTGGTGACTTGCGGGCTCAGAAACTTGCCTGGAATGCAGCATCATTAACATTAAATTAGCTCGTTATGAGATGGTAACTAGCTTCTTGCTTCCAGCAGTCCGGACCACTCTGCAGAAGGAAGAAAAGAGGGCATTAGGGTGCCGTTCACAACCAATGGCCTTATTTCAGTCTTCATTACAAAACAAAAAACACAGCCTTCTCATGAGGATGAGCAGCAGCTCTGAGCTCATTTAGACACTTAATTCTACCGCTAGAACAGGCTGCAGTGAGAGTCTCTCTCCATGGGATATTTAAAAATAGCAGCTTTGTGCATTTAGTCCTTCTCAGGCAAGCTTAGAATTAAGCTTAGGATTAGAATATATGACCTTCACATAATCCGCTCCAAATTAATCTATATTTTTAAAGTCATTACTAAAAGTGTGTGTCATATAAAAACTAAAGTGATGGTCAAAGTTGTCACAGTGAAATTTAAGGTGTGCTGATGGATTCACGTCATCAACTCATGCATTGAGTAACATTACAAGTTAACGTTCCACCTTAAAAGTTGCCGGCAGTCGGCCCAGTGAATGAAGTTATTTTTTTCTCTTTCATTTTATAGTTGTAGTTTACTGATGTATGAACAGAGGTTACATAAAACCAGAGTGAGCGTCCTCTACTGACCAATCAGACTGCAGGGTTTCTAGCTCCACCTTTTAGTACCAGATCTGTGTGCTAGGTACCCCAACAGAGGGGGGACCAAACATGGGGACGCTAAGGAACGCTTCTGTTGGGACCATCCACAACTTTACACTGTGGAGACAGAAAAAAAAGTGTACTGAACTGAACTGTGCCGGACTGTGTGGTGGAAACAGGGCTTTACATTAGCTCCTTTTACACTGCCAGATTTTCTGCGAATGTTGGGCCGTTTTGCCCGCAAGCTGCGAGCGTTTAGACACACAGAGCCGGATTGGCGAGTTGATCCGAGGTGCCCAATTATCCGCCTCGTAGGGTAGACATATTGGTGGAACCTTTTTGGTTTAAAAAGAACGAGGCGGCCTTCTGCAACGGGAGGGGCTGTTGATGACTTGTGGGAGGAGCTGTTGATGACGCCGCACATGCGAGCCACTGGCGGTGGATAAACAGGAAACAGCTGATAGCAGGAATTAGCGAGCAGCTAGTAGCAAGAGGGAAACACAAACCTGACAGACACTGTAAAGATGAGCAACTGGGGAGACAAGGAATTGTGCGCCCTCCTTGTCCTCGCAAACGAAGAGGCCATTAACCGTCAGATGACGGGGACGGTGAAGAACGGGCCGACTTACGAGAGAATCACTGAAGGACTGACCAGTCGCGGCTTCCCTCCCACGTCACTGTTTACGTCACACGCTGAGCTACACGTTTTGTTACTTGCTCACGCCCCCCATTGCCCCGAAAAAGGCACATTCTGTATAAACAAAAGTAGGTAGGCGGCATTTTGCTGCACTCCCCGATTTTGTTTTTATACTGCCAATGCTGAAAAAAGACTGATTGGACTTTCCTGCAAATTTGCACAACTCCTGTTTAAAAAGGGCTAAAGACACATTGTCACACTGCTGTAACAAAGGATATAGACAACAAGGACTGAAGAACAGATAAGCCAAGTGAGGGGACTTAACTATTCACACAGTAAACTCTGTAACTGACTGAGCATGTGCACAAAGTCTCTGAGGCAGAATGAGAGGCCGTGCAATGACGTCACTCATCGTTCAGCAGGGAATTTTACACACAGTCTGTTTGGGAAGGATTGAGCATAATTATAGTTATATTATGATCATATTGGGTTTAAGATTTAGAATTTGTGATGTATGAGAAAGAACATTTGACTTGTGCGGGGTTGTGACCTTTGACCCCTCTGCCCTCTGCAGCACAGCGGCAGCTTCAAGATGAGGCTGTATGAGCATTTCGACATGGGCGGTGAGATGATGGAGCTGACCGACAACTGCCCCAACCTCATGGACCGTTTCCGCATGTCCAACTTCAACTCCTGCAACGTGATGGAAGGACACTGGCTGGTGTATGAGCAGCCCAACTACAGGGGGCGCCATTACTACCTGAGGCCCGGCCAGTACAAGAGCTACAATGAGTGGAGTGGCAACAACTCCAGGATCGGCTCCATCAGGCGGCTCATGGATCTCTAAAGACGGAGAAACGGTTCTTGTCAAATGTCTGCTCTTTGCCTTGTTTCACACGCTGAATAAAATGGCGTCAGTGCTCAGTTGTATTCAGTTTTGTTCTTGCTCTCTGCGTTTGGAGGGCATGTTTTCTCATGAGGATGTGACGGGGTCATGGCCCGACGTCCTGACTCTCATGAGAGGCTTGAATAAAATCCTGCGAGCACTGACACTTACCACACCCAGACTCAAGCGTTATCTATTGTAGAGCGGAAGGAAGATCTGTCTGCCTGCCCCTCTGTTTTCACTGACACATAGAAAATATAATTAAAGTTACAGTGTGGAGGATTTAGTGGCATCTAGTGGTGACGACTGCAGATTGCAACCAGCTGAAACTTCTGTGCGCCACGTGTGAACTCAAGGTTAGAATTCCTTCAGTGTTCAGTGGTCAGGAGGTTTTTACAGGGAGCTGAATTATCTACAGAGGTCTCTTCCTCTCCAAAACAAACAGACCAGTTGATTAAATCAGTTAAAAACACTGAGTAAAACAGTTTCATGTTACAAATCAGTGTTTCTCCGATGCTGTTTGGCATGTCGGAGATGGGCTGTTAGCCCAGGACCTGCTTTTTTCTTTGATAATTTAAGATCCAGACGTTCGGGAGGTTTTTACCAGGAGCCGAATTATTCACAGAGGTCTCCTCCTCTCCTAAACAAACGGACCCAGTGGTTTAAACCAGTAAAACCACTCAATCTGAATTTTGCTCATCTGTGATAACTTAAGATCCAGATGTTCAGGAGATTTTAACTGGAAGCTCAAGGGACCAGATGAACACAGAATAAGGAATTTCCCGTTACAAAAAAAGTGTTTTGCCGACACCGCTTGTCATGGAGGTGCTGCTAACTATGGCTGCCAACGCATAAACAAAATGCCCCTATCCAGAGTCAGTGTTTGGTTTGTCGGCTCTGGGCTGCTGTAGCAACATGGCGATCCCCATGGACGAGGACCTGCTCTCTGTATATCATATATATAACAGCTCATTCTGGGGTAACAAAAACACAATGCTTCTTATTTTCAGGTGATTATACACTAAAGAAAACATAGTTATTACATTCATATCATTAATATCTGCCAATATACCCCCCTAAATCCTCCACACTGGACCTTTAAAAGAGTAAAATTAATTATAAAACTGAAACGTGTCTTTAGACAGTCTCACTACAAGCTCCAGTTAGCAGCCGTTTTGGTTTTCAACAGCAGATAGAGTTTGCCCAGTTGTCATGGAAGGTCAAGAGTGAACTTTGAGAAGTCCTTCAAGTGATCCAAAAAAATGGAAATTTTAACGTAAAATTTCCTCTGACAACTGGAAAAACTCCAGGTGTTGATGAAGATCATATGACGTGATTGAAAGCTCCAGAACAGCTGCTATATTCTCGCACGCCGCCACGGAAAATGGAGCATATTGATTTACTGATCGATCAGGGACCAACTATATCAAAACATGTGTTTACAAACTCACACAGCTGTGCAGTGAATTCAGTTCCACTTCCCAGACACGTTAACATTTTTGCTAAAGCCTTAGAATTTAAAACTTAACTGAAAGTGAAACTTCATTGTGATCTCTTCAAAGCCAGACTGCAATACTACATTTATGATTTATTTTAGTGAAAATGCATGTTTGGGAAGAACTGATCACACGACTGGATAAACAGGACTTGGATTATACTGGACGAGTTGTTCGAGAGGGGCGGCACGGTGGTGTGGTGGTTAGCACTGTCGCTTCACAGCAAGAGGGTTGCCGGTTCGATCCCGGGTGTGGGAGCCCTTCTGTGCGGAGTTTGCATGTTCTCCCCGTGTCAGCGTGGGTTCTCTCCGGGCACTCCAGCTTCCTCCCACAGTCCAAAGACATGCAGATTGGGGACTAGGTTAATTGATAACTCTAAATTGTCCGTAGGTGTGAATGTGAGTGTGAATGGTTGTCTGTCTCTATGTGTCAGCCCTGCGATAGTCTGGCGACCTGTCCAGGGTGAACCCTGCCTCTCGCCCGATGTCAGCTGGGATAGGCTCCAGCCCCCCGTGACCCTCAAGAGGATGAAGCGGTTAGAAGATGAATGAATAAGTTGTTTGAGAGCTTGTAAACGGATGATTTAAAATAGTGTTGCTGTTGTTAAATGTTGTCTCCAATCAATCAGTAACTTAATATGTTTGCTGATTTCCATGAAGGCATGAGAGAAACACCAACATTTCCTCATGAATTTAAGATAACACAGCAAACTGATTCACAAATGGTCATATTGTGGGTAAAGTGTTCCTTTAATTTCTCCCCAGGTCTAGAAAATATTTACGTTGTTGTTTTGAAGATTTGCAAATTTATACAAGGATATGTTTTCTTCAGTTTAGAGATTTCAGTGCAGTTGTATTTATTGTTTAAGCACAATGAAGTTACTGTGTGTTCCTTTATTTGCACAGAAATGAACTTCTCCACCAGAGGGCAGTGGTAGAGTTGGGATTTAGATGACACAAGTTCAATCTCACATGCTGTGGACATTAAAGAGACAAATAGTCTCATCAAAGTAATGAGAGAATTTCAATTCTTTTTAAAACCATATCTTATAACACACCTACAGATGATATGTTACAGGTGTGGTCACTGTTAAAGACATCATCAACAAATATGTAAGAGCTATATAATATTGTTATCTGGGAATAATACATTTTAGCCTAAATCCTAAAACGGAATTCAGACAGAGGAAAAAGTGGTTTAATATGACGTTAACAGGGGTAAAACAGAACTTTGGAAATATTTTGTTTTCATAATAAAGATGATTGAAGTCTCTGCTCAAAACTGAAGAGGCAACAGGAAAAAACATCATGCCAAGAATGTCACTGATGCCAGAACTCATCCGCCCATGAGCAACTCTGATGAAAGCATAAACTATAAAATAAAAGAGTGTCTAATTTCGGGTGTGGTACAAAACACATACCACCCATTCAGTGACGACAAAGAGCTCAGGACGGTTTCATTACAAAACCCTCCTGCCACAACACCACACCGACCCCAAACAACCTGTCAGCTCTCACCTGTACAAATACAACTCCTAAACATCTCTTCAGGGCAACACTGCGGCACAAACGCCAAAGATTCCTGGCTATTACAATATGAATGACACGTGCAGAGTCTGCATTTCACATTCACTATATATGTGACAGGTGGGAGTCTTCAAAAAGCTGGATGGATCACACAGGGCAAGGCACATGGCAGGCAATCGGGCCAACATGGGGAAGGTAAACATGACAGCTCTCAGGAGGGCAGGAAAGGGATGGCAGGACATGTTCATGTGGATACGGGATGGAAGACATGCTCTTATTGTGAAGTACACAGAGTGCAAACAGGCCTCCAGGCTTTTGTTTTGAACTCTTGAGCTTCATTACTGGTTACTGGTTCCAAACTAAAGGAGGAAAATGTAGATTGAAAACATTAAAATACACAGAAAATTGTCAGTAATGCAAATTTTACTACATATTTCTTTATGTTTATCAGATTTTGCAGCATGATCAGCAACAAAAATTAAAACCAGTGCATTATTTGTGTCTAGATTATCTTCTATGAGGACAAAAACTTCTCTGGGCGCCATTTTGAGTGCAGCAGTGACTGTGCAGACCTGATGTGTCTCATCAAACGCTGCAACTCCATCAAGGTGGAGGGCGGCTGCTTCATGATCTACGAGAAACCCAACTACACTGGGAACCAGTACTACCTGAGGAGAGGAGACTATCCTGACTTTTATTACTGGATGGGTGCCAACGACTCGGTCTGCTCCTGTCGCCTCATCACCATGGTGAGCTCCTGTTTTTGGGAACATGTACACCAACACTCACCATTTGTTGCATCATATATTGAGCCGTATAATTCTATTAAATATAAGATGAGATAAAATAAGATAAAGCTTTATTAATTACTTGGAGGGGGATAACGTCCGTGGTTTTCATTGTCTGATGATGTTGCTACACTTGATTTGATGCACCAGAACAATTCATCCTTACATTAACCAGGTGTCCATCTAAATGAAGCACAACTTTTAACTGAATTTTTAGAAAACTGACCAAAGGAAATGTCAGTTTATGATAGTTTCCACCCCTGACTGTGATGTGAATATAAGGAGTTTGCTCAGCAAGATATACAGTTCAGTCAGGAGAGACAGAAGAGTAAAGATAATATTTAATGCAGAATATGAGTGAACAGATTAACAGATGATTTGTGCTGATTAAGATTTAACAGAAGTCTTTGGCGCTCGGACACCAGGGCGAGATATTTTGTAATCAAGGGACATCTGAGCAGCAGCAGGATAAATCCCTCTGTGGAGTCCAGACACTGGTGGAGGTGGCTGATGACTCTGAGGCTGGTGGCTGCTGAGGCGGATGAGGCTGATGAAACCGTAAAGACTAGGTGGTGATGAGGAGGTGGAGGGCACACATGGCTGAAGAACCATATTTAAAATGAGGAGCAGTAAGATGATAGGCTGACAGAAGATTGAAAGATTGAGTCATCAGCTGAAAAACAGCTGACAGACAATGACAGCTAGAGAGCAAGGAGTGAATGGTAGGAAGAGAGAAGAAAACTTACAGCCTGAGTATGAAATGTTTTCTCTTCCTGAGTGAAGTTTTGCTAGAGCTTCATTAGGTCTGGGGTGTCAAACATACGGTCTATGGGCCACCAACGGGTCCAATCCAGCCCAGATGACACACTTGTGAAGGCCAAGAGGTGCCAGGCTTCAGAATCTGAGGCTCTTCCACCAGAATACAGTTCTCTGAAAAAAATAGACAAATAAAGATCCTTTGGCATTTTCATAGACAGTTGCCAGTGGTGTGTGTGTGTGTGTGCCTTATAACTACTAACTAGCGTGCACTGGGGCCCGTTGTAACTAACTCACGCCACTGGTTGCGGAGGTTAGGTTTGGCAAGTAAAGTTACTGTGGTTAGGTTTAGCAACAGAAACGTGGTGAGGGCGTACCTTAAAGTGACTTAAAGTTCACTCAAAACTCACCCGGTTCCGAATGCTCATCTTCTGGGGAGAGTCCTGTGTTTTGTGACCCATGCACCACTTCAACCTGCCTCCTTATAAGATTGCTCAGGACCGCTTCCTTGTTTACTCCCGTGCCTGCATTGGTCACATGATAGCAACCTTCCAAAAGACGTGGGTTATGCACGATTTACTGGCTCATGATTGCATGGGATGTGTACGAAATTTGGTGCTTTATTTTTCATAGGAAAACGTACAAACAGTTCGTAAGAACAGCCTATTTCAACCTGTCTCCTATCGTCCTAAATTTGTTTCAAGTGACTAGTGACATAAAAATATGTCACTAGTATGTCACTAGTATATTGTGAGAACAAGCAGCGATCTCATGAAATTTCGTGAGCTCTAGATAAAGCCCAGCTGGATACTACTCCAGGTGGAGGTGTCTCGTCCTCGGTCACATCCAGACATTGAAAATAAGGCTGCAACCGGTCCCATTCCTTGCAACAGAGGCATTCCTCTTCTGTGGGCACTGGGGCACAGCATTCACAGGTACACCACCAATGTCCAGAGCTACGCAGCCTTGCAGCAGCCATTCCTCCTCTCTCGTCCTCTACCTGTTGCGCCTCTCTCGCTCTCCTCCTCCGTTCTTCAATTTCACGAAGCTCTTCGTCAGTGTATTCTGGCTCAAATAAATAAGAGCGGCTATCAAACTCTGCAAAATCAAATTCCTCCTCCACAAAGTTGAAGTCTGGCAAAAAGTCAGCCATTATTCTATAAATCTGTCGTTTATCTAGAGCTCACAAAATTTCAGGCACGGTATGAGATCGCTGCTTGTTCTCACGATATACGGCCGCGCTTTGGAAAGCAGAGCTAAATGGTAAACAAACATGGCAGCACACCGGTAAGGTAAGACAACATGTTTACATGTCGTTTTCTATATGTTCTCTGACATTTATCCTAACGATATGAGGCGGTCTTTGTGGAGAAAAAGCTTGTTTAGTGGACTAACTTTGCACTTGAAGGTTGCCCGTTCACTTACGTTTTAACAGGTCTGACGCTACTATGCGCCCCGGCTGTATCTAGGCTAACGGCTAACATGCTAACTATTATTTTTATGTCACTAGTCACTTGAAACAAATTTAGGACGATAGGAGACAGGTTGAAATAAACCGAAATTTCCCTTTAAGGCACTGCTAGTCTGACTCATGTAGATTGTGGCTATGAGCCTACCATTGGGTGGCTTACTTACTTACATGCCACAGAAAACAGGACAACCCCCCCCCCCCCCCCCCCGCCCGACCTACATGCTGAAAATGGCAAGTTTTGAAGAAGTGTCAATTGAGCAGTGAGGCAGGCCAGCCAGCAAATCGCCTATGGTTTTAATGCATCCAGTGGGCTCCTCCAGAGCTAAAGCATAGGCAGACTTTACATCTAGGGCACCGATTATCAAATTATGTTTGATTCTTTTATCAGTAAAAGTTTAATCACACAGTGACAAACAACTGTTTATGTTATTTTGTATCATTTTATTTTTTGGAGCCATTTATTGACAGTGGTCACCTCCCCACATTTAAATGTTCCACCAAAACAAGTTCACCCTGACACTATTTTGCAAGGGCACTGTTGCTGCCTCCTGGGCTTAGTACCGCCCAAGATGACTGTGATTGGTTTAAAGAAACACAAACAAGCTGGAGCGTTTTTTCCCCATGTAGCAAAAAGATAATCAGTGATTCCAGACCTTTCTCTAGTGCAGTGGAGACAGGTCTGAGGCACTGCCAGACTTCTGCAAATGGTTTAAAAGGCAGGGGAAAACGGGGGAAACAAAGGGGAAAAATGTGCGTCCTCGATAGCTTTTACTTCAGTTTGGTGTGATGATGCCAGCGTTACTACACAAGTGTACCCTGGAAATCCAGAGTTCTCGCGAGAGCACAATTTCAATTTGCTCAGTGAGTCACTCTGGCAATCAGTAATGATGCTCATTACCCATGCCGTTGAAGCTGAGCTGCACCAATCACATCGGTGTATCTGATATAGGCGGGCCAGAGGCGAGCTAAACAGATGACGACAGTGCTGCGACAACAAAGTCCAGAATCAGTCAGTAAACATTGCAAGATGGCTACGGATGAACACCAGTTGTTTGAAACGGCTTTGGCCGCTACAATGAACGAGTTAGACTTGGCTTTTTCTCTAAAAGAGGAACAGAAGATGGCGCTCGAGTCTTTCCTTTGCAAGAAGGACGTTTTTGCTGTTTTGCTGACCGGATACAGCAAGAGTCTAATCTACCAGTTAGCTCCGCTGGTAGCTAAGCTCTGGATACGTCACCCCGTGTATTGTTCTGATTGGTCGTAGTGTTATCCAATTGCGTGCAGTGATATCTACAAATGCATGCTTGGTGCCGCCCCTCGAGTTGGGCCATTTTCATTACTCATGGCCAGATCCTAAATCTTTCTAGATTTGGTCTGGATTTCCAGGCTAACACAAGAGTGGAAATGTATGGAAAACTGTACATGTAATGACAGTGAGCAGTGAACTGACTGAATGCGCCAAACATTTTGTTAAAATTGCACTTATTTTTCTTAAGACGTACCAGGCTGTTAATCTGTTTTGTAGATGGATTAACATTTTCAGAATGTACTTCTTTACCCTAAAGGAAGGGAAACATTTGGAGCTGTTGTTGTTCATATGTTATAACGCAATGGTTTTACTGGTCCCGCCCACTTGAGCTCAAATTGGGATGTATGTTGCCCATGAACTAAAATTGATAGGTGGTGCTAATTCAGGTGCCAATGTACAGTTGCAGAGGAAAAGGATGCAATGACATGAGGTCATGAAAAGGCCTCCTGGGTGGCAGGTGAAGTGAATAACATTGATCATGTTTCAAATGCAAACTTTGGGTTCTGGCATTCATGTGGATGCCACTTTATACGCTCCACCCAAACACTGTTGCAGAGCAAGTACACCCCCTCATGGCAACAGCACTTCACGATGGAAGTGGCTCCCCATCAGGACAATGCACCATGTTACACATGACCCGATGAACGTGACATCGACCTGGCCTCCAAAGTCCCCAGGTCCCGATCTGATCGAGCATCTGTGGGATATGCCGGTACCCCTGAGGTACCCCCGATCAATGTTGGGGCCTCCTTGGATCAGACTTGGCCCTGATCTTTGGAGGCATGGACACAGGACCTCGTGGGGTATCCTGTTGTGTCTGGCACCAGGGCGTTGGTGACAGATCTTTTCAGCTGTAGGTTATGAGGTGAGGTACAAGAACATCCCACGGATGCTTGATCAGATCGGGATTTGGGGAAATTAGGAGGCCATGTTGACACCTTGAGCTCTTTGTCACGTTCTTTGGGCCATACTTGAAAAGTTTTTGCGGTGCGACATGGTGCATTGTCCTGTAGAGGGTACCACTGCCACCGGGGAGTGCCGTTGCCATGAGGGGGTGTACTTGGTCTCCAATGGTGCATCAAGTGGCATCCACATGAATGCCATGACCCAAGGTTTCCCAGCAGTTAATCATTTCACCTGTCTGTGGCTTTAATGTTTTGGCTGATTGGTGTAAATATATTTATAACTATGGCTGGATGTGTTTCTGAGCACTTTACTAATTGATGACATGTGTTTCTGAGCACTTTACTAATTGATGACATTCTTCTGTTCTAACCAGAAACCTGGGTCATTCAACATGCGCCTGTATGAGCGCCTTGAGTTTGGAGGCCAGATGATGGACCTGATGGAGGACTGTCCCAGCGTCATGGACCGCTTCCACGTAAATGACATCTTCTCCTGCAACGTGACTGAGGGCAACTGGCTCTTCTACGAGCAGCCAAACTACCGGGGCAGGATGTACCTGATCAGGCCTGGAGAGTACAAGAGGTTTAGCGAGTGGGGCGGCAGGAGCGCTAGGGTCGGCTCCATCAGACGCATCCTGGACTATTGAACAGTTTTGGGGGATCCCACAGCTGAATGGAGGTTTTGGGAAGGCTTCATGCTCAGATAAGGACCTACGAGACTATAGAAAGTACAACATACTGTACGTGAGGCTCAGTTTGACTGTTCTTGGGTAAAATTTGGTCATTTTTCTTCAAGGATTGGGTCAAAACTTGAAAAACAAATGGTTATAAGAATGCTCTGATTTTAGGATGGATTCAAAATTATTGCTAATCACCAACCACACATCAAGAACACCAACAACACTTTTGGACCTGCTGTTGATCAAACACTCACCATCGTAATAAAGTAATTGCAAAATGGAGTCTTAATAGTCCATTCAGTTGTGGGCCTTTAGACATTTGCATGAGTTGTGAACACTGTAAACTTTCGGGCTATTGTACAACTGCAATGATTTTATCTTATCTATGATGAGTCAGAGATGAATGTAAATCCTATAAACATCATATTCTACCTCAGGAATTATGTTGACCCATGTCTGTTCCCGATTAAAGAATAAAAAATATCTCCAAATATCTCTTTAGTTGTTAGATATACAGATTATCATGTGTCTGCCTCATTAAATATCAATTTAATCTTGCTGATGCTGTGCAGTGCACGTCTTTTGTACAGTGGCATTTTCTGGGGGTAAATTGTGATGAACATGGAGGAAAGAACAATAACTCATCACACACCAAGAGTCATCTATACATAAACAGATTTTTCGAACCCACGCGCACACCCCCACCCCTGATCCATCATCACAGTGTGGGATATATTTGAATGACAATGCTTTATGCTGTGCAATCACACAGCTGCCCTTTCTGTCTTTTTTTTATAAAGCACAGTGGCTTGGCTCAGAGACAGCATTGAGGGCTTATACAGTCTGATGCCAACATAACCATGGGAAAGGTAAAGAAAATTAACCACAGTTTAACACACATTTTCCACACTCCTATATTTCCTGTACACAATTTTAAGTTTTCGTACCTCTGCACCACTAGACATCCACGGAAACGATCTTTATGCCTGTGCAATGATTGCTTTTGCAGATCATATTTTACGAAGACAGGAACTTCCAGGGGCGCTCTCACGAGTGCAGCAGCGACTCTGCAGACCTTCACTCCTACTTCAACAGATGCAACTCCATCAGGGTGGAGAGCGGCTGCTTCATGGTGTACGAGAGGCCCAACTACATGGGCAACCAGTACTACCTGAAGAGGGGGGAGTACAGTGATAACCAGCGCATGCTTGGCATGAGTGACTGTGTCCGATCTTGCCGTATGATTCCCCAGGTTGGTCAGACAGGCTGAGATTTTGTTCAATGGTGCTGTAAAAATAGACACTGTTAAATGCTTTATTTTTGCAAATTAACCATAGCGATGTACCTGATTATTTCGGCACTTAAAACCAAATAAAATACCATATTACATATTATTATTGTGCTGCACATTGTAACAGATGTTTCCTTCCTGTGACAGCACCGAGGCTCCTTCAGGATGAGACTTTACGAAAACTTCGACATGTCTGGCCAGATGTACGAGCTGATGGAAGACTGCCCAGACATCCAGGACCGCCTTAGCATGTCTGAATTCAACTCCTGTAATGTGATGGACGGCCACTGGCTGCTGTACGACCAACCCAACTACAAGGGCAGAGCGTACTACCTGAGGCCGGGAGAGTACCGGAGATACAGCGACTGGGGAGGAGTCAGCCCAAGAGTTGGCTCCATCAGAAGAATCACAGACTTCTGAAGTTCGCTTCAGTGCATCTTTCCTTGAGTTTAATTGTCTGTTTTACCAATAAACGTCAACTGCTTCATGAAAAACATTCACATTTCATTCTGTGTATCTGACACCTCTCAGCCTCATGACTGAACAAAGATTTATTGACAGTTTGTAAAACACCTCTTGAATATGAGAGTGCAGAGTTTTTCTTGCTGCTGGTTGTTACAGCTGTGACTTTAATCTACTGTCTGGCTAAACAATGTATGTACCGCAGCTTCTGGTCAGCTCCTACAGTGTAGTTTAATCTCCTCTATGCTAGGCTTCCATACCAAACAATACATGAGTTGCCCTCTCCCACTTTTCGCCCCTGATGGGATAAGCCGGTCTGTATACGGGCAGGATTTATCCATATGATCAGAGAGTAGCAACACAGACTGGAGAGTGTGGGACGGTAAACTGACGTCGGAGTGTGAGACAAACAGAAAAAGATCAGGATGGATCTGGTGAAGCAGGAAACATGCAGGCGCTGTCTCAGAGTGACATGTAACAAAATGAATGAGCACATATTTGTCGAGGCACAACATAAAAACATGTTCAGCCCCACTCTTACAGTTTCATCAAATAATAAATGAATGAGTAAACTCAAGATGATGATTGTCATATTTGATTAATTATAATTTAATATCATGACTGACATGTAATTACCAAAACTTTAATATACCATAAAATACACCTATAACATTCTAACAATCATTCTTATATATTCATACTTTGTCATATATTCTGTTTACAGTTTGCCACCCTTGATTTGTCAGGTCCGCTCTGCAGTCTGAGCAGTTTTGAGATATTGAGCTTCAAAGTTACTAATATGAACCTTTTTGTTTTCCAAATAAAAAGATTAAAAATGAATCGTATGTTATGTTGTAATGTAACATTATGTTACGTTAATGTATGAATAACTCAATTTTGACAAAAATGTCAGAGTGAACCTTAAAGTTACAAGTTGTCTTAATGATTTAAAAAAAAAGACCTAATATTAAATATATATATATATTTAAAAAAGATCCTTAGCATAACAGTCCAAAAACTTTTTTTTTTAAAGAAATCATACAAATTTCTACATTTTCTTTTCTCTCTGTACATAAAAGTTTTCTCTGTATGTCACTTTCATAATGAAAATTAATAATCACAATTATTTATTTTCTAACTAAATAATATGTTGCATTAATATCAAACATCCGTGACAACCCTAACAACATTTCAACATAACATTTTAAGATTTTTATAACTAATACAGGTGTGTGTCCATACATTTAATGTCTATAGTCTGAAGTTATAAATTAAATAAATACACAGATGAACCTCAGATATCAAGGTTGTGATATCTTTGTCTTTGTTCATATATAAATGTATTCTGTTTTTACTCGTGTGGCACCATACCACCAATATTTTCTGTGACACCATGATGGAGAATATCTTCCATTATAGATGTATATAAACACAAACAATACACACAACCAAAACTCAAGACCACATACTCCTTTTGCCTTGTAATATTTTTTGGAAGCCTTCAAAGAGTCAAATATGGCTGTGATACATCAGGGGAATTGTAGTCCATTAAGTCAAAACTGCCAGTTGAGGAAACACGCTGTACTACACCTGAAGCTGGAGGTAAATGTGGTGTTAGTACATGAAGTAAAAAGCATCCCCCACACACACACACATACAGGTTACATCCTAACAATGTTCAAATCCTGATAAAATCCTTCTGTCCAGTGCAGCTCACAGACCAACAGCTCCGTACACACTTACTTATTTGCATACAGTGGGGCTGCTCAGGTAGAGCAGGTAGAGGGAGACTGAATGGCTTCCTGCTCTGTTATGCAACATATTTAATGCGAAAGGGCTGTTCCATATTGTTCTGCAGCCATTGTCCGCTGGATGTGTGGATACCATACTAGTCCTTTCCTTTGTCCATGCGTGTCAAAACACCAAACCAGTTAATTATTTATCCTTTTTTTCAAATACAAATCCATATTTCTGACCCAATGTTGTGCTCCAACAAAAAGGTAAACATGTGCCAGTAGCCTGCAATTATAACTATGCTAGAATTTGAATAACAATACTTTGTTTGTGAGGAGGTAGTATAAAAAGCCCTGAAAACATGGGGAATCTCTCCAACGGAGACCATGGGCAAGGTAAGTACTGTTTTTCCTCTCTGCTCACATTCAATGAAAGTTGCCACACAGCTTTTTTAATCTGCTCCCAGTTTGTTTTATGTTGTGCTGAATTCTGTTTCCTCTCACCCTCCACCAGATTATCTTTTACGAGGACAAGAACTTCCAGGGTCGGAGCTATGAGTGCAGCAATGACTGCACGGACCTTCACTCGTACTTCAGCCGCTGTAACTCCATCAGGGTGGAGAGCGGCTGCTTCATGATCTATGAGCGACCCAACTTCATGGGCCACCAGTACTTCATGAGGAGGGGGGAGTATTCCGACTACCAGAGGTGGATGGGCTTCAGTAGCTGTATCCGCTCGTGCAGGATGATTCCGCTGGTAAGTGACAAAGAAGACGATGAAAGATCGCCGAAGAAATGATTCACTTTGAATTTGGCTTTGAAGTTTCTAATCAGTAAAGACTCAGTAAGTCAGTAAACACTTCTCAAGTTTTATGAGCTTGTGGTAACAGACGACTTATCTTCTCCTTTGGTCCCACAGTATCGAGGCTCCTACAGATTGCGTATCTACGAGAAGCCCGACTTCAGCGGTCACATGATGGAGTTCATGGATGACTGTCCCTGTGTGTCTGATCGTTTCCATCACCGCCACGTCTACTCCAGTAATGTTATGAATGGCTTCTGGATCTTCTACGAGTACCCCAACTACAGAGGCAGACAGTACTTCCTGAGACCCGGAGAGTACAGGAGGTACCGCGACTGGTGCGCCACCTGCGCCATCGTCGGCTCCTTCAGGAGGGTCACCGAATTTTAGCCATTGAGCGAAGCCTTGCTGTAAATATCAAACACTTTGTTTATTAAAGATGTTGAATTTTTAATCTCCTTCGTGAATGTGTTTTGATTGATGTGTGACCTCGTTCTTCGACTGTGAGGACATACAAGGAGCCGTAGAAAGACAATAAAATGGCTGCCAAGACTTTAACTGTGTGGACTGCAGATCTGATGCTCAGTTTGTGACTTTTATGTACGCTGCTGTCTCGGCCAGGTCTCCCTTGAAAAAGAGATCATTGATCTCAACAGGATTTACCTGGTTGAAAAAGGGTTAAATAAAAATGATAAAAAATAAAAACATGAGGGTTAAAATGACTGAGTAGTAAGAGGTGCTAAAGAGGTGATAAACTACCCATCAAAGAGGGCAACATTTGTAAAATCCTTTCTTCTGTGATTCTTGTTTTGACTCACGCACTTTTACAATATTAATTATAAATCATTATATTATACACCACTAAATTGATACATAGTTTACACACATTTACACACAGCCCCCCCATATTTTATTGGTCGTGAAAAACATCATTTAGCATCATTATTATTCAGACTTAATTTATTTTCTTGTATCTAAAAGTAGAGTGGGAGTTTTATGATTTTTTTGTGGGTCGAAAATATGCTAAATCAACATAAACCTGACTCTATGATGTCATTATGTGCTCTCTACCAAATGTATTACCATTAGAAATGTTTTTATTTGTGGAGGGAGGGAGACAGAGGGTGTGTTTGTAAATCCAATCTGACGCTCTACACTAGAATAAGAGCGCTGTTGTTCAAAGAAATGTTTCTAAATATATTTCCAAGTGAATTAACAAATGGTTAAATTAATCACACACTCACTCGGCTTTGCGCTCTGCTGCTCTGAGAGTGTGGTGCTCTGAATAACGACAGTACAGTCCGACAGCGCTGTGAATTCATGAACGGTCCAGTTTGTACCCCATCATGATTGAAGGGGAAGAGAAAGAGATACATATCATATCAACGCTTTATTCCAGACTCCATTACTTTTAGGAGCAGTTATAAAATTAAGTTTGGACTGTTTATCTGACAAATGACAGAAAAATAACATTACACATTGAAGACTGTAACTCAAGTAATGAAAGCTGGAATCACTCGTCCATACTTTAGTAAATAAAGCAGGTGAAAGCAGGAGAGAGTCAATGTCTCATTAGTGAGAGACGACTTCACTACGCTAGAAATCCTGCAGAACAGTGGTGTCACCACCGACTTCTTTTTTCACCTTGCAGGCTGAGGAACTTCTTTGAGAACATTTATACTTTCTCACCCTCCATGCAAGTGTCCAATTAGAGCTGCTGGTGCATGATCCCTCACTGGCTTCCCACTCATGTGTGTCAGATGGTCACACTTGAGCAAAGCTTCGCTCTGAATCTTATTTTTGTGATTTTTATTAAAAAGAAAATAACAAAAACAAAACAACAAACAGTTATTTCAAAGCTTAAGTTTGGTGGTATCATCCATATCAGTCAGTATTTGCATTAGTGTGTTTCATCATTTAGCCAAACCTGCACAAGTCAGTTTGATAATCCAGTTGTTGAGTCCACTTATTGGCTGGTCAAACGATTTCAGTGACAACATCAGATCAGTGTCCAAATAAACCAGTTCATTGGCCAGTGTTTTATCTGAAGTAACTGCAAAGTTTAAAATGAATTTCCAGAAAATCAGCAAAAGAAAATGCTAATTAATGCACCTTTCTGTCCACTCTGTACTCGTGTGTGAATATTAGCAGTCGGGCACATTGAGGTAAAAAAATTCAGGTGCAATTAAACGACTGCAGAAAAAGAAACGAGTGGAATTTTTCATCTCCTCATTGGACATTTGAGTCATGCGTCACGTATGTTGTGATTTGTTTATCTAAGTCTGTTTTCTTTGCACCTTGTTGCAGCCATACACCAACTGTTTGCAATATTTTTCTGAATCTCACTCAGGTTTTTTTAAATTGTAAATCATATCTTTTGTCTCTGTACTCTATAAATCTGTATCCTTCATTATGTTTTTGATATTTCATTGCTCTGTAAAGCAGTTTGAATTTCCCTGCTGTATGAAATGTACTGTACAGATCAAGTTGCCTTGGCTTATGACATCAGCCTCGTCCAGTGCTGAGTTAAGGTACGTTATATATAATTAACACATCAATTTTTATCATTTGATTTGTAGAAGTTTCTCTCCTTGTTCATAAATCCTTCATACTCCATGTGTTAAAATCACAATTCTTAATAAATTCATAATTTAATTCTTCATCAACCGAGACATTAACACAAACTCAGGGCTACTTCATCTCATCTTGGTTGTCAAACTTCTTCTATAAATAAACTTTAAATTACTTGAAAGACTTTATACGTGACGACTTTTAATGTGTCGACCAGCCTTTAGAAAAAGAGTTAACTGTCAAACAGACTTTAACGCTACTCTCAAACAATCTATAGTATAACTAACTGCACTTCATTAATTACTGTTTTAACACCCTATTTTTTCATTAACTTTTTGGAGATTTATAAATCCTATGAAATGAGCAGTTCAGTTGCTGAGTCTTGTTTGGCTGCAGTCTGTGTTTCTTTTAAAATAGTGGTTATGCTCAAGTTAAATGTGACATGTTGCTACAAACGGCCTTTTAAATAAAAAATGATTTACGTGAGATTGCATAATCAACATTCTGTCAATTAACACGACAGGATTTTTTTATCAGTCGAGGGGAGACTGCTGTGAAAAATACAAAAATACAAAGTCACTCTGTTTATTTCTTTATACTTAGTGAATATTTGTCCAGGTTCTGGGTTTCTCATGGGTTTGTCGGGGACGCTGCCTGCTGTCACGTTCTTTGATGGTCAGACCATAATGTGGAGAACGTTCTGACTGAGAATAGAACACACACAAAGCTTATGCTTATAATAGACAATGCAGATGACGGCTGCCAGAAAAGGATGGATGGAGAACCATTGTTAACACATTTATAGACCCCGTTCAGCAAAAGTCATACTGCTAATTCATCAGCTTTGCACATTTGAATAACAACACATCATGGCCCCTGGGCTTTTGTATAAAAGGGCTCCAGAGTCAATGAGTTGGCAGAGCAAGTTGAACCATCCACTGGTAACCACCTAAACCACCATCATGGGCAAGGTAATGGGATGTTTACTTGTGTTGTTACATATCTACAAATAATTTTTACACTGCCAAATACATCTAACAGTTAAGGTTTGCACTGATGTTTGATTCGTAAATGTCTGTTTCAGATCGTCTTCTACGAGGACAGGAACTTCCAGGGTCGCTCCTATGAGTGCATGAGCGACTGCTCTGACATGTCCTCCTACCTGAGCAGGTGCCAGTCCTGCAGGGTGGAGAGCGGCTGCTTCATGGTCTACGAGCGTCCCAACTACATGGGAAACCAGTACTTCCTGAGGAGAGGAGAGTACCATGACATGCAGCGTATGATGAGCATGGGCATGATGTTCGACAACATCAGATCCTGCAGAATGATCCCCTATGTAAGAAATCTCAGCTGTACATCCCTTTAATTCTCGTATACTTTAACATATGTGGCTGTACTCACATGTTCCCTGTTCTGTCTTACAGCACAGAGGTCCATTCAGGATGAGGATCTACGAGAGGGAGAACTTCAGTGGTCAGATGAACGAGCTGATGGACGACTGCGACAACATCATGGACCGTTACCGTATGAACGACTGCATGTCCTGTCACGTGATGGACGGACACTGGCTGATGTACGAGCAGCCCCACTACAGAGGCAGGATGATGTACCTGAGGCCCGGAGAGTACAGGAGCTTCAGGGACATGGGCATGAGCGGCATGAGGTTCATGAGCATGAGGCGTATCACCGACGTGTGCTAGACTTCTGTATTTGACTCCAGTGAATAAAAACGATGTGTAATTCATAAACATGTTTGTCGAGCATTTGCTTTCTTTGTGTGGTTCGTCCTTAAAATGTTAAAAAAAACTCAAAAACAGGTCAAACTTACTTCATAGTATTTTCTAATATTGCTTGTTTACATCAAAAAATAATAATTAATTAATTTAGCTGCTCACATTTGCAGCTTTGTTTCTATTGTTATAATGAGACTGGACTCACCACTCTAGCGACGCTGCAGCATCTTTAAAGTAAACAAGGCGAGAAATGTAAACATGCCAAACCACAAGCTCTTTAATCAGTGATATATCACGATGATTTGAGAGCTTTGCACAGTTATCATATACATTATAAAATATAACTGATTAAAACAGTAAATAGATATCAGACAGTATAAAGTAGCACAGATAGGAAACATTAGTATAGATGAATACAAAAATAAATATTAAATTCAAAACAATAATGGCTGTTAAATAAAAAGACAGGCTCAAGAATTAAATTGTAGTGCTTTTACTTTGAAAGAGACTGTATGCAAACTGTACATTTCCTGTGAAAACAGAAGTGTATTTTGAAAACAAACAATGCATGTAACAGGCTGAAGTTGACACGGCGTCCCAGAACGTTAGGACCCCCTCAGAAACGAGGTGATTCACCTCAAGGGGTTTATCCTAATAAAATAAACTTAATCATCAATGTCAACAACCAACATGCCCAGAGCACCTTGGACGTCATATGTGGACGTGGAAAGTCCGTAGCGCACCTCTCTCCATGGTGATACCCACACTCTGGGTCAGGAAGGCGGTAATACATTTACAAGCTGGTTGCCAACCGCCAAAAAACGTAGAAGAAGAAGAATGCGAGACTTGTTTTGTTTCCGGTTCTGCGGAAAACTCGCACAAGTTCGTAGTTTTCACCAAAGTCCGCACACAGGATTCGTATTTCTTTTAATGCACATTTCCCAATGATTCGAATCACTTTTGGATGGAAACATAACTAGTGACGTTGTTCATATACAGTCAATAAAATAATAAATATCATGACACATATCTGAGGATGCATACATTTTTCTCTGATATCAAAATAAATGAGCTTATATATTGTGTAAAGGCTGGGGAAAATATTCTAATGGATGACATATAGTAAACTCAGCATAACCTACAGTTCCCTAATATTAATTCCATCTGTGCAACATTATTATTATATCATGCAATACTCACAGTTCTGTTGCAGACACTGGAAAACTGCTCTATGGCCACCTAAGTCAAAGCATGTGTGAGTCCTTACACTTCACCAAATACACAACATTGTGAGGAGACGAGAACTCATCTGTTGCTCATTTGTTGCTGCCATGAGTCTGGTGCACTTACAGATCATCAGGCCCATCTGATGATGATGATGATGATAAGAGGAGGAAGAAGAAGGTACACTTGGGGGGAAATTTTCACTCTGTTGTCAAACACACTCAGGCTCGCATGTATTAACTGGACTTATACAAACATGCATTAAATGGAGAGCTGTCAGAGTGAGGGGGCTGCCCATGGACAGGCACCCCAAGCAGTTTGGGGTTCAGTGCCTTGCTCAAGGGCACCTCAGCAGTGCCCAGGAGGTGAACTGGCACCTCTCCAGCCACCTGTCCACACTGCATATTTGGTCCAGACGTAAGCCGTCGTCCAGTTCCCGACCCAGGTCCCTGTGGACTGAGCTACTGCCGCCTCTCTATGATATGATTTATTCTGAACAAATATTGTTACAATTATATGAAATGATTGATTGATTAATAATATTTAGCTGTGAGCACCTCACAGTTGTGCAGTGAGGCTCATGGTCTGCCTTGAACACTCAAAACAATACGATGTGTTTTGTGTCAAATGTATGAAACTGGTTAATTTATCAAAAGTATTTACACAATTTTTATGCTTATTTTTCTAATTGATGTGCGAGTGTTAAATGTTTTAGATATGGACTGACTTTAGAACACAGAGAGGATACCAAGTGCCAGTGAGGGTGCACTTATCATTCATGAAACTTTGTGTTTTATGAATTAATTTCCCCTGATAACATTGATCATATTGATTCATATTAAAACTGAAGTGAATGATGACAAACACAACATCTGTATTGTCTCAACAGATAAACTTTTAGGCATTCTTAGTCGTCCCTGTTGGGATATGTTGCACTGTTCTGCATTAAATATGTATTAGGGTTATTAAATAATGGTTTTGTCAGACCCAACATGGCACTGAGAGATATTTCAAAGATGGAGAAGGGCTGCCATCTGATGGTGACTGTAACACCTCAATTAAATCTTTTGAACACAAAGATCCTGCACGTGTGTCGACCTCTTAAACACGAGGTCAAGTTGTACTTTGTTGTGTGAGTTTAACTTCACTCAGTAATAAGTAACAGAGGAATTCATTTAAAAGAGAATCACTAGGTTTTATTCAAAATCTTGCTTTTATACACTGGTGCTCTAATAACAGGAATCCATGATACGCCTCATGCTCATGAACCTCATGCCGCTCATGCCCATGTCCCTGAAGCTCCTGTACTCTCCAGGCCTCAGGTACATCATCCTGCCTCTGTACTGGGGCTGCTCGTACATCAGCCAGTGGCCGTCCATCACGTTGCAGGACATGCAGTCGTTCATACGGTAACGGTCCTGCATGTTGTCGCAGTCGTCCATCAGCTCATGCATCTGACCACCGAAGTTCTCCCTCTCGTAGATCCTCATCCTGAACTGGCCTCTGTGCTGTAACGTGAAATGAGTGATTTAGATTATTACATTAAAATACTGGAATGATTTTTATGAAAGTTTTGATTTAAATTTAACAGGAGTTAGTGTACCATGGGGATCATGCGGCAAGACCTGATGCAATCACTCATGCCCATGCGCTGGTAGTCAGAGTACTCTCCCCTCCTGACAAAGTACTGGTTTCCCATGTAGTTGGGGCGGTCGTAGACCATGAAGCAGCCGCTCTCCACCCTGCAGGAGTGACACCTGCTCAGGTAGGAGGTCATGTCAGCGCAGTCGCTGCTGGTCTCATAGGAACGACCCTGGAAGTTCCTGTCCTCGTAGAAGATGATCTGGAAAAGAAACCATCATACTGAATAAGTTTTTTTTTTTTTTTTTAAACATGGTCATAATTATGTTATAAATAATAGAAATCCAAAGCTGTACACACCTTGCCCATGGTCATGGTTACAGTTACTACTGTTTTGGCTCAAGGGGACTGCACACTTTTCTCGATATCCCCCTGTTGCTTTTATACCTGACCTCCCACACACAGGATACATGACCCCATTGTTCAAACTCCTGACAGAGCAACATGGAGCAGAGGCCCCCGTGTTCGGTTCAATTCAAAGTGACCTTCAACAGATCGTGAATTGCGGTGGTTGCATTTGTGACAGGAGGCCCCACTTTGCATTGTCTGTGCTGCTGAGCGTGTTTACCACAAACACACCTGCCTCTAAAGGCTCATTACACAGGTTACCTTTAATCTCGTGGCTGACACAACACAGCACAAGGTTTTCCCCCCTAAAGATAGGGTTCATGGCTGTGAACAAATGCACGACCTGCTGAGGCAGAATAAAAGTTGACTTTAGAAAAAATGACATAACTTAGGGGCGAGGATTTATGTTATATGTTGGACATAACTTAATTACAACCTGACAAAGTGAATGTAATCTACAGTATGCAATGAAAGACTTAACATAACGTGTCTGTTGTACAGTTCCCCCAATGTAAATTATGTTTTTCTAATGTCTTTTTCCTTTCTATTTATGTTATTTTTATTTATTTATTGTTGCTGGTTGTGTTCCTATTTATTCATTTTTTTAAATCATATTTTATTATATTTAAATTTTTTCATTATTTTTATTGTATTTATTTTTTAATTATATTTTATTATTATTTTTTAATTATTTATTGCTGGTTGTGTTCCTATTTATTCATTTTTTTAATCATTATTTTATTATATTTTGTTTCATTATTTTTATTAGGTTTTCTGTAACTTTATTGTATTTATTTTTTAATTATATTCATTATTTTTTTTATTTATTTATTTATTGGTGCTGTTTGTGTTCCTATTTATTTAGTGTTTATGTTTTTACTGATTTTATTATTATTATATTTATTTATCTATTTTTATGATATTTTATGATATTTTTTGTTTATCTTTTTTTCATCAGCAGTGCCCTAACGTCCCTGCACTGGTTACCAGTAAAGTAAAGGTCTGAGTTTAAGGCCTTCTGTTTGTCTTTAAAGCCTAACATGGCCTGGTACCCAAATCCATCTCCTTCGCCTCTTTTCCAACCCAAGACCTCTCAGATCCTCAGACCTGCTGCTCCTGGTAGTCCCAAGATCCAGACTAAGGGGGAAGGCGATCGTGTGTTTCCAGTAGTCGCCCCAAATTTCAGTGAAGTGCTCCTCCTCTGTAGACACGTTTAAATCTGAGCTGAAGACTGACATGTTTTCTAAGGCCTTTGATTGTTCTTAAGGATTCTGTTTTATCTTTCATATGTTATTTTCAGATCTTACTACTTTATCTCCTTTTGCACTCGTTTGTTTGTGCATGTTTTTATTTTGAGAGACATATATTTATTTATTGTACCACCTCACCTAATTTTACTGTTCTACTCTTGTTCAGTAAAATGATTTCCAGTTTGCCATCTCTGTAAAACTTTAGTACAAAGATCTGACAAAAGGATAAATACTTTTTATCTGAAAGAAATCTACATGCGCTTCATGCTCTGTGACAGAAATTCACTGTACTTAAAAATAATGTGTGTTTTTTACAAACTTGACACAGTCCCACTTTTGGACCATGACCCACCAGTTGGGAACCACTGCCCTAAAACCCCACTGGCCACAGGTACAACTTTCATCACAAGATACCTCTCACATATGAGGGACATGTATTTGAAATCACCAAACAATCCTGTGCTGACAAAGAACCACAATAACACTCTTATTTTTATCTCAGCTAAAAAAAAAAACATGTAATACTAGAGATGTGATAAATGAGTGGTCATCCAGTGTGTGTGTGTTCTGATGTGGCATGGACAGACCTGGAGACAGACTCAGGTAATGTTCAGAAATGACAGGATTTATTATTTGGTCACAGAGTGGAGGTGAGGATGAGGAGGAGATGGTGGAGGTCAGAGGGCAGGGAGTGTTGCGTGATGGCTGAAGAGGTTGAGACGTGGCCTGGGGGGAGCAGGGTGGTTACTTAGAGGGGCTGAGGGATTTGCAGAGGGGGCACAGGCAGGCAAATAAGAAGGCCCACCAGAGAAGATGATCCTGGAGCAGAGGGGAACAGGATTAGGCCAGATGGGAAAAACAACATGTAGACTTGAACAAGTTAGTACTGCTGCAGCTGAGTGAGTGATTTGGTGATGAGTGGATAAATGACTGGAGTAGATCTACTGGAGCTTGATGAGGGGCAGGTGTGGGTAATCAGCAGTAATCAGGAGCCAGGAGGGAGCAGAGGAGGAGAGGAGGACCACAGACACACACAGGAACACACAGGTTGACACAAGTAAAAGACCCCGGGGTCATGGCTGTGACCCTGAAACTATGTTGAGTTCAGAAGCTGTCAAATGTCAGTGTGATTCCATCCACCTGTTTTTATCTGCATTTTCAATATGTGCATAAAAACTATTAAGTGGGAATGCAATAATTTTGAAAATCTCAAATGCAATTAAATGCATTCATTCATTTATTCATTCTTTCATTAATTCATTCATGTTAGGGGTCCCAGGTGTGCTGGAGCCTGTCCCAACTGTCACTGGGCGAGAGGCAGCGTTCACCCTGGATCACAGGGCTGACACACACAGAGACAGACAACAGTTCACACTTACACTCACACCTACAGACAATTTAGAGTCACCTGTTGAACTAAAGAAGAGAGAACATGCAAACTCCACACAGAAGGGCCCCAGCTGGCCCATGGATTTGTACCCACAACCCTCTTGCGTGAGGTGACAGTGCAAACAGCTGCACCACTGTGTCACCCAACAAACTAATGAAGTGTCTAAATAATGACGTCTCCGGCTCACTTTTAACATGGAGAGTGAGGTGGTGTTGTGTTGGAGGACTGTCTCTATCATATGAAACTCTTGAAGAAAAGTGTCAGCACATGGGAAGAAAAAAGAACTTTAGGCACTCATGCGTGGAGCAGGAACAAATGCACTGGAATTAAGTTAAAAAGCCGTTATTCATTGCTTTCATTAAAACACTGGACAGTTTCGACCCTTATGCACAACCCTGTACGCACACAGAGTTGTTTGTACAATTCTTTCAAGAGGACAGAGCTGTAACACCACTTGCTAAAAACTAAACTCTCTATTTCCACTGTCCAGTGTGCTGTCATGTGTCATTTTGTTGCTCCTCGTCTGCAGATCCCTGACTGGAGAATTAGCACCACCTCCTGCTTATCTTAATATACCAGCTCTTAATATTTGCATACTAGTAGTGGACGGAAAGCACATAAATTCCTATTTTCTTTTGCTGATTTTCTCTAAAACTGAAAATTAAGATTTGTGCTACATATGGTTGGAAACCTGACTTGCGTAAGTAAGAAAGCGCCCCCCCCCCCCCAATGCAAAACATGAATAAAATACAGATCTGGTGCACACAAGTTATAGAGAGAATAACAGAGGCCCAAGAAGTGAGCCCTGCTGGACACCACAGGACAGTGGGGAGGAATCAAATACAAAGTCACCAATACAGAGTGAGAAACTCCTGTCAGAGAGATATGAAGGAAACCAGTCTAATGCTTCAGCTGATATGCCAACGCAATCACACAACCTGTTAATGAAGATCTGAGGTCCAGAGGTACGAATGCAAAACAGTCACCTCCGTCAGAGGACATTAAAATATCACTTGAAACTCTCAGAAGTACAGTTTCAGTCGAGTGCTGTTCCCTAAACCCTGACTGAAACTTGTCGAAAATATTGTGTCTCTCTAACGCAATTGTGAGTTGACAGGCAACTTTTTGTTTGTGATTGTGTGTGTGCCATCATGGATACATTTGGTCCTGGAGACACCTGTTGTAGTGGAACTACCACATAAAAGTTTTTGAGTATTTTGCCAGACGTATATTTTTATCTGCCTGTGGACAGATTTTGTTGCTGCGATAGTGTCACAACTGTGCAAGATGCAGTCAAGAAACTACACAGGTGTGTAGTTCAGATCACAATGAAGGCCGAGTTGGAGGATGGGTGTGATCCAAGCTCAGGTTCTGTATAGGTCCGTTTCCACTGAAGAAGTTCCTGGTACTATTTGGGGGGCAGGAGCTACTACAGGAACGTCCCCTCGCTCGGCCCTCTCAACCGCTGTGTCTCCACTGAGAGCGGAGTAGGAGGAAGGTTCCTGTAAAGTTACTGGGCTCTGGATGTGATGTAATCATTGCGCGACCAGTTTGACCGGGGCGACGTAGGGACGCCGTTAGCTGTTAGCCGATAGCGGTGTCTGTAATAACTCACTAAATGGCCCGTGAAAAAAATATTTTTTCCAGCGGATGTCTTAGTTACAACATGATTGAGCTAACTGGAGTAGTTTCATGTCGTATCCGACAACGGGAGGCTTTTAACAGATGACGTCCTGATGTTAGCTTTGATGCTGCTGTTAGCTGTCCCTGTCAGCTGATGCTTTCTAGACATTGTGATTTTCCAAAACTGAATAAATACCACACACAGCAACACAAAACTGCTTTGCTAGCTCAATCATGTTGTAACTAAGATATCCGCTGGAAAAAATATTTTTTTGACGGACCATTTAGTGAGTTTTTTTACATGGCGGCGGAAGCTATATGAACGAGCTAACCCTCGTCTGCTGAGTTTTAAAAATGCCGGCTATTTTGTTGCTTTCTGTTGACGTCACATCCCTCCTTGAGTATATCCAATCAGCACCAAGTAAATCCCAAGCCCCAGCCAGGAGTTTCTCGGAGCGTTCTGAGTACCTACTCTGAGGCAGGGACTTGTGTAGCCCCTGTAAAAGTTCTGGAACTCTGTCCTTCGGGGGTGGTTCCTGCGGTGGAGACACGCACCAACGGCCCCGGCCCCGTAAAATTACCCCGAAGTTCCTGCGGTGGAAACGGGCCTTATGTCGGGGGTGGGGATTAGTACTTTATGCCCACATTGACCCACAATTTTTTTAAGTCACGGATCACTCAATCCCAGTCTGATTCTGTGCAATCCATGGCATAATTTACAAATAAATCAGGCACCGTTCACCCACTTCACCAAACTAATCTCATGTCACTGTGTGATCCCTCAAGATGGCCTCTGAAATCAGCCATTACCGATTACTGCAAAAGAGAGAACCACATAATGAACTGGGAGGAAGCCAGAGTCATCCGCACAGAAGATAATCTTTTCCAATGCTGGATCATGGAGGCAGTGGAGATAAGGAAGCAGGCCCACAGGACGATGAACCAGGATGAGGGAGCATATACGCTGTCACATACCTGGAGCGCCGTCCACGAGGAGCGACCTGACAGCAGGACGCGCAGTGCCCCTGTTAAATTTGACAGGGCGACTGCGGCTCCGAAACATCAGCTGACATAAGGCACGTCACCAATGACATCTGGTGACGTGTCTGAAGAAGAAGGAAGACACCTGTCGAAACATGTCAAGGTAAAACAAACCTTATCATGTCCGATATAAAAGAAAACAAAAACACCAATTTAACACTTAGACAGAATGAACCTCTATGGATTAAGAAGGCCTCTAGTTGCTATCGTCGCGGCCCAAGCTCAGTGAACTGAACAAAGATGGAGGCCACACAAGATTTAAAGTAACTTAAACAACATTTTATTTGACACTAAGGGCCTCTTTATACGCTTCTGTATATTTCTGAAAACAGGTATTTATCTTTGCGTTTGCACCTATCATTTACACGTAACCGGCGTTTTTCTCGATGAAAGTGGAGATTTTCAAAAACGGCTTCCAAAGTGAATGTTTTTAAAAATATCCATTCCTATGGAGATTTTGGAAAACGATGACGTTGCAACCCAGTTAGGCGCTCGGTAACCACAACAACAATGGCAGATATATGCCGGGTTGTTTACGTTTTGTTAGCACTTTTGGGACTACTTACGAGCTAACAAATGAACTTAGCACTGCTGCATCAACATCACCGCTACATCGGCGCACAAAGACGTCTGCTGTGCCCAATATTAGTAAGTGCACAGCAGCTAACTATGCTACATAACGTTGAAATGTAGTTTATCATTGTTTTTATCACTAGCGTCAAGAGGAAAGCAAATCAACGTTCTTCTTTGGTGTTTGACATATGGCGTATTGCCACCTACTGGCCTGGCTTGCTAACTGCAGCAAAAAGCTTTTGCGTTTTCATGTAAACAGGGACATCGTTTTCACAACTGATCATGTAAACTCGGAATTTTTTTTTTATACAGGATCAATAAAAATCCATTTTTATTTGTATCTGTATCCGTGTAAACAAGGCCTAAAACAGAAGCATCATGATAAATTAATCTGTAGTCTGTAAGCCAGAGGCAGTGTTCAATGTACATTGATCAAAAATTTAAATGCAACACTGTTTTTTTGGCTGTAATTTTTCACAGTTTTAAGTTAAATATTTAATTTGTTTTTTTAAGTGACCTCAATAAATGTATTTCTCTCAAATTTTGGTCCCAAATTTGTTAAAATCCATGTTAGTGAGCACTTCTCCTTTTACAAGGTAATCCATCCACCTGACAGGTGTGACGTATCAAGCTGCTGATTAAACAGCATCATTACTACACAGGTGTGAGCCCAGGTGTGACAGGAAGCCCAAACCAAGGGGGGAGATAGTGATGTGAGAGAAAAAGAGGAACCAGCCTAAATAACTGTGACCCACCCTGCACAGGTGCAAGACATCAGGTTAATTAGCTCTGCCAGTCTCTACCTGCAGACACACCTGCAAAGGGAAACATACAAGACATAAAGCCTGGTAAACACTGTGTTATTGTGGGCTGTCTGGCACTTGGTCAGTGACTTCTGGTGTCAGACACAAGTCGCAAAATAAATGTGATATTTCTAAAGTTTTGACAAAGTACAATTGCGACTTGCAGGTGTTTCCATTAAAAGGTGTTTTGCGTATGAGCCGTAATTCAGGTAAAATATCGTCCTGCGAGACTCCACTTTGTTTGCGGAAGTAAGGTGAACATTCCAAATCTCTTGCGAGCTGGAACAATCATCTCGATTTCCACTGCTGCTGCCGCAGTAGTCTACAACCGAAGACGAAGAGAGCGAGTGGTATTCTAAAGGCAAAGTCCTTATGTGTGGCAGCGACCACGGATAAAGGATTTCTGGGAGAGGATCGTGAACGAGGAATTCACCAATGTCAAGTCCAGTGACGTATATTTGCGAAAAAAGTGTTTCCATTACTCTTTTGCGATATACTAATATATCGACACGTCTGAAAAACCACCTCATGAGAGCGTAAAAACCTTTTCTCAATATTTCAGAGTTTTTTTTTAAATGGAGGTGTTTCCATTACCTGTTTTTTATTGTGATATTTAGGTTTTGCGCATTTCTAGGGTTAATGGAAACGCACTTACAGATGAAAAAGCCATCTTTTCATGTTCATGAAATGCGGCCGGTCACCATTATTTAATATTTACTTTCAGGGGTAAATGCAACGGGAAAACAACAAGAGGTCCGAGTAGGGCAGGTAGGAGGGGTGGTGGATTTTTACCAAACCCTGTTCTTTTTTCCTAAACCCAAACATGTGCTTTTCTTGGCTAAACATAACCATGTGTGTGTGTGTGTGTGTGTGTTGTTGAAGGAAAAAAAAGTCAATATGCGGTGTTGTACCGACTTAGAGCTTTTATTTTGAAAGAGACTGTATGCAAACTGTACATCTCCTGTGAAACAGAATGTCAATAACAGACAAAGCCAGACGTCAAAGTCCGCTGACCGAGCAGCTATACCTGACAGGCTCAGTGAAGAGGTGGTCGATAACAGCAGCTGTTATTATTCAGAACTGCATGTGATGTGGTAAAACCCAGAAAACTGACAAATGTAATCAGATTTCTTGTTTGGCTAAATGATGCTTGGAATAATAATAATGAGTTCATAAGTCAAAGGATCTGAAACAACAATAGATTAGTAACTGTGAAGCCTCCAAGACTGTCCAGTTTGATTTCTATTGACATTCCCCCAAAATGATGATTATGGTAAGGATAACAGTGAGTGAGAGGTGACTGAATACTGTACTATACGTGCCCGCCTCTTTGATATTGACGTCAATTTAAACCCCCAGTTCATGTAAAGTGCACATCACCATTTGAATGGAGTACACACGGTCTTCATTCAATCGTTAATCCACACGTCTGCGTGCTCTCTGATGTTATAATGGAATGTGTGCTGCACACCGCTCATGGACTGTGCCTTCAACAACAGCATCAGCAGAAATAAAAAAATGCTACACGACAAAGGAAACTGTGCACCGACTTATTTACTTCTCCCTGAGTGGTACTGTCACACTGCATGTGATATGATAAGTGGGAAAACAACCTCTGACATCTCTGACCCAGTACTGTCATACTGAAAGCTACACTTTTAAACTTTTTAAAGTCAGTAACAATATGTGCAGTACATTTTTCACTAGTGTTTCCACAAGTGCATTTTTTAATCTACTTAAACTAGTACTTTAATTTAATAGTAAGTTTTAAAATGCATTATATTTTAACTTTAATCTACAGAAGAAAAATAGAGGTATTTTCCCATTTTGTCCTCTGATAAATCATCATATAGAGCAGTCAATAACAGAACCAGTCAATGAGCAACAAAAACTATCTATTATCTTTAACCTGATCTATTACCTTTTTCTGTTGCCTATTAAAAGATTGTATTCAAATAACACAAATGAATAGATGAGCAACAATAACAATCCTGTACACCATGTTGAATATGGAAAAAGTTTTATTTTAGTTTTGTTTTAAAACTGATTCATCGTGGAGGTTAACAGGAGTCAGTGATGCGTCTGATGGAGCTGAATCTACTTCCATCGTATCCCATCTCCCTGAAGCTCCTGTACTCTCCGGGCCTCAGGTACATCATCCTGCCTCTGTAGTGGGGCTGCTCGTACATCAGCCAGTGGCCGTCCATCACGTTGCAAGACTGGCAGTCGGACATGTGGTAGCGGTCCTGGATGTTGTCGCAGTCGTCCATCAGCTCATACATCTGACCACCGAAGTTCTCCCTCTCATAGAGCCTCACTCTGTAGGCTCCTTTGTGCTGTTAACAGACATGTAATTAGTTATTTCTTAAGAAACTTGGCTCTCATTAGCATCTGAATCTCATCATATAGAAGTCATACCATAGGGATCATACGGCAGGACCTGATGCAGTCACCGAAACCCATCATCCTCTGGTAGTCAGAGTACTCGCCCCTCCTCATGAAGTACTGGTTTCCCATGTAGTTGGGCTGGTCGTAGACCATGAAGCAGCCGCTCTCCACCCTGCAGGAGTGACACCTGCTCAGGTGGGAGGCCATGTCAGCGCAGTCGCTGCTGGTCTCATAGGAGCGACCCTGGAAGTTCTTGTCCTCGTAGAAGATGATCTAGAATCCAACAGAGCAGCCAGAGTTCAGTCCCACACATCCTGATGACTGGTTATCATTACAGAATCTAAAAAAAGATGCACCAATGCAGCCTGTCTTTGCACAACACTGTACTTCATATAATCACAATCAAGCAAAGAACTGAATGTGTGAAAGCAAAAGATACACTGGTTGTAAAATGCCCATGATACACTCACCTTGCCGTGCATGGTGGCTGATACATTGAGTGATGCTATAGCAATCCTATCCCGGATTTAAGCCTTTTTTATACCTAACGTGACATCCAAACAATCGATGGCACCATTGTATGGAAGCCATGAGTCAGCAGCATGCAATGTTGGCTCCTCTGTTTGTGAATGCTGATGGGAAAGGGTTATTATGCATCCTCTCTCGGGCTCTATCGTTCTAGATCAAATGGCGTCTGTGTCTTTGTGATCATTTTGAGCATCATCAGGGTGATTAAACTCTTTTCAGTTCAGACACGACATCCTTTAAATAAGATATAAAGTACATTTGAATCATCTTTATGGTTTTACTGTGATTTTTTTCTGTCATAAATGTTCATGCTGGACTGGCACTAAAAACTGTTTCAAACTACAGACCATCTTGCATTAGGATCACACCAGCTGAGATACGGTGATCTGCTCTTAAAACAAAATGTGAGCCAGGGGTGTAAAGAGGGGGGACCAGTGGTGACACCCTATTCCCCCCCACTTCTAACTTTGTCGCTCAGCCAACACCTATTTTCAAACGCAGCCATTTTGTGATCTCAGCGACACACCTGTAGAGTTTGGTGACTGCATCTTACACAGTTGTGACGCTATCACAGTGACAAAGTCTGTGTGTAAACACTCAGCAAACTGCTCTACTAGCTTCTGTGGTAGTTCACGCTACAGTACAAGTGTGTTCATTAACCCAATCTGACGCTCTACACTAAAATGAGAGCCCAGAGAAACAGAGCGTTCTGTTTGTACATGTATTAACGAATGGTTAAGTTAATCACGCATTCACTCCGCTCGGCGCTCTGTTGCTCCGTCTCCACAGACCGAGTGTCCAGAGTGCGCTCTGCCACTCTGAGAGTGCGCTGCTCTGGATAACCCAGGGGTCGGCGACCTGCGTCTCTGGAGCCACATGTGGCTCTTTGACCCCTCCTCCAGTTACCCGTGGCTTTGACCATGAATTTGGCTCCATGGAATTGAATCACGGTTATTTTTGAACATTTTTTATTTTTTTTATTTTTTACCATTGTTGTCGGCCTAAAGTGAGTCTTTATACTTTATACAGCTGTAAAAATGTGTAACCTAATAGGCCTACAAGAAATTTAAAAAACATGTTGGCTTGTCCATGTATTAGTAAAGGATTTTTAACTACAGTCAAAGAGCCTCGGATATATTTTTGGATTGCCTGCCTGTACCATGGACTTTTACACTGAGACAGATTTAACTGATTTGTTTCTGGTAATAAAAGTTGCTGACCCCTGGGATAACTGAACCGTACATTCCAATACTGCTCCGAATTTACAAATGGTCCAGTTTGTGCCAGAGTGCGCTCCGGTGTTAGTGATCAGAACGCATCCTGCGTGTCCCCAGGACCACATTTTGGCGTGACCACACACATAGACCCTCTGCTGTTTCAGCTGGTAACAATAATGTAACCTTGAACGTCAGTGATCTAAAGTGTTCATAAATTTGCTGAACGTGTGCATGAATTCTATGAAGGCTGCAGCGAACACCTGTTTGACTTATGGCAACCTTCACTATTTATTTTATCTTACTATATAATGATGAAAACTGTCTGTCTGTTCCACATTTTTCTCCTCACTGACTTGGTCAATCCATGTGAAATTTGACATGATGACATGATGGTCCATAAGAATAAAAATGACATGTCTGATGCTTCTGTAAAATAATTAGGGTCCGGGCAGCTAAGCTGCCAGGACACTATTGTAATCCTAGGTATTCTTCTTCTTTCTTCTTCTGAGGAAATCATACTTCCCATGGGTGAAAACTCACCAAACTTTGCACAAAGGTCCAGTCTCATGCCAGATATCCTCAGCAGTAAACTCAAGCCAATAGTCCTGATGGTGGCGCTACAGCAAGCGTCTAAAGTTCAAAACTTTGAAAATTCATAACAAATCAACCATACGTGCTACAGCTTCACAACTTTCATCAAACTGTAGCCCCAATACTGAAGAAACTTTTGTACATTTAAACCTATTAAAATTATGAAGTTCATCACTTTGTTTTTTTCAAAAACTGTAAAACTTCTTAAACCTATCTCCTCCCACAATTTTTGCTCAATTGACACCAAACTTGCTACAGAGCATCTTCAGACTGTCCTACAAAAACTATGTTTCTCAGATTTTTGATTTATCAAAAATTGAGCCTACAGTGCATCAAAATGTTTGACTGTGAATGGTACTGTAAACATATACATGCAAATTCTTGCTAAATAAATCTTCAATGTTCATGAAAAAAAAAAAAAAATTCTAGAGTCATGGTAGATGATGTGTGGCAAATTTCAGAATTTTATCTCAATAACTGAATTTTTGACAGAATTTTGAATTTTGCTCTAATGTGAACAATTGGAGTCAATGTAAAAATGGCAATTTTAAACATCAGTTTTTCACTTATGGAACAAATCAGTCATTGTTACAAACAAATTACCAACATCTCCATGCTGTCTAGATGCAATATGTGTATTTTCAGATTTTTGTTTCGATAACTGAATTTTTTTTACAGTGGTTTGAAATCTGCTTTTCCATGCATGGACGGCTGCTAAACCTGCACGTCTGGCTTAGTCAATTTTGAAGCTACACGTGAATTGTCACTGACTAATTAGCTCTGTGAGATAGAAATTGATTCCAGTTCTTCTGCTTGTTGCTCAGAATTGCCTAAAAATGCCCGGACCTGACCCATCGCTGCGCAGCAGCTATAATTCTAAATTGTGTTTTATGCACAGCACCCTTTTTTTTTTAAATTTTTATTTTTTTACATTTTTTGTTTCAGACTGTGCTCATTAATGTTGATGTGGTAATGTATGTAATGTGTGTGTCATTTATTTTTCATTCTTTTTATAAACAGCTGAAAGTGACAAAAAATAAAAAAAACCCATCTGTAATGTGAACATGCTTTGTCAGGCACCTCTTCACATTTTAATGTTGTTTAGTAATCCTCATGGTATATTTAGTGTATCACACAGAATCAACATTTTTTTGTAAACAATGGAAGACCAGGAACAAAGATCTTATTTCATGTTTTTATTTTTTTAATTTCAAAATGAAAATGTCTAGCACATGTCGATGATACGCCTCATGCTCATGAACCTCATGCCGCTCATGCCCATGTCCCTGAAGCTCCTGTACTCTCCGGGCCTCAGGTACATCATCCTGCCTCTGTAGTGGGGCTGCTCGTACATCAGCCAGTGTCCGTCCATCACGTTGCAGGACATGCAGTCGTTCATACGATAACGGTCCATGATGTTGTCGCAGTCGTCCATCAGCTCATGCATCTGACCACCGAAGTTCTCCCTCTCGTAGATCCTCATCCTGAACTGGCCTCTGTGCTGTTTAGCAGAAACAAGAGACCAATGTTTTATCTTATTTGAAATGTTTTGTTACTCAAAGATCACAGTTTTGAAGTGTGTTTTCTACCTACCATGGGGATCATACGGCAAGACCTGATACCACCGCTCATTCCCATCATGCTCATGTAGTCAGCGTACTCGCCCCTCCTCATGAAGTACTGGTTTCCCATGTAGTTGGGGCGGTCGTAGACCATGAAGCAGCCGCTCTCCACCCTGCAGGACTGGCACCTGCTCAGGTAGGAGGACATGTCGGCGCAGTCGCTCATGCACTCATAGGAGCGACCCTGGAAGTTCCTGTCCTCGTAGAAGATGATCTGAAAACAAGCGGTACACTTTGAGTTGACAGTAAAAGCACTGACATAATTTTATCTAACAAGTCTACTGTATATTCTGTATGAAGTACAACATTTGTAATATGATCCTGAAGCTTACCTTGCCCATGCTCATATCAGTGGTGGACATACTTGTAGATGAGCTGCTGCTGTTGCTACTGCTGCACTGCTGTCCTGTTTGGGTTAACCCTTGCTTTTATACCTTACCAAACCCTACAGTCAGTGGGCCCCCATTGTTTAAACCCCTGACCCAGCAACATGGTATAGAGCGCTGTACAGGCCTGTGTTACAGTGTGAATAATCATATGACCCGGCACTCGAAGACTTTAGAAATTTTACCCTTTTGACCAGATGGCACAAAGCCCTTTTTTTCACCTCTAAGGTTATGTCTGTTTCAGTGTGTCACCATTATGCCAGGGGCAGTTCAATTAGAGTTACACTGACAACCTAAATAGTTGGTGAATGTCACCCTGTAATACTGAATGTAATACTAACAGTAGCTGCTGTACTTTATGATGCATAAAAATAAGCATCTGATGTGTAAAAAGTAACCCTGTGGATGTTCATATAAAAGAAAATAATTAAGACTTATTATTCAGACTGCATGACATCAGCATGATAATAAAGTCCGACTTGAAAGACGTGGAGTGTAAATGGTGTCAGGCGCAACAACTGATGGTATTGAATTGTGTAGTGTATCATAGTTACTGATGCCACATCTAGGATGCCTTACAACGTCACGACAAAAAGACAAGCATCAGAATTTTTTGGGCTAATTCCATGATGTGTTCCGTGTCGTTGCCCAGAAGTGCAAAGCAAAAGAGGAGTGATGCTGATGCTGTGAACTGTGAAACAGGAAAAGTCACAGATGTTATTTCCTCTCTTTTAAGGCTGTTCTGAACTCCAGAATATCTCACACACACACACACTGCTGTGGACACCATTGTTTCTTCATTCTTGTGGACATAAGCCTCAGCAGACATTAAAGGACCCCGTCAGAGACGTGACTAAGAGGTAACGTGATAGGAAATTCACAATGCTTCATCATTGTCGAACAAAACACCGCACCATAACTGCTGAATCCATCAGTATTTAACCAGGATTTAAATTAAGTGACTTTAACTGCAAAGTAATCTTAAGCTTGCACTTGCTGTTGGTGGTGTATCCCAGATAGCACACATACATCTGGCCGACATCGGCCCGATGTATCAAGTTTCGATTGTTAAGACATAGCAGGGAGAGCGTTTGTTCATTGCCAATATGTCGCTGAGCCTTTAATCAAAAATGACCACCACACGACGTTCAAACGATCAATTAAAGAAGCTGCGCTCAGTGGTCGCTCCTTCATCAATATTCAAATGCTTTGTTATCTACGACCTCTATTCATTTAGGTCGGACCTTTCAAACTACAAATATTTCACCAGTCAATGTGAGAAATCAATGCTAACATTCAAAAATAGCTGACTGTTACCCTATTTCGTGTGTAAGTGTGCACAATGAAGAGACAAAAGTCAATTTGAGAAACTTTATTTTCAAATTTCCACAAACAATATCTGATGGCCAGCCCGCTTCTCCTGGCAGTCAGCAAGAGACAGAAACGACGATGAGCACGTAACTTCAAGACACAAATCCCAACTTCACCACTGTATTTTTTTTAAGCATTTCAGCTGTCTTTTAGCCAGATTGAAGGCTTTGGGTCCGTCACTCTGCTTCATTTAGTGTTGAAACTGTTAAATAACGGGATCCGGCGTTAACTCCATTAACTGTTAACAGCAGCTCAACAATCAGTCCTTCATCTCGGAAAAACTGTGGTTTGCTCTATTACCTGTAGCCACCGGGTCAGTTTGCTTTGCAGAGGAGGAGACCTCGACTGATAAATTGCCCATAAAATCACATTAACAACATACCGAAGGCATCCTTAAACTTCACTATTTCACCTCCGCGCTCCTCTCCGCTCCTCTCACCCACACTTGAGCATCCGTCCAGGGCTGTGGAGGTCAGGCCAGGCGGGACCATAGGTGAGTGGATCCCAAGTCTCGAGCCCTTCCCGGGACCACGGGTGGCAGCTCCAGGCACTTCCACTTTAACCCAAAACGAGTGCTCACGATAACCAGATAAGCAGATAACATCCACTAGGGAAAATAAAATGAAAACACCACAGTTGTAGCGAGTTAGCTAACATGAGCTAAACTAGCTAACAGCTAACGAAAGATAACGTTAGCTGGTGGGGACATGTACTATATACATCCAGTTGTGCCTCGCCACGAACCTCTTTTAACGGTCACAGAATAAACAACATAGCTATTTTCTTCCAATTTATTCCAATTAGCTTACCTGAAAGCAACTGCGATGAGATGCTGCAACCTGCGAGCTCAGTTCCAAACGAAGACCACGGGGAAGAAATTCCAAAGCTGATGTAACAGAGATGTTTGATGAGCTGGGACAAAAGAGTATCAAATTTAAAGATATCTGCCCATGCGGCCGATGCTTGTTAAACTTTATAAATTCAGGGTCGATGTGTCATCCTCAGGCCAACGTCAGCCAGATGTATGTGTGCTATCTGGGATGAAACAAAATTTAAGCTCAGTGATTGGATTTGTTTGTTGTTTTCATCTGTACCAGAATTATGATGGCTGCTTTCGGACTTTTCTCTCGAGATGACACAGCGCTGTGGAGACAGGTCTGACTACGCCAGACCACAATTTGTTTTACCAAAGTGGTCCTTCGGGAGTCGACCAACACTATCCAGCCAAACAAGGCATAATTAGAGCAATATTTCATGTCTAACATGATACTATTTAGCATGCATGAGCAAACATTAGCTAATACAAGCTAGCTCAAGTGACTACTGTTAGCTATATCACTGCAATTGCATCTCTGATTAGATGTGTTTTAAAGTCCGAATGTCCTTCATGTTTCATACTCTAGATGGTCACAATGGGTTCCAGACCTTCTGGCATTGATCAGCAACACTTGTAAGTAGGCTATTTAGCTACTGAATCCGCTGTTTGTTTAAGATTGTTTTTTAAATTACAAGAAATTTTGAATCTTCCTTTATAACCTGTAGGGATGCAGGATAATAATGGCACATCATCGGTATCGGCCGATATTGGCTTTAAAATGAATGATCAGAATCAGCCAACATGCTTCTTTTTTTCTTTTTTTAATTTTGCACAATGAATGAATATCACATACGCTGAAAAGTATTGACTTGATAATCACTACAACTAGGTGTGAAAAAGTGGATATATTGATATTGGTATTGATCGTCGGTCAAATGAGTTGTTATTCATCGGCAAAAAAGTCCAGTATCATGCATCCCTAGTAACCTTTCAGTTGTAGACAATGACGATTTAAATGCCTTTTGTGTATAGAATAGTAAATACAGTTTGTACTTTGCTTTGAAAATATATCAGCCGACTTTGGATTTCATTGTTCAATGTTTGATTATCCATAGTTTGTAATGTTTACAACTCGTTACACCCAGAATATTAACTACTTTCCAGAACAATGCTCAGCCTTTGTTTGATGGGTTTTCAGTAAAATGTAGAGCCAAATTCCTCATCGTATTTAAAACAGTTTTGGGTTCAAATGTGCAGGTAACAGTCATGTGCTATCAAGAAAATTTTCAAAAATGTAACTTCATGACCCAGTGCATATATCTGGTATAATACAGAAAATACTTCACTGTGGCAGATAGGTAATGAGCTTGACAAGAGTTGAAGTACCGTAGAAAGTGTTTATTTAGTGAAACATTCAGTGAACATTTACATGCAGGAATCCATGATACGCCTCATGCTCATGAACCTCATGCCGCTCATGCCCATCTCCCTGAAGCTCCTGTACTCTCCGGGCCTCAGGTACATCATCCTGCCTCTGTAGTGGGGCTGCTCGTACATCAGCCAGTGGCCGTCCATCACGTGACAGGACATGCAGTCGTTCATACGATAGCGGTCCATGATGTTGTCACAGTCGTCCATCAGCTCATGCATCTGACCTCCGAAGTTCTCCCTCTCGTAGATCCTCATCCTGAACTGGCCTCTGTGCTGTTTTTGTAGAGAACAAATGAATACGTTAGTATCAAGTTTGTGGGCGTTATTACCTGCAGTAAAACTATAGTATGACGGATGCTGTTTTCTACCTACCATGGGGATCATACGGCAGGACCTGATGCAGTCCCTCATTCCCATCATGCTCATGTAGTCAGCGTACTCGCCCCTCCTCATGAAGTACTGGTTTCCCATGTAGTTGGGGCGGTCGTAGACCATGAAGCAGCCACTATCCACCCTGCAGGAGTGACACCTGCTCAGGTAGGAGGTCATGTCAGAGCAGTCGCTCATGCACTCATAGGAGCGGCCCTGGAAGTTCCTCTCCTCGTAGAAGATGATCTGAAAAAAGTGAATTTGTTAGTAAAAAAAAAAAAGCAGCAGGATGAACATCTCATTTCTGCTCATTATAAAAAGATATTTCTGTATACCTTGCCCCTCATGTTCATGCTGGTGTTGCTCATGTTAGCTGTAGATGTGCTGTGCTGCTCCTGAACTGCCTTCCTTCCCTGTTTAACCCTTTCCTTTTATACCTGACCAAACGTAAAGGATCGGTGACCCCTCCCCCTCAGAGGACCCCCTTACTCAGCAGCTTACTATTGAAACCAACAGAATACAGAGGTTATGTCCATTTTTCAGGGACTGGGGACCTTGTAGTGGACAACACCTGACGCTGCATCTGTGACACCTCACGTTGTCCCGACAAAAAGACATCTACTTCTCTCACAAGTATGACAAATTCCACATGTTTCGTGGCGTTGACCAACAGGATCACACAATTATGTTGGTGTCGATGGTATCAACTGTGACACAGAGGAACACGCAGTAATTTTGTCTTTCTTTCTTTAGGCTTTTCAAAAGGAATGAGAGCCACATAATGCTTTAGATGTCATGGACTGTTCTTGTTCCCAGAAGTTGGACCCTAGAACTTCCTTCTCAGTGATATCACACAGGTTGACTGGTCAGGGACCAACGTATCGTCTGTCATGTCTCATGGCTAAATCATGGTAAGAATTTAGGACTACAGTGGAAACAGCTTACAGTTATCATGTTTATAGTGATGAATTTCTTATATGGATAAAAAAAGCTTGGGACAGAATCATTCCTATACAAATGCTGTTAAAATAATTCACTTTTAGGGAGCTCAGACCTAGAGTCATCTCCTTTGGTCTGAATCAGGGACTCATGTTGTCACAAAGTTGTATAATTGCCTGTTGCCAGTTGGTTCATGTTCTCACGGCAGCATTTACAAGAGGACCAGATCAAATGCCTTGTGTGAGAAAGCTGCTCTTGATTGGTCAGAATTTCCATGTGGGAAAAATCCAGGAAGTAAAGCAAACGTTGAAGAAGAGTACACTTGAAAGATAAATGTGACACTTTCTAATGTCACAATGGAGGGACAACTACGCAGGTTGATTTTAGCGCTGCTCATCGTGGACTATATTGCTGTCATTGTTCATTTTAGTCAAACCATACAGTTTGAAAACGAGGCGCGGCTCCAACTAGAAAACAATGTTTTGATGCATTGGATGTGCTGAATGTGCATATTAAGGCAGTACAGGAGGAGGTGCACATTAATAATCCTCCAGGACTGTAACATGCTCATGTTTAACCCAAACAATGTGTCATGTGACTGCAGTTGCTTCACATCCAGGTCGGAACACCTTCTCACCACAAACGAAAAAATGTGATGAGCAAGCATTGTCAGTTTAAGAGACATGAGACGGCCTTACTCTGAAGCGCCACGTGCAGCTGGATCTGCTGCATAACGGAGCCAGCGTTTGGCGTACATCCCAAGTCACATTATATTCGCTGATCAAAGCCGTAACCCCCAGTAACAGTAATCCGTATGACACAATGAGAGAGACAGAGAGAGAAATGCAGGACAGACGGTAATGACAGTAGCTTACAACAACATTAATGAAAGTAATAATATTAATTAATATTTATATTAATATTAATATTAATAGGCTAATTAATATTATCTACAAGCTAAGTGTGTGTGTGTGTGTGTGTTCGTGTGTGTGTGTGTGTGTGTGTGTGTGCCTGGTGTTATAATAACACGTGTGGTTCTGGACATGAGCAGCTGCACATTTAACAGCCACACATCACAGACAGTCCGCTGAACAACGCAACGGGTTGTGAATGAAATAAACAATTACAACATGACAGTCTTGCACAAAATATCATTAATGTTACTCTTTGTAGTCACGTAGGCATGTGGATTACAGCGTTTCATTGCAAAGAATGCATGTAATGGGTACACTTGCGCTGTTTCTCCGCCATCTCGTTCAAATGAGCCAGATGTAGGGGGCCGGTATTTATACGTCATGGCGTTCCGATGAAAAACTCTTCCAGATAGGAAGCTCTCGACCATCCTAGCTCATAGCTGCTTAAAGCTTGCTGCTAGCTCCTAGCGCTAGCTCCTCGCTGCACAAATAAGAGACTTGGGACGGCCTAGAAGATGGCGGACCTCGAACGACTTCCGGTTCGAGCGAGGAGCTAGCAGTAGCACTATAAAAATAAGAGACTTGGGACGCACGTGTTTGCTGGGCGTTGCCTTCTGGTTCCCTCCTCCTGCTGATCCTCCTGAGTGCCAGCAGCTGCTGAACCTGCACACTTGAACCTCATCGACAATAAGTCCACTGCAGTGTAAAACCACGGCTCAGACATCCAGACTCTAGCCATGTTTCCATCAGCCTGTTTAGATGCGCATCTAGAAGTATCGCATCAGAAAATTATGATGGAAATGCCAAAATTTGAATTAAAATCCCCTGATTCACACAAACTAAAATATGCTCGCTTTAGCCGGGTTTTGGTTGATTCGAAAAATTGCTGATTCGCAGAACGAGGGATCGAAACAGTTATGTTTGAATTAAGTCTGACGTAGCACACCTCTCTCCATGGTGATATCCACACTCCGGGTCGGGAAGGCGGTAATGCATTTACAAGCTGGTTGCCAACCGTCAGAAAACGTAGAAGAAGAAGAATGCGAGACTTGTTTTGTTTCCGGTTCTGCGGAAAACTCACGTGAGTTCGTAGTTTTCACCAAAGTCTGTACATTTAATGGAAACACACATTCATATTTCTTTTAATGTGCATTTCCCAATGATTCGAATCGCTTTTGGATGGAAACATAGCTTCTGTCAGATTGTTCAGTCTCCTCTGTGGTACGGACGTCAATGCCGGTTTCTGTTTTTTGACACTTCTTTTTGTGCTTCTTGGACCTTTACTCACACTCTATTCGGTGCCTCAGCTTCACCACACCTGCTTCAACCACAACCAGCCAGGTCAAGCCTCGTTCTCATTTCGACTGTTCAATCTTCAGGCCCTCTGTCTGCTGTGCTTCGCCATTCCCTGCCCACCTCAACCATCATTTCACGCAAGCCTTCAGCCCCACATCTTCAACCTACAATAAACTGCCTCTAACCATTCAGTTTCCTGGTTGTGTTTGCATTTTGGTCCTAAGTTTGAACTGCACAACCAAAGTGGTTTTATGGTATATAGAGCCTTTTGAGGGTGTCAAACATGAACCAAGCTACAGAACCCTTAAAGGTTCCATAAAGAACCATTTTATTCTGAGAGCGTACTGTTAGCTTAAAGCCCAAAGCCCCTTTCACGGTTTCGTTCTCTGTACGCATGTTCGCTTGGGTTTTGAAAAACGAAAATACCTTAGCCTCCACTTGATACAAGATTTGACTTAAATCTATTAGCAACAGCAGGATATTTAGATAATGAAAGAATGTACTACGTGTTAAAGGTTTGTTCTCAGCATTACCGGAGCCTTTACATTTTTCTCAAGAACAAAGTTATCGTTTGTAAATATGAACATTTAGTTGCTCCCGTGTAAACCCTGACTAGGTTAGTCAGGGATCATTTCCTCCAACAACAAAAAATGTTGGCACTAATTAATGGTGCTATTAAGTGTCCGCAAATAATCAGTTTCTTTCTTATGAAGGGGTGGGATGAAATTTCGACTTCTTTCCACTCCTTTTTGAACAATCTTTTCATTGTCTGTTGTTGGTGCTTTCTTTTCTTTTTTAATGTTCAAAATAAACTTTCAAATCAAAATCAATCAAATGAATTAAACTTCCCGTCATGACTGGGCTGCATTTCTGTCAGCAGAGTCATTTTTTTCCGAACAGCTGATTGGCCAGTGGGTGGTGCTTTTTATAGGATCAGATTCAACCCTGAACTTACCCTGCTCCAGAGCAGGATAGCCGTTCAGAGTAAGTTGCCATGGTGATCTACCCCGATAAGAACTGAACTGGCTTCGTGAGATCGAAAACCCAGGGTTAACCCTGAAGTTACCTCGCTAAGACATTAATCCTGCTTCGTGATACAGGCCCCTGGTGGCAAGATAGTTATCTACCAGTGTTTGTAAACAAAAGAATATTGATGGCCGAAATAAAGATAAATAATTATGTACAGTTAATGCGTTTCCCCGTTTGCTTATGGGTACAGGGAAACATGTATGAAACACATAGTTTACATAGTTTAGTTTATTTAAAGCAGAACTTACAGGCATGGACGTTAATATGAGACGGGACAAAAACAGGAAGTGATGCTACTCTCACAACCGGAAGTTCAACATCGCGGCCATGAAACAAGTCAAACTTCTCAAACTACACCCTCGTGTCTTGATGGGCTGTACGACACATTACACCATTCAAAGAGGGTAGAGGAGTGTTTTTTATGGTGCGCCAGGCCTATGTTGTTGCTGCTGCTGCGGTTATTATTGTGAGACTATTTTTGTATCACTGTTATAATTATTTTTGTAATGTTAATGTTCATAATATTATTTCATAATAATATTTTTATTATGTGCCAGTTGAGCAGAGCACAGTGATTGCATATTTTTTTTGAAAAAATAAAATTTGTCTTTGAAATGAGTAAGGCATTTTTAAAAAATCGTTATATCTAATTATTCTTTTGTTTACGAACACTGGTAGATAACTATCTTGCCACCAGGTGGTCTTTGGCTGCTCCTGGCTACCGTCATAAAAACAAGAGAGGAAGAAATCTGAGTATCTGATTGGTCGAAGGACCGAACTGAACAGGTGATATGAACATCCGTGATCAACAACATAGACGCATTTATTTTTTATCACAAAACTAATAAATAATCATGGTGGATTTACTGAACAGAGTTCCCGAAAAAACGCTGCACTTAACAGCATATTTGTCTTTATTTCGGCCATGATAATTATTCTTTTCTTACCAGTTGTTTGTTAAACAACATATTAATGCAACTGCTATTTTTCCTGCCTTTTTTGGATAAGCGGGGAACATAGAACCTTTTTTTTAGTAAGAGGGAAACATAGAACCCGGGAAACATAGAACCTTTTTTTTAGTAAGAGGGAAACATAGAACCCGGGAAACATAGAACCTTTTTTTTAGTAAGAGGGAAACATAGAACCCGAGAAACATAGAACCTTTTTTGCAGGGTTAAATGGGGAACATAGAACCCAGGGAACATAGGGATGACCCCCTCTGACACAAGGTATCCTGAGAGGCTGGGCAACCAGGTGTATTTTTTACACTTTAAACCACATCTCAACCAAGAAAAGTGTCTCCTTTGGATAAAGTTGTGTGGTAACGTTAGACCACAACATCAACTCAACGTGAATAAGATTAACAATGATGTCTACATCTGTTCTAAGGTAAGTCAACATTGTGTTTGAGGCAACATATTGTCACTTTGCTGGAAAGAAATATAAAGTTATCTTTAACATCTCTAGCTAACGTTAGCTAAAGTTAGCCTAACGTTAGCTCCTAGCTGCGTTGTTCATCATGTCACCTTGTTTGCTGGGAGTTCATTAGCCTATTTTGTTCTAGTTTTGTACTTTGGTGATCGTACATCATTGTTAGCTGTTGTCCAAAGGGCTCTAGTTAAGCTAACGTTAACTTCTGGAGCTTAGCTTCATTAACTTATCTGTAATGGCAGAGATAACAAAGGTTGGCAAACGTTATGCTGAATGATTCAGTGTAAATACTGTAGCACCAAACTAACGGAGAGACACTCTTGGTAAAGATGGTAAAAAGGCCGTTATCCTTTTCTCATATTCTGAGCCAAAAACCTTAACTTCAGTGGCACTTTAACTTGTTGTCTTTGATGGTGACGGCAACCAGATGCGGTTCACAAGCGTACACTGTGACCTGTAAATTTTGGCTTGTAATTTAAGCTTTTCATCGACCTTCTCAACAATAAAATGATGAATATATCCCTCCAATGCGTAGTTTAGGCCCTTTTGGTTACATTATCAATGACATCTGATCGTTATGTCTCCAAAAATCATCAATTGCCTCCTGTGAAATGCCGTGTACTGTGACACCTGCCATAGCGCCGGGCACTGAATGTTGATAGTTTGTCTGAGTGAGTGGAGGGGGCGTGGCTTAGCCATAGGTCAATTAAAAGCCTTGTCCCAATTACAAGCCCAGTCTTTTTTACTAGCCTGCTGAAGCTACACATTTTGACAAATAAAGGCCTGTCTCAATCAGAGGCCCTGTCTGGCTGCCAAGCAGGACATTTTTATAGAAGTTCTTTGAATGTATAAAACCATATAATTGACGACCTACTTGAGCTAACATTGGTTGGCTGCTTAGATCATGCATATAAATATAAATGTTTAAACCTTTGTCAATACGGAGATGCGACACATTGTTAGCTTGCTCATTTCATTTTACTGAAACCATGAGCACCAGAGAAGAATGTAATTTATTTAAATTTACTGGCAGGATGAAAAACAAGTGATGCCGCCCTTCCTCTGATGATGTCATTAAGTCAGAATATGTGTCCATTTCTCTAATAACCAGTAAGTTATTCATATTCCTTTGGTCCGTGAGGGTTGACCAATCAAAAGAATCAGAAGTGTATTTATAAAAATGAATCCAAGTTATGAATATTGTTTTAACAGGATACAGTGGTGTTGTGTCAGTGTGCCCAGTGCCATGAAATAAGTGTCATAGCATAATTGATGTTATTTGAAGCCTAATTTTTATACAAGTAATTTTAATACTGGTTTAAATAAAGAATTTGATTGTATTTCCTGATCTTTGCAGAGCAACAGTTTTATGTTAAAGGAATTAAAGGCCTGTCTCAAACATAGGCCTGTTGATTTCAATAATATAAGCAACTAATAGCCCGGGCTACTATCTGAAGTTTTATGGTATATTATTTTTCTTTTGATATAATACTGTATACTACTGTATAATATTTCATTATGAAACTTACAAAGAGCTTGAAAAAAGTCAGTGGCACAGAAATGATTTATTTAGTGGCATTGGATACATTCAGTGAACATTTACATGCAGGAATCCATGATACGCCTCATGCTCATGAACCTCATGCCGCTCATGCCCATCTCCCTGAAGCTCCTGTACTCTCCGGGCCTCAGGTACATCATCCTGCCTCTGTACTGGGGCTGCTCATACATCAGCCAGTGGCCGTCCATCACGTGACAGGACATGCAGTCGTTCATACGGTAACGGTCCATGATGTTGTCACAGTCGTCCTGCAGATCGTACATCTGACCACCAAAGTTCTCCCTCTCGTAGATCCTCATCCTGAACTGGCCCCTGTGCTGTTTTGATGAAACAAGACACAAATCATTATTTTCTTCCAGAGTTACAAAGGTATTAACACTCAAAGATCACCTTTTTAGGCGTTTTCTACCTACCATGGGGATCATACGGCAAGACCTGATACCACTGCTCATTCCCATCATGCTCATGTAGTCGGAGTACTCGCCCCTCCTCATGAAGTACTGGTTTCCCATGTAGTTGGGGCGGTCGTAGACCATGAAGCAGCCACTCTCCACCCTGCAGGAGTGACACCTGCTCAGGTAGGAGGTCATGTCAGAGCAGTCGCTCATGCACTCATAGGAGCGACCCTGGAAGTTCCTCTCCTCGTAGAAGGTGATCTGAAAAAGAAAGTGAATTGTAGTAGTTATTATGATCACAGTTATTTTTGCTTTTTACAAAAAGATATTTAAAAGTACCTTGCCCCTCATGTTCATGCTGGTGTTTCCCGTGTTGGCTGTGGATATGCTGTTGCTCCTGACTGCCTCCCTACCTGGTTTAACCCTTTTCTTTTATACCTGAACAAATGTAAAGGACCAGTGACTCCTCCCCCTCAGGGGACCCCCTTATTCAGCAATTTACTATAGAAGCCAACAAAATGCAGAGGTTTTGTCCAGTTTTTCAGGGACTGTGGACTCTGTTACCATGTACAGTAATGGACGATGACTGACGCTGCACCTGTGAGTCCTGAAGTTGTCCTGGCATAAAGACTGGCTTTTTTGACTTCTCTCGCTGAGAATGACAAACTCTATGTGTTTTGTGATGTTGATCAATAGGAACACAAAACTGCTAACATGGTGAAGAGGAATGATGTTTTTGGTAATGCTCTGGGAAATGGAGGAAAGATCCATCCTTTTCACTATTGGGCTTTTCTGAAGGCAAGATAGCCAGTATCAAATATATTGATTTGGGTTCCATTGTTTATTTACAGTGTTGTTCCTGGAAGTCAGTCCCCAGCACCTCTTTCCTGGTGACATCATGCAGGTCATGAGACGACAAGACAGCAAACTATGACCAGAGTGACCAAACTGTAGTCAGCTGTCTCTGTCAAGTAATGATAAGAACTTATAAATATAATCCAGGCCCCCAGGAAGCGCGATGGGCTTTGAAGCCAATTCTCATAGTGGCCACACAGTGGAAATTACACCTCTCGCGTGCATTACGTGATGCCATTGGACTCCAAAAGACTTTATCCCATGGACTTACATTGTGAAAAAACATGTAAATCAGTGGATATATTTTTTTAGTGTCACAACCCCTGCGAAATGACTTTCACTATCAAGATTTGATCCATTTGGTCCGATAACGGTGGAACATCCAGAAGAGCTGCAAGATGGGGGCGTCAGTGGCTTAGTGGTAGAGCAGGCGCCCCATGTATAAGGCTGTTGCCGCAGCGGCCCGGGTTCAAATCCAGCCTGTGGCCCTTTGCTGCATGTCATCCCCCCTTCTCTCTCTCCCCCTTTCACGCTTACCTGTCCTGTCCATTAAAGGCAAAATGCCCAAAAAATATCTTAAAAAAAAAAGAAGAGCTGCAAGATGAAATCATTAAAATGCCTAACCACAAGAAGACAGAAGTCTCTAGTGCACTTGTTCTATTGGCCCAATTATGCGGAAGCAGTGCCAATCATCAGACATGCTAAACCCGCAAAATGGGCATCCATCCTTTTGGATAATGATGATGAGGAGGAGTCACCAGGCAAAGAATTCCTGGTGTCGGATGAGGATAATGAAAATGATTCTTCCTTTTACCTCAAAGGAAAGAGTGGACAGCTTCAGATACCTTGGCGTCAGTATCACTGTGGGCCTGACCTAGGCGCTGCATATTGACGAAGTGGTGAGAACGGCAAGGCAGAAACTGTTTTACCTCAGTTCTGGGTATCCCGTAAAGTACTCCTGCACCAATGAGAGAGACTGCCTGGTACAGAAACAGTTTTGAACAGGACTACAAAGCCATGCAAAGAGTAGTTTGTTCATCTGAACACATTGCAGGCGTTTCTCTACCCTGCATAAAGCCTTAGAGATTGGGTAAGGAACTCGAACATCTGGAGCGAGCTCAGAGTAGAGCCGCTGCTCCTTTGCATAGAAAAAGGGCCAGTTGACATGGTTCTGGCATCTGATCAGGATCCTCCTGGGTACCTCCCATTGGAGGTGATCAGGGCATGTCCCATTGGTAGGAGGCCACGGGGCAGACCCAGAACACGCTGAAGGGATTATTTATCTCATCCGGGCTGGAAACACCTCAAGGTCCCCCAGGAGGAGCTGAAAAGCATTGCTGGGGAGAGGGACGTCTGGAATACTTTGCTCAGCCTGCTGCCACCACAGACCAGCTGCGGATAAGCGGTTGAAAATGGATGGATGGATGGATGGATGTTTCAACACACTGAAATTAAAGATTGTTTTATTTTCGTCCAAATATTTTCTTGAAAAAAGATGGTACAGATGACTAGAACTGGGGGGTATTAATTGGAAAACACAACGGGACCATAGCATGAAACCTTACATGGTCCAAATTCAAAGTAACAATATAGAAAACAAACATTTTCCACATGTTTTTCTGAGGTTTTGTCAAGGCACTTTTTTTTTAAAAAAAAAGAGGGTAAAACAATGAACTGAATGTGTGATTATGAGTGAAAAACTGATAACAGACAGAAATATCTATTGAGGAGCTTACTGTAAATAAAAAATACTTCTACAGACCTAAATCAAAGAGACTGCTCTTCCATTAAGACAACAGAGGGCCATGTGTTTATCATATGTACATTCATAACAGTCTATGATGACAATAAAGGGTTTAAAAGTCCTTTGGAGGTGACAAGTGTCATTAACTACAAGACCCATGAGCCATCAGGCCAATTGCTAGTTACTGATTGGCTGTAAGGCCACAGACACAGAGGAGGCACTTCCTTCAACACAGGCCCTCATTGTCTATTGAAGCCCAGACTGTTGGTGTGGAAGCTCCTTGGCTCAAGTGAGGTGTCAATCAAAAGGTCAGGAGTTCGCTACCATTTGGCGACAATGAGTCAGCATATTTACATGAAAACAGAAAAGACTATGGTTAATATGTGGAGAAATATGAACAAAACAATCCAACAGCTGTTTGTGGATATCTGTGGATGTAATCATGTATTTGGATTAAATATAGATCATCTGGACCTCTTGTGCGAGGACTGCTTGAGCAGCATTTTTTTGTTGGCATAATATCAATCTGTGGATTATAACAAAGCTTCATAGGTAAGTTTTAACTGTTTTTTCTTCAGCAGAAGAGTTTATTGAGCCTGTTGTGTTGGCTGTTTCTTGAAATGGACAGCATCAGTTAAACCACGAGGACTGTAGCTTTCTAATGAAAGGTTGTATGAGTAAATAATTTAAACACAGAAAATACAGCAGTTGTTTACATATCACAAATCATCAAATAAAACCTTGAAAAGGCAAGAAATTACTTAAGCTGAAAACAATGGCACCTGTGATTTCTGGCCTCCAGTGCTATGACTCGCTAGGAATGGCCATCTTTTTGGCCATTGTCTTTATAATAAGAGGATTGTGGGTCCTTTAGCTCGAGATATTTCTCGACCTCAACGAGTCACACACCAGACACAGCAACAGCTACAGACTTCTCTTTACATTCCTATGGTGAGAAGAGGAGTGGAGCTGCAACAGGAGCAGAGAAAAGAGCTTCTATGGGAGCTGGTCTGTACAAGCGGAGAGAAAGTGGGGGACAAAAAGGATTTAATTCTGGGTTGGTGAGGCTGGAAATAGGACAGTGGCGTGAAGTGCTGTGGGGTGGCGTGTCCAGGAGCGTGTCTTGCTTCTGCCGGTGTGGGGTTGTACATTGAAAATGATAGGGAAGTATTTTTGGATGTGTGGTGTTTGCCGTGTGTTTTGGCCTTTTGAGTTAAATTGCTTTTTTGTTTTTCCAAAAATTAGATATTTTATCAGGGAGTGCAGTTAGTGACACTGTGATCACTGCTGGCTCTCATCTTGACAGAGTAGCAGGTAGTGACTCAAGGTTTGAAACTGTAAATATTGTAATGGTACTTTGGAGTGACTTGTACTTATCACCAACACCTGCATTCAGCTAATTAATGAACGTGCTAATTTGTATAGAGTGGAATAAGTAAATACTAAAACATTTCTTATCTTGGTTTGAATCGCAATTTACATTTTATTGCCCAGTTTTGGATAATCCTTAGCACATATGTAATGTCTGTCCAGAATATTCATCCTGCTTTCAGTAACAGTGGTGAACCGTTGTCTGTTGGATTTACCTGGAATTATAGAGCCAAATTTCTCATCAGATTTTAAAGGTTTAAAAATGCATTAAATTAATGAGTCTTTATATATAAATGTTTGGTGTAATACTGCATAATATTTCATTGTGACAGGTGGACAATAAGCCTGGCAACATTTAAAATAGTGCAGAAATTATTTATTTAGTGGCATTTGATACATTCAGTGAACATTCAGTGAACATTTACATGCAGGAATCCATGATACGCCTCATGCTCATGAACCTCATGCCGCTCATGCCCATCTCCCTGAAGCTCCTGTACTCTCCGGGCCTCAGGTACATCATCCTGCCTCTGTAGTGGGGCTGCTCGTACATCAGCCAGTGGCCGTCCATCACGTGACAGGACATGCAGTCGTTCATACGGTAACGGTCCATGATGTTGTCGCAGTCGTCCATCAGCTCATGCATCTGACCACCAAAGTTCTCCCTCTCGTAGATCTTCATCCTGAACTGGCCCCTGTGCTGTTTTTGTAGAGAATTGAAAGAGATATCTTAATATCAAGTTTTTTAGGGGCTGTTACCCGTAGTAGAAACATAGTATGACGGATGCTGTTTTCTACCTACCATGGGGATCATACGGCAAGACCTGATGCAGTCCCTCATTCCCATCATGCTCATGTAGTCAGCGTACTCGCCCCTCCTCATGAAGTACTGGTTTCCCATGTAGTTGGGGCGGTCGTAGACCATGAAGCAGCCGCTCTCCACCCTGCAGGAGTGACACCTGCTCAGGTAGGAGGTCATGTCAGAGCAGTCGCTCATGCACTCATAGGAACGACCCTGGAAGTTCCTGTCCTCGTAGAAGATGATCTGAAAACAGTGAATCGTAATGGTTAGAAAACAAATTAGAAAGCTGAATGTGGTGATCTAGTGTTGTAAAAAGTAATTTCTGTATACCTTGCCCCTCATGTTCATGCTGGTGTTGCTCATATTAGCTGTAGATGTGCTGTGCTGCTCCTGAACTGCCTTCCTACCTGGTTTAACCCTTTCCTTTTATACCTGACCCAACGTAAAGAACCAGTGACCCCTCCCCCTCAGAGGACCCCCTTACTCAGCAGCTTACTATTGAAACCAACAGAATGCAGATGTTATGTCCATTTTTTCAGGGACTGGGGACCTCAGTCTTTAGAGAGGCCTTTTCTCTCATTCACAGAACACATTCCCAACAGTGCTCGTGTTACGTGAATAGGTTGGCCCATGTGACTGGTAAAAAACATTTTCTGTGTTTGGTTAGTGAAAATATGCTTTACATGGCTCTGTTAAACAGCCCATCAAAGAGGTATTAAAGTTGTGATAGAAGTGTGCATAGTAACTTTAACTGTGGTGGTTCTCCAAAATTTGAATAACTGCATGAACAGAAAGTGAATGTAGGTTTCACACACAAAAGTATCTTTTTGTTCTTCAATTAAACATAAAAAAAACAAAAACAATTTTGGACTTTAAATTTGAACAATGGGAGATATTCTATGATTGAACATTTTGCTGTTATGTAACAGTTTTAAAAATGTCTGAATTATACACCAGAGATGCATCTAGTACAAGCCGTATGATTCCTGTTATGAAACAAACTTAAAATACAAAAATGCAAAGAAACTGTATACTACATACTGTTTAACACTGATATAAATAATATTTCATATAGTCACGTCCTCCTTAATTTAGAAACACTGATTTCCAAAAATATGAATCAAAAATTTGTCAATACATACAATGATTAAGCTAACAAGATATTGAAGGAATTGTTTTTGAAAATCTACGTATTTGTTCTTGGGAACCAGAAATCAAAAACATATTTCCGAAAATATGAAATTATTGCTTTAAGTAATGGGCTTTTTTGTTTGTGGTGTGGCTTTTGTAAGTTTATGCTTTCTTGTTATGTAATGTTTATATTTTGTGGGTTTGATATATTTGAGAAATGAAATCATGCAAACAGTGACTCTTGGCTGTTGGCACTGTGGGCCAGGAATAATAATAAATAATAATAATAATTTAATAATTTTTATTTGTACTTAGATAAACAAGGTTACAAAGTGCTTCACAAAGTACATGAAAATAAGACAATAACAATACATTTTTTAAAAAAATGTTTAAGAGTTGAGAAAAATAGTGTGCACGAAGGTAAAAATAATACAAAAGAAAATGAACATAAAAGTTACAAATCAAAAAGTACAAATCAGGCATTGAAGGGGAAAGTTTTCCTGTAAAAATATGTTGTAACCAATGATTTAAAAACAGGTAATGTGCTAGCCAGCCTGATCACCTCAGGCAGAGAATTCCAGAGGCCTCGATGACAAAAGCCTGATCATCTTTGGTTACCAACCTTGACTGACTAGTGAGGGTAGACTTGAGGATCTAAGGTAATGACTTAGGGCGCATTCACACCAGGATAGCCCGGGGGACTTGGTTCAATTGGGCGGGGAATGCCGAAAAATTTCACACCTTCATTTGGTTCGGTTCACTTTCACACTGCACTTTTTAAAGCGGACTACACTGCCTGGACAATGTCACGCAGTTACAACAGCTGCTCGTTTGGGGGCGGTATTCCCTGAAACGACCACTGACCACGAAGAAAAAAAGCACGAGGAAGAAGAAAACCTGGCTCATTGACTGGCCAGGACTGAAAACGGAAATCCACTGTGTGGAGTAACAAGCAACTTCAATATATTGTCCTCTGACTATATATCAATAAGCGCCTGCACCTCCTCACTACTCCACGTCTGCCCATGAGACAGGCTTTTTACCATAGCATCATTATTGAAAGATTGAGAACTTGGGTTGGTATCTCTGGAACTGCCCTCCAGTGGTTCATTTCATATTTTTCAGAAAGAAAATTTTCTGTGTCTGTCAATGGTTTCACATCATCTCAAGCCCGGTCTATGTTTGGGGTGCCACAGGGATCCATTCTTGGTCCAATTTTATTCTCTCTGTATTTTATTTTTTTATTATTTTGTTTAGTTTTACATACTTTATTAATCCCCTTGAGGTGGTATTTGCTTCCCTTGGGCCACATTATTAGGCAGTATGATATTTCATTTCATTGTTACGCTGATGATACTCAGCTGTACTTCTTCTGCAAACCATCAGAATCAGCTAAATTATCTGCCCTGCATAATTGCTTAGCTGCGGTTAAGGACTGGATGGCAGTGAATTTTCTCCAGCTTAACGCTTCTAAAACAGATGTCCTTATTATAAGCCCTGAGCACTCTCAAAGCCAAGTTTTGCCTGCTCTTGGCTCTTTAGCTCAACGGGTCGATCCCACTGTTAAGAGCCTTGGAGTTATTTTGGATAACGTCTCATCTGGACTGTTGTAATGCTGTATTTACTTGCCTGGGACAAAACTTGATTCAATTACTTCAGGGTGTCCAAAATGCTGCAGCCAGACTTTTAACTAGAGCACGAAAACATGATCACATCTCACCTATTTTAGCTTCCCTTCATTGGTTGCCTGTACCACGAAGGTGGTATAGACTTGAAACTAAGCTCTACTCCCCCATTTTAGGCCCTTCCGCATTGACAGAGCCCACCCCCGACCTTCTAGGACATTGGGAAGTGGGTGAAAAAAATGACTTTTCAGCAATTTATTTCATTAGTATGGACTTGTAAAAATGTAAAGATATGCTCTGGCCTTAATTTGTGTAAATGTTTTCCTGAAGGTGGTGCTAGAATTTCTACATTAAACTGTCCATTGGAGCATAATTGTGCTCAACAAGTTTCATAGCAACCAGCCAACTTGTTTACATGACTTATATAGAAGCTTGTAAAGAGTTCATTCTTGAGCTTTGCATAATCATGCTCAGCCAATTAGATCTTGATAATTTGTGTGGACTGATGGTGGTGCCAAAGAAAAGGTCAGTAAAGGTCAGGGTCACAAAAGCCTTTAGATTCACACAGCAGACAATAGAATAAAGAGAGGTGAGGTGCATTTCTGAACTGACAATGGCACTGGGGTAAAGGTCAAGAGGTCCTGAGTATATTCCTACTTTCCTATTCTGACTTAATCCTCCCCAAAACAGTGGTTTGGATCTTTAAAAGAATTAATCTGTGTATCTTGTGGTGAAATAATATGTAAGTTTTTTTTTTTATTATGGTCTTAAATATGACTTAGGTTACAACACAAATGACGGAATGTTTGTTTTTTTCTATTTTTTATTTATTTTTAGTTTTTACCAGGGTAAAGGGTAAAGTCATATGTTGATATACCTTCATTCATTATCGTGTGTTGGGTCTATTTCCTTCCTTACAAAGTCCTAGGTAACTAAAATATTTGTTGTAAAGAATCACTTAGGTATAACTCTACCTTACTGTTACTAAAACACAAATAATCCCATTATAACACGGCTTTCAGTGTCATCATTTATCTCATTTTTAATAGTAATTAGCAATGTTTTATAAAAGTAATTTAAAAACAAAAGTAGGGCTGACATTGTTCAAACCACAAATTGTACTTGGATGTTATTTATAGTTTGTGGAACTTTAGTATCCAGCAAATATGCAAACCTCTGTTAATTTGCGTATATACTGCATGCACCAATTACAACAGTCTTTCTGTAATGATTCACATATTTAAAGGATTGTTAATGATGTGAAAATATATTAAAAAAAACATTCCTGGTATGTTTGTGGTGTGCCCTGAAAATTAAGCCCTAGTCCAAAGATATAAGAATGGCTGCCTAACTGTATTCATGTGATACTGAAGGACACAACATTTGGAAATATTTTGTCAAAAAAGTTTTATTATTTAGACATATTCTACACAGTAGTTTTTACATGTCCATGATACGCCTCATGCTCATGAACCTCATGCCGCTCATGCCCATGTCCCTGAAGCTCCTGTACTCTCCGGGCCTCAGGTACATCATCCTGCCTCTGTAGTGGGGCTGCTCGTACATCAGCCAGTGGCCGTCCATCACGTGACAGGACATGCAGTCGTTCATACGGTAACGGTCCATGATGTTGTCGCAGTCGTCCATCAGCTCATGCATCTGACCACCAAAGTTCTCCCTCTCGTAGATCCTCATCCTGAACTGGCCTCTGTGCTGTTTTTGTAGAGAATAAAATTAGATTAATTTAAGTTTTGTGGGGGTCATCACCCCGAGAAGAGCCTTAAAATGCTGTTTTTCTACCTACCATGGGGATCATACGGCAGGACCTGATGCAGTCCCTCATTCCCATCATGCTCATGTAGTCGGAGTACTCGCCCCTCCTCATGAAGTACTGGTTTCCCATGTAGTTGGGGCGGTCGTAGACCATGAAGCAGCCGCTCTCCACCCTGCAGGAGTGGCACCTGCTCAGGTAGGAGGACATGTCAGAGCAGTCGCTCATGCACTCATAGGAGCGACCCTGGAAGTTCCTCTCCTCGTAGAAGATGATCTGGTAAAGGACATAAATTGTAAGGAATAAGGATTTAAGCTGATTTAAGCTGAAAAATAAAACACTGATTAAAAAAAGTAAAGAAAAAATAGTTGTTTAGGTGAGTGAGCTTACCTTGCCCATGTTCATGATTGTGGTGTGAGTAGTTCAGAGAACTATGTTGCTGGAACACTGATGTCGCTCCTGTTTTAACTGTTACTTTTATACCTGACCAAACCCACAGAATCTGTGGCTCCCATTGTGTAAAGCCCTGAGCAAGCAACATGGTATAGAGGCCTATAGAGTGCTCAGGGGTGCATTTCCATGTGACTGGATGCCCTAGAAGACTTTAGAATGGATTTTTCCATAGGGAAGTCAATACAATGAGCATTTTTGCTGTTACAATACAGAACAACAAACAATAGACTCTCTTACACATTTCAAAAACATACTGTGCGGCCCTCTGATCGGTAAGTGGACAATTTATAGACACGAGTGTCCTTTTGTGTGACAACAAAAGTCTGACATGCCGATCTATAATGCACATTTGTATGAACAAAACTTGTTCATCCAGCTCTTTGTAGAGACATATACTGTATATGGTAAACATAAAAAATAACTAACAAACGTAAACTCTATAGATTATTCAGTGTACAGTATTTACCTGCTGTTTAATCAGGAAAAAATAATAAGAAAAATTTAAGTTTACAATATTTGTAAAAAGCAACTTTTCCTATAAAGAAATATTGAATACATTACAAATTATTTATTTTATTGTCATCCTTTATCTGTTTACACAGCAGCACAAAGACGGAGTTATAAGTTGTTGATAAATAGATTAATAAAGATTTGCACCTGCTTACATTGAAGTGTTTATTAATAAATTAAAATAAAATTATTAATTGTAAGTTTATAGACCACAGAAAAATGCCAAACAGTGGGATGTAAAGTGGAAAGATGAACCCTCATGAAGGGAGATAATTAAAAGGCCGTCTATCCAAGTTAATAAGATACAACTGTGGATAATCATCATCACATGGATTTTTTGTCAAACCACATTAACTTAATTTTATATTCTATGGGAGATGGCAAAGATTCCTAAGATACCAAATACTCTGTGTGAGGCTGGATTTTTTTTTTTTTATTATTTTCTTTCCCTTGTTTTTAACAACATAACAACTGTAATACATTCAGAGTGGAATACCGAAATACAAAACCTTGCATGTTGTCCATTGAAAATTAGAAATGATAGTATACATACATACATGTGCAGATATGTATGTATGTATGCATACATGTGCAGATATGCATTTCAGATCATACATGAGCAGACAGCAAAATAAATCAAAATGTAAACATAAATACACAAGCATACCTAAATAGATGTATACATCAGTCACAGTTGTCTATAGCCAATCTACATTGTAATTTGACTCAGTAAACAGTTGTAGCATTTTCACGTGTCAGAAATGGTTGTCTTGTCCTATAAAATTTATCTGTAGAGCCACCCAGCGAACACTTTATTTTCTCCAGGTGTACAAAACTCATGAGATCTCCAGCCCACTGGACATGTGTGGGAGAGGGCTCCTGCTTCTGCTTTATAAGTATAAGGTGTCTAGCAGTTAAGAAAGTAAGGACAATAGCATTCTAATAGTTTGTCTGGAACTACTGCAAAAAATGCAAAAATTTGGCTCCAAAACCCACAGAAAATGTATTAAATATCCAATAATTATTAAGATTTGGACAAGTTGAAAAAGTATGAATGAGGGGTCCTGTAACTGATCTACATCTGTTGCGTAATAGATCTGTCCCTGGATACATCTTGGCTAACTGGATGCCTCCGTAATCCAGTTGGTATACTGCAGTTTGCTGGTGGGTTTACTGAGTGCAGGATGAAGTTGTAGCAGGGTAAAACAACAACCAACTCTTTGGCTCATTGCCAGGGGTTGGCAAGCTAACGAATGTCAAGACTGCGCCTATTCTGTTCCAAAAGTGCAGCTGCAGGATACTGGTAAGCTACACTGTCTTGTCTCTGAAGAGTTGTTTTATGCTTAATGCAAGTAGGCAGGGTTGGAGAGAAAAAGGGAGAATCACGATGGTTGGTAAAACCCTGCTGTTTATTCTGGCATCATGTTGGCTAAAATGTTGGTGACATTTTCATGTAAGCAAACACAAGTGTAAACACAACAGCAATATAGAGGTCAGCAAAATGACTGACGTCTTGCCCATGTATCGTACGGTAAGTTGATAATGTAATTATTGTCACAGGCCTACCAATAGGTAGATAGTTGGTTGGCAAGCTTACAGTTAGCTTACAGAGGTATTGTTACAAATATTAGTTGTGATTTTTGTGAATAGTATTAGACCATGATAACATATGACTATGAGTCACTCATCAGGATACCAAAGTCAACTCACCAGTTTAAAATTCTCCCTCTGCCAACTCTGCTACCTGGCCAGTCGAGTTTTTCAAACGCAAACACTGGAATTAACATTAATGTAATGGTGGAGATCAACACCAGCTATGATCGCTACCACATCGACAAACAAGCAAGACCATCTGAAGGAAGTAAAGGATTTGACCTGTTGGTGTCAGGACAGCAACCTACTCCTGAACATCCGCAAGACTGAGGAGCCGATAATGGACTTCAAGAGGACGCAGTGAGGGAACTGTGCCCCCCTTAATATCAGTGGGTCCTTACCTGGAGAGGGCGGACAGCTTCGAGTAGTTGGTGTCAACATCACTATTGGCCTGACCTCGGTGCTACATACTGACTCAGTGGTGAAAAAAGCAAAGCAGATACTGTTTCACCTCAGACGCTCGAGAAAATTTGCTTATCCATGGGTGCTAGGTTGTCCAGTCCATGAGACTTTGGACTGGTTTGGACAACAAACTAATCGAAACAAGGCAAATAGATAAGAAGAATTTGTAAAGTTAGTACTGTAGGAGCAATACCTTTAGGAAATGTTTGCACTTGTCATAAATTTAGAGGCACCACCCTCCAATGAAGGGAAGGGAAGCGACTAATCAAACTGATAACTCCAGAAACCAATTACTGATTCGTCAGTACACTTATAAATAATGAATCAATCTCAATACCTGGGTTATGAATTGTCTATACAGTGATCTTAGTTCCTGCTCAAAAGAAATATCCACAGACAACGACTTGGTGATAAATGAAGATTTATTTAGGGCTAAATGTTTAACAATTGAGTAAATGAATGGTAAATGAGGATGATATGAAATGACACAAAATCAACAGTCTGTATAAATGGATTAAGACAAGAGGTGACACTTTTGTCAGTTATTTAGTTTGGTGATAGTGAGAGAGAATGTGACTATAGATAAATTGGGGAGGCAGGGATGCGCAAAACCATTTACCTAACGAAACCTAAATTAAGATCAGGATAACTAAGTGTCCTATTCGACATCAACTCTTATCACAGCACAGCGGCTGCATCAGGTGACAGAGATTTCCAGATTTCTTTTGAGCAGGAATTAAGATCACTGTATGGAGAATTCATAACCCAGATATTGAGATTGATTCATTATTGATAAGTGTGCTGACGAATTAATAATTGGTTTATGGAGTTATTAATTTGATTAGTCGCTTCTCTCATTAGGAGGGTGGTGCCCAAAACTTTATTACAAGTGCAAACATTATCAAAAAGGTATTTCCCCTACAATGGTAACCAGCAAACTGGGATCTGGATGGTTTCCAATTGACACCTTTACCACTCTGGATGCCAGGATGACGGTGAAAGAGTTCATCAACTTTGACATTAGACGCACGAAGTTATAAACATTTGACCCTCAGAGTAGCCCATCTCACCTGTCCATTTACTTACAATCTAGGTTTTGGGAGAGTTCAAAAGGCTGTTTTTCCTACAGTACTGACTAGATGAGTGACAAAGTGATACATGAGTGTTGTGCTGTAAAAACAGGGAGAAGAAACCAAAAACAATGACGAAATTAAATGTGGTGAGAGGAGATCTGCCCCCTGACTACCTGCTGCTTATGTTTATATGTATGGAGCACACTGGGGCCAGGTGTGTCCCTTGCCGTTGATTAACCTCCAGGTCTGCAGACCTGCTGAGAGAAAACACAATATCAAAACCACCATGCCGCATAGTACATTCTCATTTTTCAGACCTGATAGAGAAAAGAAAGCTTCATTGGAAACCCTGAATCAGCTAATAAGTAAGAAAAACGATGCCCTTCCTGAGATCAAGACAGAACCTTGGGATCCCATCCAATGGACCAGAGATACAGCAGACCTTAAAGTTGTAGCTTGATCAGTTAAACATGTCGAGGGGGAGCAGCTCCCGACTGGAACTCCCTTTATATCCATCATCATAAATCTTTATTCTGGCTTCACCATAACTAATTAAGAAAATGATGTATCAGAATGAGGACTGACTTTTGTCCTGATGCCAGGACCACCAGATGTGATGTACTCTGCACCAATCTCCATATCGATCAAAGGTAACTCAAATTATCAGACCTCAGTAATCCTTCTCAGTGAGAAGCTAACTTTAATTCATTGCAACAAGTATTGCAGGAATATGGAAGAATGAAGCTCCATGTCCAATTTTAAACCTCTAGTAACCCTAACCCTAGTTTAACAATTTTACATGCCAACATTTGTGAATTACCACAAACCATAAAGTACAGCTGAGGCTGGACAAATTGAAACTTGGGACTGGTGGTGATGCTAGATGAGAGGTCAGGGGATCACAGGCTGTTCTAATGCACTGTTCAAACATAAACCTGCTAAAAATAATGCACCATATTCACCTGTTGACAAGGGTTCAGTGCCAGTGCATGCAATCTCTCACTGAGTTTCTCTCTCTGGGCTTCATTGCCAATGACCAAAATTTCAGATTTGTCCTGGTTGAGCTGTAGAAAATTCTTAGCCATCCATGATTTAATATCTAAGATACAGTTAATAAGGGCATCTATTGGACCTGGGTCACTCAGAGACACGGCAGTGTAAAGCTGTGTGTCATCAGCATAGTTGTATAAATTGATGCTGTGCCTTCTGATGATGTTTCCCAGTGGTAACATATAAAGATGAAAAAGAGTAGGACCTAAAGTGGAACCTTGAGGAATCCCACAGTTCATTTTGTAGCTTTTTGATGAACATTCGTCAGTATTTACAAAAAATACTCTGTCGCTAAGATAAGATTTAAACCAGTTAAAAACAGTACCAGAGATGCCAATCACACTGCAGAGTCTGTCTAGAAGGACTGAGTGGTCTACTGTATTGAATGCTGCACTTAAGTCAAGTAGTACTAATATGGAAGGACTTTTCATACCCATATTGCACCTGAGTTCATTAACAATTTCAACCAGTGCAGTCTCTGTACTGTGATTAGTCCGAAGACCGGATTGATATTTTTCATAAATACTGTATTATATTTAGGGATGTCCCGATCCAGCTTTTTCACTTCCGATCCGATACCAATATTACAGCCTTGAGTTTTGTCCAATACCGATACCGATCCAATCCAAGCGCGTATTATACATATTCACTTATTTTGTTGTCGGTCATGTTAGAAAAGGTTTGATCAAGCAAAGAACAACTACATAATCAGGTTAGTTAGAATGATCCACAACAGTTGGTATAAGAAACTGACCTGTTTATTGTTAACAGGGTTAAATAAACAAACTTTAAACTTGAACATTAACATTAAATAAAAAATATAGCTGGTTTGCTTTGGCTGCTTTGGCCCCTTAATAAATAGAAAATGAATCAACACAAGAAATCTTTAAAATGTCTAACAATGAAATTAAAATAGCAGCAAGACTCCACACACTTGTGCTTTGGCCCCCTAATAAATAAAAAACAGATTAACACCACAAGACATTGTTGGCATTTAACAAACAATGCAGCCTTTCCTTTTCAGTTATTTTTGAAGTGTTTTTGTAGTCCATCCATGGCTCCAATTTCACTAATTGTGCCTAAAACAGTGCCATCAGTGCTCTTTACTTAAACAGTAAGAGTGTAAACCATATAAAAATATCACTCTCAAAAAACCAGAGCAGAAAACAAACAGTCAGTTAACTAAGTTGACGGCTACTCTTCCTACCCTCTGTGTGTCTGCCGTCTGCATGCTGGCCTGGTGGATTGATAGTAAGAGCTGGAGCGGATCACTGGAATGGACTGCTTGAATCGCGGAGCGCTGGACTGGCCGGAAAACCTGGCACAGACTCCGTGAAAAACTGGATCGGAGTTCATGGATCGGCATTTTTCCATGCAGTCCGATCCGATGCCAATGCCCGTTTTTTGCTAATATCGGCGGCCGATAGACATCCCTAATTATATTATAATTTCAAGGTATGCAGTCACCATGTTTCCTTTCCAAAACCTAACCCACATAACTGAAGACCCAACCATGATTCTTTCCCGAAACCTAACCACAGCAACTTTACTTGCTTTAACCTTACCTAAGTAACTTTATATTAATTATGTAACGTCATTCCTGGGATGCAAATTCATTCAACATCGTTTGTATTATACAATTTGTTGTATGAGGATATGCTTGGGGATCAATAGTTCATCAAATGTTGTTAAGATATTTCAGTCTGGACCAAAGTGGTGTACCATTTGCCACAATCGGCAAAGTTCAGCTAGGGCTGATGGAAATGTCATTAATGTTACAATTATTTGATCATAAAACAAAGTATTTGACAAACTTGGGTTGATGGTGGTGCTAAATGAGAAGTCAGGGGAATACAGGCTGTTCTCATGCACTGTATGTAAACCTATGAAAAATAATACACCGTATTCACACACACACACACACACACACACACACACACACACACACATATATATGTATATATATATATATATATATATGTGTATATGGACCAAAGTGGTGTACCAACAGACAAACAGACAGACACTGCCATCCCCAGATCCATGGGGATCGCCAGGCTAGAAAATATAGTAAATTATTTTTTGTTTTGTATTAATATATTTAAAATTTCATACATAATCATATGTTTACGTTTTCTAAAATTTTGTAGATGTATATACAGTATATTATATACACACTTAAGTTGGGCTGAATATTTGCTGTGACAAAAAAACAAACAAAAAACAATCAACAACAACAAAAAGAACTATGACTGATTTATGTTATGGTAGAAGATTTAAATGCCAATTTTACAATAATATTTTTAAAATAATGCTTAAAACTTTGTAATTACTGAAAACTTACATTTCCAGTAAAGTTAAAGGCCAGTAATTGAATTAAATACTTGGACACCAAAATTTAGAAAGTTGCATTATTTATTGAAGTCAGAATGTACAATTAGCACATGTCCATGATACGCCTCATGCTCATGAACCTCATGCCGCTCATGCCCATGTCCCTGAAGCTCCTGTACTCTCCAGGCCTCAGGTACATCATCCTGCCTCTGTAGTGGGGCTGCTCGTACATCAGCCAGTGGCCGTCCATCACATGGCAGGACTGGCAGTCGGACATACGGTAACGGTCCATGATGTTGTCGCAGTCGTCCATCAGCTCATGCATCTGACCACCGAAGTTCTCCCTCTCATAGATCCTCATCCTGAACTGGCCTCTGTGCTGTTTTGCAGAAACAAGACATGTTTTTTTCTTCCAGAGTTACAAAGCTATTAACACTCAAAGATCACCTTTTTTAGTGTGTTTTCTACCTACCATGGGGATCATACGGCAAGACCTGATTCCACCGCTCATTCCCATCATGCTCATGTAGTCAGCGTACTCGCCCCTCCTCATGAAGTACTGGTTTCCCATGAAGTTGGGGCGGTCGTAGACCATGAAGCAGCCGCTCTCCACCCTGCAGGAGTGGCACCTGCTCAGGTAGGAGGACATGTCGGCGCAGTCGCTCATGCACTCATAGGAGCGGCCCTGGAAGTTCCTGTCCTCGTAGAAGATGATCTGAAAAAAAAAAAAAAAAAAAAAATTAAGCCATTTAATGACAGAAGTCATAATTACATATCAAAGTATTTACTTATATTCCTGACATATCTGGAGTCAAATTAACTTTGATCTAATATTATTTACATTATTATTATTTTTTTCCTACCTTGCCCATGATGATTGTGGTGGTTTCCCAGATCTCTCAGAGAACTGTGTTTGAACTGATACTCTGCCTGTCTGAACAAGTTACATTTATACCTGGCCAGAGACAAAGACTGTGTGCCCCTCTATTGTTCAAAGTCCTGACCCAGCAACCTACTATAGAAGCCTATAGTTTTGAGTTGCTTACCAATATACCAACAGGGTCACAACCTCTAAACAGAATTTTCCTTTAACAATAATAGAACATATTTCTTTCACAAAATGATCACGTGCGTGTATTCTGTGAACAGTATGAAAATTGTTGCTGGATGCTGCACGATTTAACTCCTGATTCCATTAATAGACTCATCAAAAGCCACAGTTACTTAAATTGTAGCTTGATCTCGCTTTTGATTTCCCTGAAACAGCAGGAGCACAATCTGTCGACAGAGGGGTTTTCAAACAAAAGCACATTACTTTATTGTCATCTGAAATGGGAATGGTAATATGCTGGTGTTACAAACCTGACTTAGGGCTTGCAACAAATGGCAGAGTCCACACACTAATAAAAGAGTGAAAAGGGTACTTATTAAATTAAGATTAAAAACACACAATGACCAATCAGACTGCCATCAGTGGTGTGAATTGTGTGTAGATGAGTGAAGTGAGGATGGTAAAAGTAAAGCTAAACAATCTAAAGAGGTGGTGATGTGGAAGGCATCCTGGCTGCTCAGTACAAGTAAAGGGGGTCTCCTAGGATGACAATTACATCCTTAGGCCCTTCTCTCTTCAGGTGAAGCCAACCAACTCCCAGGGACCTACTGGCACTCCTGGAAGACACAGAACTGCAGAGAACTAAAGAGTGGTAAATAGACAAAGAGACGCTGTCATACTGGGAATATCCACTATCAACTAATAGCACACACTGCTCTTGATAGAAATAATAATATGGATGGTCATGATTGTGGTTATGGTTTTATAATTATTTTTTACTGTAGGATTTATTTGCATATTGCATACATAAATTGAAAAAGCTGATCTGAAATACAGAGTATTTAATATAATAATAAATAATAGAAATCAATATCTTGATTAAGATATTTATTTATTACAGAGTCTACAGAATACTGTGAGCCAGTTTAGGGAGAAGACTCAAATTGTGCTGCTCCACTCAACATACTCATTATTCTGCATGTCATGTCATCAGATTACAGAGCAACTTCTTTCCTCACCCCCAGGCCACACTGCCCGCGTGAGCAGTGCATGGCAGCCACCTTGTTAAACTACTGTGCGTTGCTGCTGCAGCGCTGCCTGCTGCTATAACTGCTGTATTTCCACAGTTAAAAGCTGGTAGTCCACAAACTTTCTATCTTGATGCATTCCTTCATAATTTCGGGGGCTATACACAAATTACTAGCTCAAGATATATACAAATTGGACAAATATTTAATCCATCCTACCTCCGCCCAGCATCCACCTGCAGACTCTGCCTGAGTCTAGTTCCTCTCAAGTGCTGGAAATTTGTAAGGAGGCTTCCACATCAGGTACTCAGGCCTGGAGTCGAGTACACTTAACTCCAAAGTCCAGTTTGTTTGATTAGTGTGAACACAGTGTATCATACTTGGGCACAGTTGGGAATGATTCGCATCAGGTGTAGACACCGGTTGTACCAAACATGGAAGTGGACTGTTGCTAAACAGAGTAGCAGTTAGATAATTGGAAAAAAAATAGTCAGCTGGGAGAGGCTCCAGCACACCCGTGACCTCTCACAGGAAAAGCGATTACGGAAAAATGAATTACCTAAGCCCAAGATATGTGTATAATATCCACTCTGCCTCCAACTCACTGGCCCCTGCTGATCAAGTTCTTTTTTACCTTACCTTACTTACAGGTCTTCTTGGATTCACTCAAGTGTGACCCATCATGATAAACAGATCTAAGGACCTGAAGTAATAGAATGGGACACAACCTGGACCCATTTGATGAAACGTGCACCTGATTCTTTACAGATCCTGGGTCAGATTCAGGTCTGGGTAGACCCGTGAGCACCTCTATTGAAAAGACATTTCTCAAAGTGGCTGGTCTTCTTCGAAATCTGCATATGCAGCATGAGTTGAACTCCTCAGAATCCTCTGAAGTGCACGGTCATGGGTGAAAAAGTAGAAAGGTGGGCGAGAGGGTCGTTTTTAACATTGTCTCCAAAATAGAAATAATGGATGGCAGAATGCAAAGGTTGACGCCAACGTATGATGGGCTTGGGATGTTGTGATTGACACATTTGTCTACACTGTTTACAGTGTACATTACACTGTACATTACATTACACTTTCAACAAAGCAAGCAAGTGTGGTTGCTTTCGTTATACTCCCTTGCCAGAAAATTAATTCTTGTTAATTGGAAGAGCGCTTAGGCTCCAATACATAAACGCTGGCTTGAGAAAGTATTGGCCCATTTAAAGCTAGCGAAATTGAGATACTCCTCTCAAGGCTGTACTAAAAAAGAATTATGTGTGGCAGCCATTCTTGGACTGTTTCAACAAGGAATTCTCTATGCCTGCACAAGATAACCCTAATGCTTACTGCCCATACCTCATAAACTGACGAGACATTGTTGACTTTGTAGATCACACAGCTTCAGCAAAATATATTTAAAACATGCTGCTCTCACAAATGGTTTTTCTACGGACTGTCATGCACTCAAATTTTTACGTATCCCACATATTTGACAGGCTGCGATCATGTGACCAATGCACTGACGGGAGTTAACAAGAAAGCAGTCCCGAGTGGTCTTATAAGGAGTTAGGCTGGGTTGCGGATGGGTCACTGAACCCAGACTTTCCCTCACAACTTTCCCCTGGAGACACGTGTTTGGAACCGTGTGAATCATTTTAAGATACGTCTTCACCATGTTTATTTTCCTAAACCTAACCTCTGTAACTTTACGTTAATTATGTAACGGTACGTTAAGGATGTAATGTCATTGGTGGGGCACTAATTTGTAGGATATCATGCAAATTGTTGTGCATGCATTGTTCATTGGATATCATATGAACCGTCCTATGAGAATACATTGATTTAAACCCACTGTCAGATAACATAAAGAAAAACACATGTCCAGTATTGTCTGAGAAGCCAAATTTCAAGAGCTCAGAACAAATTTAAAGAAATTATAACTGATTCAAAGGTAGACATGAGATGGGATGGTGCCCTATTCTTTGAACCAAGACACTTAAGCATTGTAATCAAACTACAAATACAATATTTGTAATGTGTGACTGCTAGAAGCACTTGCATCTACATGTTCTGGATGACGGTGTACACTATAGGGTGGCATGTGCTGCAGAAACAATCCTCTAAATGTAAATTAAATGTGTGGGAATTAGAATTTGTTTGTGAAACCAAATAAATCTGAATTCCATCTAACTGCAAATGTGCAGTGTTAACCTTAAATTAATAACAGATTATAATATTTATTTTCTGTTATTATGCAGTTCTTTTATGCATGAAAGTTTACCACATACAGGGATTTTCTCAACATCATTTACACCCTCTGATGCCCACCTCATCCCCATTAACGTCCCCTCCTGAACCACCCAGGCCTCAAAACAACCAGTGAAACAGAAAGTCAAAATAGAGGAATGGAATTTTTTTTATTTAATGACCATTTACATGCAGGAATCCATGATACGCCTCATGCTCATGAACCTCATGCCGCTCATGCCCATGTCCCTGAAGCTCCTGTACTCTCCGGGCCTCAGGTACATCATCCTGCCTCTGTACTGGGGCTGCTCGTACATCAGCCACTGGCCGTCCATCACGTGACAGGACATGCAGTCGTTCATACGGTAACGGTCCATGATGTTGTCGCAGTCGTCCATCAGCTCATGCATCTGACCACCGAAGTTCTCCCTCTCATAGATCCTCATCTTGTAGGATCCTCTGTGCTGTAATGGGAAAAAGAAAGGTCAGAAAACCACTCAAAGATATCTGAAGGAAATACTATGATATGAATAAATAACCGTCAGTACCATGGGGATCATACGGCAAGACCTGATGCAGTCTGACATTCCCATCATGCTCATGTAGTCAGCGTACTCGCCCCTCCTCATGAAGTACTGGTTTCCCATGTAGTTGGGGCGGTCGTAGACCATGAAGCAGCCGCTCTCAACCCTGCAGGAGTGACACCTGCTCAGGTAGGAGGTCAGCTCAGGACAGTCGCTGCTGGTCTCATAGTGACGACCCTGGAAGTTCCTGTCCTCGTAGAAGATGATCTGAGACACAACAATGCTTCATCAGCACCACAATAACAATGCAGTGACAATTAATCAAGTTTAAATTTGAGCCTGAAGTGGATTATTTTAATGGAGGGCTCATCCCCAGTACCTACCCTGCCCATGTTCATGATTGTATTTGGTCTGTCCTCAGGACTGAGTCGTGGCAGCTGTGTATCCCTGGCAGGGGTAACCGTTACTTTTATACGTGCTCAATGTGGAAAAAGTATGTAGGGCTTCTATTGTGCAAATCCCTGAGCCAGCAACATGCAAGAGAAGCCTACTGAGCAGTCAGGGCGCTAAAGGGTTATTATCTCGCACTATACCACTCTGGTGGAAATGCATGTACTGTACACATGCATTATTGTTAACATATAAAGAGAAGGTTCCAACTGCAATATGACACCTCTGTCTTTCACTGTGTGCTGGATATTTGCCTCATACTCTAAAGGTGACCCTTTCATCGTGGCTTAATGTGTGATAACTGCAGTTTATAGAGACAGGACTTTTATAATTGTGATCATTTAGTTCATTGTTAACAAAATAGTTTGAGTTAACCAAACATTAACTTTAAATGTGGTGCATCAGAAAACAGTTACATAAATCTGATTTCACACTCATCAGGTTTATTTTGCAAAGCACACTTTTATTGCACTTTAGGTTTAGAGAATGTTCTGAAACAAAGAACGTTTGTACAAAACTTTTTGCTGATAAAGATTAAATTATATTTGTTAGACTGATCTTAATGAATATATATAATTAGTATGACTGTTATTATATTTTAACAGCCATTGAAACCTGATGATAGTGTAACATAGTTGAAAAGTTCTCAACTGGTTGATTCACTTTGACCTATCAAAAAGCAAATAAGACTGGGGGTGGATGGGTCCAACAACCACCGACTTTCACCCAGGAAGCTGCTGTTCACTTCCTGTAATACTGTAAAGCCAAACCCTGTTCTGTTTTCCTAAACCCAACCACGTGTGTGTTGTTGAAGGAAAAAAAAAAAAATTAATTATCGGTGTTGAACCAACATAGTGCTTTTATTTTGAAAGAGACTGTATGCAAACTGTACATTTCCTGTGAAAACAGAAGTGTATTTTGAAAACAGACAATGCATGTAACAGGCTGAAGTTGACACGGCGTCCCAGAACGTCAACAACCAACACACCCAGGGTACCTTGGACGTCATATGTGGACGTGGAAAGTCCATGACCAAACGTGGACATGTGACGAGGTCATAGTGAGGATGGGTTGGCTTATACTCGCAGTAGTGTTCTTGGCACGAGGGTGCATGAGCCAAAAATGACGTCATCACATATGTTGTGCAAGGCGCAAAGGCTCTGCAAGTTTTCAGTTGTAGTCTCAAACTCGCCTCATATCTGACAAACAGTTGTGATTGGCCCAACCAGGGTCAGGTCAGCTGGAAATTTGTCTGAACAGGAGGGAGACCAGACACATCTGCCATACTTGATGTACTTACATTTTGTATCTCAACATGTAAAGTCCAGGACCAAAGTTGAACATGTGACGAGATCGGAGTGAGAATGTGTTGTGTTACAGACTTTGAGTTTTAGTCATCGGTGCTTGTATGAACTTATTACCACTTGGCTTTAGTTAATTAAATGTAGCACGTAGATCAACGTATTTGATAACGTTGATATTCTTGCATGATTTGAACTATAAATAGTTTTGTTGTGAGATGATTCTGTTTCACTGTGATGGAAATTAAGTATTTATAATTTCATATAAGTCCATGTATCCACCCCTGATCGATGACACAAATTAGCCTCATTGCCATCTGACTTGACCTTTGCCCTTGGCAGTGCCAACGCAAAATTAAATGAGTGAACAAGCCCACTTTTCTGACATCCATGTTTTTATTATTATTATTTATTCAGATTCTCACAGATAAGTATCACAACCATTTATTTCTCTGTCTCTAAACTTACAAAACTTACTAAAATAAAAGTGCACAGGAGATGTCTTCAGTTTTAGTCTTTGACAGTTTGGTCAAGTTTTTCAACAAACATCAGGAGACACTGGTTCATATGTTTATTGAGACTGGGATATCGACATGACTGTGAGATGTGACATTCAGCAGGTGTGTTTGTATTGTAATACCTGTTCTGAACATCTTAAATCTTGCCACTAACAAGTACAATAATAATAACTAGTCCATACCCATTGAGTACACAGTTGCCCGCGTGCAGTTTCACATGGTGTGTGTTTGGGATACAGGTCATAGGAAATTGCAGATTAAATAGTCAAGTGAACCCATTAAGAAGAGCAATGTATTCAGACAGAGTGTTTGTGAATTTGATAGTGCGACTGCTTTATTGAAAGTACAGTAGTACCATTGCCAGTAGTGGGATAGTTAGTGGGCTAAAACTGTACATTAGTAGTTGAGGCAGCACGTTGAAAGGCAGATAGTTAAAGTGTTTATATATTGTATTGACTTAAAAGTGGGGCGCACTGGTAGTTCACATGGGAAAGGTGCAGCTAGCCCTTGTTGCAGCAGCATACCATACCATGACTTAGTCATACCAAACATTAGAAAACACCAACATTGGTCCACAGGGGGAGCCACAGCGATCGGTCACATTTTAGCCATTTTGAAGCATTTTTCTGTTGTTATAGCGCCACCCAGTTGCCAATTAGAGTTAAATTTCTCCAGTCACCTTGAGGCGTCCTGTTCTACATATCTACCAAGTTTAGTAAAAATCCATATGGCGGTTAGGCCTAGATAAGAAATGAGCTCTCTAGCGCCCCCATTTTGTTTGATGGGGTCAATAATGGAGGGGTCCCCTCAGATTATGTGTGGTCATATGCCTACAAAGTTGTGTGGTGATGGGTGAAACCCTTGAGATGTTATACACCTTTATGTGATGAGCCACGCCCTCCGCAATATTCATTGCCTTATAGAAGCCAGTTTTAGTAAATTTTCCAACTTTTGCCAAGAGGGAACTTTAGATATTGGTCCCTAGATTATGTTCACCCAGTTTCATGCAGATCGCTCAAACTTCCTAGGAAGAGATCCATTTGAAGTGTTTTTCAAAAAATTCAAACGGCGGAAAATCTATATAAGCGGAAGTTATGGGTTCTTGAGGCAAATGTGTTCCTCATGAGGAGAGGCATCTCTGTGCAAAGTTTCATGTCTCTACGACATACGGGGCATGAGATATGCCCATTCAAAGTTTGACATTTCAATCGGTTGCTATAGCGCCCCCTTTGATGTAATATTGCTTCATTCACATCCTCCCATGACCCTCTACCACTGTGCTGAAACTGTGACGGAGAAAAACGTGGAACAGACACACACACAGAGTTTTTGTCATTATATAGTAAGATACAAAAACTTAAGCTAATAAAAGAGGTTTGAAGTACATGGGTACAGACTTGCCACAAAGTTTCCAAACACTTTTCATTTGTTATTCTCAAGTCAATTATTATTCAACCAGACAAATCAATAACTTGTACCTACCAATGTATCATACATCTCGAGGACAGTTTTCATTAAGATACCGTGGAGTCCAATTATGGAATACAAATTTGCATTTATTAACCGATTCTATGTCTCTATCTAGATATAAAATGAAACTCAAGGAAGTTTTTTTGCTGTTTTGTGATTTTATGTTTTTTCTCAATGTTTGAATTTAATATTAATTAGGTAGAAGATATTTTGTTGATGCTTCACACTGCATTGTTAGTATTATTACTGTTATTATTTTAATTGTATTTTAATTTTCCTAGGTGGGGTTTTTAGATAAGCCCGTAATGGGTTTCTACCTCACCTGCACATGTGATGTATTTGTTGCTTTTATATTTGAATTTTCTTTAAGAATGTGTTAATAAAACTTAAAACTTAAACTTAAACTAAATGAAATTACGATGAAAAATGAAAAATACAAAACTATAATAACTCATTACTTATCATATGAATGCCCACTTTAAACAGCACTGATCAAAGTGTGCATTCATGTAATGATCAATTTAACAAATATGGTTTAATGAGAAGAGTCAGTTAATGTTTTTTGTGTTGAAAGTGTTTGGTCTGATGATCCTTAAAAAGGTCACAAGCTGAATTGCGTCGATCTGACAGAAGGCCTCATTCAGAGTTCACAAACTGACTTCTTGTACTTGGGGAACATTAACGTAATTAATATGTCCATTTAAGAATAGGTTTTGTCAATTTTAGATAACATTATCCTGCCTTTTCCGTATGTTGAAACAGTGTGGGCTCGCTGTAATGACAAAGAAATCCAAATTTCTTTTTACAAGTTATGTTTTTTTTTAGTACAAATTTACCACTTTTTAAAACACTTATTCACTGTAGTGTCTCACTGAGCCAGTGAACACAACATCATGGTAACGTTTCTTCTTACACCTGTAATTTCAGTGCTATATGTCAATAATGTGTGCTGTAAAAAGGGTCAATAATGTTAACTGAGAGATAATTGAATGTCAGCACTTGAAGACTGAATAGTATTTTTTAAACAGTCAAATAAACTACAGCGTGTCTTGTATTTGTTGCAGTAATTTCAGGAAACATGTAGAAAATCAGGTCCATGTTATTTGTCTGACAGCCCATTAGTCTGACATCCCGTTGTTCCGATATGTGTTTGCCACTTTCTTTTTTATTTTAACCCACACCATGATCTTTTCCTGACCCTAACCAAGTGTTTTTTGTGCCTAAACCTAACCAGACCTTAACCACAGGGCATCGTGATGATTTCGGAACAATGGGACTTTGGAACAACGGGTTTAATATGGTCAGAACAATGGGATGTCGTCGGACCAATGGGTTGTCGGGATAATGGGTTGTCGGACCAATAGGTAGTTCCCAGGAAATCATGCACAGTCTCACAGTGACCATTTCCATCATTTGAAATTCATCTTTATTGTCACGTGCATCATATATGACATAACACATTCCATAGGTAGAAGAAGAAGAAGTCTTGACCTGGCTATGGGGTACAGTTATTAAAATAGCAGCAGTCACTACAGCCTGAACTGTCCTCTGACGTACCGGATCAGTTGGATGCTGATGATTCATGCAAAAAAAATTTTTTTAGATTCTAATTTTGTGGCCAAATTTTCCTCCCGGCTCACTGGTACCAAACTCAACGCTAAATTGATTTATTGATATTTGTTGATTTTGTTTTTTAAGCCTCCAGCCTGTGCTGTTCTCTAGCAGGAGTCCATGATACGCCGCATGGATCCGATCCTCATGTCCATGGGACCCATTCCCATGTCTCTCATGCTCCTGTACTCTCCGGGCCTCAGGTACAGCATCCTGCCTCTGTAGTGGGGCTGCTCGTACATCAGCCAGTGGCCGTCCATCACATGAGCAGACAGGCAGTCGTTCATATGGTAACGATCCATGATGTTGTCGCAGTCGTCCATCAGCTCATGCATCTGACCACCAAAGTTCTCCCTCTCGTAGATCCTCATCCTGAATGGACCTCTGTGCTGTAAAGTATAAGGAGACAGACTTTATGATTAAGAATGGCTCCGTCCGTGCTGTGTTGGAGAGTCTGCTTCTATCATTATTCAAACCAAAGCTTCCTACCATGGGGATCATGCGACATGAACGGATGCAGTCACTCATGCTCATTCCCATCAGGCGCTGGTTGTCGGGGTACTCTCCCCTCCTGGCCAGCATCTGGTGGCCCATGAAGTTTGGACGTTCGTAGACCATGAAGCAGCCGCTCTCCACCCTGCAGGAGTTGCAGCGGCTCAGGTAGGAGGTCAACTCAGGACAGTCGCTGCTGGTCTCATAAGAGCGACCCTGGAAGTTCTTGTCCTCGTAGAAAATGATCTGAAAACAAATCAGCACATTTTAAACCTCAGGTACATTATCTAATTACAGAATTAATCAACCTTTACCACAGAATAAAAATACTCCCTTACTCTGCCCATTTTGGTGTTCAGTCCTATCCCTGATTGCACTGGTACGTCGCCCAGCCAAACTCTGTGTCACTTTTATACCCATCATGATAGCTAAATGATCTATGGAGCCATTGTTTTGAACGTCTTACTCAGCAGCGTAGCATACAGGGCTATGATGTTTGTTAAATCGCTCTGTAAATGGTTATCATTCCAGAATGTGCATCTGATGCAGTGCCAAGTGCAGCAGCTCTCCTATGGGATACAAGTGGGTGACAGCAGCAAATGTGTCAGCTGGGACTCTTTGTGCTGTCAGTGTTCAGTGTGTGGCGACAGCAGTTAAAGTAGAGGCGCACATACACACAGTATTTACATTTTCTGCTACTTTAGACCTCTGCTCTGCAGGGAAATGTATGTGTTACTTTAAATATGAAACATTTGTATTGATTAAACAAACAAACTGTATAGAATAGTTAATTAGCTTCACTTTGACCAGCTACAACAGTAAAATGCTACGTAGACATTAATACATCAGATATAAAGCTCTTTTTATATGATCCTGTCTTGTAACGCACTTTGAGCATATTTGCTTGACATTTGCTACATAAATAAATATATTAATATTATTATAATGGATTATTTAATAATTTTCTGTACCACCTTGTAACTTTGGTTTTGACAGGCGCTACAGAAATAAAGTTTACTTAATTTTAGCTTTAATACTTTCACTTAAGTCTACCGCAAATCATTTCCAGGAAGTTACAACATGTAACTGTAATATTTCACAATAAAATGCATTATCATCACCTCACAGGCTTTTACTGTGATATTTAACTAAATACAGAATTTTACTGTGAAATTCACGCAGGTAAATACAGTTATTTTCCAGGAGCATACAGCTACATCACAGTAACATGCTGTGAGATCACAGTACACTGCTGTCAGTTCACAGTAAATTACTGTGAAAATGATGCTAGCAGCCAGTAATTTACTGTAAATGTACAGTCAGATATTTTATATGCTATATATATGTTTCATTCATATTGCAGGAATCATACTTGTATTTTTACACTGTTGTTTTGCTACTTTTACTTAAAGGATCTGAATATTTCCTGCATTTCTGTTTTTCTATTAGACTGTTATTTTGAAATAATGCAACAGGAAAATATGGACTTATTAATGTTAACATTATCTGTCATTAAAATGTATTTGTACAGGATCATATTATCGGACAACAAAATCTATATTTTTAAGGAATCAGGTGGTTTTTGGTATGTTCGCATGATTCATTACTCCCCTGGACATCTCACCAACCCCCACTCCTCCCCCCACCTCATCACCTCATCCCCCAGCACACAGCCCCCCTGCTCCAGCTTGTCCTTCACTACCTGTCAGGTGAGAGATCAGCTGAGGAGGATAAAGACGAGGAAGGCTGCGGGTCCAGACGGCATCAGCTCCAGGCTCCTGAAGTCCTGCGCAGACCAACTCTGCAGGATAGTTGAAACCATCTTCAACCTGAGCCTGAGGCTGGGGAGAGAACCACAGCTGTGGAAGACATCCTGCGTGGTACCTGTGCCCAAGACTCCGCACCCCAAGGACTTCAGCAGCTTCAGACCGGTGGCATTAACATCGCACCTCATGAAGACTCTGGAGCGCCTGGTCCTGTCTCATCTCTGCCCCGCAGTAGGCCCTTCAATGGACCCGCTGCAGTTTGCCTACCAGCCTGGCATTGGGGTGGACGACGCCGTCATCTTCCTCCTGCATAGAGCTCTTCATCACCTGGAGAAGCCTGGAAGCTCTGTGAGAATCATGTTCTTTGATTTCTCCAGCGCTTTCAACACCATACAGCCTGCGCTTCTGAGGGACAAACTGAAGCACATAGGGGTGGCTAATCACCTCACATCCTGGATCCTGGACTATCTCACGGACCGGCCGCAGTATGTCAGGACCCAGGATTGTGTATCGGACTTGGTTGTCTGCAGTACGGGGGCCCCACAGGGGACGGTGCTGGCACCGTTCCTCTTCACCCTCTACACTGCAGACTTTTCATACGACACCCCCACCTGTCATCTGCAGAAGTTCTCTGATGACTCTGCCATAGTCGGCCTCATCACAGATGGGGACAACAGGGAGTACAGAGAACTGAACCAGGACTTTGTGGACTGGTGCCTGAGGAACCACATTCAGATCAACGCGGGGAAAACCAAAGAGCTGGTGGTGGATTTCCGCAGGCGCAGACTCCTCCCCCCAACACCGGTGAACATCCAGGGAAAGGACATTGAGATGGTGACATCTTATAAGTACCTGGGTGTTCATCTTAACAATAAACTGGACTGGACTGATCACATAACAGCACTGTACTGGAAAGGCCAAAGCAGACTCTACCTGCTGAGGCAGCTCAGGTCTTTTGGAGTGCAGGGGGGGCTCCTGAAGACCTTCTTTGACACTGTGGTGGCATCAGCCATCTTTTACGGAGTGGTCTGCTGGGGCAGCAGCGTCTCGGCTGCAGATAGGAAGAGACTGGACAAGCTGATCAAGAAGGCCAGCTCTGTCCTGGGATGCTCTCTGGACTCTGTGCAGGTGGTGGGAGAAAGGAGGACTAATGACTCCCATCCTCTGCAGGAGGAGATAAAAGCTCTGGAGAGCTCCTTCAGCGATAGACTGATTCACCCAAAGTGTGTGAAGGAACGCTATCGCAGGTCCTTCCTGCCTGCTGCTGTCAGGCTACATAACCAGCACTGCTCACAGTAAACTGCACCATGGACACTTTAGGGACACTATGGACACCTTATAAACACCACTATAAGCATAACTGTCCCCCATGTTGTTGTTGTTTATTTGCACATACAATACACACTTTGCACTAAATATGTTCACTTTAATCCATTGCTCACTTTTTATTCACTGCTCATTATTATTATTATTATTTATTGCTGTTTCTTGTATTTTTTGTACTTTGCATGCCTAGTTTGTTTTACGTCGTTTTACGTTTTTAAATTTTGAAATCTTTATTCTGACTCTTTCCCCTTGACTGCTGTAACACTGGAATTTCTCAATTGTGGGATCAATAAAGGTGTATCTTATCTTACCTTATCTTATCTTATCTTATCTTATCTTATCTTATCTTATCTCTTATTTAATAATTAATTTAATTAATCAATGTCCAATTTCCACTGGAAGTACTGGACATGAAAATGGGATGCGATCTGAATGTGTGCTGTTTATGTACATAGTGATGGTAATCCAAAGAGAATAAACGACCCTGATATATATGTATGTATGTATGTATGTATATATATATATATATATATATATATACATACATACATACATATATATATATATATATATATATATATATATATATATATATATATATATATATATATATACATACATACATATATATATATATATATATATATATATATATATATATATATATATACAGCAGACAGACAGTGGCAAATCTTCCTATTGGCAACACAGACAGCCGCCCAGTGACCCATTGTTTTTTATTTTTTTAATGTTTTTTTTTTTTTTATACATTAAAAGATTGGAAATCAGGGAGGCGATGGAGCGTATGTGGAGAGAATTATAGTAAGAGAAAATTTTAAAAAAGAAAAAAGCAATCGGGGGCTCAGGACAAAATTAAAGAAAGAAAGAAAAAAGAAGAAGAAGAGCAAATTTGCACATTTTTGTATTCTTTGATTATTTATAATCATTGTTTGTTAGCTAAGTTGTTTGTGTTAATTTGTCATTAGCTACTACGACTAATATTAATATTAATGTTAAATAATAGTAATAATTTGGGGGGGTACGGGCCTGAGCGGGGCTTGCTAGGTTTGGCACTGCAGACAGAAAAAAATAAAACACCAAACACAACAACAAAGTGTATTGAGAAAAATAAAACAAGTGTAAAACTAGTATGGAAGTATTTTCACAGACAAACCCCTTGGTGTTTGGTTTTTCAAAGGTGAATGATTCACTAGAATCAGTGCACAAGTTTTGGTCCCTAACATGAGTCAAGCCTAAAAAATTGCCTGGTCACACATTTCTTGGTGAGTGAGCCGTAATCCTGGACTGATGATGTACTGATGAAGGGTGTAGGTCTCAACAGCTGGCAGTGGAGGGGGTGGGCAGATGCAGTCGTGGCATGGAAGAGTAACATAGCGTCCTACATTCTGGTGAAGTTTATGCAGTTTGCACATTTTTTATTTTTTTTTTGCATCAGTTTATTGTCAAAACAAACGTCCTCTTTACTTTCAGGTTTTTATTCAGGGCGAGGGCGTCTGCACATGTTCTAGATATTAATGTGGATGTGTTTCCTGCCCTGCCTTTACATCTACGCCTGTGCTCACCAAACATGAATTGTAGCAATGACGTGTATTTAGAAAAATGTCACAAATAAAGTGAGTGTACATTTAGTGCAGAAGTGTTTTGTCAGATATTGAAACCCTCGTCATGAAGGTGGAGTCCAGCAGTTTATTTTATTTTTTTACTTTAAAGGAGGACACACAACACGCAGGTTATAAGACAGGTCAACATCAAAGTTCACAAGGCTGAAATAGTCTGACTTTTAGTCCCCATAATGAGTCATGCATGTCCGAACCTCTGACCCCTGATCCCTAGCTGATGATGTCCTGTAAACACGTAGGTTTCAATACAAGTTATGCAAGTTATACAAATGAAACGGGGGGTTGGGGTCCTTCTGACAGAATTTTTTTTTGCATTCTGGTCAATTTTTATGCAACAATTTTTTTATGCAAATGTGTGTCAGAATAAAAGTCCTCCACTACATTTGTAGGACCCCCTTGAAAACAAGATGGTTCATCTCAAGGAGCTATCCACTAATAAACTTTATTATTCTATGTTTTTTTTGTGGGGGAAATGAACATGTTCTAGATACTGAGGGGGGCGTGTCCCATGCACCCCCCTCGAAATCTACATGTATATCCTGATGACATGGTCAGGGGTTCAGGGTTCCCACACATTTTAATGGACAGAATTTCAAGACTTCTCCGTGACTTTTCAAGGACCTTTACCTCTACTCGCCTGACGTTTTTCAGACATATCAGATTCAAACTCCATTTAAACATAATTTCAGCTAGCTTGCGAACATGGAGGGAAAAAATAATAAAGAAATATTTGAGAATAAAATGTCACACATTGACACGTATTGGAGCTACATTACACTGGCCAACCCGGTCTCACTCTGAAGTCGTCGAAATCCAGCACTTGGTCGTGACTTCCAGCGTCAAACACAGATGAAAAAAATGCCTTTTTTTCATGTCAGCATGATACACCACCAGGCGCCGTTATTATTCAACAGTGGCGTCAGGAGGAAATGTGTGGGACAATAACAAAAATCAAGGTGGCAGAAGTCAGAGTATGGAGAGCAGGAGGGGGGGGGAGGTGGATGGGTCCAACAACCATCAGCTTTCACCCAGGAGGCCGGTGTTTACTTCCTGTAAGACTATGAAGCCAAACCCTGCTCTTTTGTCCTAAACCCAACCATGTGCATGTGTTGTGGTGGTGTTGTAGCGACGTAGTGCTTTTATTTTGAAAGAGACTGTATGCAAACTGTACATTTCCTGTGAAAACAGAAGTGTATTTTGAAGACAGACAATGCATGTAACAGGCTGAAGTTGACAAGGCGTCCCAGAACGTCAACAACCAACACACCCAGGGTACCTTGGACGTCATATGTGGACGTGGAAAGTCTTGACCTCACTGTATCTCGATGAGGTCGCAGTGAGAACGTGTTGCGTCTGTAACATGAATTTGCTGTGATGTTACATTATGTGGAAGATTATCCACAGAGGATTTATTTCACAGCAAAATTCCAAAACTTTCAGTGAGTTTTTACTAATTCCAAGACTCTTCCAGGTTGTCCTGGACTGTGGAACCCTGGGAGTTATTTTCAGGGCCACAAAGGAAAGTACGTGAACGGGACTTTGTGTAACACTGGTGGAGGTCCCCTTTGAGAGTTTTTTTGTGTTACTCTAGAAACTTCCCTGCAGATCAGAGCAGCGTGACTGCACAGTGACAGCGTGGTACAGTATAGACAGCAGCTGCCTGTGTAGTACGTGTGGTCAGTGCAATGAGCTGAACATTCATCTGTGTTTGGATGTGGATTAAAAGAACAGATCGTATGTTGTTTTGCACTAATATGTCACTGTATGGTATGAGAATGAAAAGGATATAAAACAAAATTTACATCAGTTATAGAATGTACGATCATCTGAGTTACGATCACTGCAGAGTAACTGAAACGATAAAAATACTTGCATGTATGTTTGCATCTTTTCTGTAGTTGTATATCTGTACCTCTCTGGCATGCTGTTCAGCAGATGTGTAATTTGGTGTGTGCACATTAAAGCTGTAATACTGCCGTACAGTGTGTGACTGAGCTGGATGAATGATGCACTTTAAACACCAGTCATGCAGCTTTAACCCTCACGCACACACACACACACACACACACACACACACGCACACGCACACACACACCTAACACAAAGCCCACCCTCTTTTTGATAAAAGACAACGACGACCAGCTGACGTTTGATTCCTCTCTGATTTTATTCAACCACATTTTTCTGTTTCTCTGCTTCAACAGGAATCCATTATACGCCTGGCGGAGCTGAGCCTCATGCCGCTGTATCCCACATCTCTCATGCTCCTGTACTCTCCAGGCCTCAGGTATATCATCCTGCCTCTGTAGTGGGGCTGCTCGTACATCAGCCAGTGGCCGTCCATCACGTTGCAGGACTGGCAGTCGGACATGCGGTAGCGGTCCTGGAAGTTTTCGCAGTCGTCCATCAGCTCATGACTCAGGCCCTGGAAGTTCTCCCTCTCGTAGATCCTCATCCTGTAAGAGCCTCTGTGCTGTTGGGGGACACAGAGAGGAGGACGTGTCAGCACTGAAGGACTTTACCATGCCAGAACTCACAGTCACATCAGATACTCACTTTCTAACAGCACAGCAGGAGAATAAATCAAGCTAGCAGCTCACCAGACAACTCTGACTCAATCCAACATGAAAGATTACTCCTTTAGAATCATGTTTATCTTTTCCAAATCTATGCATACCTGAGGAATCAAACGGCAGGAGCGGATCGAGTCACTCATGCCCATAGACATGTAGTCAGAGTACTCTCCTCTCCTCAGGAAGTACTGGTTTCCCATGTAGTTGGGGCGGTCGTAGACCATGAAGCAGCCGCTCTCCACCCTGCAGGAAGTACACCTGCTCAGGTAGGAGGACATGTCAGAGCAGTCGCTCATGCACTCATAGGAGCGACCCTGGAAGTTCCTGTCCTCGTAGAAGATGATCTGTGGGAAAGAGAAACAGCACAAACCGATTTAGAGCAGGCCTGAAGTTTAACTTTTATAAATATACCATTGCACTGTCCCCCTCTTTTATCTGTTTGTCCACTTGTTCACTCTGCCCAAACTAAAACGTGTTTGTTTCCTGCTCTACTCTCCACATACCTTGCCCATGTTTGATGATCTGTGTTTGTGGGAATCTGTCCAACAACCTGTGGCTGCCAGGCGGCTTTTATACTTTAAACGCGCTGTAACAGGGTTTTGTTATTCAAATTATCTGGAAGCTGATGAATAAGCAGCTCTGCGATCGCTGTTAATTTCATTTGTGCCATCATGATCCAGAACAAAGGGAGGGGAAATGGGTGGAAGACACAAGGCAGGAGAGGAGGGGGAAGAACTGGGCTGCAGTTTATACATTTCTCAGACAGGAGACGATCAGAGTGACGAGGAAAAAAAACGGCGTTAGATCGCAGCTTGAGCCGAATGTCTGGATGGGTTTTTCATGCTTTGCTTGAATGCGTCACGAGCTCAGATTACGGATGTCTTAAGAACAGAGATGACACTTTACAAATAACTACAAGTCACATTTAATACACATTTGGAATGTTGTGTTTTTGTGAATGTTCCAGAGCTTTGTGCTCAAGCCTGTTTGGAAAAATTTAAATATTTTAGTGAACAGTTTTTGTTTATTTCTGATCCCCTGATACAAACACTCATCCCAAAGGGATGCCCAGAAATATATTTTTTTAATCTCAGTAATATCTGTGTTTGTTCATTTTAATGCCTGTGACATGTATCTAAAGCGACTCATAAAATCTGCAGCAGGCTGTTAGGAGTAATTTTAACACAGTCGTTTTATAGTGGGGCTTATTATATATATATATATATATATATATATATATATATATATATATATATTTATTATTTCTTTTACTTCTTTTGTACGCTTTTTTAAATCAGACATTTTGACTTGTGAAAGCAGTTGTTACTAATAAACATTAACGATGGCTCTACTGAGTTCAGCTGGCCCAGTGAGGACAGTGAGCCAGCACGCACAAAACCAGCACCCTGAAACTGAAGCAGCTGAGTGGAATTCAGCCAACACTCATTTCATCACTAAACAGTAACGAATATCTGCATGTACGTCTTCATTTACTCTGAGTTTAGGAGCCAGGTTTGAAGGAACTTACTATACGGTCAGTGTCACTGTTTGGCTTTATTCAGCATTTTAAAATGAACATTATGTTTATTGTGTTAAAACCTTTTGTCATGACTGTAAAACACTTTTCTGTGGAGTGTGTTTTGAATTGAATGGATCTGAAATGAACCAAATCAAATGTGACGACTTAAATAACAACACGTATAAAGTTTTTCAGTCCAATCCAACTTTATTTATATGACACCATTCATACAGTCACGCTGCCCAAAGTGATTCACAGAGCAGCATTAAAACAGTGCAGAAAAAAATCACGAGTTACAACAATAAAAAGTAAAATTTTTAAACACGAGAGATAAAAGATAGGAGATGAGACCAAAGATAAGACTTTAAAAGTGAGGCAAAGAATGACGAGGCATTTTATGTCAAACTGGTCGTATAGATTTACACTACGATGTTAATTTAGATCCTAATACTCAGAATACTTCCAGCTGTGATGAACTTGGCCTGTTGAAAGAAATACACAAAAATGCATCCAGCTAATCCTGTGAAGCCATGAGTTCATGTGCAGTGGGCACAACTCAGTAACATAAATGGGACTGAAGCTGGCTGGGGTTTAATGTGCCTACTAACTAACGTGCAAAAGCTTTATGGTGCATCCTGGAGTCCCAGTGGACTTCCAGGTCTTCCAGTTAAACCACAACATACAGTAGCACTATGTTAAAATCATGACATCGCCTCTCACTCTACGTCACGTTTCCTTCGCTGTCAACCAAACAAAATTCCCTAGAAACAATAAATCTTTTTTGAATGACTCGTCTAAACTAGATTGGTTCACTGCAGACTTCTGGACGTGTCAAACACAGGCGTAACTGAAAACAGTAATCATGGCTGCGCTCCAGCTGACGAGGCCATCGTTATCGTCATTAGCTGCGCCTGTGCTGCTCCTGCTGTAAGATCTGAGCTGTGAGTTCATGTCTGAGGAGGAAGTGTCACCGTCAGTGTGGAAAAGGATTGTTGGTGTGATGGAAGAGATGTTACGTAATTGCATTTCATATGTTTTCAGAATTCGTTTCGACCCAGGAGTCCTGTCATGTCATGCATGCTATTACTTAACTGACAGTGCAACCAACGACTTGTTCAGCCGACTGGTCTCCTGAAGAAAGTAAAAGACGAGACAAGATATCACAGTTGTAAAGTTTGCTGCTGCCACCCATCATCCAAGAGTAATGATGATACCCTCTGATCTTATCCTGTAAGGCAACAAAACGAAGACAATTCACCAGATAATTTCCTGTCAAACAAAAAAATAACTGCAGATAAAAACCAAGTAAACAGCCATTTTACAGGGAAGAACTCAATGGAGACGATTCACACAATCATCATGATGGCTGTTGGACTTTATAAGTTGGACATGTTAGTTTTAGCAATTCTTTGCTAAGAGGCTATCACATGTGGACAAGGGGAAATCAAACTTGACCAAACCATTTTGCTGATATGCAAATCAGGCTCATTTAGATGACAAAAGCTTTCCCTCGTCTGCACATTCTGCATTTCGATATAAACCACAACACAGCTGCAGCTGGGTGGGAGGCAAGCAATATCATTAACAATGGGGAAGGTAAGGAGCAAACGCTGTCCTCTAAAGGGTTTCAAGATCTGTCAGGCAGTAACTGCAGCGCATGCAAACCGTCTTCTGTCTAGTTTGTTGTCATTTTAATGGCAGCCAGGCGCGACAATATGCTGTTGTTGAGTTTACCAGGATGTGTCTGTTTCCTTCCGTCCAGATTGCGTTCTTCGAGGATAAGAATTTCCAAGGGCGATGCCACACGTGCAGCGCGGACTGTCCGGACCTGCGCTCTTACTTCAGCCGTTGCAACTCCATTAAGGTGGAAAGTGGCTGCTGGGTACTGTACGAGCATCCCAACTACACTGGCAACCAGTACGTCCTGAGCCCCGGGGAATACCCTGATCACCAGCAGTGGATGGGATTCAATGATAGCATCAAGTCATGTCGCTGTATCAACAACGTAAGCTCCTTAGATGCTTTTAAGAACGTAACCAACAGGTAGCAAAGATTTGAAAATCATCCTTTGGCAATCACTGTTGTATTTATATCATGATATTATCAAAGCACCAGTTTCATCGAGCTGGGATAAACTCACTGCACCAAGCTGCAGATTAGCTAAAACATTACGTCTCATTATTTAGTAGTTTACATAAAATTGAGGACACAGCATGATTTTAAAACTTTTTGGGTTAATGTTTTGCGAGGCAGTGCCCAGCTCCAGTCAAATACCACAGAGTGCGCCAACCAAGCAATAATCAGTCAAAGGCCAACAGAGAAAAAGGAGATAAAAGGCTCATGATTTGGCAGCAGGGTGCTTTATGTCCGTGCCCTTGCACATCAGTTATTGAAGGAAACTAGGAAAACAGCCAAGAAGCCCATTTGTAGATGTGAGCTCAAAGTGACTGAGGGAACAGAAATAGGTCAGAGGATTCAGACACCAAACACTGACATGATTTCATCAACTTTTTATTCTCTGACTCTTTCAAGGTGTATGGAAAGTCCTGGAAGATCCTGTTCTACGAAAAGAAGGATTTCCAAGGACAGGCGGCAGAGTGCGTTGAGGATTGCCCATCGATTTACGAGGCCTTCAAGTTCCGGGAAGTCCACTCCTCTGTGGTTATGGATGGTGCGTGGGTCCTCTACGATCAGCCCAACTACCACGGACACCAGTACTTCCTGGAACGTGGCGAGTACCGCAACTATACAGACTGGGGCGCCACCTCCCCTGCTGTTGGATCCTTCCGCATGATCACAGAGTTCTAGAACAGCAGCAACCACGCAGGGTTCTGCAGCCCCTAACACAGTCACCTGAATGCTCCAGAAATGTAACACAAGGTTCCACAGCAGCCCAAAGGCAACCAACGTTCCAGAGTCCTAACGTTCCAGAATCTTGAGGAAGTTCAAGAACCCCTCCAAAAGTTCGGAGTTCAGGAAGGCTACGATTCCAGAGCCCTTCAGCCTCCCACTTGCTTCTTCCATTCAGACATCTGTCCTTCTCCCCAGAACCCTGAGCGCTGCACTCAAATAAATAAAAGTATTTCTTACCCACAGCAGTGCTGCCTGTGCTCTGTCTCATTACGTTACTTAACGGCTTTTAGTTTGTCCTCTAGCGTCCTCCAGTAAACATTGTTCAGTACAGTTTACATCTCATGACAGACTGACGTTAGATCAGCAGAGATGGGCACAAACTTTCTATAAAGTTTATAGAATTTAAAATACTTTCTCATCAAATGTTTCAAAATAAAATGAATGAACTTTATTTAGAACCAAAAAGGAGTAGGTAGAGGTAAAACTTATATGTCCCTGCCCCTTTCTTACATTTCTTCTTTTAACACATTTATTACTTCAACAAATTCCTGATTTTTTTATTGCCAACTAACATACGACTATCCCCAGTCTGTTTGCCACCCAGTTCAATACATAAGTAATAAGCCCAGTTTATTCACAGTCCAAGTGCCACCCTGTGTTACAGAATAAATATGCTCCACTCTAACACACCTTTCCTCGTCTATATATCTGCCAAAAATATCTTTTAGTATAGTTTTTCAAATTGACTTATATCTGTGCTTTGTTTCAACTCCTTCCTCACGTCCACCCCACACACTGAAACACACACACTCCTCTTTGTTGTATGACCACACTGTTTTTTAAAATTAAATTCTCCTCTTAAATTATAACCCCGCTCCCGTCACTAAATATTTTCTGAATAAAGTTAATTCTAAAATTTCAGTGCACGTGACTTTAAAACACAAAATACTGGCATGAGAAAAAGTGTTCATGTGTTCAAACTCATATAATCAATATGAATCTGACTTTAATCCCCCAAATGAGGAGCTCTGCCAAATTCCCACATCATAAATGTGGAGTGGATCAATCAGGAGATCTTGGAGGTGGAAGGTTGCGACTTCAGGGGCGCCTGCAGAGTGGTCTCTCTCAGTCAAAGTCAGCATTGTATTTTAAGTATTTTAAACACACAAACACAAGCTGTTAAATTACTTTGTCACGAATTACATCCTTTTTGTGGCAAAATATTTATTACAAAATACTCACTAATACATTCAGTCGAAGACTTACCCACCTTTGAACATCAGCTGTGTTATACAGTAAGAAACTTTGACAGGACGAGACAACTAATGAAAATTAGACATTAAGAGATAGAGATAATCCTTCATTCCTCCCACAGCTGAGACGATTGCAACATTAACAGGTAAAACATTTCAACATCAACACGTTGACAGTGAGGATGTTGGTGCAGGTCCTGACTTACTTCACAATGTTCCACATTCAGGTACAGAAAAGACCTTGTTTAACACACAGTAGAATAAAAATGATGATTATTGTTTACCTGTTTATTATATATAATTTGATAGTATCATCGCAACCACTACAACCAATTCACTGCTTACTGGGACGAATCCAGGCTGACTGGCAGAGATGCTCATTTTGTCTGTGAGTAAGGATTCATATTTAATTTTATATCAGTGACATTTAGACATATTTTCAGTTGCCCAAAAAGGTGGGCTGATGTTTTATGATTAAACACTTTATAAATTTGGCAGGGTCAAAACTCGTTTAAATAGTTCACAGACCAGAGACAGTATTTACTGTGTTTATGTGAATCTTTGTTTAATAAAACTGTATGCAGCGGATTGAGAATTCCTGCTGCATATTATTTCTGCAAAGTAGAAGACGACAGTTTCAGATGTTTCTGCGTTCCAAATCGTCCCATCAACACAGAACTATCAAACCTGTTCACAACCCCAAACTGAGCACAGAAATAAATGGCTGCACAAAAGAACAAAATAAAATAAATTGTGTCAATTTCTGACACCGTTTAAGAACTTTCAATTTTATAATTGATTTTATTTTTCTACTGGAAAGCATTTTAGTTTTATCGATTCCAAAATTGTTTGAAGCCCCCTATAGGAACTTTCATTTTGAGTTGATTTTGCCGACCCTGTTGACAAAAGCGGTAGTGTTTTGCCGGAATGAAGCTTACATTTCCCATGAGCTCTAGCACGTACTGTCGTAAAGATGCTTACCTGGCTCGCACCTGTGTTTGTTTTAGGGATGAATGAAACAACAAGATGGAAAACTTTTCTCTGTGTGACTGAGACGTGGCTGACTGTTGGTGAGTCCAGTGCTTTCACAGAACTTTTACCTGATGATTGCTGCTATTTTAACTCCCCGCGGATGTTGGGTCGAGGAGGAGGAATAGCGACTATTTATAAGAGTCACTATAAATGTAAGCAGCTAGGTAAGATGACGTGTGCCGTCTGAGTGCCGTAAATCGTTTCATCCTGGAAGCGACCTGGGGCGGACCCGGAGACAGTTTCCTAAAGGTATGGATATACACTATATAGAAATAGCTTATCTTCACACCGATGGTCTCATTTGCTGTTGTAGGTCACACACAGACATCAGCAGAAACCAGAGACTTTTGCATATCCAGTTAAAAGTTCCTTGTAGCGGCTTTAATATGACCAAAAGGGAAAAAAGGATCAGTTTATGTTCAGCCCAGTCACCATAAGAAGATGTTGGCATGTTAGCTGCAGACACAGTTTGAGACTATAAGAATAACCAACCTGGTTGTTACTAGGTGATGTGTTGCTGTGTTTCCACTGGGGACAGTTCCATGAAGAGCAGTTGAGACATCACTGTGTTTCCTGCTGGGAAAGCAGTTGTGTTTCTTTACCAAGACATTGCTGCGTTTACCTGGTATTTTAACCCAAAACATGAAAAATGTACGTGAAAATGTAATGTATCCAGAGTTTGCATAAATGCACAGTAGCAGAGCTTTAGGAGGTATCATTGGGAAAACTAAGACATAAGAAATATGGGTTATGCTACATATAGCCAGTTGTATCAAGCATGTGTCTGTCCTATTCTGGACTACTCCTCTGGAGTGTGGGGGTTTAGACACTATAATAAAAGTGTAAGTGTGCACAATAGGGCACAAAGATACTTTCTAGGTGTCCATAAATTTGTCCCTATATCTGCCGTTAACGGTGACATGGGATGGGTACCGTGTGAAGTCAGGTGGAAGGTAAATATGATTAACTTGTGGAACAGAATGCTTGATCTACCGGATGATAGAATGGCGAAGAAGATTTTCATGTGGGATCTCTCAGTGGAAGGAGAATGGGCGTCAGAGATGTATGATCTGCTTCAGGAGCATGGGCTTCAACATCTCTATAGCCACAGATAGAGAGTGGATGTGGGGGGTAACAAAGTATCAACACATGTAGGTCTGTCCCAGGATTACCAAATAATTAAATGGTTATTTGATAATCATATATTTGCAATATCCAATTATATCCATAAAGCGTGGAATAGAAGAAAGCAAGCAACTTATGCACACAGATAGATCGTGGCTCTAAAGATTGTCCTTTTTATTTTATTTTGTTTTATTTATTTTTATTGATCTTTACTTGCAGCTTGCGTATATGTCATGTTTACTATTTTATGTTGGTGTGATGGCACCTGAAAATGTATTGTTGTGAAAATAAGATTTCATTCATTCATTCATTCATTCAGCAACATTTTTTTTCGGGCGTTTGGTTCAACGTATTCTCATACAACAGTGTATGTAGGCCTGCAGGTTTGCAGGAGTTTGTTATCTGAAGAATTAGCGCCCCACAGTTGACCTTATGTACTTTACATAAATTATGCATTTAACATAAAGTTGCATCAGTCAGGTTTATGAAAAGAGACGCTTAAAATCACTCAAAGTTCAGTTAGTTTCTGAACGCTTGGGAACGTCCCATGTTTTGTGACTCATCCACCGCCCCAGCCTTCCTTCTTTTGGTCACGTGACTGCAGCCTTCCCAAATATGTGGATTATACGCTCATTACTGGCTCATGATTACGTGGGATATGTACAAATGTTGGTGCGTTATGTTTCATAGGTAAACAGTGCATGAGGAAAGCCCAGTTGGGTTGATTTGTTACCAGTGTCTGCAGTTTAAACAATTATTGTGTTAATAAACATCTTATGAGCCATGTGTATTCCTGCATGTTTAATTCATGTCAGTAATATCTCACTGCTTGTTTGGCGATATCTCACACTCAGTGATGTAGAAAATAAATAAAGGCTAAGGTTGATCGTATTTATTTGCCCAGCACCTTCTGTTAATAGACAGCAGCTCCGAGTCGACAGCTCACATAAAGCTTTACATCAAATTGCATAAACAAAAGACATTTATTGCAGCGGTCCAGATCAGCTTGGACTGAGCCGGGACTGAGGTTTGGTACTTGGCACTGCTAAACAAGCATTGTGTGTGGACAGGCAATTCAGTGAGTAAGAACAATGGGCAGACTCTAGATGAATATTTCAATTGTAATAACTGTTACAGGCACTGCTAACCATGCATTTGGTAGTATTGTCTCTGCCATGTATAAAGAGTACTGCGTTTGTTACGCCATCTAGTTTTTTAAGAGCTACAGATGGAGAAGGTGAGTGCAGGGTCCTGAATGTGGTCTTGTGGCTGCACGAGCTGATAACTCTCCAGATTTGGCGCAAGGAGCGTAGACGTCAGATGTTGTCTGTGAGAATTTAATGCAGATGAAACTCACTTTGTATTTACACATGAATAATCTTGCACGTATCTGTTCTGTTTAGATTGTATTCTACGAGGACCGGGACTTCGCAGGGAAGTCCTACGACTGCAAAGGAGACTCAGCCGACCTGCAGGCCTTCATCCACCGATGCAACTCGGTGAAGGTGGAGGGTGGCTGGTGGGTTCTGTACGAGCGTAACAACTACACGGGCTACCAGTATGTCATCGGGCCAGGGGAGTACAATGACTACCAGCGCTGGATGGGCTTCAATGACTGTGTCAGATCCTGCAGGATCATCAAAAATGTAAGTCCTCACAGTGCCATGATGAAAACAAATAAAAATAAACCTGTTGTTCTTCGTCATGCATCACGTCTTTGACTGCTGTGGTTTCAGGCCAAAGGGCCGTGCAAGCTGAGGCTGTACGATCGGCCAGACTTCAGCGGGGAGTCCTTGGAGCTGACAGAAAACTCAAAGTCTATCCAGGACAAATGGGTCAGGCAAGAAGTTCAGTCCTGCAAAGTCCTGGAGGGCTCCTGGATTTTCTATGAACACCCCAACTTCTGTGGTCGGCAGTACCTGCTGGAGAAAGGAGAGTACCGACACCACTCGGAGTGGGGAGCTCTGAAATCATTGGTGGGCTCCATCAGAAGGATCATGGAGCTGTGATCTCAACCAGCTCAAGTTTCTTATAATAAATGCAATAAATGTATCTGATGCTAAAGTTTGTGTCTGTGTGAAGTTTAATTCAGATCTGCTCTGATCCATAATGTAAAGAAATAACAATACATATCAATGTTGGCCATACAGTGCATCATTATTCAGTGTATATTATTCTGTATGCTAAAGATTTAAGGAAAATGTATATCATGTATATATGTATAGCCACACTGAAGCCAAAATAACACAGTTTAATACAACAACCCTGCAATAAACCCTCCTTATAGCCAGATTATGATGTTCAGTTTGTACTGAAACTATCTGACAGATGTTGAGTCAGCTTCAGGGTCACTGTGCAGGATGCAGTTTGTGAGACACAAATATTGAAAAGAAATGTCTGCACACAGATCGAGGAAAACTGGCAGATTTCTGCCCGACTACAAATACTGAAGCGTTTGTCTCAAACCAGTGGATTCACCCTGACAAGATAAATGAATTAAATTTCTTCAACACATCAACACACACAGTCAGCCCTGGTTTTGTTTTACAAGTTCTCACAAAGCTGAAGGATTCCTGCCTGAGTAGTGGTACAACTTATGAACTACTTGTGCACAAAGCTGCAACAAAATCTGCTAAATACTCTCTCAAATAATCATTTGGTCAGAGAAGCCATGTAAAATGCCATGATGTCTTTTGTTTGACCAAAACCCAAAGAGACTGAATTTACTGTGATGCATCATCTCACTTAAATAATCTAGAAAACCAACTGCTTTGAAAAAGGTTAGTATATATGTACATATATCTGTTAGTCTTAAATTATGTTTACTTCATAAGTGAATAAAACAATTAGTCTTCAGATTACTTTATGAGTTAACCTAACTTAACTGTTTTTTTTGTATCTAATTACTTATGTACCGATAAAGTAATCACAACTGTGATGTTTTTTGTCTTTATTTACCTGTTTACTTGTGAAGTCGACATAACCATGCACAACATAACATTTAGTTTAGTTGACTTGTGAAGTCAACATAATTAGTTTGAAGTTAGGTTTACCAATAAAGTAAAGATACCAATTAGCCTTCAGTTATAATTACTTATAGAGTAAGCTATTGTTTTTTGTCTTTACTCACTTATGCTTACTTATAAAGTGCACATAAATATTTTTAATCTCATTCAAAAGCACATGTTCCGTGCAGTGATGTCAGTCCTCATGACGTGCTGCAGGTGACGACAGGAAATAAGCAGATTGACCAAATTGCTTCTTCTTTTAATTTAGTCTTCAGTCATAATTATTTCTTATTTCACTGGCAGTAAACATTTTTTTTGTCTTTACTTACTTACATTTACTCGTAGAGAAAACTAACTCAAAAGCTATGTTAGTCTAAACTGATAGTTATGTGTGATCACTTTTTCAAGGCAATTTTTTTTCTTTTCTTTTTAAAGTTAGATCAACTTGTCAGATTTTACACTGATACATGACTGGCTGTTAGTTTAATGAAAGGCAGCAAATCCTCACATTTGAGGAGCTGGAAATATCAAATGTCTTCTGTACTGTTTGTACAAACAAAACATTTCTCATCATAGTTGTTGATGCATGTTATTGTGGGCTGAGCTGTGGATTAATGAAGCGCACTGATTGTGCTCTACTTGCACAATGAAGTAAGCCAACTCTGAATCATCGATCACAATCTGACAGGACTGAAGTAGCGAGAATAACGTCTTCAGTCTCTGGTGACGAATCCTGCAGCTTGATGGCTGAATACAGAATAATGAGCCGTCCAGTCAGAGCTCAGCTGACCGTGTGCTGAGGTGTGGATGGATACACATGTAACACAGATGTTAAAGCCTGCACCAGAGCAGCGTGTGGCCATAAGCCAACTTCAGAGCATCAGCCTCAGCTTCAGCTGCAGAGGAGACAATTTAATTGGATCAATAAATGTTTTCTGGAATCAGGCATCGGCCGATCAAAAGGTCAGCTGCTGTGAATAAACACTGTATAAAGCACAGCATTTTTTTAAACACTTGCAGCATCAGCCTTTGCACACATATAAATGCTGAGGCAATTAAAATGACAATGATGGTCCTGGCAGTGCGTTTCAGTGTGCACACATACACTGTATATATAAATCTGGACCAGACCGGTAGACAATATTGTGTATGTGAAAGGTGGGATTAACAAACAGACATCAAAAGTAGGTGTGAGGCCCAAACATGGAACGTGTGGGAAAGGTAAGCAGACGAGCAGATGAAGCATGTGACCGACTGTCGAGGTCGAAACTCCAGCGTCAGTCGCAATAAAGTTTTCTTCTTTTAAGATTTAATAACTAGGGCTGACAAGTTTAGTCGTCACTGGTCGGTGCCTGAAAGCAAAGAACAGATTTCTTACCAGAAAATGACTTTGGTAGACGTTAAAGTCACCTTGCTTGAGTCATAAAGTGTCTGAGATTAACTGTGCTAAGTAACAAAAGAAACTGTATTATATTAAATGTAATGAAGTATTGTAAGTAATAGTGCAAGTAAATGCACCATCTTAAAAACAGACTGAACATTAAACAAGGTCGTCTCCACAAATCTAAGTATTTAAAGAAAACCTCTGACGATCCAGGACTGACACACGGCAGCAGAGCGGTCACCGTGTCATTACCTCTCACAGATCTTCATCTTCTTCATCATTACTCGCCCTCTCTGCTGTCGGACGCCATTTTCTGCTTCCACCATGAAGTCGTTGAGTAGAGCGTAGTTGTTAGCATGTAGCATCTTACCTGGCGTGCAGGCTGGGTTTGGCTGGCAGTTGAAACCTGGAGCACTTGTTTGCAGCTGCCCTCATGTGATTAACTGATGATCTAACCTGCGAGCTCAGACCGCTGAGTCACCCCAACCCTCAGTCTTATTCTGTAGCAGTAACAAAGTGGTATGTTGATGTCTGACATATCGAACATGCAGTTGTTGAAATGTGAAATAGATCATCATATTTCTATTTGCAGTCCTTTTTCAGCATGTCGTAATTCAGTTGTTAATATCTGCAATCGTTGTTCTTATAACTACAAAACAAATGACCGATATCTATGATTAAAACGAAGATATCAATAAATCAGTTTTGACAAGTCAATATGACATTATGGATGTGTTGGTTTGGAATTATATCATGTCAGAATTGAATTATAGATTGAATTAAGTAAAAAAAAGTGATGAACATTTCCACATATTAATTGTTGATATCAAGAATTAACATTTTGACTCGTGTGAAATGAACTGTAGATTTCTATGAGTAAAATTGCTGCATCTGCCATGAACATTTCTTCTAGTAAGAAATTAATTGATATTAAGGGCCTGTCCCAACACCCACACCTCCCCTACAAACACTTGCACTTGGTTGTGCGCGTTCACGTTTAGGCTAGTGGTGTCCCAAAACAGAATTGAGGTAGTGGAAGTGGTTTCCAACACTTAAAACCCGCCCTAGATTCCAAGGGGGCCCCGACCCACACTTTCAATGAAGTGGAAGATGACGTCAGCAACTTCAGCAAGTTTTGGGAAACAATTTGTTGCTGTATGATCGGAATGTAGGCTATACAAACAGCAGATGGTTGGACTAGCGTAAACTCATCAGCAACTCGTCAAAGTATTTACACAAATCGACTTACCCGAACAAAATCGATCAGAACTAGAAGACGTCGAGGAGCCTCCTGTTTTCAGCATTTCTTCTCCGTTGATTCATCAGACGGAGAAGAATAAACATAGCACACGCCACAACACAAGTGCTGGAGCTGGCAGTTTCATTGCGTCGCTACTACGCGTGACATATGCCTGCAGGATGAAGTGGTGTCCCATTTCTTAGGGAAAGATCTCTACCTTAATATTTCTCACTTCCCTCATCAAGGGTTATCTCGAAAACGAGGGCACTCAATACCAAGTGGAAGATTTAAGGCGTAGAAATGGGACAGGCCCTAAGAAAACACATTTTGACTGAACTGAATCATAGATATCTTTAATTAGAACTGATATTTGTCAAAATTACATTATAGACATGATGGTTTGGGAGTCTAACGTGCCAAGATTGAATTATAGATACCTGTAATTAAGTTTCAGTAGAAGTCAGTGGTAAAAGCTGCCTAGTTGTGATAAAGTTACATATATCTGTGGATTGTTCAGCTTGGAACTGTGAGTAAAAAAAGCTCTTGTGGATATTTACAGTCGTTTTTGGCCTCTTTACACTCAAGTTGTACCTGAAATTGCCGCAGCTGCGTAATTTGTATTTGCATTTACATTATTTTGGGTATATTATGCAATAAATCATATATATTGGTTTAGAATATCACTCAGCAGCCTTACATAAAGAAAATAATAGGTATTATTTTGGTGTGTTATTATCCATGTTCATATCAATATCCAGAGTCTAGAGACGAATAACTTGATAAGAAGAGTTTTTAGTAAAGCTTGTAGTTGGTTTTACTTTTTCTGTTTTATCTTCAAATAAAACACTGAACGTAAACTCAGATCACCCTTCGTCCTCTTCCAGATCGTGTTTTACGAAGAAAGTAACTTCGAAGGTCGATTTTACGAGTGCACCGCTGACTGTCCCGAGCTCAACACCCACATCAGCCACTGCAACTCCATTCGTGTGGACAGCGGCGCCTGGGTTCTGTTCGAGAGGCCCAACTACCTGGGTTACCAGTACATCCTGACCAAGGGGGAGTACGCGAACTACCAGCGCTGGATGGGCTACAATGACAGCATCAGGTCCTGCCGCATCGTACGAAATGTGAGTTCCTGCAGATAAACGTGTTCTCATGCACCATGTATTCCTACAGAATTTGTGCATATCCCACATAATGATGAGCCATTCCTGTGTAACCCATGTGTTCTGGATGGCAGTAATCACGTGATCAGTGTGCTGATGGCTGCAAAGAAGGAAGCGATCCTGAGCAGCACCACATAATGCTGCGTTTAGAGGTCGTGGTCATTTTCTATATTTCTGTGAGTATAGAGGCCTGCACTATAAAGCCAGTTCAACTTACCCAGGATATTTGCTCGTTATCTAACATTGGCTGTCTGGATAACTGCTCCTACAAAGCTGGTTATCAACTAGTTCAGTCAACTCTGGGTTTTCCTATCAGCCACGAGTGAGGTCATGTGGAAGAGACGGGGCTGTTAATTACAAGTGACATCATCAGAAGCATGAATGAAGGAAGCTGCTTCATATGATATGATATGATATGAAACGGTACGGAAAAGCCCTTTTTAAACAGGAATTGTGCAAATCAGCATTGGCAGTATAAAAACAAAATCAGGGAGTGCAGCAAAATGCCGCCTACCTACTTTTGTTTATACAGAATGTGCCTTTTTCAGGGCACATGTAGCTCAGCGTGTGACATAAACAGTGACGTGGGAGGGAAGCCGCGGCTGGTCAGTCCTTCGGTGATTCTCTCGGTCCCGTCATCTGACGGTTAATGGCCTCTTTGTTTGTGAGGACAAGGAGGGCGCGCAATTCCTTGTCTCCCCAGTTGCTCATCTTTACAGTGTCTGTCAGGGTTGTGTTTCCCTCTTGCTACTAGCTGCTCGCTAATTCCTGCTATCAGCTGTTTCCTGTTTATCCACCGCCAGTGGCTCACACGTGCAGCGTCATCAACAGCTCCTCCCACAAGTCATCAACAGCCCCTCCTGTTGCAGAAGGTCACCTCGGTCTGTTTAAACCAAAAAGGTTCCGCCAATATGTCTACCCTACGAGGCGGAAAATTGGGCACCTCGGATCAACTCGCCAATCCGGCTCTGTGTGTCTAAACGCTCGCAGCTTGCCGGCAAAACGGCTCAACATTTGCCGAAAATCTGGCAGTGTAAAAGGAGCTAAAGTGTCTGTGACTGTGAGACAGTAACATCAGTAATCCTACGACGTGAAATCTAGAAACACTGAAAACACTCTCCAAAACTTAGTCACCCGAGACTTAAATGACGTGCAGGTGTCACTGAGCTACATGTGACATTAGTATAAAGTATTTTTTGTTATTTATTTGGATGGCGATGAACATGTCATATAAACACTTTAAAGTGACGCCAAACTGTTTCTGAAGTGAAGAGTGGAAAAGTCGTTAATGACTGACGTCTGACGTCTGTCTGACTGAAATGTTACATTCATAATAACAGGAGCTGATTAACAGTGTGTGGATTATTTTACTTTTTTTATCCCAGTCCTCATCACACAGGTGCCTCATGTTATTTTGAGCTGCAGTGATGAATCAGAGTGTTAAATATCAGAGTGTTAAATATCAACACTGTCACTGCGACTAAAATAAACTTTGCATGAGTTAAAATCATGTGTTGAGTGTGTGAACGATCTCTGTGTTTGTTAGAAGCTGTTTTAAGACCAGTGGAAATGTTCGAGATATTCTGCTGACCTGTAACATTATATAAGCTCCTCTGTTTTACCTGAGGCTGCAGATTTTTGTCCATGTCAGGATACTTTTTTCTTCAGTGATCTGATTGGGCAGAAGTCAGGGTGCTGACAGGCTGTGATCAGGTCAGCTGCTAAGCATCAGTTACCATGGTGATTTCAAAAGTCAAAGAGAAGAAGCAGCTTGACTATGGAGAGCTCCGCGATGCCGCACACGGGGGAGCGCCATGTGATTTATCCCGGTAAAAGGAGAACCAGCTTGGTGGGACTGGAAACTCAGAGTTAAGCCTGAAGTTACCTCCTAACTCCAGATCCTGCATGCAGGCCTCAAGGTGTCTTCCTACTGGGAAGTTTTTCTCATTATCTTGGTTCTTGAGGAATTGCTTAAAGTTTATTAATGATGAGCGAATGATTTGATTGTCTGATGTATTAGTGCCCAAGTAAAGACGTCCTTAACGTAAGGTCACATAATTAATGTAAAGTCATGGAGGTTAGATTTAGGAAAAAGAAACATGACCTTAAAATGACTCAAAGTCCTCACGGTGTCAGACACCTGTCTCCAGGAGAAAGTCCTGTGTTATGTGACCCATCTACCACCCCAACCTCCCTCCTTCCAAGACCACTCAAGAATGCTTCAGTCAGTGTGTTGGTCAGGTGTAGGGTGACCAGACGTCCTGAAAAATTCAGGACAGTCCCGAAATCCAAGCAGTTGTCCTGAATCGCGAATCCTGCCTTAATTGTCCTGAAAATGACACTAGAGCAGAGTCTGGAGTAGTTATTTCCCGATAAAACATTAAAAACTGATCATGATGGTTGAGACGTCCTGCAGCTCCCACCGGCTGCACATTGGCTGCAGCAGTTCCTACATGAATTATGGGTGTTGTAGTTTGAAGAAGAGAAGAGAAGAGAGCGCAAGGCCTGTAACGACTGTACCACGTGTCTTTTATTTTGTTAGCTTTTATTTTTTATCAAGTTTAAAGGACAAGTGCACTTGTCACTTCCATAAAATAAAACGAGAAACTGAAAAAGAGGAAAAGAATTTGGAAAAATTGTTAAAATTAAATTAGGGACTGATCACAGATGTGTTGTCTCTTGTTGTGTGTTTTTACATCTATTGTTGTGTTAATTTGCAGCTATGCTTTTAATGAAGCTGACATGACACTGACACGCGAACTAAGTTCCTGCTCTTTGTCTTTCAGGGCACTGGTGCGTTCAGGGTTCGTGTCTACGAGCGTCCTGACTTCAACGGTCGGATGTTGGAGTGCTGTGAAGATTTGAGCAACCTGCCCGAGCGCTGGCACTTCCACGAGACTCACTCCGCCCAGGTGCAGGAAGGCGCCTGGGTCTTCTACGAGCTTCCCAACTACCGAGGACGGCAGTACCTGCTGGAGAAAGGAGAGTACCGCCGCTACACCGAGTGGGCAGCCATGAACCCCACTGTGGGGTCCTTCCGCCGCGTCCACAGCCATTAGACTGTCTCTCTTTGAGTTTATGTTTTACATAACTGTTGTTTGGAGATGTAATAAAAGAGGATTGTGCTTGATGTGTTCACCCCTCTGTGTTCTGTGTTTGTATCTCACCTGGAGACAACGACGCTGATCATCAGTGGTGGTCATACAGTCAGGTCCATAATTATTTGGACAATGATACAGTTGTCGTCATTTTGGCTCTGTACACCACCACAATGGGTTTTAAATGAAACAATGAATACCTGCTTAAAGTGCAGACTCTCAGCTTTCATTTAAGGCTTTTTTCAAAAATGTAGTATGAACCGTGTAGGAATGACAAGCATTTCTTCACACAGTCCCCCGACTTTAAGGGCTCATAAGTATTTGGACAAACTAACATAATCATCAATTAAACAGTCAGTTTTAATACTTGGTTGCAAATCCTTTACAGTCAATGACTGCCTGAAGTGTTGGACACATAGGCATCATCAGATGCTGGGTTTCTTCCCTGGTGATGCTCTGCCAGCCCTTTACTGCAGCCGTCTGCACTTCCTGCTTGTGTTTTGGGTGTTTTGCCCTCAGTTTTGGCTTCAGCAAGAGAAACACATGCTCAGTTGGATTCAGGTCAGATGATATGACTTGGCCGTTGCAGAACATTCCACTTCTTTGCCTTAAAAATGTCTTTGGTTGCTTTTGCAATATGCTTCAGGTCAATGTCCATCTGCACTGTGAAGCATCGTCCAATGAGTTTTGAAGCATTTAGTTGAATCTGAGCAGATAATGGTGCCCCAAACACTTCAGCTTTCATCCTGCTGCTCTTGTAAGCAAGACAAGACTTCACTAGAATAAATACAGAGGGTTTATCACAAGATGCAAACCATTGGTTAGCCTTAAAAATGGAAGGCCAGATTAGAGTTTGTCAAAAACCATCTAAAAAGCCTGTACAGTTGTGGAACAGCATACTATGGACAGATAAAACAAAGATCAACTGCCAGAATGATGGGAAGACAAGAGAAGGAAGAAGGGAAGGAACTGCTCATGATCCAAAGCACACCACCTCATCAGTGAAGCATGGTGGAGGTACTGTTATGTCATGGCCATGTATGGCTGCCAGTGGAACTGGTTCTCTTGTATTTATTGATGATGTGACTGCTGACAAGAGCAGCAGGATGAAAGCTGAAGTGTTTGGGGCACCATTATCTGCTCAGATTCAACTAAATGTTTCAAAACTCATTGGACGATGCTTCACAGTGCAGTTGGACAATGACCTGAAGCATACTGCAAAAGCAACCAAAGACATTTTTAAGGCAAAGAAGTGGAATGTTGTGCAATGGCCAAGTCATATCATCTGACCTGAATCCAACTGAGCATGCGTTTCTCTTGCTGAAGCCAAAACTGAGGGCAAAACACCCAAAACACAAGCAGGAAGTGCAGACGGCTGCAGTAAAGGGCTGGCAGAGCATCACCAGGGAAGAAACCCAGCATCTGGTGATGTCTATGTGTCCAACACTTCAGGCAGTCATTGACTGTAAAGGATTTGCAACCAAGTATTAAAACTGACTGTTTAATTGATGATTATGTTAGTTTGTCCAAATACTTATGAGCCCTTAAAGTCGGGGGACTGTGTGAAGAAATGGTTGTCATTCCTACACGGTTCATACTACATTTTTGAAAAAAGCCTTAAATGAAAGCTGAGAGTCTGCACTTTAAGCAGGTATTCATTGTTTCATTTAAAACCCATTGTGGTGGTGTACAGAGACAAAATGATGACAACTGTATCATTGTCCAAATAATTATGGACCTGACTGTATGTAAGTGATACTGCACAACGTCCTGTTCAACTCTGGACCTCTGTTGGCTTTTGTAAAACCACAGTTAGTCCACAGTAGAGACAGTTTCTAATCTTCAGAATAAACACGTGAACATTTGGTGCTGAACCCTCTAAATGCAGCATTAAAGCTGGGGTTGGCAGAAATCTGTAAAAGGCAAATAAATTAATAAATAAAAGGCAGAATTTGAAGACACACCCTCCTGCAGCTTTCTCCTCTCTGTCCTAAGCCCCTCCCACCAGACGACCACAGTCATATACACGCATGTCATACAGTGACCCAATGTTTCTATGTTGATTTATTTTATTAAACTTTATTTCACTGAAGAGTCAGATGATCAATGAGACAAGAATTGCCTGACGACCTCTCAGTCCCTCCACCTCGCTCCTCGCCACTGTGGCCTGCCTCCCAGGGAAGGGAGCGGGCAGCAGTTTTGGAGACGTACTTCAGTCGGCTGCTGTTGCAACTTGAATTTGTGCAGCTCAAACCCCCCAGCACCAGATGTCACAGAGGGCTGAGGGTGGGTCTAACCTGTGTGAACAGCAGCATCAGAAAGAAAGTTTGCTGAGCTGTGAGCCCCCCACACCTGGGCCTTGCTCTGGCGTGATTTAGGCCCTGTTTAGACGACAACGGTTTCTCTAAAAACAGAAAAGTCTGCGCTTTAAAAAACACGGAACCGCAAACGACAGACGGTGCTGTTTCCAAAAAATTGCACTCTGGAACCCGTTTTCAAAATGTTGCGTTTTCAGGCACCCAAAACGCCGCTGTTGTGTAAACGATCAGCCAAAACGCAGCTAAACCATTTTCAGTTGAAATCGCTGTCGTATAAATGGGACCTTAGTCGCTGCTGCTGCTGTGACTGGGGGTCCGTCTCTAGAGCTGCTGCTGCTCTCCTCCTGCTAAGATGGTCTGTAGTGGTGCGGCGTGAGGCAGAGGACACCCAGGTTCTAGGCTCTAGCTAATGCTAGCCATATAAACATGAAGCTGCAGCTGTGGCTGAGCTATTAGCCCCAGTTTCTCTCCATCTCAGAAACATTTCGTCAATACTGATACAAGTTGTATTTCATTTATTGTCCGACTCTTTGAGAAGTTCATTTTCCTCTTTTGGGTTGCTCTGCAGTGTAGACAGTTGTTGCCAGTGTTTTCTCTGCTGGACACTGAATCAGACTTTCACCATCAGGGACGTGCACGTGCATCTGCATCTGTGTAACAGCTGATAGGAACGCCCCCCTCTCTGAAATAATCTGTGATTAGCCAAAGTCTCCCGTCATGCACTAGATTTTCTAAAGCCTGAAAGCAGAGCCAACAGGAGGCGCAGACGTCTAGTTTTCTCCCAGCTGACTTGAATTAATATGTGATCAGTGACGTCAAAATAAAACTGCCTACCCAGCTTTACATCAAAGGGGACTCACAGAGTTCAGATCTCTGCTCAGGCCAAATGCACCATCTCTCAGTTTTAAGGAAAGTGAAAAATAATGTGTGTATCCGTTCTGTGGTTTAGATCCACTATATAATTTACTGGGTTCTTCTTTGGCCCAGGCTGCACCCCTCCACCACGTTCCATGAAAACTGGTCGTAGTGATTCTGCTGACAGACAAACTGAGCCAAAAACTGAAACTGCTCAGTGCAGGTCACAAGATGTGAACTGATATTAATTAAAACAAACTGTTGAACAAACAGTAGCTTGAATGTTGGTGAAAGAAAAACTTTATAAAAGCATAATTTCTTGAACTAAAAAATATTCAGAAAAATAGCTCACAGCAAGAAATGTTGACAAACACATGACGTGTAGAGGAAACAAATGTGCATCGTCCAAAGTAAGCAAAAGAAAAAAAACAAAAAACTACGGATTCTAAAATGACCCAAAAATGTGCTGATCAGTGACTTTAACAACTTCTTGACACAGTTTCTTCTTGTCCAAGTTTTTTATTCTTTCTTTGTGAACATGAAAACATATAATGTTAGCACATTTAAAAAGGCTACGTCCCCACATAATAGAAACTGCAAAGTAAATCACACATACATGTGTTGACTCAGCAGAGATCACATGAATAATGCCTGAAAGCCTCACTGCATTATATCTCATTATATTCTTATGTTTTGAATTCTTTACATTAAGAAAGATGTTTCCGCCATAAATTATCATTCAGCAGGATGCAGGAAATCAAGTGTCTGACACTCAAAGTTTGGAGTCTCAGATGCTACAGTGAAAAGGAACAGTGTGTAAGATTTGGGGGGATTTAGTGGTGGTTCATGGTGAAATGCAGAATGCAACCAGCTGAAACGTATCCTGGTTAGAGCTCCTTTAGTTTTCACTGTTCAGGAGGTTTAATCTATGAGCTGAATTATCCACCAACATCTCTTCCTCTCCAAAACTCAGATTTTACGACCGCACGGACTCCGCTCCGCACACCAGTGACTGCTCGGCATGTATTTTTCACATCGCGGGGATTTTTCACAGACATTTTTACAGGAAAGTACAACGTGGAAGTGTGCTCGACTATGAAAGCCTGAATGACTGCGGACATTCCTCGTGGAGTAGTACGCCAGACTATGTTCGGGCCTTAACACCTTAAAACACTCAATAAAGTATTTTCATGTAACCAATCAGCGTTCCTCTGATGCTATTTGGCACTTTGGAGACAGATGGTGCTCACCCTTTTCTCATCTGGACATTTAGGAAGTTTCCATTCCAAGTTGAATAATCCATAGAGGTCTTCTCCTCAAACAGACCAGGTGAATTAAACTCGTAAAAACACTGAATAAAGCATCACAAATCAGTGTAACTCCAACGCTGCTCGTTATAGACGGCCCTCATGCAAAAGCACACATGTCCCTTTCTGGAGCCAGTGTTTAGTTTGTCCATTCTGGGCTACTGTAGAAACATGGCAGTGCAACATGGCGATCTCAATAAACCAGGACCTGGTCTTTATGTAGATATAAACGCCTCAATCTAAGAGAACAAAAACACAACAGTTCTTATTTTCAGGCGATTATACACTGGAGAAATCACACTTATTATATTATAAATCATATCATAAATCCTACACTGAGTCTTTAATATTTGTCCCCCAGCAATGCAGAAAGAAACCCTGTGCCCTTGGCGGCCTGACGCCCCTCTGATGTGTTGTTTTTTCCCGACCTCATGTAACATTGCCTCAAATCACATCTGTTCACGAGCGTCTGAAAATGTTTTCTCATCTGAGCCCTGACGTCCTCAACACCTTTCAACACAGAGTGACGCCCCTGTGTCCGCGGCGCTCACACTGACTTCAGATACAGATTTTCTTACATGATAAAAACACCTGGAGCTTGTGAATTATTGGTTCTACTAGTAGTTATAAATATGATGCACACTGCTCCTGCATTCAAGACATTAATAAAACCAACATGTGTGTGTCCCAGCAGACCTTCTTCAGTCACAGTTTGATGCTCTGAGTCCATTTTTGAAACCTTTAATGACAGCTGAGCTCCTCGGTGACGAACTAATCTGATGCAACTACAAATATATGAAGAGGTAATGTTAATGATACAGATATGATACTGCACGCTGTCTGTGAGAATATGAGACGTTTGTATTTTCAAAATAAGATATATTTTTATTTATCCCGAGGAAAACTGCTGTGCAACAGCTGCAATATAAAGTTAGAGGCATGCAGATACAAAGGAGTAAAACAACAAAGAAGAAAAAGTAAATATATGGCAAATATAAAATAAAATACAAATCAAAACTAAAACTAAATGTGCAATATTTATGATGAATACAACGACATCTTTTATAAGGATAAAGCTCGCAATGTCATTAAAACAACAATTATTAATTGGCACTGTTCATTCTAGTTTCATCAAGTTAAAAAAAACCTACGACACAAAGTGGCCCCTAAATTAACTTTTTTAAAAAATAAATATGAATAAAATAATATGAAAGGACACTTGCCACTTGCACACACTTTTCTTGTTGAATGTAGAACAACATGACGTCAGTGGATCCCTGCCTCGCCTCCACGCTTACAAAAACTTGGGGTTTTCTGAATTTATTCATTTGCACAAACTTTCATTATAAAGTCAAGAAGTGCTTTTAATCTGAAAAACAAAACAAAACATGCATGCACATGTGAAATCATCATAAGAGTTGCAGTGAGTGAAGATCACCGAGGTATGTGCATGCACACACTGTATGTCTGTGCTCTGAAGCATGTGCCCGTCCTCCTCTGTCTGGTCTTCATGTTTTACTGTACGTGTCCCTCTGTGGTGTGTCTGAGCGTCGGTGCAGACGGTCTTGTGACTCTCAGCTGATGGGAGTGCAGGAGGGAGGTCACCGAGCTCAGCTAAACCTGCGGACAAAGAAGTGCAGCTTGCTGATGACTCAGTGGGATTTGCCAGTAAGAGCCTGGAGCATGCCAGCTGCTGTTAGTGCTGACGCTCGGCTCACTGGAACAACACTGTGACCCCGACAACACAAAGGGAGTCCAGCCAGCACGTTCTCCCAGCTGGAGGTATTCACCTCTAAAGCCTCTTTGTTTACTGGAACCCACTGATGCTGTTGTTGGGTGAGAGGAGGGAGGCAGTGACGTGGAGTCAGGGGGGAGACTCACATCACAGTGAGCCAGTGTGCGCCCTCATGTGGACGATGTGTGGAGCTGCAGCACAGATGGTTTCCTGTGCTTTTGGTCTGAGGCTGTTTGATTTGGATTCGGTCCCTTAGCTTCCGTAAAAATAAATCTTACAGTTTTATTTTAGATGCACACACAGCTCCATGAAGAAACTGTTCTCCCAGTTTGGTGTGGAAGAATTTGACCGGCCTGCATGGAGCCCCAGGTTCATGCTTGTTTGGAGGATGTGATTAAAAATCACGAGGCTGCTGCAACATTGTCCACATACTTCTGCACACATATCAAAGTGACAAAATTAAAGGTAAACTATGCAGGACTTAAAACAAAAAACAATGTATAGACTCAGAAGTAATCCCTCTCAGTCATCACTAATGACCCACTCTCAGTGTGTGTATTTTCCTGCAGAGACTCTGCCTGGACTTTCTTATGTTTTTCTTACTTTGCCTCGTCCAGGACGTTCCTGGACACAGCGCACAGGTGATGTCAGCACTTTATAAAAGGTAGCGACCAGATCATAAGCAGCAGGCGTCCAAGGGGAAGCTACAAAAATCTTGGACACGGCATCGAAAACGCAAATATATATAACAAGATAACAACAATTCCTGCAGAGTCTATCTTTAAATAAACCCAAAAATTTCAGTATGAATACTTTTTTTTAAATTTATACTTTATTGCAATGTTTCTTTCAAAATCTTACAATATTTTGTACAAACACTACTAAGTCCATTATATATTTTTATGCTATGGTGTAAATTAAAGCTTTATACAGGCTAGTGACCATGCACAGTTACATTAATGAAGGAGCAAAAATATAAAATTTCTTATCACCCTTCTCTTCAATATTAATAATGACAGAAAAGTTAGGTAGTTAATTTTGAAAAAAGACACCGACTCCTCCATAATTGAAAAATCCAGAATCTGAAATTACACAAATATTCTTAATTTTAAAAGTTTAACAGCCGGACACAAGATGTCTCTTTCTTCAGTGCACGAGAGGTTTTGAGGTTTCCACATCATGCTTGTGTGAGCTGCAGATTAACAGCCCAGATGCCAAAAAAAAATGTTGGCACTGAACTTTTTTGCAACTCATAGATATGTTAAATTTGTACACTTGTTGGTATCCTATCAGCGTTTCTAAAGTCACTTAGTACATGAGCTGACTCTGTCATCGGGAGGTGGAGGAGATGGTGGATGGTGTGTGACGCAGAGGCCAAGCTGCAGACCAACACACAACACAACCAGCTATTTCCTCGTGAGTGAGTGAGTGTTTCCTGCAGCTTTTAGGCACCAAACGTGGGTGTTTTTTTGGGCAAGTTATCTCTGTGTTTCTGCCAGGGATACTGCCACGAAACCATTTTTTAAAAACCTGCAGCAAAAACATTGCTGCGTCGCCTGCCAACATAGTGCCACTGTGCTTTCATCAGAGACAGTGCAATGAAAATCTTTTTTTTTTCCACAAAGCGCTGCTGTATCTCTTGCCAGGTTGGTGCCATGGAGAGCCATTGTTTTTTTGTTTTTTTTTTACTAAATTGTTGATTTTTTCCAGCAGTTTTTAAGCCACAAAAAGTTACTGTTTCTAATGTGTTATCACTGTGTTTCCAGCCGGGATAGAGCCACAAAAACTGTATTTTAAGCGAAAACATAAGTTTTTCCGAACAGTTTCTGTGCCTAAACCTCACCACAAAGATCATCAAAATATAGTTGAATCTGACCAAATGTAAAGTTTCATATCCATACTGAATAATGTATAAATGTAAAATATCTGAGGTTTGCAGAAACATAAAATGCCAACATTTTTTCTCGTGATTGGGTCGATATTAAACTAGTTTCATATAATATTTAAAATACACGTGACAAACTGAGAAGGTGAACGCAGAGAAACTTTCATCCTCAGCAGTTTGTTGTTTTGTGAAATGTTGTTAAGCATAAGTTAAGTATAATAATAATTCATGGCTGCTGAATTAGCTCATGTTTAGTCTTGTAATCTACTGTATCATCTGTATATGTTTCATCCTTCTTTGTCACGAACTTTAACAAAAGCCTCCTTTAACATTACAGAGTCCTAAAACATTTCCTGCCCCCCCCCCCCCTCGTTTCCTCCAGCTGAGTTATTTATAACTTGTGTGGATATGATTGGCCTCAGCAGCTGAGAGGAACGATGTTAATCCCAGGAAAAGAATGTGGTTTCTGGCTGCGAGAGTTACCTTGTAAGGCAAGAATGGAGAGATGGACTTAATGCAGGAGGAGAAGGAGGAGGAGGAGGAGGAGGGACAGGAGGAACATACAGAGCAGGCAGAGGGTCAAATACATTAAACAGAATCTACTGCAGGCTGAAACACAGCACTGAGTGAGCTGCTGAAACACCTTCGTCCTGCAGTGTTCAGAACAGTTTTTATGGGACTAATATCTTTGTGAAAATGTCTCCCAGCAATCCTCCTAATGGATCGTTCAGTAAGTGATGATTGCTGATGCACCGCAGGCAGCTGATGAAAGGCAGCCATACGACACCCCGGCCTGTTTGAAGCACTCAGTTTCACCTGAAGCTGATTCAGGATGAAAGCGGCCACGAGTACCACGACGGCTTCATGTGAAAGCTCTTTGATCCGCACTAAAAACCACATGCTATTATTAATGTAATAACACTGTACGTGGTCAGAGGAACTCACCCGAGGCTGTCGTCACAACCCACTGAAGATGAGTCAGGTTATGATCTCTATAATCTATCAGAGGTGCACCAGTGACACTGTGATACCCTCCGTCTTTTCTTTGTGGAGAAAGTCAGTGTTTGGTTTTCCCCCTTTACTCCAAGACATTATTGACCCAAACTGTTGTTTTCAAACTTTGCAGCAGTTTAAAGAAATACTTCACCCCCTAAATTATCTTTTGTGTATTTATTACTCGCTCCGTGTTACACTGAATTTGCATGCCTCCAAGGTGAATGAAGACTTCAAAAAATGGAGAAAGTTCTTGATGAGTAGAAGTCACTGGGGTCCACATTTAACTGGCTCTGGCTTTGGAGGGAGGCCCCATGGTCAACTGCTGCTGGGATGCAAGCCAAAGACCGATCACACCTGGCTGCGTCACCTGGGTGAAGATGTCTGATGTTTGAAAAAACCCAAAGCACCTGATGACTCCAGGATACATCACTTATGCTGGAATTTCACTGGATGCGTGTCCGTTGCGGAACGGCTGCGCTGGTTATCCACTGCGGGCTCCACCATCCGTCAGCACCCACCGGCTGCGTTTGATGTGTGGAGTGGTGCAGCTCCGGCGGACAGCGGGAGTCACGACCCACGAGATCTCGCGAATTCACGCATAATCGCTCGATATAACAAGATGTAGTTTCTATAAACAGAACCACAAAACCAGAGGAGTAGTAGGAAGACATCTGGGTGCACCTCCATGATTAACATCTCCTCGTCAACGGGGTGAAATGACGTCTGAAAACCTCTGACCTGTTGACTTCAGGCCTGCCTCCGCCCATTATGATGTTTTCAAGGTGTAGTGCAGGGAAATATGATCCGCCGTGAACACTGTGTATTTTATTTTGAAAATTAACCGGATGTTTTATTTTGTTTCTGTGCACGACTTCCTGCCCCGCACGATCTGCTCTGTGCTGAATTGCTGCGTTGTGCTCCGGCGTCCGGCAAAAATAGAAGTCCTGTGTATCTGTTGCGGAGGGCTCCGCAACTGTGATGGAGCCGGAACGCAGCACAGCCGCAGCCGGTGGAAACACACACATTGACTAGAATTGAAACGGATCACAAACAACACGAATCTGGTGGAATTTGTGGGTTACGAAGCATCCTAGCCCATCCACAGGATGAATTCTATAAGTCTTTAGTTTATAATCGCCTAAAACTAAGATTCGTTGTATTTTCATTACAACAGAGTGAGCCATTAATATCTACATACAGAGCGGGTCCTCTTCCATGGAGTCGGCCATGTTGTTTCAACAGCAGCCCGGAGTGGACAAACCAAACACTGGCTCTAGATTGGGCCATTCACTTTTTCTGGTTTTGCATCAGCCATCGTAGTTCTCTTACATGCTTGGCACAAAGCAGAAGTTTTAGTTGGTTTTAACCTCAACACTAGAAGCCACTAAACCCTGCACACTAGACTTTAACAATGTGAAAGGATGCAAAACCAAGGCCTGATGCCTCCTCACCTCACACATAAAGAACAGGACTATAAAAATGCAGGTTACATGTCAGACTCACTTGAAGCTATACTTTAACTCCCGGATGATCATTTGTACATTAATTCCTCACCCCATGTTAGATTAAATTCATGAAGAAAATGATAAACAGAGAATCCAAAAAAAGGTGAACAAGGAGATGAAATGAAGTCATAAGGGGGGGCCACATTAAACAGCAGCAAAACTATATTAAAATATTAGTCTACAAACTCTCACACAACTCGTGCAGAAATCTCAAGTGCTATATCGTAGGCAACTGGACTTGCTTGCGTCTCTTGAAGACGTTTCGCCTCTCATCCAAGAAGCTTCTTCAGTTCTAAATGATTGGTACAAAGTTGCAGGCTATAAACCCTGTGTGGGTGGGAACCCTTGCAGAGTTGTTAAGGTCACAATATGAGACCTGCTTTGGTTGCTACAGTGATTTGTGCAACGGTGTAGGGAGTAAGTATAAGACCAGGACAAGGAGAAATATCTTGAGCCAGTGTTTGGTTTGTCTGATCTGGGCTACGTGTTGCAACACTGTAGAGAAGGACCTGCTCCCTGTGTAGATATTAACGTCTCATTCTGAGGTGACGAAAACACAATTCTTATTTCCAGGTGACTGAACCTGAAAGAAGACATATTATATTATGCTCCATCTATCCCCCTCAATCCACCACTCTGGACCTGTAACATCAAAGTCTTCATCCACAGAGACACACTGCTGAACCCGGACAAGATAAATTTGCTTTCGGTCTCTTGTCACCTTCCCGTCCTCTGAGGAGACCCACTGCAGAGAGGTCATGTCCCTGTGATGTGGCTGTCTGCCCACCACACCTTCCATCTGCCAATATTCTCACAGCCTCCTTCACACACCTGCCACTCAAACACACACACACACACCTTTGTTCACACCTTTCCAGCGTGCACCTCGCACACATACGGACCTGCTGGGACCTTAATTTGGACCTGAGCTCTATGCAGGGAGAGAGCACCCCGCCACGCTGCAGCCAAAAGGAGCCAGATCTGACGTGTTGTGACAAGAGCTGATTCCTTCTGTGTGTCTGGTCCCTCTGATTCTTCACTTTAAAATAAAACCATTCTTTATTTCATCTGTGCTTTCTGTGTTTAGTTCCAATGTTCAATTTGTCAATAAAACAAACAAACAATGATATAAATAATTTTGATTTATGTTATTTTGATTCAACAAGCAGCAGAAAAGCACACTTTGATATTCATTTATGGGAAGTAATGTATTTAAACAGTGCATGTGCATATTTTTCTTGTATAGCACAGTGTAGACAGTGCTGATGAAGAGTAGTGAATGATGAAGGAGATCATGATCAGAGTGACTGAGCAGTTTGAAAATGAGAAGTGAGCTTTAGAAAACAAGAACTGTGAGATTAAAAATAGAAGTTTGCTATTATCAGATTTTACAGCTGTCACATTTTAAATAATCATTTGTATCAGTGTGTGTGTGTGTGTGTGTGTGTGTTGTCCTCATGGTGACTGTCTCCTAGCAGTTAGTGAGAGATGATATTTATGAGACATGATAACTGTGTTGATTTAATTTCCTTATTTTGGGGATCATCTGCAGGTCACCTGTTTGTGTGTGTGTGATCTTCCAGGCTCCAGCTCCTTACCAAAAGAAAGACGCACAAAGAAGAGTGTGAGTTGTCGTAATGGAGGATTTGTTTGTTGAAAGCACTCTGCTGTTGTATAAAAACAGTGAACACTCCCTTGTTAGTCAGAGACTCTTCTGTGCTGCTGAGTGTTCACCACAGACTCTCTCCAGACCTGCTCAATAAACAAGTTTTACTCTGTGTCCCTGATCCCTTCATTTCACCACAGTAAACACTCATCACCTGCATCACTGCAAACATGAACACATCTTCCACAGCAGCCTTAAAATATATGCACAGAAATGATGAAACAATGAAACATAATAATCCACTAGTTGGACTCTGAAGTCCTGATTGAAGTTGTGTGGTGGTTTGTTAGAGTTCTGCTGATATAAATATACAGGCAGCGATGCCACACAGTATTAAATATATAATATATAACATATAACAAATACAATATACATACAATTTAACAAAGTATATTGTGTTGTATATACTATGTGTTATATATGTTCTTGTATATGGATAAATGCTCCATATATGGACGCAGTAATAGTAAATGAACTGGATGGCCGCAGCTAACACACAAGGTGCCGACTACTTTCAGTTCAGGGTTCAATATCTTGCCCGAGGATGCTTCAAAGTGTGGACTGGAGGAGCCGGATTTCAGACCACCTGTCATTCGATCAGTGGACAACCACCTCTTCCTCCTCAGCAACAGCCGCCCAGAATATATGCATCATCATCATCACCATCATCATCATCATCATCATCATCATAGCCATGAAAATATGAATGTCATGTGTTTTATCCTTGTGTTTATACTGACTAACCCCCAGTTCATCATGTTTAAATGGTTATACGTGTAGTAGTGAGAGCTGTTATCATTTTATCATTTATTTATTTTTTTTAAATAAATAAATAAAGAAATGATAATAATAATAATAATAATAATAATAATAATAATAATAATAATAATATATCATGGAGTAAAATAACTAAATAAATAAATGTCCGTAAAGCCTACCTAACATTATCATTGATGCATACATACACAACACAAACAAAATCTAAACATACATGTAATCAAATTGATACACATATTCTTCTTCGTCTTTTTATTATTATTATTATTATTAGCAATAATAATAATCATAATAATAATAATTATTATGATTATTTTGGTATTGTTATCATTACAAACATGGAGGAAAATAAATAAATAAATAAATAAATGTCCTTAAAGCCTAACTAACATTATCATTGATGCATACATACTTATACACAACACAAAAAAAATCTAAACATATCCAAACATATAATTAAATTGATACACATATTCTTCTTCTTATGATTATTATTAGCAATAATAATAATCATAATAATTATAACAATTATTATTATTATTTTGGTATTGTTATCATTACAAACATGGAGGAAAATAAATAAATATGTGTCCCTAAAGCCCCACCAATAAATATACTACTACTCCTACTGCTAATAATAATAACAATAATAATGATAATAATAATAATAACAATAATATAATAACATGGAGGAAAATAAATAAATAAATAAATAAATAAATAAATAAATGTGTCCCTAAAGCCCCGCCAATAAATATACTACTACTCCTACTCCTACTGCTAATAATAATAATAATAATAATAATAATATCATGGAGGAAAATAAATAAATAAATAAAGCCCACCTAATTATTGTTTCTGCATACATTCTTATACACAAAATAACACATGTCCACACATATCATTTAATTAATACACATTTTTGTTATTATTATTGTCATTATTTAATTTAATTCAATTTTATTTAATTTTATTCTATAAATTTTTATTACTATCATTGATTAAAAATCATTGAATAAATAAAAATGTGTCCTTAAAGCCCACCTAACATTATTATTGATCCAAACATACTTACACACGACACAAATATAAATGTAAACATATCCAAACATATAATTCAATTGATACACATCCACCCATCTTCATGTACCTGTACATATTAATTTCATCATGAAGCTCATCCATCCTGTTTCAAACAACTAATGACTGCTTTAAATACTGTAAATGTTGGTGATGGGAGGTTCTGTAGGTTTGTGTCTTTCCCTCCTGGATCTGTGGAAAAGCTTCACTTTTGTTTTAACGACAGGATGTTGTTTAGAATCATAATTATTACAATAAGAAGGAGTAGTAGAGGGACTAATGACAGACTTTATTATATTAGATGACATTAGGTTCTGCATAATAATATTACTGCATATATTTAACCTTCTAAAAAATATACTCATTTCATTATGGGTGTGCAGTTTTCGAGCAGAGGCCTTATAGAGGCCTGTAATATGATTTAAGAGCTGTACATTAACAGGGCTTTTTAGAGAGATTAATTTTCAGCTGTGTGATTGATTTTAATCAAAACTGTCTGTTCGATTCACAACCAGCGAGCACAGCTTTGACTGTAAACCAGCAGATGGCAGGATTGTACACAGAGAATAAAAGTAGGCTGAGTTTATACAACACATAACCTCTGCAGGCTGATGAAGAGCATCAGTGGAGGAGCAGCATCAGTGAACAGCAGCTGTCAGACCGGTTTGATGTTCATGTCACTTTTATTAAACATGAGAGAGTAAAAACACATCTTTGTGTTTAGTCTGAATGAGTTCCATCATCACAGATAAAAGACTTGAAGGTGATTATTTTGTGGGAGCAGCTGTATATAAAACACCAGAGATAAGATAAATGTGAGACACACAGCAGCGTGCAGAGACACAGTCAATAGATGATTCACAGCACTTTGACCACGCTCACAGTGAATATGGATCTTTGCAGTCGCCCATTTCTGTCTTCATTCTGCTCTCGTCTGTGCATACACACCTTTGTGCTAAAGGTTTACCAGGGAGCCCGATGTGACGTCAAGCTGGGGAGAAGGAAAAGAAACAGTATTGCCATGGAAACCCATCTCCCTCAGTTTCTCTATGATCTCTGATCCATCCTGGATCTGAGAACATGAAGGCTGTATTACTGCACAGACACGCGCAGGAGAGAAGCATCAGACGAGCCTTTCAGGTTACAACATGAATGCAGACCTGCAGTGGAGTGATATGTTAAAATGTTTTCGGACAGCGGCTGACTTTGTGTTTATCTTCAGTGACAGACGGCTCCATAAATAGCTTTTATGGCCTGTTTAAAGAGGATGAATCCCATTTATAGACTCATAACATGGACTTCAAGGTAAACCCAACATTTCTGGGAGTTATTTGGGGTTTTTACGGTGAACTGGTTCAGTCAGGGACACAGTGTGTGTGAAAGAGAATCCTTCCTACAGCAGCTAAATGATGGTTTAAAGGTACAGAAAACTTAACAGGCACCCTGCACGTCCTCACAGGTGCTCTGACTGATTGAAGTGAAGTGAAATCACCTGTGTGGCTGCACCATTTGTGTGCAAGGTCTCTACACATGTCACTATGAGCTCCTGCAAATCAGTAACTGTTATTGGCTTGGACCTCTGTCCTAATCTTTGATGCGTGTCTGACACATTGTTAGTCTCATTATCTGAGTTGTGATTTTTCACCACAAAAGAACTTATTCCAAGCGAGGAGGCAAAATGAAAGTTATGCAGCATGAATATCGGCCACACCTGGACACTGAACAGGTGCAGAGGATGCTGTGTTTGGTGGAGCCCAACAACAGGTGAGTTTTCCCACATTAAACTGACCATTCTCTGCCTGTCGAGCTTCTCCACATGCTGAGCTGTGTCTGAATGGGGCTGTAGTTGGAGAGATACTCTGTGAGATGTGGAGGATGGTGTTACTGTAGCTTTTTCAAATCCAAAAACAGACGAGTACGAGTGTAAAGAATGGATGAAACAATGTGTTTATTGGCTCCAATGTGAGATGTAAACGAACTGTTGCAGCCTTCCCACCTGTGAACGAGTGTTACTTCATGCCAAGAATTCATATATCATTAAAGGCCCCAAGTTTTTTCAATGCCTTGGGACTGCAGTGTACTAACGACGGTCTCAGACACGGATTCAAACAGCCAGAGCTTGTTACATCACAAACCTGAAGAACCTATCCTCTTAACTTGCAGGTTATCAGAGGAGAAACCAGGGCTGCGTCTAGCTCTGACAAAACAAAGTAAAACATGTTATTAAACCAGGGGTGTCCAAACTTTTTTGAATGAGGGCCAACATATTTGGGGGCCAAGCCATTATCTACTCACCCATATGCCGAGGGAGGCCCTGGTGAAGTTTTAGAGTCCTCACATCACTTGCAGAGATCAGCGGGGGCAACGGCTAGCACACCTAATGGCAGACGGCGCCCCAGACTAACGTCCAAAAACACAAAATTGAAACCACAAAATATCTCCATACTGCTCGTCCGTAGTGATCCAAGTGTCCTGAAGCCCTGACATAAAAAGTTGTTTGGAAAAACGTCATATGAACTCTGTTTTTAGCCTCATTGTAGCCTGTAGCTCTAACTGCTTCTCTGTGCTCCGCGCTCACGTGTGCGCACCTGCGCGAGACCAGCGAAAGCATGAGCTTTGCTCACCCGTGTTTACATCACGTGACATGTGCACCGCAGGGAGAGACAGCAGTAACCACAGAGCTAAAAGATAATTTGCACTACGGTCTTTTAGCAAAGGACAGCCCAACATGTCTGAAGACTCTGAAACTGAGGAGGAACAGTATTTCTTTGTTGAGCTGTATTTGTTTGAGCCCGAGTATACGCACGGAACTCAGGCTACTGGACAAAGCAGCCACCGCAGCTCATGAGCCTGACCCTCAGCCAGCCGCAGAATACCAGAGTCGAGCACTGGAAACCTGGTGGTGTAGTTGTTTCAAATGCAAAGCAATGCCAACAGATGAGGAAAGTCTTTGCTGCTCAGACTGGGAATTGGCGATGCCTGCACTTGAGAATCTGGACATCAGTACTGACGAGACTGCTGCTCTTCAGAGACCGTGCATCACCGATCACCATGAGCGCGCACACGTGAGCGCGGAGCACAGAGAAGCAGTCAGAGCTACAGGCTACAGTGAGGCTAAAAGCAGAGTTCATATGACGTTTTTTGAAACAACTTTTTATGTCGGGGCTTCAGCACACTTGGATCACTATGGACGAGCAGTATGGAGATATTTTGTGGATTCAATTTTGTGTTCTTGGACGTTAGTCTGGGGCGCCGTCTGCCATTAGGTGTGCTAGCCGCTCCCCCCGCCGATCTCCACAAGTGATGTGAGGACTCTAAAACTTCACCAGGGCCTCCCTCGGCATATGGGTGAGTAGATAATGGCTGAATTTTCATTTTTGGGTGCACTATCCCTTTAATAAAAATTCATGGGCTCCACTAGCACAGTTACTTGGTGCATGTCTACAAACTACATGATGGTGCTGCAATCATGAGGTAAACAGAAAAAATGTGAAGTGATCTTACTTGATTTAACAATATTCTGTGGAATATTTTGAAAGACAAGCTGCAGGCTACACTTGGCCCCCAGGCCTGACTTTAGACAGAAACGTGCACGTCCACATATGACGTCCAAGGTACCCTGGGTGTGTTGGTTGTTGACGTTCTGGGACGCCGTGTCAACTTCAGCCTGTTACATGCATTGTCTGTTTTCAAAATACACTTCTGTTTTCACACCAAATGTACAGTTAAAAAAGTGTCCTTTAAAATAGGTCAGTTCAGGAGTCTTTGTCTGATTCTTCTGTTTTCAGCATTTGGCCACGCTGGTTGAAAAACACATCTTTTATTACGATTCATCAGATTGTGTTGTGAGTCGGTTTAAAGCAGACGATGCATATAACAGCCTTTCCATCTCTCAGATGTACTGCTCTCATTGATCAGGGGTATTAACACTCTGCATCCAGCAAACACACACACACACACACACACACACACACACTCAGTCAGTCGTCAGAGCTGCTCCGTCGTATTTTTGGTTCAGTCTCTTATAAAAGCTCATCTGACCCAAACATACAGTTTATGTCTCTGAGGGTCTCCAGGCTGTGGAGCACGTGTTGTCCTCCTCAATCACAAGGATTTGCTGTTGTTGTTGTTGTTGTTGTTGTTGTTGTTGTGGGGCTTTGAGGATGTTTGCATTGTTGATGTCACTCTGATTTCATTTGCATTGAATAGACACGCCCCTGCTGTCCTGTGAAGGTGATCTGAACAGCTGTTTGGATACACAGTCGATCACATGTCCCCCTTTTTTCAGATGAAATATTCTGTCCTCTCTGGTGTTAATATGTGATCAGATGTCTAGAGAATGAACTGAGATGGTTTTATAACAGCGTATTTTATGATGCTGCCCGGTTTACTTTGAGATTAGCAGGACACTAACCTGCTGTGTGTGTGTGTGTGTGTGTGTGTGTGTGTGTGTGTGTGTGTGTGTGTTCAGGCTCTGACACTGTTTGCTTACAGTGTGTAAAAGGTGGACACCCCGTCGTGTAATAACCGACCTTGTGATAAAGGTGACTGTCCTGTTGACACGCTTGCATAATGCAGATTTTTTTTTTTTTTACCTCTGGGAACTTTGTGCTTTGACAATGTGAGTGTGGACTGAGCTGATTTATCAAGGTGATTGCTTTGTGTTTGCTGCAGAGCGGTGAGGCGGTAACGTTCCCCAGGCTTGTTTGAGTAAAAACCCCACAGATGGCTTTAATTGTACAGCAGCTCGATGATGCATGCTTGCCAAACCAAACACTGGTTTATGACTGAGGAGGGGAGGGCGAGGAGGACTGCAATGTGTCCAACACACACACACACACACACACACACACACACACACACACAGAGGCAGGCTGGTGCTGCCTGTCGCTGGCTTTCTGAGTGTTTACAGTGCCGTATGAGGGGGGATCCTGGGAGGCAGCTATTTTTAGCTCTGGTTTCATCATTCCTCTCTCTCCGCTCTGCGTGCAGCTGCAGGCTGGTGCTGCATTCTAATGAAGAGACGAGCGGATGGCAGTAAAACACCTTCTGTTTGCTTCATCTCACAGCTCCGAAAAAAAACTGACACAGGTTTAAAATTCAAACAAATAGCTTCATGGTGACTGCTCTCACCTCTCTCTCTATTTATCCAGGTTATTTCAGCCAGCAGCACAGACATGATGTTAAATGAACTGCTGCGTGGAGTCACAATTTAAATTTACATGAGGTGTGAGCACATTTTTGACCTGACCAGGCAGTGAACTCAAGCCTCAGCCTGTAGTGTAGTAATGGAGGATGGGAATGTTAACAGTGTGTCGTATGCTGCAGAACTATTGATGAAGCCTGCCACTGTTTCCTCTCTGGGTTGCCACAACAGACGCAGCATCTCACCCTGTCATGTCTTGCATTGCGTAACACCCCAGCCCACTCCCCCTCTCACCCTTCCACACTTGGTACACAGGGTACAAAGAAATGAAAATGCCACAGTGACAGGAAGATAACATCAGCATCATTATGTGGACAGCATGTTCTGGACTGTAACTACCACTGAGAGGTCATGTCCACCACATTGTTGATTCTGGTATTATGTAGATTTCATACCTGTCAGGCAGCACCAACAGGCGCCCACTGGCTCACCTAGTAGAGCAGACACCCTGTGTACGAAGGCTTTGTCCAGTTCCAACCCTCTGCTGCATGTCATCCCTCCTCACTCTCACCTTTCCCTCTCTGGATCTGTCCTGTCAAATGAAGGCAAAATGCAAAAGAGATCGCTCACAGTGATGAACCATCTCTCATCAATCTTATTTCCAGCTGCAGCAGGCAGCTCATTTAAACTGACTGTCTCTACCTGCTCAGCAGCCACTAGCTGGTGAACACTGTTCATTGGTAGAGACCAAAAAAAGAGAATGTCAGGCTTGGATTCATCAAAATGGGGTGACATGACTTCAAATGGCTGCCAATGTTATTTGATAATGGATGTAGGAAGAGAGGTGGATAGAGTGTTGGAGGCAGAGCGCTGTTCATTCGTATGAAAATGCCTCAGTGGGGCATGACAGCCTGGTCTCACTCTGAAGTCGTCAAAAACTATAGCGAGTGACTGGAATTGGCGGATCGCGAAATCATAATGTCACGCAATAATCTGCGGAAACCCTGGAGGTATAAAGACACCATCAACACCCTTCAGGCCTGGGACCACCCACTTTGACGTCATGTTGATGTAGCGATGTGAAGGTGTGTTATTTTGAAATGTGACCGGACACTCTCGTCTCTTCTGCGCCTGACTTCCTGTTTGAATCATTTGGTCTGTGCAAAGTGACACGTGGCTGGTGGAGCAGCTTACACTGACTTGAATGGCCGCTATAATTAGCTCCGGTACCCGAACCTCAGCTGGATTGCGCACGCGATAGATCCAGTAGACATCACGAGGGAAGTCACCTGTCGATACATTGCTGGTTGGAATTGTACCAAGGTGAGCAAATTGCCAATGGATTTACATTTAGCTGTGTTATGAAACCATGGGCCCTGCCTGAATAACTAAACCACCAAACTTTTTGTGAGATGAGTCTGCTGAATTTCTTTAAGAATAAAACGAGGCAAGAAGAAGAGAGTAATTCTAACAGGCGTCTTACTTCACAAGAACATGATCATCTTTGAAAGTCCTTGAATTTATCTATTTCTGTATGAAATTACATGAAAAGAGGAGTTCACCGTGACTTTTCAAAATTTTCTGACCCAAGTTGGAAACCCAGGATGGTGAGAGAGTGACAGATGTGTGAGAGTTGGCAACCCTGCATAAAGTGTTCACCTACTTTTTTCCTTTTAAATGTGGGCTTGGAAACAGACTCGACTCTGCCGCACTTTGTCACATGTCATCCATCTTGAGATTCAGTTTTTCTGAATGAGCTGAGCTGTTTTATCTGTGAACAGGTCTCCATGCTGCGCAGCGAGATCAGCCTCCTGCTCCCAAAATGCTGTCAGAACTTTCATGTGTGATTGCCAACACAGTCTCATTAATTCAATGAAACTGAAAAGAAGCGCAGAAAAACCTAAATCCTAAATACGACCCCAAATCACTGAGATGCAGATTGGAACAGGACAAATATTGTCACATGACCTCTGTGTTTGGCCACATATGGAATTCTTACTTGACAGATTACGGACATGGCAAATTCCCACGAGTTTAGGATCAAATATGACCTCTGCAATTATTACAAATGATCAGAGGTCCCAGGCTATACTGTCCCCTGTGAATATGGATTCAGTCTTAAAGGAGCTGTCTACAACATGCAGAGCATACCTATCTGATTCAGAGTCCATGTTGGGACTGTCGTCACATGGCTCTCAACATGGAGGCTGCTTGTAGCTAACAGTGCTAACAGTGCAAACAGTGCTTACAGTGGCAGCACTCAGACCGTACAGTGTTAACATGACGAGGAACCAGTCGGTGCATCTAGCACTTTCACAACAACACTGTCGCCGCTATGAGTAGTAACCGCCTGCAATCGTTGTATGAGCACAGTGCAAAGCAACAGATACTAGCTAGCCAGTGAAACACACACACAGGGACTGACCATGGATGTACAAGTGGAACTGGTTATAGTGTTGGAGGCGGGGCCTCGTTCATTCCTCTGAAAGTTGCTCAGCGGCTCATGAAGCCAAAAGACTTTGGCTGCTATGTGTAAAATAACCCAGATCTCCCACACAGTGGGGCCGACAGAGCAGGATCACAGGAGACTATCAACCAGGTGAGAAGCTAACCACAGGTTTAGCCCTCCATTAAACTGAATGGGGAGACTGCTGACATGACATTAAACACAATAGATCAAATCCAGATGGTGAAACGAGTCATTTCATGTCGCTGTGGTTCTCAAAGAGACGTATCCACTGACTGTTGTGCTCACACCAAAAGAGATGCAGATTTTCAAGTTTGTTTATTGAACGATGGAATTTTTGCTGAACTAACATTGGCTGGTACCAGTGGCGGCTGCTGGTCTTTCAAACAGGGGAAGCTCACTTTAAGTGTACATCATAAAATGTGTCATATTGTAGGGAGGCAGTAACTTTTAAAAGGAACATTTAATTGAAGCCATTTTTCAACCACAATCATGCCATAGAACCACAGCAACACACACCTCAAAGATTTTCAGATGGGTTTGATGGTGAAAATGAGCTATATCTCTTATGGAAATAAGGAACTCCGGACGGCACTCTGTCAGGAGACTCCACTCGCAAATATCTGCATGGGACTGAGCTCAAAATGCGACGATGCCGGTGTGTATTTCCAAAGCGCTGTCAGTCACAAAGGGGTTCAGCCTTTTAGACAATTCATCACGCAGACACCGAGCGTCCTCTCCCACCTACCGCTCCATCAGGTCCCAGGGAAGCTGAGCCTCCGTGGAAGTGACGATTTTGTCGCATTTATCCAATGAGCGTCTCGCTTTGCTGCATGAAAAAAACCTGCTCAGCGCTGTCTCATAGGAACGCTTGGAGGCTCCGCGTCCACCGTGCTGACACGAGAATGTATGACAGGGAGGTCGCGTTTGAAAACTGGTGATAAACAGCTGACTTTTGAACATCATAGTCGTGATGTTAAACACATCCTAGCGCACGTTTAATGCAATGTAAATTCTTATTTTAATGTAAATTCAATAGTGCATATTTGACCATTTCTTCTATGAAATTTTAGGAAGAAGTTCAGCCTCCCTTGTTGTCTCAGAGCAATCGCCCCTGGCTGGTACATCCTTGGTGTTGTACATCCCCAGAAGATCTCAATGCTGATAGGCTATTGTGGTGCAAACTGGTTGCTGAAGTTCATTTCAATTAAGATATATAACAACTTACTTGGCCAATAACCCATTCCGATATCAATATATCAACTGTTTCCCCACCTAACTTTAGCAAGTCTCCTCTGTAGTGGAATTAACATCATATTATACATGCATACTCTTATGGTGACGGCCCCCCACAGATGGACACATGAAATACTTTTAAATGTATGTAATATTCAATCATTGTCCAAATTAAGAAAAAGCACGTTGGCTGATTCTGATTCTTCATTTTAAAGCTGATATCGGCCGATACTGATGTTGTACCGAGAGTATCGTGCATCCCTAGTTAAGTTAGTGAATGAAATGTTAAAAAAAGAATAAAATAAAGATAAACAATATGGAGGCTGGTCAGAAACATCAGATGATGACAGTGGGGGAATTTGGACTCCTGACTGCAGTATTTTTAAACTCCTGGTTACAGCCGGGTCCAAATGGGCGACCCTGGGACAGAGACGAGGGACAATCCTCAGGAAATGAGGTTTGAACCAGGAGACCTCAGCTGCCCCGTCAGTCCTTGTGGATCAGTGTGTGTATTTTTGGAAATTAGCTTTCTGTAGCATTCTCTTTGAAGGGAAATTGTCATGGAGACAAAACAGCATAACAGGCTCATGAAGGAATCAGAATTTCCCAAAGCGAGGTCTATTGATAGCCCTCGCCGAGTGGAAAACGGACATATCTGGGATGAACTGGTGTGTTTTCCTTTCTTCAACCTTTTGTCTCAGCCCCTCCAGTTCCCTCGTGTTTTTACGTAACTGCAGGCATCTGTGCTTTTCTTAAACGTCACCAGATTTGTATTACATTGTAGCTACCACATCTATTCTGGGAAATATAAACTGAATTTTGCTCCAAAGCAGCACAGCGCGGTTTGTTTAGAGAGCCCGGTTGCGTCACATTAATAGAGATCCCAGCGAGAGTGTGCTGTGTTTGAGCTGAGGAGGAGCCAGTGCAGGCAGATAGATGGCAGACCCTGGGCCTGCAGTCAAACCTGAAAAGAAGCAGAATGTCTTTGATACATGCCGGAGATTTTCCATCTTGTGAGAAAAAGTCATGTTTTTTTATGCTCTTGACTTTAATGCCTGGAGGGTTCAGCAGATGTGTCTCTTGTAATACAGAATAATACCAGTGTTTTTGTAGTTTTGTTCCAGCCACTCAGGTTGTCCTTCTCCTTTTTGAATACAGGCTGTTCAGGACTGACCTTCCTCCTTTCAGAAGACACTGTTTTACTTCTATTCACTCTTTGGGCTCATTTATGCTCAGCGTTAGAGATGGACACTCTGCGTTCATTCCATCTGTATTTGTGCACGTTTTCCAAAAGCTTACAGATATGGATGAAACTGAGCAGTGCCACCAGAGATTGTAGAGGTAGTGTTGTGTATTTCCAGCCCATTTTGTTGAATACCACCGCTTTGTCAGTGATCTGGTGTGTTAGATACTGACGCACAAAGGCACCTTTTGGGACAGAAGAATACGCACTGGGCAGTAGCAGTTGTTGACGCAGCAGCCACCAGCCAAAGGTGCAAATGCCGACACTATGTCAGTGGACGTCCAAAAATCTGGATTATCCTGATCCCAGCAGAGGGCTGGATTCAGGATGGATTTCAGGAACAAAATGTTGAAGATGAAGCAGTTATTAATCTAACTATAAAGCCTTCTTTGTACAGTAAAGTTTACGACGTCCAAGGTACCCTGGGTATGTTGGTTGTTGATGTTCTGGGACGCCGTGTCAACTTCAGCCTGTTACATGCATTGTCTGTTTTCAAAATACACTTCTGTTTTCACAGGAAATGTACAGCTTGCATACAGTCTCTTTCAAAATAAAAGCACTACGTCAGTACAACACTGCGGTTACAATTAGCCAAAACATGCACGTGGTTGGGTTTAGGAAAAAAGAACAGGGTTTGACTGTACAATCTTAACACCCGCTTCTCGGGTGAGGTCAGGTGAGTCTGTGGTTGTTGGACCCATCCACCACCCCTCCTTCCGCCATCTTAACTTTCATTGTTGGCCTGCTGCATGTCCCCTCAAAGCCACTGGGCGCAGTTAAACAATAACGGTGACTGGCTGGATATCGTGCCAACATGAATGGACAGCTTTTTTCATTGGTGTCTGACACAGGAAGTCACCGACCAAGCGCCGGTTTTCCTCGACTTCAGAGTGAAACCGAGTCGTTTGAAGTGACTGAAAGCGATATTTTTTACAGGTGATGAACCTACAGAGGAGTATAATCTGAATTAGTTTCATAGACAGTCGCAGCTCATTATTTACCTGTCCGCTGTCCGCCTCACAACCTTACTGTTCTGGTGCACTCTCACTGCTCTCATTGCACCGTTCTCAGCCACAGCAGGCAGCTCTTATCAGTGAAAAAGCTCTAAAAATTCACTGCACAGACAGGTTAGCAGCTAGCTGGTGAACACAGTGGAGCATTTAGCAGTTTTAAAGAGACATATCTTTTCCTCAGGAGTTGGTGGAGACCAAAAACAGAGGTAGAGGGGGGCTCAAGACTCGACTTCAAATAAATAATAGTTTTGCTGGATGAGCGAATGAGGACATGTTTGCCTTTCTGTCTTTATATAAGTGAGACTGACACAATAAAATATTTCAAGAGAGAACAGTGACATGAGTAAATGTTTAAGAATCCAACTATGAAGAGCACACAGAGGAAAATCACACCCATCGATTGATCCATGCTTCCATTTTCTAGGTGAGCAACTCGATAGGTTACAGCTGTTTCTTTTGTTGTTGTTTTGACGTCATCTCTTCATTCAAACAATACAAATGAATCTCTTTCATTTTTGGCTCATTATTTTTCTGTCTTCTATTCTTCCAACATCAATATTTTAAGACAAGAGTCCTTCAGTGTGTCGACTGTCTCATCACGACTCAGCTGAAAGGTCGGCGCAGGCAGGTTCTGCTTTCTGTCATGGTGTCTCTGAGATGTATCTGCTGCACTCCTCTTGTTTGAATGTATGTGAAATTGATTTACTGGGTGTAACGATGTGCTCAGTCAGGGCAAATGAGTCAGACGACCCAAAGAGAAGCCCCGTGTGTTTATGCAACGTCCACAGGAAGATGAATGAGGGGTGTTTTACAGGTTTCAGCTGCTCAGACACGTTCATACATACAACATGTTAATGAGGGATCGGCAGAGATGCTCGGCACTCCGGAGGGCCTCATTTAAATTTCATTGTAGACAATAGACGTGGAGCCACTGATCTTAAACAACAACCATTACAAGACAATTATGCTCCCTCTGTCTCTCTCT